>NC_083801.1:3481135-4208635 GCF_015708825.2 Lethenteron reissneri
AGAGCTGAGGACGCTGTCTTTCCGACAGCTCTGTTTCTTCATTAAGACAGCATCTTAATGAGGACGTTGTCTTTCCGACAGGTCTGTTTCTTCACCTGAGGACGGCTGCTTGCGTTGTGGCCGAAACGTTGTGAGAATTTAATTTTATTATGTTTTATTTTTATTATTTTATTATTTCCCTTCTACGTGACTTTACCGAAAGAACCCAGAAGATGAATCCCTGCAGTCACGAAAGCTTTAAATCGAAATTCATGAATATGTTTTAATATTCTCAGCGAGGAAATTACGTTATCTTCTACCGCAGTTCAACTTATACCCTTTTTGCACTGAAGTTATACCACACAATCTAGATCACGCCCACCCTCTCTATCTCTACTCCCTGGCTCCGCCCCCCCCTCTCTTACCTATATAGCCTCTTGATTCAAGCACCCCTTTTGCCCACTTCAGCAATTGTTTCTTGCTGTGGTTGTCCCACCTTATGACGGACGCTTGAGTTGCGCCCGAAACGTCGTGATTTAATTTATTTTATTTTATACCTACGTGACTTTACCGAAAGAACCAAAGAGTATTTATACCACACGGCTTTGAGGACACAGCTGCCCACACAAGTGATCGCTTCGCTTTGACTGCACAAGGGCATTCCGCTCGTGCAGAATTGCACGTTGTCCAATGGGAGCTGACGCCTCATAGTTAGCCAGCATCTTTTGTGATGTGCAATTAACGGAGCATTCCAAAGCACGGATCGATAGGGTGAATTTATTTATGAGAAATGTCAAAAATGAGTCTGCCTTGGAACTCTCGTAGTCGGGCAGTGCATCACCCCGTGTTCGAGAATGGCCCATCATGGAAGGTAATTTTCACGAAACTATTTCCGAGATCCGTTCAGAATTGTCGCATATCCTCACTACGGATTGCTATGCTCTCCTAAGCACGCTGCTGTGGAGATGTTTGTTGCATAATAGTCGCACGGAAAACGGTTATTCTCAGAGATGGCTGTTTTGCCAACTGAACGAAAAACCACATTTAATTCGCTTTTTTGGGTAGGGGGTGTGCAGTCATTGGTGATTTGGGGAAAGACCATGGACTCACTTCACTTTGAAACCTGGTTGAATAATCGATTCGCAATCCAGGCTGTTGACTCAGCGCTCTGACCCATTGACCTGAGTTAGATTCCTGGCCATGGCTAATATGAGTAGGGAGTGATATCTGATTGGGTCTTGCCCCCCCCCCCCTGCACCAGCCCCCCTACTTATCAGTGTGGTGAAGTATAGTCAAACAACCCCCATAATTAACATAGTGTGAGGTGTCCTTCATCCTAATAGAGGGCCGTTCGTAGTATTATTATTTCCCATAATTTTCTTATTCTAGTTGTGTGCCATAAAGCATGGCAAATCCACCAAAGGCTAATGGCACAGGAGGACTTTTGGGAACATTTACAGCTTTGAACGAAGTATTGTGCTTTAAAAAAAACCCGACCTAACGTACAGTCGATTCCCTTGGTGTGCTTTACAATGAAATATGCTTGCTCTCTCGAATCTGCAACATTGCATTCCAACGGAATTGAACTACTAAACAAACCCATATCACGTCTTAAAACAGTTTGTACACAGTGGTCTCTTGCAAAGCCCAAAAATGTTGGATGCTATACGACATGTGAACTAATACGAATGATAAATATCTTTTAATGTCTTTTATTGTGATCGTTGATCAACTGTTTTAGGGTTACACGAGAAAGCCTCCGCTACAAACCATTTTAACAGACTATTTTATGTGTTTGAAATGACCAATATTTAAGAAATATGGCATTGTTGAATGCAAATAGCACTTGGAGCATCGAGGTTATTCCTGCTGTAATCGTGCACGAAGCATTCCTCTGGCATGCATTCTTGGCACAATGATGCACGACGCAATATAACGTCAACAGTGGAAAATGGTGAAACTTGGTCATGCAACGTTTTGCATTCATTTGGTTGCTAGGACTTTTATCTGCATAGTTTAGTGCAACGGGCAAAAGTTATCGCCCGCCAACATTAAACAGGCGAACATTTATGAGCGGCTATTTTCCTGTGTTTTATACTCACCTGCAAGGGCATTGCTCCGGCGTGCTTAGTATAGGGTGCTTTCAATTCCTCTCCTCCCCGTGTCGGGGAGAGTGAGAGTCCTTGGCAGCCACGCATCGTTCTGTCTGCCACCAGTGTGCGCTGCAGTGCACGAATGTCATCAGTAGTTCACATATTTTATTTTCCATTGCTTAGCCTTTTTTTTTAACGAAGAGGAATTTTGGCTCAGAGTAGACGCATTCATATATGAGAATAATTGTTTTGATAAAACACACACGTGTGTGAAAATAAATCATTCAATTATGATAAAAGAATGCTATTCTCAATTGCCAACTATGTAAAAAAAAAGAATATATGAATTAATAATACAAAAAACTGTTAATATTACCATTTCAAAGTCTTCTAAATATTTAAACCAAGTGGCTAATTTAAGTAATATTCAGTTATTTTGGGGGCATTTTAACTTAATTATGATGGAATCGATTCATAGGCTCTGCTTGCGAACAACACCTGCCCCGAAAGTCTGTTCAGGCGATGCGGGGGATCGTTGTCTTATTTTAGTTTGTTGTCCTACCCTCGCACCTTCGATTAGCACGGTTAGCTGCATATGGTGCGAAAGAAGTTCAACATACATACAAAAATGCATGGCCATATGGGGCGCCTGGTTTTACTTATTTATTTAGGGTCAGCCCTATGTGCCTCCTACCCTCTCTCCCCCCGACTGTCGTCACAGCATGAGCACCGCCCCCACATCAATATATAACTAAACGCACATGATATGAACATCCTAAAATAAGATCGGGAATTGTCCTTAAAAATTCGAAGATTCTAAATATTAAATTCTAAAGTCAACCCTCTTCTTCGTCTCGAGTTTTTCCATCGCGGAGTAATGGAAGGGCGCCCTCTAGGAGGTGACGTGGTTGGGTATGGTTTATTGAACACTGAAATAACTAACATTATGTTTCAACTTTCAAGTTAATTTATTAGGTATAGCGCTGTGAGCCATTCGGCTCTTGAATCGGGTGCAACCGCAACAAACAAAAAACAAAAACATGAACAAAAAACATCTTAAAGTGAATATGTGACTAAGTGCAAACAGAAAATCCAAGAAAAGATGGCAAAATATTGCAGAAAAAACACCGTACACCAACGCTGTGTGCAAAATCCCAGTGGGATGCAAGTAGTGTATTAAGTCATGGATAAAATATAGCAACAATCCTCTCATCTTCAATTCTCGTGTATCCACAACTGTTATCCAGGGTTCAATGAGATTCTCACTTTGCTACATTGCACACGCATTCGATCTTCCTCTGCAAATGCGCAGATAAGAGAAAGATCACGGAGATATATTCCATATTGGAATTAATTAAGAGGGACGTCATCCTCTTGTCCATTTTTTGAGCAACTAATTCGTTTCCTGATAAACCATCCTGTTATCTGCAATGTGTTTAATTTTAGGGACATGAGTTAGTGTTAATGGCTCAGATAACGCAATACAGAGATGCTTGCATCATATATATCTTGAGTAATATTGTTTTGCATTTTCTTATGAGTCCAGAAATACTCAAAACTTGTCCATAAGGTGAAACTTGTTTAATTTATTCTTTGTAAAAGAACAATTAATTTCGTGATTTTAATAAAAGTTAACATTTATTTTGAACAATTTGAAAATCACCGAAGTGAACATTTTGAAAAATGCAATTTTTTTTAATTTAAATGTTTTTAATATATATTTATGGATTCGTTTATCCATTCAAGTTGATGAAATAAGTCACCACATTCTGAAATAATTCGTGCGGTGCGAGCACATTGTGTGTTGCAGGTATCTTATCACATGACTCAGTTACTTGTTGTGCAAGGCGTTTAAATAAACACGTTTCACGCTGTTGCACTGCGTTTAAATTCAGTCGAGGAATAGCTTTGCTCGTTAAACATCATCATCCCAAGACCATGCACTTGACCGTACGTTGATAACACAGACATTGAGATGAGGGCATACGGTAACTGCTGTGAGATGTGGAGACCTGGGTGCTGTCATAAATCACCATCCCAAAAGGCCACACAAGTCCCTTCTCGCTCAACCCTCTCGTCTTCTAACCACGTTCTTCCTCTTTCCTCACACAGTGGCCCTATAGCGACGCTTTCATCTCTCCCCGATGACGTAATTCCTTGTTTAGGCCTTCTGGGTTGTATCCGTGGTGTGCTATTAAATTCATATTGCGTCATGAAGAAACTTTAGTTTGGTTCTCACACGGTTAGCAGTGGCATCCCGTTGTATCGAGAATGGGCCCCCGGAAGATGGCACCACAGAAAGTACCTTTGCAGGAGGTGGCTGGGTGTCTCAGCGGGGCCTCACGTCTTGTGAGAACACTGAGCCGGAACGACTGGGAACCTGGGTTTGAATCCAGGCCACCACCAGCGACTTAAGTGGGCTCTTAAGTGTAGCCAGTTTATAGCCGCAACCCGGTCACCAATGGCTGTGCAAAAATAACATTTTATATTTTATATTCAATTTGGTGTATTGCAGCTCTGGGGGAATACACAACAACTGAGTTAAATGCGATACAATGAACGCCTCTATAGCAGGGCACGTGAGCAGGTGTATCCCTAGTGTAGATACAGGGCAATTGAAGGAACCTGATGAAGCCGTTCTCTTACAGAATCACAATGATGATTTATTCTCGAGAAATCTGATCAGCTATGAAGCTCTTCCACAGATGTCCAGTAGTTTCACGTTGGGGAGACGCACTGCTCTTATGCTGGCGTTCCGAATGTAAACTTGTTTATTTTACGTCGCACAAGTACTGTCGTACAAGTGTGAAAACGAGGACAAAATCTGCTTACTCAACAAGCGATGGCACTTTGTATTATTTTGTAAATACTGCAGGGAGTCAATGACAATTTCCGTCCATGGAGATAAACACTCAAGCTGAATTATGATCGAAAAAGAGAATCTAATGTATAATGACAGTTTTTGTGCATTAAAGAGCATTGACTCATCTTTGCCTCTGAGCCAGTTTTAATTATGAATAAGTGCCCACACTCAACCTTTAACGTCAGTCGTGTCAGCTCAGTGCTCTGACAGAGGCATTACCCCGCTGAGCCAATTGGCCAACTCACCCTTCTTGTTACCTCTCCTTATTCAATTTAATCTCTTACCTAGCATTCCCACTCTCTCTCTCTCTCTCTTCAACTCCAGCTATGCTGCATCTCATCTCATTTCCATTCTCTCTAATACTCTCCTCTCTAACTTCCAACAAACATGTCTGTTAGTTGTTTCTCTCTCTCTCTCTCTCCAGTATCAGCCGCAGGACCACTTGCTTATTTATGGTGCATTAATCATCCGAGTTACGGCAGCAAACATTGCTGCGGGTAGGGAGAGCGCATGCGAATCCAAGGATGTTGCAGATAGCCGAGACGATCTGCAAAGGCTGACATCAGAGAGACGAAAGAAATGTGGCACTGCTGGTTTGGGGCAGAACAAAAAAGAAATCACCCCGAGACACTGCACACAGCACGCCACTTCCATCGCAGCAGTCTCATGGAATCTGCAAAGGGTAAAGTAGAACAATTACTCTTTCGGCGTGTTTTTTTCTTTGCTTGTTAAATACTTTTAATCCGTGCAAAATGTTTGCGACACCGAATTTCTGTGTTCCTTTATTACCTCGTGCTGTTGCTGTTGTGTGTGTCATTAAACATTGTGTATGTGTGTGGGAGTGTGACTGGAATATGTTTTACGGTATGTACAGCAAGGTGTTGGGTGCGATCTTGATTCGTTCAGTCCTTTCTGGGACAAATAGCGGGGAAAACCAGCAGCAGTAACATAGATGGCATCGATGATTGTGGAAATGATTTTGACTATTTGTTTGCAATCGTTACCAAGCCTATGATTGTATGTGAATGGAACATTAGCGCAGATATGATTTCAAAAACACACATTTCATAATTTACTTAATTTAACGTCACTCGTTAACACAGTACCGAAACACTGCATTATACGGAAAACTAAATATGATTTAGATGACTATTATGTAAATTGATGTTAATTACACCAACATTTTTCATGTAATGTCTGTGTTGACAATGTGCTTACAGAAATATAGATGAACACATTACTTAGCTATGCACATTATTATATTCACAGTATTTGTCCAAAATTCATGTATATTTTCACGAGCTGTATTTAGACATATGCTTGGTTATTAATGGGACAGAAAATATATCTAAATTTAACTGGACACAAATGATTCCCACAGTTTCTGGGAAGGTTAAACATGGTAATCACGTTGAGACTGTTCAACGTGGCTTTGTAAGCTCATGCTATCAAATGAGTGGCCAGGCCTTGCTCAGTGGTTGCTTTTAATGTGTGAACTGTTGGTGGCCCCAATGTTCTGTTGAGGGCCCAAGTGAAATATACCTTACGCTCATATATATTCGTCTATTCACACGCAAGTGAGATAAAGCAGCCTACACGCCGCGGCTGCTTACACCAGGTCAACAATATAAGACAGACATATATAGCGGGGAAAACTGTGAGGGCAACAATACATTGTTATTAAAAAAAAACCTCAAACTATTTTTTGTTTTACTCGATAAGGCCCACTGAGTTATGTTGTTCTTTTTCAGAAAGCGACCTGGCCACAAATGATAGCTCAAGGAAATGGCTTATCATGTGGACATTTATAGAAACACAATTCTCTAAACGCATGATGTTGATTCTAAATGTGGAGGAGAAAAGCAGAGAACCTGGGAAAAAAATCCACGCGACCACGGGGAGAACATGCAAACTCTAAACATACAGGCGTCAGGGATCGAACCCATAACCTCTTGGGGGGCGTCCTTAAATGACGTCACGCGATTTTGGACGATTTTTGACCCCCCCCCCCCTTCGTCACACGACGTCACGAAAAGTCAGCCCCCCCTCAAATATGACGTCACAAAGCTCTGCCCCCCCCTCCCAAAAAAATATAAAACATGCTTTAAATCGCTTTAAACTATTGTCATTGTAGTGCGTATTTAATGTGGCGCTGCACACTGATGTTTTAGGAGAAAACATTTATTAAAAAGTCTAATTAATTAAGTAGAACGTGTTGTCTATATTTATTTAAAGTTGCGCATTTTGATGTGACGTCATATTTCTCAAACCCCCTCACACATCGTCACAAATGTCTGACCCCCCCCCCCCCCCAGGTGCGTGACATCATTTAGGGACGACCCCTTGTATACTTCGCGAGGTAGTTAATATCTCGCCACCACCGTGCCTCAAGGGGTGGTTAAGACAGTCCTGTATTATACACTAAAGTGCTAATATCATTGGGTGTAGCCCCATCTGAGCGAACGAGATAAATAACAGTGCAGATAAAGCATGCGGGCAATGAAGTGCTGACCTCCGATTCGAGAGGTCTTACGGGGCAAGGCAATGGTCGCGAGGCCGTGAGTGGGAGTAATGCAATCTCTTGACTTGGGGGGTGGGGGGGAGCAGTGGGTAGAGAACGCGGTCTTCGTTTTGACAGAGCACAGTTGAAGAGGGACGAGCCGGCGACTCTGCAAGGTCTCAGGAAGTGGGTGGGGGAGCACAGAACCCCTTGGCGATAATGGTGGTGGAGGCGGAATTCCACGCGCTCGCGGCGCGCGCAAGGCGCTGAATGCGCGAGTCGCGACTGCGGAGGCGTCGTTTCACATGCAGTCGTGGGAGGGAAGGGAAGAGCCCCCCCCCCCCCCATGGCCTCGCTCCCATTTGTAGATGTGTCACTCGCATGTTTTGAAGGTTGTTGGGACAGACACGGCGAGCAAACGCACCACCCTCCCCACCTGTCCCTGGGCCGCGAGTGAAGCAGAACATCGTGATTCCCTAATGGATGGAGGTTTCAAGCAAAAAATATTTGCTCTGCATGTGGCCGAGTTCACCGCACTAGGTGGCCTTCACCGGGGCTTTCTTTGACATCAATGCAGCACAGACCCGTTGCCTTAGACACTGATATGAAGCTGCTGGTTCAGATGGAAAAAAAATCCCACTTATAATGAAAACTAAAACCACAGGTGGTTTGGGTGGCACGGTTAAAAACAAATGTCTACAACGGAGGAACCGCTGAGATTAAGCTCCGCTGTCGTGTGACAACCACTTGTGATTAAGCAGGCATGTCAAGTGCAGTGAGTTGAAAGTATCAGACCGATCATCAAAGACTGCACAAAACAATGCAATGTTGGATTTATGTAACATCAAAATGCAACTGCACGTCAATACGATGTACAAAACAGTGAGACATGCACATTGTGCTAGTAGAGGTGGCTTTATGCACTTGCGTTGTTAAAATTCTACGTTGTGCTGCAGGATAATCGCATGAAAAAAATAGTTACCAATGAAGATCTATGTAGTTTTAGCTTTTTATCTAAGACACAATGGGAGCTGTTGTGGTTTGATGGTTTGGCACACCTGAGTTGCCATTCAAAGGTCACCGGTTCAATTCAATCTCATGGCACGGCAGTGTAAACAATGGGGCAGGTTTCTTAAATCATTCCCAACCGCCTCTATCCACCCAGCAGTGTCAATGGGTCCACCACAGTCAATTGGCAGTTCGTATGTATGTGTGTTGAACTTCGTGAAGGACGCTGTTACTGGGCAGTTGGAGGCAGCAACAACGGAGGCCAGAGGAGCGATGCTCACAACAACGAGCAGAGCGCCGGGTGGCTAAAACATAGCAAGTTGGCACATTAGGGGGCACAGGTGGTGCATCGGCAGTCATCTCAGTCAGTCGACCCATGGCACCTGGGTCTGTCCCGTGGCCTCCTGCCAGCGGGCGTTCGACACTTCACCTGGCCGCGAATGTTGTTTTTTGTTGTTGTGTTGAACTGCTTTCACTTCGTACGCAGCCAAACGTGCTAATCGGAGGTGCGGGGGAAGGATAACAGATTAGTGTGTGGTGGGGTAAAGTGTGGGTATGCCCACCTCTTCCAACATGTCTTATCAGCATGGAAGGATAGATCAAATATCGTCTAGAAGTCACTATAATGGAGGCCCCTCTGATAAAAAGTCTCATGCGCTAGCGATTGCTTAGATGTATCTTCAACTTTTACATGAGAAAGAAGGGAAAATGTACCGTGCAGTAATTTAGTTTGTACGTTTGCGCTCGCCAACAACGGCATTAATCACTGACATTCCACTGGAATCGATTGCTAATTCCTGACATTCGGAATTGGTCACCGATACAAAAAAAAACGTATCCCCATTATCGTTTAACAACCCAAATATATTGTACTGTGCTGTACTTGTTTTTTTATGAGTCAATGAAAGAGGATAACAGAAGGTCTTGAGCCTAGACTTAAATAGGGGCTGGGAGTCCATAAACGAGTACATCTGTTCATACATCACTTCATTATCTTCGTTTTTTCTCGAAGATAAAAACGTAGTTCATGAACATTATTGAGCCACTCTGTAACGAGTCTGAGGGAGCACCACCCAAGTTATATGAGATAAGTCAACGCAAGCGACTTCAGAAGCATCGTGAACATTTTCACAAATTTGTAACGTGCACAATTTTCGTTGGGTTTAAGGGAACAGAAACCCACAGACAAACGGGAAGACAGACAGAATGGGCGTCAAAAAATTGCCCGACTTCTGTGACCCTATATTGAGATGTTTGGCTAACTCCTTTAACGATTGTTTACACAAAACGCGGGCCATTCCCTGCCAGAGTGCGAGTGTTCTGCTCTCTCAGGAACATCTTCTTGTAACATGACTCTGATTAGACTGTCGTGATGTAATTGTTAACATGGGTGGTGGCTGGAATGAATCGCAACAAACGTGCATTTTACAACTGCTGGAGATTTGTTGGAGTTAATTAAAAGCATGTGGACAATGAAGTACGTGTGAAATTCGCAACAATGCGCTGCAGTTGCTTTAGTTAGTATTAATAATTGAAAAGCATATTTTTATAAACATTACATTTCTTATTTTTTTTCCCAAACCGTATTAGACTCATTCATTGTGCTACAATTCCACGCAGTCACGAAGTTATCGTATGGCTCAAAGTCAGCCTGAACAACAGGTGGACCTTAAACTGCTGCCTGCAGATGGATGGTGCCTGACTGTCGCCACGGAGGCGAGATGTTAACTACTTCGCCTGGTTTGCAAGGAGGTCGCGTGTTCGATCTTCACCCTGACGCCTGTATATTTGGAGTTTGCATGTTCTCCACGTGGTCTCGTGGATTTTTCTGTATGTCCTCCTTTTTTTCCCTCCACGTTTAGAAACACGCGTTTAAGAGTATTAGGCTGCTGTACATTTCCACATGATGAGCCACTTCGTTGGTTTCTTGTTCATTTTTTAGTTTTGTTGCGGTTGCACCCGAGTCAAGAGCCGCATGGCTCACAGGGTTATACATATTCTTTGTTCTTTCGGTAAAGGCACGTAGAAGGGAAATAATAATGAAAAAAAAAATTCTCACGACGTTTTATTGTTACATTTGTATTATTTTATTATTTCCCTTCTACGTGACTTTACAGAAAGAACCAATAATATGAATCCCTGCAGTCACGAAAGCTTTTAATCGAGGGTTATACCTAATAAATGAAACTGAAACGGAGCTATCATTTAGCTTGGTCGGCCTTACCTGGTAAAATTAAAAACAGTTTAGCTCAGTGTGTGCAGTGGGAGAGTCCCAGATGATCGGTGCCACTACAGAGAGAGAGATGGTGCTCATCCAGGGCAACCCACAAGTGGCCGTCCCGGGATATGAAGTTTGCTTAAGGTTGTGCAGAAGGCACGCCGTTGAGTGACTGACCAAGCAAAGCCTACTAGCAAGAGGCGCCACTTAAAGTCAGAAGAATCTGAAGTGGAGACAATCGATGCATCCTGCACTGATGCATCCTGCTTGTGGCTCCTATTGATTTTGGATGAGGGTAGCGGTCAGCAAAAGCCGTACCAGGCTGCCATGTGGTATGTAGAGCCATTCGCGTATGCCTTTGTTGTTGCGTTAATGTGTCCTGTTCGTCGTCTGTGTGAATGAACACAAAAAACAGGTCAGTGTTTCTTTTAAAATACATATGTATCGCAGTGCTGTTATTAAGAACGACGTCGAACATATGTCTCGCTTAACTCTGACTGTGTTTGTTAAAAAATTATATAGCTGCTCTAGACTTGATTATGCCACAATTACATACTCAATTGCTGTATACGATACCGTCAAAATAATGTAAACGTTACTCTGTTGTACTTTCTTACAGTATGTGGCAGAAACATGTGACGGGTTTGTCATTTAAATCTTTCTGCGCAGGTTATGGGTTCTGCAAAGGTGTATTTATGTATTGCACTATGTCCTTCAATATGTGCAGCTATAACCAGTGTGTAACAGCCTTGCAATTCGGGATGACAATGTCCTCACGGCGTACAAGAACGTTGCAGCCACTGACTGCTACATTGCGATCGCTACGCACAAACACGCGGTCCAAGATAGGTTGTATGAAGACTGAACAAATGATAGGGCAATATGTTGTCCAGCAAGGTCAGTCAGTCAGTCAGCGCTGTAATGCGAGCACACAATAGCAGGCAGTAAAGTTCGCTCAATGTAATCCTCGTCGCTATGGGTAGCAGCAGGAGCGCAAGTTTCGTGTTAATAAACCAATCGGCTCACTTTGCAACCAAATATTTGCCTCTTGGATGCAGAGTTATTCTGCGCGACAGGTGCAAAACCAATTACAAGCAACATGCTCATTAAAAAATAATAACAATATCAAATCCGGTAATCGGGTACTGTAGTGAACAAGATCAATGTCTGGGCATGTTCTGCACTGGTAGTTAAAAACAACATGTTTTGATCTCATATACAGTATTGCCAATTGTCTCTATCATTTACAGCCTTTTGTAAATTCGCCTGCTGGATGAAGGCCTTTTGCCGTGCCATGTCGTCTATTGGGGTTGATTGATCATACTTACGCTTTGGTTCTTTCGGTAAAGTCACGTAGGTATAAAATAAAATAAAAATAATATATTTTTTTTATACCTACGTGACTTTACCGAAAGAACCAAAGAGTATGGATTCCTGCAAGTCACGAAAGCTTCAAGTCAAGATTGATCATACTTAACCACGCTGGCCTGTGCTGGTTTGTTAAGGAGGAGAGCCAGGATCAGGTTCAGATGTCACTCGGCACTGCTGCTAGCCATGGCCTGGAATTAGACCCGGGTAGCGTCGAGTGTGGTCTACACCTGCCATGAACATTTGAACACTGAAGCTGGCAGCGAGATGCAGCTGAGTAAGGATTAAGGTGAATGTACAATTACGGTACGTAGTTTTATTTCAGCTGTCCTAATCACGGACTTCTCTTGCGCTGCAAAATAGCTGATGTCCATCTTGCTCTTTTGAAACGTCACTCTAATAAAGGTTCTTGGGTTAGATCGCGTAAGTATAAATGTGTCAAAACCCTCCTCCACCCGACACAGTAAGGGGTTTGTTACGTAAAAAAGCGCCAAATAGTTACTACTTCAGCTCACCGGTGTGTTGGAGAGTAAATCCGCAACATTTACAATTTGAGTACGACGTTTCACCGGTAATTACATCAACCAGCATCATCGGGCGATGCACTGTGGGGACTTCATTATATTCCTTTGAGGGAATGATTCTGGCAAATCGCCCGATGATGCTGGTTGTAATTACCAGCGAAACGTCACGGGACTCAAACTGTAAATGTTGTGGATTTACTCTCCAATTCACCGGTGGGCTGAAGTAGTAACTAATTGACGTTTTATTTACGTGACAAATCCCTCACTT
Organism: Lethenteron reissneri; assembly: GCF_015708825.2. NCBI lineage: Eukaryota > Metazoa > Chordata > Hyperoartia > Petromyzontiformes > Petromyzontidae > Lethenteron > Lethenteron reissneri. Next base: position 3,493,957 of record NC_083801.1, read on the forward strand.
TTCGGCTGCGCTGGCGCGGTGAGAATGACGACACATTTATACTTACGCGATCTAACCCAATAGCCTTGATTATGAATAATATTGATCACGAAATCCTACTACGTGTTCAACGAAACGCCACTGAATCCAGATTTGAAGTTTTCGTGACTGCAGGGATCCATACTCTTTGGTTCTTTCGGTAAAGTCATGTAGGTAGAAAATAAAATCAATGAAATCACGACGTTTCGGGCGCAACACAAGCGTCCGTCATCAGGTGGGACAACCACAGCAAGAAACAATTGTTTCTTTATTTTATACCTACCGTGACTTTACCGAAAGAACCAAGAAGTACGAAACACCACTGGTCAAGCAAATGCATACTTGTCTTGTGACGCAGAGTGCCGGCTGAATTATCAATATATCTCGTGACTTTAGACAATTTCCTGGCATTCTTGCACTGTGGGAACTTTATTATATTCCTTTGAGGGCTTGTTTCTTATCAAGCAACTCCAGAGCGTGTGTCTTTTGTACATGTCACATTTCAGAGAAGCTAATCACCGTCGCCCTCGGTTGCCGAAGTTGACTTCGGCGTTGCCTACAGATGAGAAAATGATGCAGCCGCTTGTCTGCTGTCAAGAGTGCCATGTTAACAAGAGGCAGTGGAATAATAAACGTGCGCAAACGATGGGAAGGGTTATGAGGTGGTGATGTTAACTTAAGAATGCATCGTCTGCCTAGGCACGCTGCTCAAAAGAGCACTCTTCCTGCGGTTAGTACTGACGCACGTAATATCCGATGGCCACTCGTAGTAGGAAACCGCACCTAATTTACGCAATACATAAATATGTGCCTGCATATCCTCGCGTGAAGGCGCCCTCGTTTGTTAAGATGTCACGCGTTTATTGCGGTGCCGTGATGGCGAAAGAGATGCACTCTCCCTCGCCTGGCACGCAGGAGGTCGTGGGTTTGACCCCGCACCCTGACCGGCATGGTGAAGTATGGTTAAATATTTGCCAAGACCAACGCGTCACGGCGGAAACGTTCATCCAGCAGTGGATTTAGAAAGGGGCGTCAACGAGGCTGCTCGTCACGGCTATTTGTTCGGACAATCCAGAGACGAGCAAGCCCCTTATGTGCGCATTCGCTTATCTGGCACCCTGTTTTCTCTGCTACGGGGGTAAGACGAGTCGCGATGTCCTGTGCGTCGCAATTGCGCGAGGGATTACGGAGGAGAGGAGGGTGAGCCGAGGGAGGAGGCTGGATGAGGCTGTGGTGAAGGGGCTGTTAAGAGGACAGAGCAAGTACGACGGATGGAGGAGTCTGTGAGAAAAGTGGAGGGTCAGAGGCTTGGGGAGGGACTGTGCGATTGTTGGGCTTTTGTTCGAGTAGGAAGGATGAATACACGAGAGGTTCCAGAACATTTCTGTACAAATGGAAGCAAGGGGGTATTGTTGAGGGTAGTCACAGGCTTGGAAGATTAACTACGTACATGGTGGTAATAATAATAGGAACGTGGGCATTATCACAATAGTGTGGAACAGTAGAAATTGTTCCTTTAAAGTTACAATTTAATCCCGACTTGCTTCTGAAATCAGTATATCAACAGGGCTGGCACAAGTTCTGTATTTAGCAAACCATCCATCAAAACATATAAAAGGGTCTCTTTTATATCTGCCGTCTTCTTTGGAGTGCACAAATCCCTCCACTCATTTTAAATCTCTCTCCGTATCAGGGACAACCATTTGTGAATTGCTCATAGTCAAGTTCCTTTTGCTGCTTTCACGTTCCCGCCCATTGCTTGCATGTTCTATCAGTTGTGTGCTGCATTCTCTCATCCCTTTTCCCATTCGTTCCCGATTCGTTTGACAGAGTTGATGTGCATTCAATCTGCAGTTGTTCCATTGCTTGTTACATTTATTATTTTCCTCTTCATACATGATATATTTAAAGTGTTGAACAATTTGCTCTCTGCTCTGTAATCTTTTCCCCTTCTTTTAATGCACTATTCATTACAGTTCATTCATTATTTAAAGATATCCAATTAATCTATTTTATCCTCTAGGCATCTCTATCTATTGTTTAGAGTTGGCCTAAACAAGCCACCTTCTGCCCTCGATGTTTCAATGTTAACTACGTATGATTTTCCCCTAAATTAGTTTCGTCCTCTCATTGCCTGTGTTGAAGCGCAACTTGCATTGCAGCAATTTTCGATTGCTTCTTCTGTTTTGAATATATATTTTGAGTCTAAAATGTTTCAGTGATGCAGTATGGAGGGACGTGGTGTGTATCCATTGGCCCCATTGGTTAGGATCCATTCATCATTGAGTAAACTAGACTGCTCGCTATCATATTACAATGGTAGCCTTTAAAAACACCTATTGGAATATGCTGGCAGTATTATATGAGCACAGACTTAAAATAAACCATGACCACCAGTATTAACTCGAACTTATAACATAACATATGGTGCGTTTCGTTTATAGCTATTTGTCAACATACTGCTAGATAAAGACCTCTCGAGGGTGATGTTGGTCGTCAGATTTGTTGGACAGTGTGGCTTGTGTTTGCACGTTAAACTTCTCTCGCACCGTACGTAGGTGCAGGGAAGGACAACAAACAAAACACAAAATAGAAGTTCTAAATAAATGAGTTTTGAGTCGAGATTTGAAAGTGCATAGCTCCAGTGGCTTCCGAATATTGGAAGGAAGAGCGTTCCAGACGGACACAGAAGCGCATCTAAAAGTTGGCGATGCAGTGACCGCCTCTGCAGTGACCGCCCTTGTGTGGAATGCCAACTGATTTTTTTTTTAGTTGGGAGACTGAGGAGAATAAAATGCAGTTTGACTTCAAATAGCTGTACAATAGCACCTGTATGGGCGTCACAGTAGATACTACGTAGGCAAACAATACACGTGGGACGAGGGGAAGCTGAGTGGAGAGTGATTTCGATTTTTTGTAGTGATATTTATGAAGGGGTTTAATAAGACTCTTTTCAATCGCACAAAAGCATTTCATTCATTAAATGATCTGTGGCCTTCCCGATTTATATTTCCCAGATTAATTTGTTTAAACGCGGCAACCCATTATAATTCACTGCGTCTCTGAGTCCCATCAGTACTATTGTTTATTTCCTGTCCATAACATACATTGTCATTGTTTTATAAGGACAGAGCTTTCTGATGAGACTCAGCAATAAAGTCAAATCTGGATGAAGAAACTATGAAAATTCAAAGGTCAGCCAATAGATGAAATTCCACTTCCCTTGAGAACTTGGATTATGTCCTTGTCAAACATTATTGACTTGTGCTGCATTACATTTGACTCTCATTGCTTATCAAGAAAAGGGGATATCATAGTTGACACCTTGAGCTGTTATGCAACTCCAATTTCCATTGTGCCACCTCAAAAAACACTTTTTTACGAGACCGTCCATGAAAAGTAAACGTGTTGTGTTGTTTATTTTATATTCAGTGATGGAAAAAAAAAACATCAACACATTTTTTACATGTCCTGAATAAGATGTGTTTGAAAAGTAGCTGTAAACTTGCACTGCTAGTACTATACAAGTTTTAGGGAGTTATATTTATCGATAGGCTTGACACCTTTCACAGAGATGCAAATTAGACACCAATGCAGAGCTGAAACCGAGGTCACGGTGTTGATAAAGTCAAGAGAAAAACAAAGCACAGCACCCACACATTGGTGCATAAATGCATCCCCATATATACATAATAATTCTTCACAAACTAACTCTCTCTTTCAGTTCATCACGTACAAATGTTGTTTAAATAACCCCTTATATGTACCATTAGGTTTACCATTCGATTCTTCCACGCAATTATTTTTTTTGCGTGAGCGTTTCTTAATGAAACTTTTTTTTATATTTAGCTAAAGCGTTATACTCACCCTGGTCACCTTGTACAGCACCCAAAAATTACTACTTTTAATTTGTTAAGTGCGCTGTGCAGAACTGAAATGTTATTGTATCTTAAGGGTGGGGTAGAGGGGGCCCCTTTGGGGGAAGTGGGGGGGTAAATCACGAAAGTTGTCGGAACTTTTTTTTCTGCTGCGACGAGCTGGCTTGGACGCGACAATTTTACAGTCCCATTCGGGGTGTGGGTTTGCTCTTTCCATCGGACGACTGGAATTTCTCGCAAAACGGTCGTGATTGTATCAACCCAAAGAGAAATGATGGGCTGAGATTTTTAACTCACCACTTTATGCTTTGTAAGTCGTGGGGGCATTGACTTTAAAATGGAAACTCTACTTAAGCAGGTTTTGTAAACGGTCGTTCTGCCTATATAGCCACTGCGCGTGTGTGTGTGTGTTCAAATGCAATCTGAAAAAAAAACACAGAGGAACCTAAATGGTGTATGTAGGCTAATCGGCAGATTCCTTTCCTTGAAATTCTTTTTTACAGTCTAGTGTCATCTGTTTCACTCATCATGATATAACAATGGCTGAGTCTTGTGTCTTTTTTTCAGGAAGGAGCTGTATCTCTGGGATGAATGTGAAATAGAGCTTGAATAATACAAATCCGTGTCCTTTTTTTTCCCACTTTCAGAAAGGACCACAGCTGTTTGTCAATTCAGAGCGCAACCAAATGTGACTGGAGTGGATGAGAATGAAGAGAATATGAGTGAGTATCTCGCCGACCCTGGATACTATACTTACGTGTGGAGTATGCACAGCGTTTGCATGTGATTTATTCTTATTTCTCTCCTGTTGGGGTTCATTAAGCACTTCTCCAGTCTCCACAATTACGTTCATAGTTTTCTATTCGCAATTCATCAATTCTTACGCATGCTACATGGATATATATATATATCATACATACTGTACTTAAATTATATTGGTGACGTAAAAAGAAATGGAATACAAATGCTCACTTTCTAAAGGTAGGAAAAGCTGGTTGGTGGTGGCCATATTGGCCATGAAAGTGTTTTCATCTGCTGTTAGATCCGGTGAACTGCCTCTCATGGAATTCCATCAGCAAGTCTTAGCCAGCAGTCAACTACCACCGTTGGTATTTGTTAAACAGTGTGCACAAATATGTATGAAATATGGACACGTGGTCGCCAAGATCACAGTTAATTTTGTAATTTCAACTTGACAGTTAGGAACCACAGTGTAAGATGTTATGAAGGGGCATATCAGCAAACGCGTTAATTGTATCTTTAATAGTATATTTCTCAAGTAACTCTAACGTGATATGTATTGAATGGACAACCGGCTACCTTTGCAAGTGTAGTCACCCGCTTCTGGGAGCTTTTCACAGGTTCTGTGATGCATAGAACATAGTTGTGAGTGCATGCTTAGTGTGGAATGCACCATGTATGGCATCCAAAATCTATTTTTTCATTGCAAACTCCACGATAGTGCGTGCACACCGTGTGCAAAGTGTGCTACTTATTCTGTTGTTTGTTCTACTTATTCACCCCATGAAAATATGTAATGGTGTGTTTGCTGCTATTACTTTATATACCCCGACATACATCTAATTGGCTCTTATTGGCCGTGGCTTTGATACAACAGCCTAAATGTACGAACCACATTTTGCGCTACTTTCTGCATTACATAATGTAAAATAGCATTGGGTGGTGACCAATAACACCGCAGTTACTGCAGGTGGACAACACTTCGAGGCAACCTCGGCTATGGTCAAGGCTAGTGACGGAGTGGCAGGAGAGAAACATGCCCGAAATCACGTCCATCCAGGAGATGGAGCGATAGAATCATCACGTGTATAGGTGCTAGGTGGACTTTTGCGGTGCACGATGATGAGGGATCATAGTGGCTGGGGGGGGGAAAGGCCTTCATCCAGCAGTGGATTAGTCATTGTTGATGATGACGATGATTTAATGCTAGAGATCGTGTTCTCCACTTGCCTGTGTGTATGTTTACACTCGAGCAATGAGCCACTGAGTACACCACTCACATTTCTCCTCCATCTCCACGTTGCACCTCCTAAACACCCCTCTGCAACAACGACCTAATAAACCCCCGTAATGGGTCAACGTCAACCTGCCCTCGCCGTTCAGTTTGCCTGAGAGAGAGCCATGACCGATTTAACCTGATGTTCGATATTATATGCTTGATGTGTACGCTTTTTTTTGACAGATACACGTATATAGAATATAAGCTATCGTAAAAATATCACATTGCAGTATATCATATAATCCACAAATAATTATGCAATAATAAAATAAAAATGCCTTTGCAATTATTTCACAGACTTTGGAGTATGTAATGGCAAGAACATTTCATTCCATAGCTGTCAAAGCAAAGTTCATGAATTTTTGCAATAATTTTTTTTGTGATTCTGCATTGGCAGTCAACGCATTAATCGGGAAGACTGCCCTCAAAGGGGAAACAAATGCAATGTCCCTCCTTCTCGGCAATGATGAAAGACCATTGCCTGAATGTCATCCATGATCTAGTTCTTACTTTTGTGGCAGTCTTGAAATGTGTTGAGTTATTGCCAGAAAGGGTTTCTATTTTCCATGTAATTACAGTTATACCACAGCGGTTCCAATATACATATTAGGTCTGCTTTTTTCTATTTTGTGGAAATGAATTCCAGATCGTGAGCAACTGTCAACTTGGGAAGCTGCGTGGCTTCCTAAACACGTGACCTAAAAATGTGTGCAGTAATATCACATGGCTGCAAGTGTATTAGCACGTGTCAAAATGTATTATTCTTAATTGGTGTTTTTTTTTAAAATAATACAATCGTGGTCTTTATTCTATTTGAATGCACACATTTGCTTGTCCGTGTTACAATATCCCTTTTCAGACTCTTGCAGCACCGACGTTAAAGAGAATCGTCACATCGGAAACAACATGTCCATCACGGAGCCCGCTCTCGGACTGTGCTCCATAGCCAGCATTCCCGCGAACAGGGGCTCTACGAAACGCAAAAGGCCCCTGGAGGAGGGCAGCAATGGCTCTATGTTCCCGCGTTTTCGGCCGAAAAAACGGAGGAGGGCGCCAGGGCCGGCTGTGCCAAAGAACGCCCTGATGCAGCTCAACGAGGTGAAGCCGGGCATTCAGTACAAGATGGTGAACCAGGTGGGGCCCGTGCACGCGCCCGTCTTCATCATGGCCGTGGAGGTGAATGGTCAGACCTTCGAGGGTTCGGGCTCCACAAAGAAGAAGGCAAAGCTGCAGGCGGCCGAGAAGGCCCTGCGCTCCTTCGTGCAGTTTCCAAACGCTTGCGAGGCCCACATAGCCATGGGCCAGAACACCGCAGCGATCACCGACTTCACGTCCGACCTGGCCGACGTCCCGGGCATGAACTTTAACAAGTTTGACCTACCTGGGGAGAGTGACTCTTTTTCTCAAGACTCCAGCGAGAGCGAGTCATTTCTGTCTACATTCGGACTCAACGGCTTCGAGGCGAAGGCAAGCAGGAGCGAGGCGTCGCTCATTCCTGCCGTGCCTGGTCAGCAGCCAAGCAACCCACCTTACCCTCTTCTCTCGTGCGGAAAAAACCCGCTGATGATCCTCAATGAAATGCGACCTGGGCTCAGGTTTGACTTTGTCGCAGAAATCGGCGAGAGCCATGCCAGGAACTTTGTAATGGCTGTGACGGTGGATGGGCAGACATTTCAGGGATCTGGTCGCAATAAGAAGCTGGCGAAGGCTCGAGCAGCGCAGGCTGTGCTTCAGGGCATTTTTCATCTGCAGCTGGATGCCACCCCCGGTCGCCAGCCCATCCCAAGTGAGGGCCTGCAGCTGCACCTGCCACAGGTGGGATATCAAATTCGGAGCTGCCATGAATTGTGCCGTCTACTTTGCTTCCACGCCACCCAAACCTTCATTTTTCTTCAGCTCTATTTTTTTGCATGTTAAATTTCCATAGCTATTTTTTTAATGTAACCCCTTTAACTGACTTTTCTTGTACAATTGCATACAATATTTTTGTAATTAGATGCTATGTTCTTTGTTATATATTTCTTATATTGTTTTTTTTTTATATACATGGGCAATTGTCACAGTCTCGTTAAAGCATCTGCCAAGCTCAATGCACAATGGGGAAGACTGTGGCCTCCATTGCCGGCCCTGAGCAGGTCGTGGAAATTCTCCATTCACATGGCCGTGGCTGGTCTTTTCATCAAACAACCATGATTCCCTCTGAGTGGTAACCATTTATCAACCTACAAGAGATTACGTTGTTGAATACGAGTATGCTTTATTACATTTATAATCGCAGATTAAATGTTTTGATGCTAATTTAAAACACCACATTTATTTGTGTATTTGTGAAGTAAACATTTTTTTCTGGCATACAGCAATTGGCTAATACAGGTTTTATTTTTAGGGGGGGTTAGATCGCGTAAATATATATAAAAGTGTCGTTAAACCCGCCACCATCCGACACAACCAATCTGCTAGGTTTGTCACGTAAACAGAACATGCCAATTCGTTACTAGTACAGTATGTTGTAGAGCAAAACCACAACATTTACAATCTGAGTACGACGTTATGCCAGTAATTACAACTAGCTTCATCAGGCGACAGCCAGATTGTAAATGTTGTGGCTTTGCTCTCCAACATACTGTACTAGTAACGAATTGGCATGTTCTGTTTACGTGACAAACCTTACTAAATTAGCTGTGTCGGGTGGTGACGGGTTTAACGACACATTTATATATTTACGCGATTTAACCCCAAAAAACCTATATTATGGATGACATTGGTTCGGAATGCCTACATGTTAAACAGTAATTGGCTAAGTTTCCACATAAGCATGATTCAAACGGGTACTTATCGGCGATCATGTGAATTATTTTAAAGCAAAAATACAAGAAACCCTGAAGGCATCCAGGCCGAATATATTTCATAGAAATGAAATAACAAGCTTGTCATTCAGCATTCATGAATTTAGATGCCTAAACAGAGACACTAATGAGATGCAGCTTCCCGTTGCTGCTGGTGTCGTGGTTTTCTGGAGCAATCTGTTTCAGCAGCAGTAATTCTAATAAGGCACACTTTACAGGGGTGGGTTCCACTTCTCTGGGGCCCATCAGCAACCCAGCAACAAAGGCTGCTGGGTTGGCAGGTGTCCTAGGCAAGCGTTATCTACCGACACGGTGAGGCCCAAGTCAAGAACAGCAGAGTACGGAACAGCGAACCGGTGCAATATCATCACGTGCTGTCTAGGCGGGTTGTGTGGAAGTGTAGGTGTAATTAATTACGCAATGAGGCGTTGACTTCATGTACACCAACATTATGGGGACCTCATTTGCCAGGTGTCAGTTTTGTTGCCAGATAGAAGGGTAAAGAACCAATTATCATACACCAACATTGTTTACTTCACCAAAATAAATAATATTGAGGCTTCATTGAGAAATGTGCCTTCCGGGCAAACAGGCCCTTCCAGACAAATGTTTTTTCTCTATTTAACACGTAGGCTTTCGAGACCAATATGTGTGCTGTACTAGTAATTAATTGGCATGTTCTGTTTACGTAACAAACCTTAATTATTTGTTGTGTTGGGTGATGGTGGCTTTAACGACACATTATATATTTACGCGATCTAACGTACCAAAAAAACCCCCACCGTATCATGGCGCTGTCTCAGTATTTGTTTAAACGACGAAAATCCTGTACCAGTTTCAACCTCTATGATCGTCACCAGCATTGCGTGAGCAATTAAAATATCAACGAATAGGCCATCTGTTCGTTGATGATGGAATCAATGCTCTCCCACTGTGTTTATTAATTTGTCTGTCAACTGATACTTTAACATGTAGGCTTTCACGACCAGTATCATCCATAATAGAGGCTGTCGCCTGATGAAGCTAGTTGTAATTACTGGCGAAACGTTGTACTCAGTTGTAAATGTTGTGGCTTGGCTCTCCAACACACCGGTGTGCTGTACTAGTGACGAATTGGCATGTTCTGTTTACGTGACAACCCTTGCTAGTTGGCTGTGTCGGGTGATGGCGGTTTTAACGATATCTATATATATTTACGCGATTTAACCCAAAAAAACTCTTATCAACTGATACTTATTGCCAGCAACCGACTCAGCCAAAACATAACGGTTTTGTGCAATATTTAATTGCCCCTTTTTTAAGTCATTTATATTTCTTATTCACGTGTGCAATATTTAAGTTCACCTAAAGTTTTTGTACATTAGTCGACATTACATTTTATGTATTCTGTTCTTGCATTTAAAATCTGGTACATTTAAAAAAAATACTTTATTATTATGAGTTGCCATTTGTGCGTTTAAATGCAAAATCTGGCCATCCTGTGTCTGGCAGGCTGAGGTTGTATTGTATACTGATTTTGAACTTCAGGAGGTCTCAGTCCACCTCTTAAATTTCCTTTGATAGTGTTCATTCATTTTCTGCTGAGCTTGAGAATTGTCTGCAGATCAGCCAACAAAACACAGCACAAGGACACTGTGGGAGCTGGCTTTGTTGCTAAACGTGATAGTGGATCACTCTATCCCAGTTTTAATCTTTCACGTTGCATTTCAACACCATGGATGCAGATGGAGACGAACAGTGATGATGGAATAATGCATTTTGGAAGGATTATATTTATTTATTTAGCACAGCATGTGGTCTCACTGTGGGCTTGAGCAATAGTGGGGTTTGAAGGGTATGGTCCAGTTGGTTGGGACGCGACATATTATGCAAGTGTTGTAAATTCATGACCATGAATTCACTCTGTTTTACCTTGGTTTTACTGTGGTTACCAGAATTGTGGTTTTGAAATGCAGTCTACTAAGATATTATTTGATACATTTAATAAAAATGACTGCAACCAGATGTCCTTTCCATTTAAGCTCCTTTATACTTCAGTATTCTAATGCAATTTGTAACGTGAACAATATTTCACAGACGTAAATGGCTGTGACTCAGAGGCACATAGCCAAGCTCATTCTTCACTCGAAAGCCAGGAGAGAACGAGTTGAGGGCCTTTTAGCGTCTCTTAAAATCAGCGCAGATTGAATGCTGCTGCGAATGTGCAGCGAGATGGCGTTCCAGACGGCGGGAGGCTGCCACAGAGAAACGACGCCCGGCATTGACGTCCCTGGTCCCTGGTGTAGAGAAGAGCTTGTGAGTCGCTCTGCTGTGGAGATTTGCACTGTGACCTGTAGTGCAGTGAGACAGCAGTTGAAGAGAGGTGCGGTGGACGACCGAGGGTAGAGGCATGGTGGTGGCACAGCCAGCAGGCGATCTTGTATCCGACACAGCTGCCTATGGGGACACTTTCAAAACAACACCATTGCTTTGAAAGTGCATCTTTTTAACAAAGGAAAAACGAACGCAAAGCAATGTATTTCAAATATTTTTTTCTGAAGAGAAATGAATACTGCTTCTCAACTTTGCATAGTAAGTAGACCAGCATGTTTGAAGGGATTAGGTTCAATAAAATATGACAGCGGTAGGTTTTAAATAATCCTTAAAATACATTTACCCGAGCAAAGTGTGGCTTAGATATCTACAATGTGGCCCTGAAGTTACACGAATGTTGAACACAACTTCAACAGAATTGATGGGAACTATTTAATTCAGTGTCCCCCCTCTACTTAATCTGGCGAGGGACCCTGAGAAAAAAATATCTTTGCCAAGCACTGAACAACTTCCATAATTATACAGGGTTTTCGGGTTATAATCGCATAAATATAAATGTGTCATTAAACCCGCCACCGATGTGCTGTACGAGTAACGAATTGGCACGTTTTGTTTACGTGACAAACCTTGCTAATTGACTATGTCGGGTGGTGGTGGATTTAACAACACATTTATATTTACGCGATCTAACCCAAAAACCCTGTATTATGGATGATATTGGTCGTGAAAGCCTACGTGTTAAACTGAACAACTTATTTTTAAAATAATTTTTCTAAAAATATTTCACCCAGAAAATTCCTTAATATAGGCATTCTTCAATTTACGATTAGGATTTATTCTTTGAAAAACGGTCCGTAAAATCGGAAAATCGTCGATCGAAAAAAGAATTCCGATTATTTGAAAGAAAAAAATTAAGGACACGTTCTCGTAATGCAAGAATGATACATATCGGCTACTTTCCCTTTACAGCAATGAAAACATAATCATTAACAATAATACTTTACTGCTCTTGATCTTATGGAAATTGTTGATAACAGTTATCACACTTGATGCAGCTAAGTTGAGGGAACACGCAATCTCTACCAAGCGTTTTCCTTTCCCGTGCCTTCTTCACGATGTCCCGCTTCGTTCGCAGGCTCATAGTTTGCCGAGATTTCTTTGCTGAGTAATAGCCGGCAATGCTGATTTACGCTTGCGACTCATCTTGAAGGGGGTGCTTGAAGTAAATGGCAAATAACACAATAAATGCGGACAAATTGGAGCACACGCTAGCAACCGTTATAAAGTATGAACTGGGAACAAGAAAACCGGTGATGCAGACACGCTGCGAGGTGAATAGCACGCATTACTCTGACCCATAAATCGTGTAATGCCTTTATATAGCATCTATAAAATAAAAAAATATGAACTATTTTTTATTTTACTAAATAGGGCCCACTGAGCTATATAGCTCTTTTGCAGAAGCGACCTGCCCACAAATGATAGCTCAACGAAGTGGCTTATCATGTGGAAATGTATTGCAGCCAAATACTCTAAACGCAAGTTGATTCTAAATGTGGAGGGAAAAACCAGAGAACCGAGAGAAAAATCCACACGGCCACGGGGAGAGAGACACGCAAACTCCAAATATGCAGCAGGCGTCAGGGTCGGGATCGAACCCACGACCTCCTGCATACCAGGCAAGGGAGTTAACATCTCACCAACGTGGCTCCCTCATTTGCAAGGGTGTCCAGGGTGTGCGGAGGAGATTATTCGCCATGCACTACCGTGTATTTGCGTACAACTTTTCAAATGTGGCATTTGGGTTGTGATACTTCTCTTTCGGTGGCCTCTGCTTGGGAGAAATGGCACGCCGTGTATTTATTTCTTGTACAGATAGAGAGCTCGCTTTGGCAATTTGTTACAGTAATTACGCTGCAGACTCACAGTAGAAAAATAACCACCAACTCAATTTAAATTGCCCATTGGCGGACACGCCACCCAGCAAAGTGCAGTGCAAAAGCCGCTGACCCAGTAACGATCGTAACGATTTATACCAGGTCCAAATTCGAGCAGGATCCGTTGTGCTCACCACTTAATCGTGATTCACATCTTATGGGTGGCAGGGCAGCAGCAGGGTTCCTGCTTCCCACCGCAAGGTGTTGATTGCATCTCTGATGCCTGTGCTGTAATTTGATCATTCAAGCGCGCACTGCTACACTTGTGTGGTAAAAATCACATCATCAGGTGCAGATTGCCAGTGCATGGGCTTCTGCTAGTATTGGATTGCTCAGACAAGCCTTTCTCATCAATGTGCGGCCAATTTATCACCTGCGGTCCTCTGCCGCTGTGTCTTGGCTATTCCTGGGTAAGTTAAACTCGAGGGGGGGCAGACCTAACACAAATGGGCGCACAACACATCGATGTGCAGTACACTGCAGAGTAGGCATAGAGTGACTGATTCATTCGTGGATACATCCTTTCTCTCTCCCGGAAGGGCCTGTGGCTGCATTTAGAAGTGCAATCTGCTTAATGGGAACAGCATTAGCGTTAAAGGGGTTATAGCCCAAATTCTCAAAGTTAACTGCAACTATATTGGCATTCGAAGTGGTGATGTGGGGGCCAGCCATCGTTCATTTGCTGCTCGCTCTAGAATTCACGGCCATGCGTAACTGACGGCATGTGCGCTGTGGATAATGCTTCTTTGCTATGGCTGGGACTAGTCTATCCTAGGACCACCGCTGTTGTCTCTGTACAGAGTGGTGTTTGGTTTGATTGTAAAATAATACAAGAAATATAGTGGAATTTCCCAAATTGGCATTTCAAAGTGTGTTACATTTCCCCCCTTAGCCCCGCATGCACGTGGTAATTATTAAGCAGAAGACAGGCACCAGCTGTGAGTGTAGCATGCACAAGTGCTACACGACCATAGATGGAGCTTTTAAGTAACACATCGCTGTGCAGTCCAGTATGAGCGCATGTGTGTGATAATGCTTTTTCCTTGGAAACCTCCAATATAGCAGAATTTATCAACAAGTAAGGAACGTGACCAGACACAACAGCAAATGATGAATCAAAAATCAAAACTAGCAATGCCCTGGAGCTCATCTCCATCTATGAGTCATCAAATACTTTAAAAGTTCACATTTAATTTTGTTTAACTAAGGATGAGAACTCAAGAGACCAGGATAGGAGTCTCATTTGCAACTGTGATCTGGGCCACCCAAATGACAAAAGCAAATCAAATGGATTAATTTGAAATTTTACATTCCAATGGTCAAACTCAGTCTTCTCCATATGAGCGGCATTTTTGTAGCAGATTGGTTTCCAGTAAATTAGCCAATAGTTGGCTCAACAATTTTTTTTAAAATGCTGTCTACAACCAGTCTAATAAATACTTCCTATACTGCTTCATAATATTAGGATGATTATTGTCTAAACTAATGGCAATTACTGATAATCACCGTAGCATTTAATTATATTAACCGGGGGAACTGTATTAATCAGTTTTATGACATGTGAGCTACTGGGAATAATCGAATGAGTTACTTACCCCATTGGGTTATCGGTGGGAAAGTCACATAAAATTGGAGTCACCGTAAAGTCTTCCAATTATCCGCGTAATTACTGATGCTTTTCAATGACAATTTCAATGCACACAGTCACTTCCTTCCACTCTAACACAGCATATCTGAGTGAGATTGCACCTGACGATTAAGTCATTGGCATCAACATCGGCGATGGAGCGTGCAACCATTCATTTGAGTTTTATTACAAAAGACTGCGTGGCAAATGTATTCCTCAGTTCATTCAGAATGCTGCTGAAATATTACAAAGAGGCACCATGAAGGTGGTGTAGCAAAGCAAAAGACGGGTGCAGGTCTGCACCTCCCAAACCCCTCACCCTTTACGTGTTGCACGGTAACATGCTCTCAGCACCTCTGTAAATTAATGTTGTGATTGGTGGTCAGCAAACATTTTATGCTCTGGAGGGTAATGGCTTACGTAAGTATGGGAATTAGTATGAATGTGTCCCGACTTTAAATTCATGTTTCATACTGATACAGGAGGCGATTAAAGCAACCTTTGTCTGCTGTCTGATGTGACTTCAAATTGCAGTGACGAAAATACTCAGCATAGTTCCTTTGTCTTTGGGAAACTGTCCCACGCTTCCATGTGGAACTAGATTTATCTAAAGACGAATTGTTATCTATACTCGATGAAATTCATGAATAACTCTGGGAAAGTATTTGTGGGAGCTTCATGTGATGAGGTCTGTGAAGCTTGAAAGTGGCATATTTTATAAGATGGGCCTCAACATAATGACGATGAATTTAGTGTCATATACTCTAGCACCAAATACAAAGGTATTGCCATACTTACATGTCTGTAAACTGTGTTCGAATCTCTGTAAGCGGTTTTTTTTTTTACAAAGTGCACATTTTACCCTGCTCACAATTGCGGCCGACTCATCATCCCTCTAGGTTGAGTCTTGCTCCTGGCATAGTAATGTGGAATTTCCATCTGGGGATCAGGCCTCATTAATGGATACAAGCCCCGTGATTGAGTGCAAATACACTTTTGACTTTTGACTTCGAACAAAAATGTAACATTTAGATTTTGTTTATTGAGTAAGTATATTTTAGATTTCTGGAACCAGTGAGGGCTCGTGTGATGAGCGTGCATCCTGCGCAAAGCTGGAGAGTCTGGGGTGGATTCCCTGAGTCATAAATGCATGGCTTTTGGATGTACATTTACTGTTTAACCTGTTACAAAGCAGTGTGTAGTGTAATCTGCCATTTCTTCTTCATACCTACAGTTTGTAATTACAGTACTGGGTAACAATAACATAGCCTTCATCACATTGCTGGCAAAATAAACCAATGCAGTATCTAAAATGTACAAAGAATGTGCTCTTACCATTGCAAGGACCTTTGTTTAGAGTATCTTTTGGATACTTTCACTGTGAGGGAGGCATCATCAATGTTGCAGCCTCTGTTGCCACGTTAAAAATATAATTTATCTACAGATGCATTATAATTACGCCAGGTTTAATATAGTTTGCTGGTGGCCCAGTATGAGATTCGACTGCCATAGAACAACTTATTTAAAAACTAAGCATTTTACTGTTAGTGTCATTAAAATTAATAATACACTCTCAATGTTGTTTCCCTCACCAGATGTGTTTTTACAGACACACAGTATGCAAGGCAAGCTGAAATGGCTTTTAAATGATAATCACTTTCATGAGACAACAATTTAACTAAGGCGTTCGAACCTGTTGACGCTGGCGAATTCTTGGATGGATGTTTATTGCTGTTGTCCATTTAGAATCTCTAAAGAATAGGCAGCGTAATTGATGATACGTCATCATGGGACCTCCTTTGCCAGTACCAAAATATACTAATAGGGTTTTTCCCCTTTTTTTCTGGCAACAAAACTGACACCTTTTGCAAGGAATCATGCTTACATTAACCACAATACTTGCAGTCAAATACAAACAAAAAACAATACTTTGATAATTTATGCATTGTCCTTGAAACTGATTGGTCCACACCAGAGACAGCTTTCTTTAGAGCCTAGTCTCATATGGTGTTCGACCAGATGACGCCATATGGTGTTCGACCAGATGACGCCAAAAGGCATGCGCCTTTTGGCGTCATTTGGTCGAACACCATATGAGACTGAAACTGATTGGTCCACACCAGAGACAGCTTTCTTTAGAGCCTAGTCTCATATGGTGTTCGACCAAATGACGCCAAAAGGCGCATGCCTTTTGGCGTCATCTGGTCGAACACCATATGGCGTCATCTGGTCGAACACCATATGAGACTAGGCTCTAAAGAAAGCTGTCTCTGGTGTGGACCAATCAGTTTCAAGGACAATGCATAAATTATCAAAGTATTGTTTTTTGTTTGTATTTGACTGCAAGTATTGTGGTTAATGTAAGCATGATTCCTTGCAAAAGGTGTCAGTTTTGTTGCCAGCAAAAAAGGGGGAAAACCCTATTAGTATGATGATATGTCGTCAACAGCTTGCCAGACTTGGAGTTTTATACCTTACTCAAAATAACGAGCACTTCAGAGCCTGAGCCACAAATATGCACACTGCATCCAAACAAAAGAACCCGGTGCAGACTACTGCACGCATGTCTTTAAAAAATAAAATAAAAGTCTGATATGTGCGCGCCATGTTACAAATAAATAGAGTGGTAATCTGCAATCGAAAGTCACAGATGAGCCCAAAGACAGCAACTCAAATATGGTTGAACGCAAAATGAATTTCGATTTAAAGCTTTCGTGACTGCAGGGATTCATATTCTTGGTTCTTTCGGTAAAGTCACGTAGAAGGGAAATAATAAAATAATACAAATAAAACAATTAAATTGTCACGACATTTCCATTGCAACACAAGCAATCATCATCGGGTGTGAAAAACACCCGATGATGATGAAACGTCGTGAGAATTTAATTGTTTTATTTTTATTATTTGATTATTTCCCTTCTACGTGACTTTACCGAAAGAACCAAGAATACACAAAATGAATGTTTTACAAATGTCAGGAGTGTCTGCGATTAAATGGAGACTTCTGCTCTCTTACCCGTGTGAGATGTGGTTCAGATGTGAGCAGGCGTCTGTCCATTTAAGACAATAAATACGCGTTGGTACTCCATACATCCCCAGAAACAGGATCTTTATTTATGCTGGAGAAATCCGATGAGCTATGAAGCTCTTTTTCACAGATGTCCAGTGTGGGGGGGGGGGTCAAAAAGTTACAACAACAAACAAGACAAACAACGATTGGAGTGCAAAGTATAGGAAAAGAAATCACTAAAAAATAATTACGTAAAAATAGATAGAGTGTATCAATTCAAATTGCATAAGTACTCCAATTCCCAGGCTTTGGTAAGGCAGCAAAACAACAGCAAAAAAACCAGTCCCAGACCATACTCTTTGGTTCTTTCGGTAAAGTCACGTAGGTATAAAATAAAATAAAAGAGATCACGACGTTTTGGGCGCAACACAAGCATCCGTCATCAGGTGGGAAAAGCTTTTCTGGGTTGAGGCTTGCTCCTAGCATAGTAATGTGGAATTTTCATCTGGGGATAAGGCCTCATTAATGGATACAAGCCCCGTGATTGAGTGCAAATACATTTTTGACCTCGATTTTTTTTTTACATTTCGATTTTTTTTATTGAGTAAGTATGTTTTAGATTTATGGAACCATCATGAGGGGGGTAAAGCTTTTCCCACCTGATGACGGACGCTTGTGTTGCGCCCGAAACGTCGTGATCTATTTTATCTTATACCTACGTGACTTTACCGAAAGAACCAAAGAGTGTGGATTCCTGCAGTCATGAAAGCTTCAAATCAAAAATAGTCCCAGACCACACCAAGACAGCATACAGTTCCCAGTCCATTCAGGCACACCATCAATCCGGATGTGTAAATATTGAAGGCGCGATCCCTGGACTGCGTCTCTTCGAGGCTCAACAAAGCATTTCCACCACTCCCATCGACGTCCTGGACAAGTGCTGTTTTATTTTAATATAGTGTATATCAGATGTTCCAAACACGGCAGGCCATAGATAAGCATTGTTGGACAATAGGGGCGTTGTTTTTTTACAAATAATTTTTTTATCACATGGCCCTGCTCGTATATATATGGAAACAAATCTTAACCAATTGGCGATCCGACCTGTGATTCTATGGAATTGATTAGGATTTTCCAGTCGATCTTTTCTGGCAGTATTGATCAGATTTTAGAGTCATAGAATGATTATAGAGTTATACGCCGATTTTTGTTTGCCCCTTTTTCCGTAATTTCGCAAAGCACGTTGTCACATGATTAACACCGCTACCAAATTTGCGTCGCCTCAAGCTCCACGTGTCGCTGGCGGCGTCGTCCGTCCTTGCTCGTATCCATCGCATGAAGAAATGTACCGTGCTGTGGAGTAAAATATATCATTCATGTACAGCATTTTGGTGATTGGGAAAAATAGCCCTGATCGACGTCGTTTCGATGTTCGCTGCAGCACATTTCAGGAGCACATCCCCGATGTAAACCGGGGTGGTTACTGTACTAGAATAGGCTACTAGTAACGAGCTTGGAGACTAATACTAGAATAACTATAAAATAACAATTATGATCGACTGATAGAAGAAGTTCACAAATTAACAAAATATAAGTTCCGTACATGGGAGAATGTAGACCACTATAAAGTAAAACCTCTCAAAGCTGGAAATCATGGTAAACTGGAAGGCACGATCAAATAAATAAACGTTGCTATGAAACAAATATAACCCAAAAAACTCTGACATGAAGGTGGTAGGGTCTTTGATTTTGAGTGATTTCTGATATTTTTTTTATTTTCTAACAGTGAGAGATATGTTTGCCAGAATTCTTCAGATGGACATCCTACCGTGCAAACAGGACACAGTATGGCCATGAATAGGATCTTCTTCTTTTGTATGGATTGATAGCAGCATGTTAAAGAAATAATTGTATATTTGGAGACCTATTTTCCAGTATCAAAGTAATAAACAGGTGTCCAAACACCCAATATTAACCTTTTGCAAGGAATCAAGTCTGCATTAACCACACGTACTTGTGCTGAACATGCAAGCAAACATGCTCTGCTAATAAATATGCATTGTCTGATTGGCCTATACCAGAGACAGGAGCCTTCTTTAGGGCCTCGTCTCACCAGCGTCAGACCAGAGAACAACGCCAAAAGACAATCAGGCTAAGCAGCCCATTTTGTGACGCTCACGGCCACCAACACCAGTGAGAATTATCTGAACCGGTTCTGTGCCTCCCCTAGGTCGACTTAGCCTCAAATTAGTACCGAGTGCATTGTGTAAAGATCGCCACTTGGGAGACAAAGGTGGTCGGGCGTGGTGCTGGCGACCCACCCCGTCGTGTGCCACAGTGCCGGTAGCCTTCCACAGGTGCTGCTGCTCGCCAACAGCACTTGCCCCGACAGTCTGTTGAGTCTACACGGGGGAATCTTTGTCTTTGTGTGCTTTGCGCTCAGGTGCTGGCAGACACGGTCGCATCCCTTGTGCAGCAGAAGTTTTCAGATCTCACCGACGGCTTCACGTCGCCGCACGCTCGACGGAAAGTGCTCGCTGGGATCGTCCTGACGGCCGGTTCGACACCCGTGCACACGCCAGCAACGACGATAAGACGCGACGGGATGACACCGCACCGCACTGCCAGCGGCGTGCCAGTTGTGTGGAGCCCACAACTGGTGCTCACTCAAGACCCTGTTCCACTACCCTTTCACGGTCATTTGGCCAACGCTGTTGAACTGGAATATGGTATTGTTATTTGGTGCGCACATTTTCTGGCATTTTGTTAAATATGAATTACAGTAAATAGTTCGGGCCATACATATTTGCAGCGGTGGTTTTACCTGTTAGAAAGGTAGTTGCATCGTCATTATTAGTAATTTAACATATTTATCACACAGTATTGCACGTATTTATGTATGTTGAACTTGTTTGTACCGTACGTAGCCAACCGTGCTAATCGGAGGTGAACAGGGAAGGAAAACAAACTAAACGCAAATTAAAATACAAAATGACGCTATATTCAATGTTAACATATGTTTTTGAACCACTACCTTTCATTCAAGTCACCCCCTCGTTTTTCCAGTGAGCAATTATCACCCAGATGGAGAAAAAAAACCGATAGATTTTCTTGAGGCCTGCATCGCTCCATAATTTTATAAATAAATGTGCCATCATATGAGGCATCGAACAAGGCTCATATGTGTCTAATCGAAGTCTTTCTGAGTCTTAAGACTCTTTTTTTCAGATAGGTCCTGCATTTAAAGTGTGGACAAATCGTTGCTGAGTGTTTTGCCTATGGGAGCAAACCTCCGTATGTATGTATGTATGTTGAACTTCTTTCACACAGTACGTAGCCAATCGGAGTGTACTACAACTCCTCCATTATCGATAATTATCCCCTGTTGAGCAGTTCCTTTATGAGACAAACGTGTATATACGCCACTGGATATGAGGTTCAAGACATCCAAATTTCTCTCTTTTTGACAGGGACACACTTATAATTTGCCTCCTCTCACAATGCAGTAAAGGAATCTAGCAAATTTGTCCTTAAATTGAGCTGATATCGGCCTACAATCACCTGGCAATTCATCCTTCAATTCAGCTGTTATCTGGCGAGAAACACACACTCACACACACTGTGAAATTTGATGACATTATTATGAACAATGTGGTACATTGATCGTGTGCTCATATTCAGTTCTTCACACAAATAAGAAACGGTTACTTGCCAATTTTCTCACTTGAGGTTGTCCAATGCAAACGGTGTTTTTTTTTGTCTAAGAATATATTGAGCTTGCCCAAACTGATGCCAGAGACCCCCTGCTTAGCGCAATCCAAATGGCCACCACATGACTTATTTATTTCTACAATACGGTCCTAAATAAGTTTTCAATATTTTATCTCACACATTGGTGTCAACTGATTTACGATCATAGAGATATGTTCTGGCTTTCATTGAAATCCTAATGGATGCTAGGATTTTTATAATTGTAAAAACAATTATATTAGACTAATGTAATTCACATTTGTGTTTATATTTTTGTGTACGCGGTAGCAATCGCATTTCTTCATGGTGCAATACCAAACTTCCAGGCCGTTGAGGAATGACACGGCGCAGCCATGACATATGTCACCTGAGAGCAGTTTTCCTTTACATTATGAATATATGTCAATACATTCCTGAATTTATTGTGGGAGACCATTATTGTATTTCCATATAGACACCACATTTGTGAAATGTTTGGCAAACACGTGTGTTTATGAATATTTCACGCTGTGAAACCTCAACACCAACACCTACATTTCATTTTGCGGCCTTCACAGGCAAAACAATGCTCATACAACCTTAGTAAATATGTTTTCAAATATATAGCCACGCCATCATAACCAAATATACCTTGAATATGATGCATCTGAATCGGCATTTTCGAGCACATGACAATAGAGGGGACCTATTATCTAAACTTGATTTGAGTGTGTCGATGTTGTGTGTCTCTCTCTCTCTGTATCTGTGTTGTCTCTCTCTCTGCTTGTGTGTCTGTTTGTGTGTCTATGTTGTGTGTCTCTCTCTGTGTGTCTCTGTGTTGTTTTTCTCTGCTTGTGTGTCTGTCTCCGTGTTTGTGTTTTGTCTCTTTCTTTCAAATTTAGTTATTCCTGATGACGGTTGCTTGTGTTGCAATCGAAACGGCGTATTCTATTATTTAATTTATTTTCTTTATACGTGACTTTACCGAAAGAACCAAAGAGTAACTCCTATTATCTGTGACCATATTAAATGCACAACGAAGCTGCTCCTTAATACTCGTGCTTTTTCTGCAGATAAGTCGTGTGGCAAAGTCTTCCTATTATTCTCGGGTTATCTGTGAATTTATATCCCGTGGATAATAGGAATAGAATTGCGGATAAACCTGCAGATAATAGGATCCGCGATATCGGTCTCCCCGTATCACCGTGGGTATGAAGCGTTCGCCGGTTGACATTCTGGCTTAACAAACCAACTCGGCACAACAACATCACATTTCTCCTCATGGTCGTCGTCGTAACACGGTGTTGTTTCGGTGATTCTCGGTGGCAGGGTTGGACGTTAAAGATGCGCAGGTGATATCAGTGGCGACGGGAACCAAGTGCGTAAACGGCGAGTACATGAGTGACCGTGGGCTGGCTCTCAACGACTGCCACGCGGAGATCGTGGCCCGGCGTGCCCTGCTCCGCTACCTCTACACCCAATTGGAGCTCCACTTCAGGTGAGCGAGCAACGTGTCTCATCGTCAATCATCGCCGTCGTCGTTGTCGTCATCTCTAAAAGCAGACATGGTGGCCTGCAAGGAATTACGTTCACATTGCCATATTCGCACTCATTACACACAAAGTAGTTGCCCCAAATGAACCACAATACCTTGCTGGTCTCGTCAAGGATCATAAATAGTCATGTGCTTTTTTTTTAGCCTAGACTCGAAATAAAGCTGTCTCTGGTATGGACCAATCAGTTTCAAAGACAATACATTTCTCATCAGAGTATGGTTTTTGTTTGCATTCTGACCACAAGCATTGTGGTTAATGCAGACATGATTCCTTGTAAAAGGTTTCAGTTTGGTGTTTGAACATCTTAACACCTGTTTTGTTGCCAGGAAAAAGGGGAAAACCTATTCTCACAAGTTCAACGTGCATACGTACAAGGACCACTCGGCACAATTAAATCTCCATTCATGGCCATGATAGTTCTACCCTGTAGCATGACCTTGTTTGGGAGGAGAAAACACAAAAATCTTGCCTATAGGAAATTATAATGTGGGCCAATCCTTCAGCAGGATTAGGGAGGTGGGGCTGGAGGGGCCCGGGCATTCTTCCCCCCCCCCCGCTCCATAATTTTCTGGGGCTAATTGGCCCAACTTTGAAAACAATAAGTGCAATCCTAAGCTTGATTATAGAGTGGAGAATGATGGTAATGGTGGTCACGTGTATGGGTTTGAGGTCAGCACCCTTGCAAGTAGCGTTTTGCACAAGTTTAATCCGCTGAAGTGGGAGACTCTGGAAGAGCGCATGTATGAGAGAATCACAGGAATCAAGTCTGGAGGTTACGTAGGCGTGCGCGATTGTTTCAGCGGCAGTCTGAGTGAGGGAGTTTTGAATCCGGCGTATCTTGCGATGATGAAAGAAAACGTCTTTGCTGTTGTCTCTGGGCTCTGCCTCAGAATGTTACAGTATGCCTGCGTTTCTTAACCCATGTATAATCGCTTATTGCGGTGAAATATATACTTTTAAAATGTAATCATAATCAATTATGCACAAAATGTGTTTTATTTCCAACTCAGCCTTTCTGATATTTCAGGATTGATAAGCTAAAATGTCACTTTAACAATGGCTGTACAATATGGAATTTCGTTCACTGCCTCAGGGCTGTAAATGGTAGAGATGATGGTGATGATGATGAGTCCTCCATACCCTTTTTCAGCACCAATCCACAATGAATCCTGTGTGTTCAATAATTACATTACGGGACTGGTATGGCTCACCTAGCATGATACATTTCAGCAATCGGGACTTACATTCTTAAAATGAAATTTATTGCCTGCACCATTGCATCATCAATGGACATCTGGAATTGAGCTTGACATGTCTACAGTGGTGTTTCCACACAAACTCCCTATTGATGCGTGTATAACGTCTTACCATATTTTGGGATACGTTTTTAACGGTTGGCTTTGTACCCTCAAATCATGTTCACCCGGCGGTTCTTTCTTGACTGTCCCACCCCATGAACCTTCTTCTCCGCTCGCTGAAGGAGACGTCTGGTGCTGGATTCCAAAACAATGCACTCCAGCTGACATTTTAACCCCAGCAGAATGTATGACGATGGAAATTTACGACAGGACAGGGAGCTGCGCCCTAACTATGTAAACAGATTTGCACTTGGACACGAATACCCGCCAGACTGGCAAGTGTAATTCTCTTGCACGGATTGTATTCTGTAGAAATAAAAGTAGTCTTGGATTTGTTTTTTCCAACGGGAAATGTGATGCTGGGTGTTGTTTGGAAGTCAGTTACTTTGTTGGTGATGGATGCTATTTTGTGTTGTATGACGTAAAATATAAATAATACACTGGGTATTCGCTCCATTCTTAGATCGCAAGGCTATCGCAAAACGAAGAAACGATGTTTCACAGACATAGTTTGCATTAGTTATTTTACAACAGTGGGTGATGTTGCGATGTAGCTTTACCCAACTGGGTAATTTCTGAGTAAATTGAAATTGGTAAACCGCATAGATTTTGTTTTTACATTCCACTAAATACATACGAATGCACGGAATAATTGGGATATGCTGTATGGTCGCAAACTGCCTCAATTAGCAGAGATGAAAGTCATATTTCAAGGAACATCGTCTCGACTCGCATGACAACCAGACAATTTTTTTACCCACACACAGTCACCCTCGCCAACAATACAGTAGACTTCAATGCTTTACAAACAATGTTCTACTTTCACATCTGAAACATTCCAGCTTACTCGAGTGTGGCTTCAAGAGGTTTTCACTCTTGTACTTTTGTCAACAGCAGAATGATTTAGGGCCGAGTTACATACCCCATAATACCTCCTCGTTGTACAGTCGTGGGCTTACAATTGTGAGTCCAATTCCCTGTTCCAGTGTCACCTGACCAATGTTGGATATTTGTGTGTTGTTACTTAACTGTAGAGAATTCAAGATGTTTCATTTACAAGTTGAAAGTTCAGCATTGACCAGAATGTGCAGTAATTACACGTTCCTTTATTTACAATCTGGTTATAGCTTAGGGATGCAACGTTGCAGTCAGTGTGTGGAGATTGTACTCCTTTATATGTTCGGTCACATTAATCCAGTAATTTCCATACCTTTTCAGACTATAAAACCACACTCGCTCAGACAAATGCAATGCTTCTTTCATGCAACGTTTCAGCCGCATTTGCCATTGTTAATAGAACGCTTTCCTTTAAATGCAAATGCGATGCAGGCGTTGTCGCGCGCATGATGTGCGTGCAAAGTGAATATACAAATGTGAACTGCCTGGGTGCGTTGGTAGTTCACATCCTTTGCCATCTGCTGTGCTACATGCGGGCAGGGCCGGATTAAGATTTTGTAGGCCTCTGGGCTACAGGTACTGTGAGGCCCCCAGTAATATTTTCAAAACGAAAACAAAGTAAAATAATTTTTTTCTTATTTTTTACACGGCTAGCAACAAATAAGCATTCACAAATTAAACAACTTTTCACTTCATCTCTGGAGGGCTCTCCAGCTGGTGGAGGCCCCTGGGCTGCAACCCCTAAAGCCCCCGTGGTGCCTTAATCCGGCCCTGACTGCCGGTGGCAGTTCTCGCGTTTGACGGGATGCCACGTTGCGACGACCCACAGCAAAACAATCACCGCGACACTTTGCTGATTGGGCGATGAAACGTGTGCAAACACGAATTGGCAATAATGCACAATGCGTTGCTGAAAACTCGCACAAGCACACGGTGGACGAGGCGCAGTTGGGAACTTTTTGTGTTGTCCGCTCACGACTTGGCGTCGAGATTTGTTTAAGCGCTGCGGCTGCGGCTACAAACCCGGCGATGGCGAGTTCGATTCCCACCCACAGGCAACATCGGTGGCGAATATCTGAAACTGGTCCTGGGGCCCTCAAAATGAGCTACCTGGAACTGTGTGTTAAACGTCGCCACTGGGGATACAAAGGCGGTCGGGCGTGGTGCTGGCCACCCACCCCCTCGTGTGCCGTGCCGGCCTTCATTGGGTGTTCGTATAGGGCTACACGGGGGATCCTTGGCTTTGATGTTGTATTTGTTCCGTTTCTCTTTAGATGTGTGAGGTGATTAATCTCACGTCTGCACAAGGCAAACACCAGCAAATGTTGTGCCAAAGACGTCGAATTTATACTATTGTCAGAACATTTGCTTTGCATTGTTCCATACTTCGTTTTCTTTTTCTTTTCAGTAATTGCGAAGACCTTTAAGTTCCCCTTTCCATAGAGCTGAGAATGGATCAGCTTCACTCTTTGTCAGCCAGTGAAAGTTGGTCGGTTTTCAACATTCTGCAGCCAATGTTAAACCAATATTTATACATCAACACGGCAATTTCCAATTGTGCATTCTCCTGCAGTAAAATAACAATTCTTGACGTTGTGGAATAACTTGGGAATGGTATGGCAGCGCCGTTCGTGTTATCCATCAAGGATCTGTCATAGAACAAGCAGCTGACTGTGTTGATGAGTGAGTGTGGGTTGCAGTCTTTCGATGGCGATGTTGGAGTGTTTGCTTGACCAAGTAAAGTATGAAACCAAATTAATATGTTCTTAATATTTGCGTGCGATGCATAGAACATTAACAACATCCTGGCATATATCGATCAAGCACACCTGGTATTTGATCCTGCATTGGGCTTCTCCTAGGTCAGCTCAGCCTTAAAAGTGTAGCCTGAGCAATGAGCGATCAGCACTGATGAGACAAAGGCTGCTGGGCATAGTGGAGGCCTCACAATCGACGTTCTTGTTCTGCTGTCATTGCAAACGGCACTCGCCAATACTTAATGTAAGGATAAACAGGGATCTTTGTCATGTGTGTGTGTTCACGTGCAGTTGTTCGTGACAAGCCGATACCATAACACTCCTTACACATGGGAACCTGGTTTTATCTTTCGTGAGAGCTGTGGAATTCCAGCTCGGGATCTCGGTGGAGCTGGATAAGAGCTCTGACAGCATAGTTCGTAAAGCAAACAGTGCCTTGTTGCTAAGCAATGTCTTGTTTGAGATTGTTTTGAAGTATTGTGGGTTTCCTTCTTCACACCTGCGGCTGCTCAGTCTAAACATAGCTCTATGCAACGCTGATGAGTGCCCTGCTCTTGCGCTTTGGTCTTGTTTTTTTGTTGTTGTTGCAAGAGTGAGGTTGTCGGGGCTTTGCAAGCCGATATAATTCGTTTCCAGTGCCACAATAGTGAGCTATCGAAGATGACCAAACAAGCGTGTCTCTGTTTCTTTTGGTGGTCTTTGGCCAGTTTTACGAATTCCACATTCCTGTGACAGTCTAATGATAAGAACAATCGCAAAAGAATATCTATATAAGACATGGCATAATAATGAACGAATATTTTATCTTAATGCAAGTAACGTAAATGTATTCACCATGTCATATGTGACTATTGTAACGTACCATATGTAGAACTTCTTTTGCACAGTACGTAGCTAACTGTGCTAATCGGAGGTGCGGGGGGTGACAACAAACTAAACACAAAAAACTCTTCTAAAGAAATTAGTTTTAAATTTAGATGATTTAAAGGTATATATAGTCTTCTTCTTGGTTCTTTCGGTAAAGTCACGTAGAAGGGAAATAAAAAAATAATATAAATAAAACATAATAAAATAATTCTCACGACGTTTCGGCCACAACGCAAGCAGCCGTCCTCAGGTGAAGAACAGGTCTGTCGGAAAGACAGCTTCGGTGGCTTTCTAATATTGGAAGGAACATCGTCCCAGGCGGCCGCAGAAGCACAATGAAAGCGCCCGATGCAGTGACTCTCTTTGTTCGATGGCTTTCCAAACTTGTGTAGAATAGAGTGTGTATTCACAGCATGTAATATCATATGTGTAGTAAGTTCGAGGAGACGATGTCGAAGTTGAGGCACACTCTATTTATTAACCCAGGGACAGGCACAATAGTTGAAGGGGTATCGGCCCCTTTCACCCGTACTATGGGAAACCCACCCTAGTACTAAGCCCTCTGTCCTGTTCCCCAGTCCTCCTCTACTGGGCTACGGGAGGCTGACTGATCTGGCCCTGGCAAGCACAGATCTCGGCACCAGCTAACCAGCCTTGCCCTGATAAGGGCAGCGGTCTGGAAGCTTTTGGGCCGCGCCGCTGGCTTACCCGGCTCGGCCCTTATAAGGACGGTGAGACCGGGGAGTCCCAGGGCCTAATCTCCGAGTCTTGGATCTTCACTGGTCAGCTTCGTGTCGAACTGCCTCGAGCTCTTTGGGTCTCCACCTTTTATAGGGATCACTCCGAGGGCTGGGGGCGTGGGCAATAACGGATGCGGACGTCGGTGTGACCACCCGTGTATGTGAGTGCCGACACCCCTGTGTTTGTTGTCCGCCGTTTCTCCCGTAATAATCCCTACATCACCCCCCCCTGTACAGCTCGCAGCCGTCCCGGCTGCAACAATCCCTCAACCCCCAAGAATAAAGATTAACACAGTCAACACACGTGTGCCTCGTAACAGTAACAATAACAAGAACAAGTGTAACAACAACCGATGGTCCCCTATAAAAACCCCCTCCCCAAAATTGCAACACATATACAGAACGCGGTTCGCCATCCCCACGCACAAGAAGCATCCATACACACACACACACACAACAAAAAAATATATATAATGAGCGGGTTCCGCAGCAACGGAACACGCGCGGAAAGCTATTCATGACAACCGGCGCGTTTTGGCGCGTGTCCGTGCAGCGGGCCCGTCACAAGGGGCCGGCTTGGTAGAGTCGGTGGCAGGTGTCGCATCAGCAGGTGCCTGGTCATCCGGCTTCCCGGACGTGCCAGCGCCGACCCCCACGGGGGAGGCTGGCAGCCAAGAGGGCTTCAGTCCTGGGGCTCCTGAAGACGAGACAGTCATTAGCGGATCAGAGGCTGGCGGTGACCCCGCCCTCCCGGAGTCAGTGGACTCCCCACATGTTCGGCCATTTTTGTGAGAGGAAGCGTGCGGAGCAAAAAATGGCTTTAACCGTGAAGGGTGCACAAACCACCGACGCTTCCCCCACTTAATGCGCACACATTGAGGCCGCATAACCTGCACAATTTCTACGGGGCCCCTCCATGGTCGCAACAACTTAGCCGAGGTGGCCAATGGCACCTGGGGGCAGTGCAACCATGCTCGGTCGCCCGGGTGCCATTCGTGCGTGTGTGTCCGGCGCGATCGCAATCTCTCGTTTTGTTTCTGGCGAGAGTCAGAGTTTTGCATGGCCGCCTGCCGTGCCTCCGCCAACCGAAGGATGTTAAATTTAACATGGTCCGCGAGTTTGGACTTAGCATGAGGCGCGGCAATCGTCAGCTGAGTCGCGACAGGCGGGTCAACCTCGCGGCCATACATAAAAAAAAATGGCGAGAATCCGGTCGCCGCGTGAGGAGCCATCCTGTATGCTGCCAGGACTCCCCCGATCCGTAGATCCCAATCGGTTTGGGACTCAGATACCTGGTGGGATAGCATGGACGTAAGAGTCCTATGCAGGCGTTCCACCATCCCATCCGTTTGTGGATGGTAAGGTGAGGTACGAATTTTCTTTGTACCCAGAAGGCCACATACCTCGTGTAAAAGGGTACTAGTGAAATTCTTTCCCTGATCGGTCAACAACCGTTCCGGTGCGCCCTTGTCGAGGACGTAGCCCTGAACAAAAGCCTCCGCAACGGCTGCTGCGGACTGGTTGGCGAGGGGCCAAGCCATAGGCCATCGCGTGAAATATTCCACGCCAACCAGCAGGTACTTATTACCCCTCGGCGTGGAAGGAAACGGTCCCAAAATATCAAGGGCGACCAGCTCATTAACCCGGGTGACCGAAATAGACTGGAGCGGTGGACTGGCTCCCTTTGCTGGCGGCTTCCGTTGTGCACACTGGGTACAGGACTGCAGCAGATCGTCCACGTCTCTTGCCATGCCCAGCCAAAAGTAATTAAGCTGGAGCATGGTAAGTGTTTTGAGGGTACCGAGGTGCAGGAGCCGTTCATGAGCAGCCCATACAGCCCTACCCCTCAACGTGGAAGGCACCACCAGCCTGTGACGGCGGAACGTCCCGTCCCAATGCATGAGTAGGCCCTGGCACCACCCCCATGAGTCAACGCCCGACTTCCCTTGACCTGATCCTTCCGCGCGACGTCATAGCGCCAGGAGGGTCGCATCCTCCATTTGGAGGCGACCCCACTCAGCACTTGACAAGCCTAGTAGGGAATCTTTCCCTCCCCCCAAAATAGGACCAGCGTCCGAAGGGGTGTCAACTGCGGCCGCAAGAACCCGATCCCGGCCGTCACTTGCCGATTTGCAACGGCCCGAACCCAAGAAACAAGTGCAATCCGGAGCGATCGGCAGGCGTGATAGGGCATCAGCATTGGTGTGGCGAATCCCCTTTCGGTAAGTTGTCTCGAAATCGAAATCCTGCATGATCTCCAGCCATCGGGACAACTGCCCCGATGGCTGGTTAATTCGTAGGGCATACTGCAACGCCGCATGATCTGTACGGACGGTGAAATGCCGGCCGTACAGATATGGTCGGTACTGTTGGATAAAGAACACGATAGCCAACAGTTCGCGGCGGGTGACGCAGTACCGCTGCTCGGCCGGAGACAATACTCTACTACCATAAGCCACAACGTGCTCCACGCCACCCACAATTTGTGACAGCACGCCTCCAATCCCGGTATTGCTTGCGTCCGTGTCGAGCACGAAGGGCATGGAAAAATCGGGGTAGCTTAACGGCGGGGCCCCCACCAGGGCATCCCGAAGAGAGATAAAAGCGGCGTCCTCCTCCGGCCCCCAATGAAATTTGACCCCTTTTGACGTTAAGGCATGTAGTGGCTTAGCGATGGAAGCAAAGTCCGCGACAAACCGGCGGTAATATGAAGCAAATCCGATGAAGCTTCTAACCTCCCCCACCGAGGTGGGAGTAGGCCAGGAGCTGACACAACGCGTTTTGGCGGGATCGGTTGAGATGCCTGACCGGCCGACGATGTGACCCAAATATTTAACAGATTCGCGCAGCAAATGGCACTTTTGTGGCTTGAATTTCAAATTAGCAGCGCGCATCTTGAGAAAGACGGCCCGAAGCCTATCAAGATGTTCCTCGAACGTCTTACTGAATACGATAACGTCATCCAGGTAAATCAAACACACCTCCCATTGCAAGCCAGCGAGGACCAATTCCATCAGGCGCTGGAACGTCGCGGGAGCAGAGTGTAATCCCATGGGTAAGCGATTGAATTGGAAGAGGCCGTGCGGCGTTCGGAAAGCTGTTTTGGGCTTAGATTCGTCGTCCAAGGGAAGTTGCCAAAATCCTGAGAGCAAATCCAAAGTGGAGAAGAATCGCGATCCCGCGAGGGCATCCAGCGAATCGTCCATTCGAGGAAGCGGATAAGCATCGGCCACCGAGATCTTATTTAATCGCCGGAAATCGACACAGAACCTTAGGGACCCGTCGTGCTTTTTAACCAACACTATGGGTGCACCCCAAGGGCTGGTCGAGGGAGAAATGATGTCAGATTTCAACATGTCATCTACAGCCGATTTGACATGATCCTTTTCGGCGGGACTTAACCAAAAAGGATTTTGGCGGATAGGAGCGTTGTCACCGGTGTCAATATGGTGGCGTAGTAATTTGGTACATCCGATATCGTATTTATGTTTACTGAAGACGTCGGAAAATTCTCGCAATAAGGCGCGTAATTTAGCACGTTGTGCGTCGGACAAGTCAGGTGACTCAGCACACAACGCTTCCAGCCAACCCTCGTCAGTGTCTGAGGCTAATCGCGTTTGAGAATCGGTTGCCACCTGGCCAATGATCGGCGTTTCCGCAGGTACCGGAACCGCATGTGTGAACACGGTACCCTGCGAAACCACCGCCGTCCGTGTCCCGACATTGAGGACCGCGATAAACGGGTCCCCATCCCCTTTAACAATAGTCTGGGCCGTCACCAGATCTGGCCCACTCACCCCGGCTCTAGATGGTCCCAACATAATGCCCCGGTCAGAGACCCCTTTATCGAACGGTCGACGCAACCGCAGGGGTACTAGCATCTGTGCCCCCGGGGGTACACGCACCGTCCGAGCAACGAGCGCCTGTACCGTAGCACAGGCAGTATGCAAGGCAGGGGTGGAAGGCAGGAACGTAATACGTCGGCCCGATGGAAGCTCGATGCATCGCTGGTCAATCAGAATTTTGATGGGCAATTTGGCCAAAAAGTCCGTCCCCAACAGGCACGGAATAGCCAGCGAGGAGGAGACGAACACCGGGCCAGATAGTTTAATGTCCCCGATAGAAATTTGCGCTCGAATTTGGCCGATAATACCCAACGAGCCCCCATTTGCAGCGTAAAACGGTATGTCGACAGGGAGCAACGGGCGACTCTGAACGGGCAGGATATTATAAATCAAATCCGAAATGATAGTTGCCGAAGCTCCCTTATCGACCAGTACCCGTACCTCCACCCCGTCAATATGCCCCGTGACACCCCGTCAATATGCCCCATGACAACGGACGACCCCGCCGATGCAGCCACGACCCGGTGAGCCAACTCGGACCATTGGCCCGGTTGGAGCGCCCTCCCCGACATGCCGCGACCCGACGCACCAGCACCCAAACCCCGAGAATCGTGTGTCGGACCTTGTGAGAGGAAAGTGGGTGTGTGTGCAGGCCGAACATGTGGGGTGCCATGACTTGCCCGAGGATGTTGCGAAGGCTTGTGGGGAGGGCCGTCCGCAGCTCCAGGTCTCGCTCCGCGCTGTCGAGGAGCCCGGCATCCGGACGCCACGTGGCCCCGGAGGCCACAATTGTAGCAGACGACGAGCGCTCCAGAGGACTTGGGCTGATCTCGGTGGCTCGGAACGTCCCGAGCCGGTCGCTCGGCAGATCGCCATCCTGCAGAACGATCCGCAGCGAAGGCTCCCTCCATTCCGGAAGAGGTCGCCGCCACGGTGTGTCGTGCAGCTGCCTTGTTTGCCTTCCTCCGCTGGGAGATGAGATTGGCGTGAATGTGCCTTGCAGCCCGCAATGATGACATATCCGCATCATCCTGTGCTAGGATGATGAAGTCCAAATCGTCGGCCAGCAGCAACATTTTCTCGGCCACCATCGCATCGATCCCTTCTTCGTCCATACGCGGGAAAGCGTCTTTCGCCAATGACAGCAGGGCCGTGCGATAAGCAAGTGGCGATTCCTTGTCGCCCTTCTGCCGTTCATAGAAGAGCTGGCGACAATCGGAAGGCGGCCCATAAACCGTGGCCAGCAGCTGCAGCGCCGACTGAATCGTGGAGCGTGCCGACTTGGGTGCAGCGGTGAGGGTGCCCAGGGCGTCGCCATCCAGCATCGCCGGGAGAGCACACAGCGCCTCGTTGTCCGACCAGCCCGCCATTTCTTGGTGGGCCAGGAACCGGCGCTGGAACCCCCCCCAATCGCCGTCGCTTGCTACGAATACCTGCATGGCCGGCAGGCGTTGCTGGAATGTTGGCTCCGTCTCCGAACCTCTTGCAGCATCCGTATCGCGTCCCCGTACTGTACAAGTAATGGCGGACTCTAATGGGTGTCGCGCCGTCAGTGACGTGCTGGTCGGGGCTTGGTCGGTGCTGGCGTCCGATGGTGGTGACGTTGCAACCCCTGATAGGCAGCCACTGCGACCCGCCTCCGCCGATGACGTGGCGGCTGCTGGCTGGGCTCCGTCCCCCGCGTGACGAGCTGGGGCTCCTCCCTCTGCCCCTACTGTCTTTGTGGCGGGAATTTCGAGTCTCCTCTCTGTTGTAAAGGCGGGAGTTTCTGGCGGGCGTTGTCCATCTTCCCGCCGCGTCGCTCCTCCCGGCCCCAGGCAAGTTATTTGTTCCAGCATGGCGGCCGCTGCATACAGGAGCTCCGCCAGCCGCGAGTGAGCCAACGCCAACTCGTCAGTCGACGTCCCGGCCCTCTCCGACGACCCCGCCGATGTCGGAGCCGGCAGCGGTTGTGCAGGTACGTCGGCGGTGATGTCTTGCACCGCCCCTCCCTCGTCGTCATCCTCTCCTGGGTCTTGGGCACGAGTCTTCCGTCTCGTATCCATGCTTGGACCACTTCCGACACCAGATGTAGTAAGTTCGAGGAGACGATGTCGAAGTTGAGGCACACTCTGTTTATTAACCCAGGGACAGGCACAATAGTTGAAGGGGTATCGGCCCCTTTCACCCGTACTATGGGAAACCCACCCTAGTACTAAGCCCTCTGTCCTGTTCCCCAGTCCTCCTCTACTGGGCTACGGGAGGCTGACTGATCTGGCCCTGGCAAGCACAGATCTCGGCACCAGCTAACCAGCCTTGCCCTGATAAGGGCAGCGGTCTGGAAGCTTTTGGGCCGCGCCGCTGGCTTACCCGGCTCGGCCCTTATAAGGACGGCGAGACCGGGGAGTCCTAGGGCCTAATCTCCGAGTCTTGGATCTTCACTGGTCAGCTTCGTGTCGAACTGCCTCGAGCTCTTTGGGTCTCCACCTTTTATAGGGATCACTCCGAGGGCTGGGGGCGTGGGCAATAACGGATGCGGACGTCGGTGTGACCACCCGTGTATGTGAGTGCCGACACCCCTGTGTTTGTTGTCCGCCGTTTCTCCCGTAATAATCCCTACATATGTATACTGTACTGTATGTAGATATGTGTAGCAAATACTGGTAGGAACCCACTGGTTCCACCAGCCCACAGGGGATTATTGTGTCCGTCTGTCGTGCAGGGAGGGGCTGGGTGGGGAGGGAGGGGCTGGGTTGGGAGGGTGGGGCTGGGTGGGGAGGGGAGGGTGGGGTGGGGAGCGGCTGGGTGGAGAGGGTGGGGACTGGGTGGGGAGGGTGGGGCTGGGTGGGGGGTGGGGCTGGGTGGGGGGTGGGAGGGGTGGGGCTGGGTGGGGAGGGGCTGGTCACCCCGTGGTGCCCTTATAAAACTCAACGTTTAACCTACTCACGCCGGCTTGTGCCCGCCCTCACAGTCGGGCATATTTGCGGAATACACCACGCCGCCGTTGACCCTGGCCATTGACCGAGCAACCCAACGTTCCTACCAGCTCCCTCCGCAGGAATGTGTTGTCAGCCTGCTGGATGGTGGTTGCAGTGTATATTGTAATCCACAGTAATTGCATTGCATTATACATGCAGGAACACCTCACTGACTTCAGTGACTCATCTTCAGGAGGTATTGGTTGGAAAGTCTAGCACATTACTGTATTTTTCTCTCTCTCCATGTGAAACAAACACAGTACCTTCAGAAACATCTCTTCCGTGAGAAGGGAGATCACTCAAACTCCACACAGGTAGCCAGGAGGCTATTTGCTCTCCTGATTCCTACACCACATTTCATTGCCCAAAAAGGCTCGCAGAATACTGTAGTCCCAGCGCTCCGTGATCCATGCACAGCATGCATCGTATGCACTGGATACGCTCTGCTTCACCACACGTGGCATATTTTAGAAAATAAAGCGTGGCATTTGACATTACATTAGGGACAAAGGAATCAAATGAACAGATGTGATTTTTCCGAGTCAAATATGTAACACTGGGTATTGCTGTACATATATATTTTTTGCACGTATAACATGCGTGAAATGCATTTGTTTCACTTCAACAGTAGCAAGGAAGAGGAGAAGCAGACGTCCATATTTGTAGCATTGGAGCAGGGAGGCTTCAAGCTGAAGGAAGACATCCAGTTTCACCTCTACATCAGCACATCACCCTGCGGAGATGCTCGCATCTTTTCTCCCCATGAAGCCAGCATGGATGGTAAGAGCTCAGGTTTTTTAAGCATCGGATATCACTTACGTGGCCCCAATTCCTATTTCATAGGCAAATAATATTTTATTCTTGCTGTGGATTCCCGTCAGAAATTTTATCCTGAAACTACTGACTTGACACGTGAATATACAGGGTATTTGAAAAAGATGGACCCGATTTGAAATCGCAATATCTCTGCAACCACGAACCACCCATGAATGAAACTCTTACCACTTGAACGGGCGGGGCATAGAGTTTCAAATGATTACCACTAGATGCCTCTCCCAGCGCACAAACAGCCTCTAGCCTCAGTCATTCGCAAGATGGTGACCCCGCAACACAAGGCCTTTTGCATTCTGCAGTTCAGCAAGACTGAATCCGTTATTGCGGTGCAGCGTGCGTTTCAACGGCGTTTTGGCATTGATCCGCCAATGTCAAAGAGTACGGTGGCACAAAAGACCGTGTTTTTGTGCTACCATTAGCGACTAATCTGGATGACCTCAAAAACAGAATCACGGCAGCGGTGACTTTAGTGGAAGAAGACACTTTGAGAGGCGTTTGGGATGAATTAAACTATCGCCTCGATGTTGTCCGCACAGCAGGTGGAGGGCACATAGAGCATTTATAAAATGGTTAGTAAAACTTGATAACTCATTAAACCGTTTGCAACTTTTCGTGTAATTGAAACATGTTTCCATCGTGAAATATACTGCTTTTAAATTGGGTCTATCTTTTAAAACACCCTTTATATACAGTACATTTTAGACATCTGTACACCCTGTATATATAGGGTAAGATTTTTAGATGTAAGCAGGATTATGTTTCTAATACATTCATGTTTTCTGAAAAAAGCCTACATTCTAGGGTATGAAATATCTACCCTGTTATGAATTTAGATGATGCATTTCTGTAGCTTGTTCATCCTTGGGATGTTACTTGTAGAAACGTGGCTACACAGTCCACAATGTCACTCTACTGTCACACGTAGCCATTTGATACATCCCATCCACAAAGAATGTATCAGCGTTGTCACCTTACTCAACAACTAGCGTATGTGGGAATATAAAATTTGACATTGTTGTAATTGCCTTGAAACATTTGTACCAGAAGACCTTGTACAGCATCCCCATAGCAACCGAATGGCATGCTGCCCTGGTGTAACGGTCAGCACACTGGACTTCCAATCTAGAGGTTGCCATGGTGGCGAGATGTTAACTACCTCGCCTATTGAGAATAGGTTTTCCCCTTTTTTCTGGCAACAAAACACGTGTTAAGATGTTAAAACACCAAACTGAAACCTTTTACAAGGAATCATGTCTGCATTAACCACAACACTTGTGGTCAGAATGCAAAAAAAAACTCTGATAATATATGCATTCTCTTTGAAACTGATTGGTCCACACCAGAGACAGCTTTATTTATTTTAGTACTGGCAAAGAAGGTCCCATGCTACCTCCCCTGTTATGACTGTATATTTGGAGGTTACATGTCTCTCTCCCCGTGGTCACGTGCATTTTTCTCCGGGTCATCCCGTGTTTTTCCCTCCACGTTTAGAAACGTGCGTTTGTAGTATGTGTCTGCTATAAATTCCCACGCGATAAGCCACTTGATTGAGCTATCACTTGCGATGGCCAGATCGCTTCTGAAAAATTGCTATATGGCTCAGTGTGCCTTACCTGGTATAATATTTAAAAACAAATTTTAGTTTGATTTGTTTATTCTTGCACAGCAGATGACATTAATAATGCGCGTTTCTTGAATCACTTCCACACCCACCCCACCACCCCGCATCTGTCCACCCAGCAGTACAAATGGATTTGCATGCAGTTGATCGATCGGCTGGTTGCATGTGGTGGGGTAGAGTGTGGCTACGACCACCTCTTTCAAGACGTTTGGTCAGCGTGGACGAGTGGGCCAAATACCATCTAGAAGGGTTCGCTGCAGCTCCCACTAGCGGAGGCCTATATGCCTGCAGTCACGTGAGCAGGCAATTTGCAGGGCTGCGCTTTTACATGTTTTACGTGAACGGCTTAACACTTTACATTCAAAGTAGGGCAGATAAATAGGATCATTGCTTTCTGTTAAAAGGTATAGTCGATGATGATTATGTCGTGGTGTTTATGGCCTCTGCTTGCACACCACTGGCAGTCTGTTGAGTTGTTATTGAGTAAGCAAAGTCAGTGTCTGCAGTAGGGTTGACACCTGTCCAGCAACGGGCATCTGTGTTCGTGCGGCAGGAATTAACTTGCACCGAGAACTGGTACCGGTATTGTGTTGAACTTTGTTACAGGAGACTGCACAGGTTTGATAGTCGTAGGCTGACTTACAGCATGTCTGGGTTTCGTTTGTGAGAAAGGTGGCATTGGGGCCACACTCATCTTCTTTGGTAACTCTGAGTCCACGGTATAAATGCCACGTTTTGGAAGGCGGTGGGCAGTCTCTCTCCCATAGGGCGACCGCTGTTGACTTCCCACAAAGCGGTAATCATGTCGTCGGCAAGGATTTGAGTCTAAACTGTTTAATTTCTTGGCTTTTGGATGTGATTCAAAGCCTTCAGCCACAGTGACACGCAGCACGGGTATTATCTGAGACAATAAGCAGCATCTGGGGACAGGTCTTTCTCTCACAATGTTTGGCTCTGTGCTGGCAGTACACTTCTTGCAGATAACTTTATATTTAATGCTGTTGAACGTCATATAGTAATAAAAATATCAAAAGTGTCTAAACGTAGCTAAACTACGTTGCATAACTTGGAACCGTTAGCACAAGAATGAGGGGAGAATACAAAAATAAACAGAACTCCTTCAAAGTAAAAAGAAAAACAAGTACTTTTAAAAATCCTTTCCAAAGCTTGGTATTAGAAACTCGTGATAGCACATAAGGGGACAATAAGTCGATTTTAGCAATAGGACAAAAATAACATTAAAGAATGCATTTATATTGCACTTCTTAAAATGTTTAGTCTAGGTCATAACTTACACCAGATACTATGATTGGAAGCAGCAATTCTGCGACTTCTGCCAGCTTTGAGAAGTAAACTCATGTTACAATTTAATGCTCATTGTCACGTGAGACAAATGGACAAACCCACAAGAAAATAAACTCCTGGCTAATGTGTCCACGACACTCTAGAATAACATCTTACGCCTGTACATGTAATTTAACCTCTGCAGATAATATTGCATTCGTGCAATTATTATAAATATTTACTACCACATTATTACGTTGATGGGATTTTCATGAATAAAGCTGTCAAAAAAAAAGGTCTGACGTCATGCAATCCTGTTTGTGGCCACTGAAGGGCAGCAGTCCCTCGTCAGTGCCGGATTAAGCGAGTGCGGGGCCGGGAGCATGTGTTATAAAGGGGCCCTAAATAAAAAAAAAACATAAATATTAAAATACAATTTTTTGTTAAATGCAAAATAAAGTGATTGTATTTTTTCATTTGCTATACAGCCAGATAATACGACAGATCGCTAACCTTAAACACCCAGTCGTTCGTAAAAGTTGAAGGCAGTATAGTACTATAGTAATAGAGCAAGTGCAGAATCACTGAACCGGAATTGATAGCTTGAAAGCATTTAGCGCGGGGCCCTTGAAAGTGCGGAGCCCGTAGCATTTGTAGCTACTTTTGCTACTAGGATAATCCGGCACTGTCTCTCGTATGTACGAATAACTTCTCAACACACTGTGTGGTTATTATGTTGTTGTAAATAAAAATGACCCCAATGAGGGAGGGTGGACCGGCTTGACACAGAGATCAGTGCCGAGCTGAGTTTAAATTTGGTAAATCCCCCGCGATGGAACTGGATTCTTGAGTGTAGCAAACTTATTGTCTCAACCCAGCCATCGATAACTGCGCGCACACGCACAAAATCACATTTGGTTTTGCACTTAATTTCGTTACATTCCAGCCTGGAGAGTTAAAACTATGTCAGTTTGTCACGTGATGAAAAAAAAAACATTCTAGCAGGGTGGGTGGGAAAGTGCTGCCCCCTAGTACCCGAGTATGCCTAAGAGGTCACTTGAAGGGATCTCAAATGTAGATTTGTAATATCTCTTTCCGAAAACCGCTCTCTAACACGGACTGATGCACTGCTCTCAGATAGTTGCAAATGCATTCTGTGTCACATGACACGATGGAACTCGCAGAATCGTCTCAAACTTGGGGGGCAGGGGGAAGACGAAAATAAATGTACCCCCAAGTGGGTTATTGTATATCTCCATTCTACCTCCAGTCTCTCACATGCACGTGCACTTAGGTAAGAGACTAGTTGAATGTGTATGCTACATTAAAACCACTTATTTGTTCACGTTATTATTTTTTTCACGCGAAAACTTTGAGATGTTCAGCCGTACAAAAATCATCCCAATTCATATACATTGCTTCCGATTACTTATATCATGTACATTTTCATATCATCTTCTGGGTAGGGTCCTCAAATTGAGACATACATCTTAATGGCCTCTTCTATAATTGTTGTATCTTCTATTGCATCGGTCATTCTTGTAAAACAACTCATGGCTGAATGTTTATTATCTGCCTCAACAAATGAAAAACAAACACACAAACTATGATGACTTGCCAATAAGCTCTGAGTTTGACAAATTATGAATATTGCTCACATATACAGTATATATCCCACTTCCTCTTATCTGCAATGGGATGGGTAGATATAGTTGTGAATAATAAATGTGCAGATAAAATGAGTTTTAAATCTATTACTTGTTTTCTGCCAATACTTGTTTGTCTGTCTGTGCTAGTGCAGTATGATACAACAGCAGGTAAAAGGATTCACGTTGTATCCATTTGCCTTATCTGGTATGCAACTCCTGGTTTCCATTCAGTCAAATGGATGAACTGAATTAGAAGAAAACGCATTATGTTCTTGCCGATGCGCTGTGCAATTCCCATATTAATTGGCTTTGAAGTGGCCAGGATATGTTACATAAATCAGTTTGGTGACCCATCAGTATGGATTGTTAAGATGAACCTCGGATGTCATTTTGAGTTTTCTACCAGTCCTCTGGTTCCCTTCCACATCCAAACAAACAATCCCTCCTCAAAAAAGAATGAAACCTTGACACTCGGTCAGAATTTATTTATTGCGTGGGATGTTATTGTTTTGCTTGATCCTCGTTGAAACTCCAAAATCTGCAGCAAACAGCAAAGAGCTACAACCCGTGGATAACGGGATGAAGTGCACATCACACGGAAACCCATGGAAAAACAGGGGTTGTAGATAAGAGCACTGCAGATATCATGGCAATTCTGCCGTGTAGCATTCCGTGAAATGTCGATGTGTTACCAAATGGTTCATGATTTATGTGCAGTGCAGTAAATATATATACAAAGAGAAAGATCCCCCGCAGAGCCTTAACGGACTGTTGGGCCAATTGCTGTCAGTGAGCAAATATCAAGGCCGGCACGGCACACGAGGGGGTAGGTGACCAGCACCATGCCCAGCTTACCTTTAGTTCCCCAGTGGTGATGTTTATCCACCACACAAGGTACTGATTTGAGGCTGAGTCGACCTAGGGGATGCCCAGGACCAGTTCAGAAACTCGTCAACGCTGTTGGCCGTGAGTGGGAATGGAACTCAGGTTCATAGCGCAAGCGCGCTAACCGCTACACAAACACGAGCACATAAAGCCGTGCATATATACATGGTTTTTGTTCGGTAAAATGCAGGTGACAAGCACCCCAACAGAAAGGCCCGCGGGCAACTGCGTACAAAGATCGAGTCGGGAGAGGGGACCATCCCCGTGCGGGCGAGTGGCGCTGTGCAGACGTGGGATGGTGTGCTACAAGGAGAGCGTCTTCTCACCATGTCTTGCAGTGACAAAATCGCCAGGTACGCATCATCACCATCATTATTATTATTAACTAACGATAACAAACTATTTTTTTTATTTTACCAGGTAAGGCCCACTGAGCTACGTGGCTCTTTTTGAGATATATAGCGGCCAAATGTTCTGAACGCATGTTTCTAAAAACGCATGTTTGATTACGCTTCATAATCAACGATTTTTGGGTTTAGATCGCGTTTATTTATAAATGTGTCGTAACCCTCCACCACCCGACACGGCCAATCAGTAAAAATGTGTCACGTTGACAAAGACAAATAGTTCACTGCTTTAGCCCACCGGTGTGTTGAAGCAACAACATTTACAATTTGAGTACGACGTTTCGCTGGTAATTGCAATCAGCATCATCGGGCAATTCGCCAGAATGGTGAGGCTCTCCTGTGTCTCCCGTTCTTATATAGAGCAGCAGCAGGGTGACGTCATCATTAACTCATTAACTCATCAGGTGCAAAGATTCAAGGGGGGAGTGATTGTAATTATATACTAGATTAGTAATCAGGCTATTGTTACGATGCGAGTTGTAGATTAGTAATCATTTGGAATGTGTTTTATTGTGATTATGCTACATTAGTAATCAGTTAGTGGTTGTTTCCCTTATAAGTAATTGTAATGTATCTTATTTAATAATACGCTTCCAGGCCGCACTAAGCCTATAGCTGTCTGAGCGATTAAAGTTATTTCTGTTTCTCTCAATTTCAATCGATTCTCTAATTAGTCTTTGCCAGTAGTAACTAGTTTTACACAACACTTCCACGTTGTCAAAATCAATTGAGTGTCCCTGTTGGCATGCATGTTCTGCTACTGCCGACAGTTGTGTTTGTGATAGTTTAATATTTCTCTGGTGTTCTTTTAGTCTTACACTAACGTTACGCCCTGTCTGTCCAATATAGCATCTGCCACATACACAATTAATCCGATATACACCTTCTGTTGATAATTTAGGTAATTCGTCTTTAGTGCACGTTACTAGTTGTTGAATTTTGTGTACTGTACCAAATCTTACTGTAATGTTTTGCTTTTGCAAAACACGGGCTAATTTATCAGTCACTCCTGAGATAAATGGTATTTTTATTGTTTTAATAATCTGATCGCTTTCAGCAGTGTTGCTTTGCGATCGTGATTTGGCTTTTAGTGCTCTGTTAATTTGAGCATTATTGTAGCCATTCTGTCTTAGTGCTTCTTTAACATGTTTACCTAAATTATCAACAGAAGGTGTATATCGGATTAATTGTGTATGTGGCAGATGCTATATTGGACAGACAGGGCGTAACGTTAGTGTAAGACTAAAAGAACACCAGAGAAATATTAAACTATCACAAACACAACTGTCGGCAGTAGCAGAACATGCATGCCAACAGGGACACTCAATTGATTTTGACAACGTGGAAGTGTTGTGTAAAACTAGTTACTACTGGCAAAGACTAATTAGAGAATCGATTGAAATTGAGAGAAACAGAAATAACTTTAATCGCTCAGACAGCTATAGGCTTAGTGCGGCCTG
This sequence comes from Lethenteron reissneri, assembly GCF_015708825.2. NCBI lineage: Eukaryota > Metazoa > Chordata > Hyperoartia > Petromyzontiformes > Petromyzontidae > Lethenteron > Lethenteron reissneri. The sequence continues at coordinate 3,537,452 of NC_083801.1, forward strand.
GAAGCGTATTATTAAATAAGATACATTACAATTACTTATAAGGGAAACAACCACTAACTGATTACTAATGTAGCATAATCACAATAAAACACATTCCAAATGATTACTAATCTACAACTCGCATCGTAACAATAGCCTGATTACTAATCTAGTATATAATTACAATCACTCCCCCCTTGAATCTTTGCACCTGATGAGTTAATGAGTTAATGATGACGTCACCCTGCTGCTGCTCTATATAAGAACGGGAGACACAGGAGAGCCTCACCATTCTGGCGAATTGCCCGATGATGCTGATTGCAATTACCAGCGAAACGTCGTACTCAAATTGTAAATGTTGTTGCTTCAACACACCGGTGGGCTAAAGCAGTGAACTATTTGTCTTTGTCAACGTGACACATTTTTACTGATTGGCCGTGTCGGGTGGTGGAGGGTTACGACACATTTATAAATAAACGCGATCTAAACCCAAAAATCGTTGATTATGAATAACATTGGTCGCGAAAGCCTACGTGTTAAATTGATTACGCTTGCTCACCCCGGAAAGCCTCGCTGAGCTTCAGTACTCTTTGGTTTGGAGGATCCTGCCGAGATGTAACAGTCAGCGGCCATGTGGTAGGATGTATGTACGCACGCGTGTTGAATTTATTTTGCACTGTACATAGCCAACCGTGCCAATGAGTTCTAAAGAAATTCGTTTTCAATCTAGATTCAAAAGTACACAGCTCCAGCGGCTTCCTAATATCAGAAGGAGGAGCGTTCCAGATGGGCCCCGTAAGCGCATCTGAAAGTGCGCGAAGCGGTGACCGTTTTTGTTCGATGGTTAGCCAAAAGCCGCTGCCAGGATGCTGCTGCGTGAAAAGCTGCACGGCTTCGGCAGCAGTCCAGCCGCTGGGTTTGATTGCCTATTTGTACGAATTGGAACACGCACGCACGCGTCCTTATTTCTGGCAACTCAAAAAATGAAAATCCAGCAAGCAGACATGGCCGTGGGGATTATCGCTGGATCACTAAAAAAAAAATTCTCGGGACATCAGGAAATCACATCGGAGCCCAGGTAATCATTCAAGCAGTTATACCCGACAACTTGGGCCACACTGAAACACATCCAGCATGCGCACGTGTTGGGCTGTACGTGTCCAGGTGTTCACTCGTGCATTCTGTGACCACGCACCCCGTGATGCATTCACCGACGCTGTTGCGTGACCCTGAGTGCCCGCGTGCCCTGTGTATGTAGGCAGCATACGAGTGCTGTACGCGTGCAAACCAGTCAAGTGAGGCGGTGCCTGATTCACGTTCAGCGAGTCGTGAGTTCAAATCCGAGTGAGGGATTGGTCGGATTTGCCCATCGTACCACTTGGGTTGATAAAATGAATGTCCACTTTGTCTTATACTATAGAAAGACTGGTGCCTGCCATAGGAACGTGTCATTTCCACCTATAAATTATAGGGCTACTGATGGATATCAATACTTCATGGGGAGTATTGATATCTATCAGATTAAAGGGGGAAAACTTATTCTGATATCAATACCATCCTCATGCTTTTTTGGGCATGGAGACAATTGTATTTTACTGACTCTTTTAGACTCCGCTTCCCATGTTGACAACATATTTGTTGCATTTTTTTTTCTAAAGGACGCAAATCCGCCTTACAGTTGGCTTTACCGTAGTTACCAATTGTGATATAGCTGCCTGGTGAATGGGTCCCTTTATTGGAGAAGCAATCGGGAGATATGGCCGAATCTCCCGCGGTTTAAGCAGGATGTGTGGTGGCATCAGCTTGCACCGAAGATTTCATTGGGCATTTTGGGGGTCAGAGGTGACCAGGAGGCCAGCTGTTTCCATCCTGCTGCTTCTCGAGCTCCCTGTCTGGAGGGGAGGGTAAAGATCTGCTCAGACTGGGCATGGTCATTGGGGGTAGGGGGGGGAGCAACTTTCCACTCATGGGTGATGTTCAGCATACTTGAAGAAAAAAACTAAATGTTGATTACATTTATGCATAATCACATGGTAAAATTATTCATTAAAACATAGTACAGTCACAATTAGCTAATTGTTTACGATTTCACATTTAGGATTGAATAAGACAAAAATCACCCTTGTGTAGTTTCATCCGAGTCACTGACCGTCACCATGAAAGGCTGAGGCTGAGGTTCACTGGATTTTCAAGGTTACAGAGACAATCTGGCGGACTTGAAAAGCTTATTTTGTTTATTTTAGAAGATAAATGTAAAATAAATGTGAAAAAATGACAGCGAAAAGAGTTCGCATAACACAAGTACTAAACTCTTTAACATGGAACTTTTATATTTCATGCCACATCGACATATGTTACATCTTAAATTCACATCACAGAAATACATGAAATAACATGATCCATTTATACTGTTTACACTCATCTGTTGCATTTTATGTCGTCGGGCTTTTTTTCTATCATCCATTATCCTTCAACAACCCAACTTTATTTTTGCATAATTACATCGGTAGGACATTCATTCAACATCAAACCATTTCCTTGCCGAAGAGTACAGACAAGATAGCGAGGGTTTGTGCTTTTAAACGCACATCAATATTCCACACTTTGATCTTTGAAAAAGAACATTAGCAAGCACTGCACATTGACAAGCTCGAGTCAATGAACTCGAGGTGTGTGAACGCAAATGTACACCGTCTTCTTGTATTTCGATAAATGGTTGTCATGGAAGCTCTTCAACGCGTGCAACATTAATGTTCTTTTATCATCGTCATCATCAGGCACGATCTATCCACCTATTGATGAAGGCCTTCTCATGCCATCATCATTCCTGACGATCCTGTGATGCCGTAATCCATCCTACTCCTGTACGTGAACCAATCTCATTGCTCCACCTCCGATGGATGTTTCCATCATCTCTGGTCTGTCCCCTAATGTGGCTACCATTCGTGTCGTCTGATGGCCAACATTATTTTGGGTGATGTGCTCCATCCCAGTTCACCCTCTGTGTCAACTGCGGCCATTAAGGACCGAATTAATGACGGGTTGCATTTGTTCATGCCATCAACCATCATTTGCAAATAATGGGATACATGTTTTACTTGTTCCTATCACGTGGTAAAACCTGTCATTAGCAGGAAGACCCTGGTATCTAACTTCGTGCTGCCATCTACTCTCCACTAGGCAATCGGATGGATCAGACTCCGATACAACACGTATACCGTTGAAAAGTAAAAATGAGGTCACAGTGCATAATTTTCAGTGAATTGTATTGTCCGAGCGTGGATATCAATGTGACTCGATCAATATTAGACGTTTATATGTGCATGTGCATTTGCATATGTGCATATATGTGAACTGAAATGTGTGCGTGCATACATGTGCATTGGCATGTTTGCACATGTGTGCATGTATGTGGATGCGGTGCTGAATATCTCTATATTTTATTATTGGTATATATCTATGTACTGTCGAGAGTGGAAGTGGAGTGGTTAGCACACTGTGCTATGAACCCGGCGACCTGGGTTCAATTTCCGTTCAAGGCCACCACTAGTAACGATTATCTGAACTGGTACTGGGCCTCTCCTAAAATGAGGGAGACAAAGGCGGCCGGCCGTGGTGCTGGCCACCCACCTCCTCGTGCGTCGTGCCTGCCTTCATAGGTGCTCCCAAACAGCACTTGTCCCAACAGTCTATTAAGGCTACACGGGGGATCTTTTTCTTAGTAAAAATGTCTACAACATACATACAGATATACATACACAGTACTGCGCACTGCATGTGCACACGGCCTTTTGTTTATTTATTCATTCGTAAGTTTCGAATATTTTTCGGATTCTAATAGGGGTCGCCAAATCGTAAAGGTTGAGAAAAACTCGTTCAGTATATTGCATTGCAATGCACAACACACTGACTATGATGTCTGACTGTGAGGAATGGTGATAACAGGGGAAGCCTTCATCCAACAGTGGATGGAAAACTACTGATCGTGGTGATGACGCAGGTGGCACTGTGCATGAACCCCTTTTTTATACAGTACTGAAAATTTGTTCACATTTTTGAGTCCGATTCAAATTTAGCTTTGAACTGCTTTTCTGCAGATGTGGTGGAAAATTGCCAAATTGGCATTGAATAGCAAAAATAAGGCAATGTTCCCGACCGATATAGGTGGAAATTGCCTGTCCGTCAACGCACAAATGTTATGCAATCTGGCCAGGTAGCTTAGAGGTTTCCATGGTACAATGGTTGGGTACAATTGACTTGCAATCCCAATGCACTCTGTATAGATTCTATCTCCAGGTTCGGCAGTTGAAACAATTGGCCAATTTTCTTAACTTCCCTTGCGTCTGTCCACCCAGCGTTATACGTGGGTATACCGCAGTTAGTCCTGCATGGTGGGGTAAAGTGTGGGTACACCCACCTCGTCCGAGGTGTCTGGTCAGCGTGACGGAGGAGACAAAATCCACTTTAGCGCTCTCGTCCGCCAGCAGTGGAACGAGTGAGCAATTGTAGGACTGCACATTTTACCTTCACGTGGACTGCACAAGACCTCAAATTGAATGCAGAGCTGGATATATTCACAGCACAAATTCACCATTGCCACGGTGGCATGTGACATCAGCACTGGTATCTGGGTTAATGCTGGGAGTACTCGAATGCTAGAGCGCTAACCCGGCATTGTTGCAGCAGCCGTGTAAAGAAGAACGCCTTGGGCCTGCTTTTAAAACCGTGGGGATGCAGCCGCACAAAGAATGGCTCAGAAGCAGCCTGGAATACGGCATGCAATTAACGACGTGCCTATGGAAAAAAATGCATTAGGAGTGATAATCAATTTTTTTGTGTTTAACTCTTTTGTGTATTCGTGTGTGCGTCAGGTGGAATGTGCTGGGCATACAAGGCTCCCTGCTGAGCCACCTGATGAAGCCCATCTACCTAAACAGCATTATCCTGGGCAGCCTTTACCACGGCGAGCATCTGTCGCGCGCTGCCTACCAGAGGATCTCCGACATTTGGGACCTTCCTTCACCATACAAGCTCAACCGGCCCATGCTCAGTGGTGCACTTCAGATACTCCATCTCGACGCCGTTATTAATATGTTGACACTTTCACTGTCCTTTGTCTTGGAGGCTTTTGTTAAATGAAAACTAAACTGATTACAGATGAGTGGAGGCTTCCACAATGGCTTAATGTTTAATGTTATTTTCAAAGTACAATGCAATCTAATGACTTTGATTGCTTTTATTCTTGTGTTTTTCAAGTTGGCTTCTCGTTGTGCTGATTTTATCTCTTAAAAATGAGCACTGTACTGTGACTTTAGGCACTGTTTATGCATCTGCTGCGGTTATGTTCGCCAACTCGGAATAGTTGAAAAAATGTAGCAATGATGGGATGGCCACATTTCCTCAACTGAAATTACACAATGGTCGGGGTACGGTGTGCATGCAATATGGCACATTTTTTTGCGTTGTTAAATCATCTTTAATGTTTAGATTTTGGACATATGCTAATCCGATAACACGACTGCTTGCACGCGACACGTTCCGTGGCGGTGTGTTCTTTTTGGGTTTGTTTGCTTCATTTTCGCTCTCAGCGTTTTCAACTGTACTGCTTGTTTTTGACGCTGAAATACGCCGCCATTAAAATAACAAAGGTTTTAATCAAACACCGCAAAATGTATATAAAACGAAAACGCTGTTGTCAATGTATTTTGTGCTTTTCCCGTGTGTAGGCATTAGCAACGCCGAGTCCCGTCTGGCTGGGAAGGCCCCAAGTTTCAGTGCAAACTGGAGCCACGGCGATGGCAGTCTGGAGGTGATCAATGCCACCACGGGGAAGAATGACCTGGGCCGTGCATCGCGTCTCTCCAAGCATGCCTTGTTTTCACGCTGGCTACGAGTCAACAGAAAGGTGAACACATGTCTGTGACCTCAACACTCGGGACACTATGTCTGTCACCGTTGAAACGTGTGATTGACCCCATTCATTATTGATTCAGTGAAATCAATATCATTTTGACTTGCAATATTGACTGCCCTAAAGTCGACTTCAAGTTGACCTAATTTGCACCGATACAATTTTAATTGACTTTTAAATTACAATAATATCAGGTGTTATATCGTTGCTTGCAGCTTGCTTGCTTTTTGAGATAACATTATTTACTGAACTCGTATTCATACTTTCCCTCGATATTGAGCCATTTGACATGGCTGCGTTATGCTAAATTCTAAACAATTCATTTCTGAACGTTATTCTTTTGCACATTATGTTTTTACGCAGTCAGAGCAATTAAAATGAGATCATGATCTCGTTAAGTAGACCAAATTTGTAATGAAAAGGACACATATTTCACTATAAACATTTATTTGAAACACATTTGGGTGTGAATGAGGTGGAGGGTGATGTAGTGTTTAGTGAACTACTATGGTGACTTGAGTTCAATTCAACATCAATGGCCAATGGCACCCGACCTGGTGCAAGGACTGCATTTTCACCATCCCACGAACCTCTCCCACACAAGGAGTTGTGAATAAATGAATCTGAAAAACACAAACATCTCAAAGCAAGTGTGAGTTTATGTTTTACCCATATTTCTGATTAAACATTAAAGTATATATACTATTTGATTATTTCGGTAAAGTCACGTAGGTGAAAATAAAAAATAATAATAATAAAAATAGAATAAAAATGAAAATAACTCAATTAAATCACGACGTTTCGGAAGCAACACAAGCCTCCGTCGTCAGCTAGGACAGCCGCAGCAAGAAATAATTTGCTGGAGTGGACAAGAGCTACTCGTAACAAGATATTATATAAGACAAGAGGGTGGGAGGAGCCACCTACGTGACTTCACCGAATGAACCAAAGAGTATGGATCCTTGCAGTCACGAAGACCTCAAATCTAGAATTAAAGGATATAGTTAAGGGGCCTGAGAATGAAGCTCACCTGGTACTTAAGGGCTGCGGTGTTAGCTAATTTACCTGAAGGTGATCAACATTTATGAATGGTCATCTCTGTTGGGACAGTGATAGTGATAGAAATATGGTGGGTGATTTCTTCATATCACCATTGTTTATGAACCATTTAATTTGCCATGTAAATTAAATCAGTTAAAAACTAACTGAAATTGATTTTCAGATTTAGCTTATTCAGTTCCCCATTAATTTCTGTGTAGGTTTTTGTGGTGTGCTGTATAGCTACCTCTCCGTTGCATTCTCAAATCGCTAAGAACTATATTATTGCGAAGAAATATAATTCTGTTGATGGTCCTATATGCTTAAATGCAAAATCCTTTTTTGTATCTGCATTTTTTTTTTACATTTTAACGTTAAATGGTAGTAAGGTCTTTATGATGAAACATTGGTAAATATGAAATATGAAGGTGTTAGTGCAACATTTGATAACAGAAGACTCTTTTAATATATTGCTATGTTTCTTACAAAGTTAAAATTACATTCAGCGTTACGTACAGAGGCCATTATTGTATTTTACGGTTCATACATTTGAAAAGCAACGGGGTGTAAGTCTACATGTGTCGAATACTAAATCTGTGCCGTTATCTTTTATTATTGCTCAGTATACATTTACAGTTTAAACCATCATTTTCCCCGAAATGTGTTTCGCCATTTTATTTCTGTCTATATGGAAAATGTGCGATGATGGTAGCCAGGTGATATACCAAAGGCATCCATTTTAGCATTTCAGCCCCCCCCCCCCCTTCACCACCCAACCTCCTGACAAAATAATATTATTTTTTCACGAGAGAGCAACCCCAGAGGTTGACACCGTAGAACTACTCCTGAGGCGTGATTCACATGCACTTGTAGCCCTTTCCACTCGTACATCTAAGCCGAGCCAGCACGGGGCCGACACTACACGAGTCTTTTTTTTTACCCACTGGCTATTTGCCGTGCTGTGCCGGAATAGCATGGACGGACACTGGCCTCCTGAAAAGACATTTGAATCTGGTTTGGGGCCAGCAAGGCAGGGACTCGTGTGCCAAGCCAGCGGCACGGCTGGCTCGACTCAGTTCTCCAATGGAAAAAGAGGAATTAGAAGCGGATTCGAGGCTTATCGTGAGCAAGATTTGCTCACGAATGGCCAAGCTTACGACTGCTGGGGATGTGTGGCGTCATCCGTCCTGCCTTGGATACCACGGTGGAGTCGGCAGGGAAATACCACGAAAACATTCCAGCCAGACCCATGCCAGCTGGATCCTGAAATAAGCAGAAGCTATCAGGGATGGGATTTACATGTTTCATGGAGTGACTGTGCTGCACATGCCCTAAACTCAGATGCACACATACACAATTTCACACACTCGCACAACGTAGACGCAAAGTTCCAGACGACCGCAGAAGCGCATCTTTGAGCGCGCGATGCAGTGACCGTCATTGTTTCGATGACCAGCCAGATGCCTCTCTGTAATCCAGTCGCCAGAGGGCGCTCAACTTCCAAGCTGCTTTCAAGTGCGCAGAACAGACTTTACAGCCGGGCAAAGCCAAGAGTGACACATACGTGTGTCTACGGGTTGTCTGTGAATGTATCCGCGACTGAGCTGACATCAGCAACGTGTCATCTTTGAGTATTCGAACCTTGGTTGTTGTTGTTTGACTTGCATCCCACTGGGATTTTTTCACACAGCGTTGGTGTACGGTGCTTTTTCTGGAATATTTTGTTGTTTTTTCCTGGATTTTCTGTTTGCACTCAGTCACTTTAAGATGTTTTCTTGTTCATGTTTTTGTCTTTTGTTTGTTGCGGTTGCACCCGATTTAATAGCCGAATGGCTCACAGGGCTATACCTAATAAATGAAACTGAAACTGAGATCTCGGTGTTGCAGAGTCACTGAGCATGCGCGGTGTTGCACGCCTGCAACCCGGTGCTTGGTGGATCATGGTACCTCCCTTGTCAGTAAATCAAAATATGAGAATAGGTTTCGATTTAAAGCTTTCGTGACTGCAGGGATTCTTCTTCTTGGTTCTTTCGGTAAAGTCACGTAGAAGGAAAATAATAAAATAAAATTTTTATTTTATTATGTTTCATTTTAATTATTTTATTATTTTCCTTCTACGTGACTTTACCGAAAGAACCAAAAAGATGGGAATAGGTCTCACCCTTTCTGGCAATAAAGCTGTTGTGTTAAGATGTTAAAACACCAAACTGAAACCTTTTGCAAGGAATCATGTCTGCATTGACCACATATACTTGTGGTGAACATTCAAACAAAAAAATATGCGCTGATCGGATATGCATATTAACTATCAGACCATGTTTGCATGTTCACCACAAGTTTTGTGGTTAATTCAGACATGATTCCTTGCACAAGGTTTCAGTTTGGTATTTTAACACCTTAACACCTGTTTTATTGCCAGAAAGGGTAAACCTTGTTCTTAAATGCTTGGTGGATGTTGCAGAGTTTATTGAATGGGAGATTCCAAATCTGCAAGGCGCTTAAGTAGTCATTAGCAAGTAGGTAATATTAAGGCAATATTAAGGAATGTTCCTGCCCTGCCTATGTATGCACGGATTTACTTCACGTTTTGGATTTCCACTAATATGCAAAATGCTCTTTCAGGAATATATGAAAGAGTTGTAAGATGCCGCGGGACTTTCCTGCATATATAACTTGCGTAATAAACCAAATATATAATGTGGTTCTCGTACAAGAATTGTAAATCCCCCTGAGCCACTTAGCCATCTGTATTTAAAAAAAAAAAAGCTGAAATCGTTTCACACGCTACCATCACTGACTGTCCTGTTTCCATGTTTTTTGTTCTCTCGTTTATTTTGTTTTATCAGCTAAATACTCGCATTGACCTCAAGGGGAAGAGAATGAATGTTTACAGCGAAGCAAAGCTGGCAGCTGAGGGCTACCAAGAAGCCAAGCGTCAGCTCAACCGGGCCTTCCACAAGGCGAGCCTAGGAGCCTGGGTGAAGAAGCCCATTGAGCAAGACCAGTTCTCACTCGCTGTGTGATGGAGCTCTTGCGCCCACCTGCTTTCTACTCGACGTCTGTGAAAAAGAGCTTGAAAGCTCATCGGATTCCTCCAGTATGAATATAAAGATTCTTATTCTGCTCGTGTGTTCGATGTAATTACTGTAATTGCATTTTTGGCACACTTATGACTGTACACTTATCTGTGTTATAAACGCATATTACAGTGCCATTATTAATATATAATGGAATCGCCATTATTAACATATAATGGCATCGCATTACCATTTAAAGATATGCAGTTTAGAAAATGTATGTACATGCAAATTGTGCAACACGCCATGATCAGAATAGCAAGAGAGACATTTTGCTCTGACATGAGTCGTGTTGGGGGGGGGGATGCCAAAATATGAATAGTTCCCTAAAAGGTTTAATTGTCTTGGTAAAAAAACAACAACTCATGTTTCAATAATTGCAAATAAACGTAAAATATTTGCATAAAAAAGTAATTTTATTGAGCTAGCATTGCTATTGATTTAAATTATTAAGACTTGCCTGTATTTGTAGACTTTTACTTGCATATTTTGAAGACATAATAATACTGGAGCAGTGTACGGTGATACCCAAAGAAGACATTGTGTGATGCTTTGTAGCACGAATGAAATCACTCAATGTTTTACTTAACCCACGTGTGCGCTTCTATGACGCTTTCCTAGCCAATGTCTCTCGTCTCCATACGCCTGTTGTAGAAACGCATTTTTTTTAGTAAAATTGTATTTTTTACATTTTTTTTGTCCGTGTGGTGATGGCGGGTTAAGCGCCGCACGTGTTTTCAAAATGAGCCCTGGACGTGTGCAGCGTTCAAGCCTGAATGAATATAAAATGACCAACAGGTGGCATTATTTTAATTTGTGTGGAGTTTATTCGAGTTGCCACACGGATGGTCCCGTTAAGACAGTTTGCCCGATTATTTGCGAGGGCAGATCCGTGGTGTGAGCACATCAAAACAAAAACATCGACATTGCAGAGAACGAGTGCAGCCGGGGTCCTTAAGGAATATTGCGCAACTTACAAACGAGGTGTTAAACGGTAACAGCAAATAGGTAGTTGATAAATATGAAAAGCAGGGTTATTGATATTTGCTCCTGAATTCTGCGGCGCGTTTTCTAAACACGGCCAAATATGCCAAGAATAATTCCTCCTGAAAGGCGAGTTGAGAGACCCGTCGAGGCTTTTCTAGTTAAGTAACATTTACGAATAAATCCGTAGTTTAAGTTGATGCAAGGTTATCGAACTTGTTTCCACTTAGAAACATGCCGTTTAGATTATTTGGCTGCGATAAATATCCAAGCGATAAGCCACTTCGTTGAGCTCTCGTTTGTGATAGCCGACAGGTCGCTTCTGAAAAAGAGCTGTTTCGCTCAGTGGACCTCACCTGGTAAAATAAAAGTGTATAATAAGAAAAATGTTTAGCTGAACTCAACAGCCCGTAGGCTCATTGTGATATCATCGTTTAGATTTCACTTTTGTACTCTAAAATGGGGGAACAATATATAAAGCTGCCATAGTTTATGGCAATTAAACAACATTACGTTCAAGTCTGCATGTCTTTATATGATATTCAACGTCGTTTTAGAGGCATTGGTGTTGTGGGTTACACTGCAGAAAAACATGCACAAGTATGGCCACTGTTGTAGAGGGGTGGTGATGGCATTGCTGAAACAATGTGGATCGCAAGCAAGACGGAGTGATTTTAATAGACACAACTATATTTTTCATGGAAAGCTACGTGTACTTTTGTAGAAGAATAATGTATTCCAACAGTTTTTTACTGCCAGCCATGACTTTAATAAACAGTGACCTGAGTAATAGTAAAAATACGAGGACAGCCCTGGAGCTTGTCTAACAAATACTTTTCCCATTTTGAACAATAACTTTTCATAAAAAAAACAATATACTTAACGGAAAAATGTAAACAGATTAACAAACTTCGTGATGGAATGGCAACCAACGATGTGATCATGCCAAGAAGGACAAGCAGGAAGGCTATGGAGAGAGATGAATTGCAGCTGTACAGAATCAAGGGCAGCCGTGTCACCATGGAGAGACCTTCATCCAGCAGTGCCGTATATTGAAAGACGTTTACGATAGCAGCGCGCTTCAAACAATAAACTGAGCAGGGTTAATGCCATCCTGCAGCCGAATTGTTCTAACCTTGAACACAACTCGCAAGTCATTTAAAATCATCCAATGTATCCTTCCACAGGCACAACTTTAAATTTTTTTCCGTTAAGAAATTTGTTTTTTTATTAAAAGTTATTGTTTAAAATTGGAAAATAATTTCACAAGAGGGTAGATTGTCTAAGAAATTATTTTCCAATTTTAAACAATAACTTTTCATAAAAAAACAAATTTCTTAACGGAAAAAAATGTAAAGCTCCATACTACAATCTGCCATGCCTGAGCAACATCCCACACACACTGTCAAAAACTGAGCATTTACATCATGCGAAAAAGTTATGCGTTAAAGCACACACACTCTTCTTTGTAGTATTTTCCGTGCTTGCTGATTGTTAGTTATTATCTGGCGAGATGCAAAGCTTTTTGTCCAGATTTGAGGCTTTTTCGTGGATTACCAGGATAAAACGCACCTTCCCCGATGCCTAGTAAAGTACTGCATGTTCCTATTTGTGAAATTAATCTGTGTTTTTATTTTTCAGTTCACATGTCGTATGTAGCAATGTGACAGCTCGTGAGAAGTGGAAAGTCTTTGAAGTGCATGTCCATTTGAAAAGAGCATGCTAATATCAAAGCAAGCATTGCACTTATTGAACCTGTACATTCAAGTGTAAGTTATTCCATATATCCCGGTCACTGTGCAATTTCATGTCTACCAATCCATTCGGCATACAGGGACTTTTGCCAGTTTGCTCCGAATTTATGGATCATACATCACACATTAAATCGTGAATTTATATGCTTAATTTGACGTCTGCCCTTAAAACAATGCGTTTATTGAGGGGTTTTAAATTGTGGATACCGGTTTATAAAGCGTATGAACGTTGTTTTGAATGCAACATCTTGGTTAATCTTCATGAAAAATGGTTAAGCGTGCAGTGAATCATGTGTGTGCAGTACTGTAGGCATTTCACACAAGATCAGGAAGTGGGCTTCACGGTGGAAAGATGTTAACTACCTCGCCTGGTATATTGGAGATCGTTGGTTCGATCCTAACCCTGACGCCTGTATAATTTGGAGTTTGCATGTCTCTCTCCCCGTGGTTGCGTGGATTTTTTGTCCAGGCTACTATAAATGTCTACGTGATAAGCCACTTCGTTGAGCTTTCATTTGTGGCCAGGACATTTCTGAAAAATAACGATATAGCTCAGTGGGCCTTACCTGGTAAAATACAAATAGTTTCCTAGTTTTTGTTTGTCTTTTTCCCCGTGGTCGCGTATTTTCCTCCGGGGTTTCCCCTCTACATTTGGAATCAACACGCGTTTAGAGTATTTGGCTGCTATACATTTTCCACACAAGTCACTTCGTTGAGCCATCATTTGAGGCCATGTCTCTTATGAAAAAAAGAGCTATAGAGCTAAGTGGGCCTTACCTAGTAAAATAGAAACTGTGTTCATAAATAGTGACTTTACCGAAAGAACCAAGAAGATGAATCCCTGCAGTCACGAAAGCTTTAAATCGAAATTTTTATAGTTTATAGTTTAAGAAGTCATGACGGGCAATGTGGTTGATGTCACCACGAGTGCAGTATAAGAGGTGCACTGCAAATGTAATGTATCACGCTTAGCGTTGCTTCATAGAAGACATTTAATTGTACGGTCTATAAGTAGAGATTAGCTCGTTTAGCTCAACGACGCTGTAATTCGGTTCAAACAATTCGAATATAATGATTGAAACATGATAAGGAGAAACATTTTCATTGCACTCATGCCACCTTCTGGCAACTTCACCAATTTCACTTTGCATGCAGCAAGTCTGGAGACGCGAACTCTGTTGGTGCAAGTAGTCGTTTAACATAGAATGTTGTTGTTTATCTGAACACACACCACAAGCAATTGCATCAATAAAATACAGCATCATATGTTTTTATTGTAATTATTAATACATTTTAACAACAAACGGAGGCCTACTTTAAATCATAAACAAAGTTTAGAAATGAGCACATGCTTGTTGCATGCACCAGTGACATGATCACAATAACACGTATACCAGAATAACTTTTTTCGTAATGTAGTTGAATCACACAACAAAAAAACCCGCAAAGCAATTGTTGTTTGTTGTTGCAAAGGCGAAGACCGCACGGAACTTTAAACGCGCCATGTTTGACATATGTGGTTGTGCGTGTGAGTGTGCTCTATGGATTTGGAGGTCGGCTTAATGGATCATGCACAGGGATTTCTCAGCTTTCCGGCAAAAGCCATGATTGTGCGTGACACTTTGCTTGCTGTTCACATTCCTGTAGCGGCCACGGAGCACCAATCAGGTTTTTCAGCGGGCATCTTCTGTTCTCTTTGTTGTCCGGCTTTGTTACATCACCTCCAGGCGCTCACAGTCAGATGCGGCGAACTCAAAACATAAATCGTGCAGCCATTCAAAACTCACAGCTCTCCTTGGAAGCCTTAATTATTTAGTGAGTTTTTTTCGTGGGTTGCCCCCCCCCCCCACCGGAACTCCAAAATAGTGAAGTAATACACCTCATGCAGTTTCTAAGAGCTGTCAAAAAAATGGCAATTGCAGTTAAGTTGCCACATCTACAGCCTACATTTTTTTACATGCATCTTAAGAGGACGCTGCATACATTCCAGTTTTGAATGTTTGAACGAGTATCAATGTACACCCCTTGGATGCCGTTGTGGTATAATGGTTAGTATGCTGGACTTGCAAAAAACAAATGGGTAGCTTTCTTAAATTCCCTCCCAACCCCCCCCCCCCCCGTGACTTGCACCACATTTGGGATTTTTGCACACAGCGTTTTAATACGTTTAAAAAAATATATTTGCTGGTTCATTCCAGGATGTTTCTGTTACGCGTCGTCGCTTTAAAATGTTTTGTGTTCATATTTTGTTTGTTGCGGTTGCACCCGACTGAAGAGCCGCATGGCTCACAGGGCTACACCTAATAGATGAACTTGAAATAAATAAATGAACTTCATATGCCACAGTTCGTCAATGGACCGGTGGTGTGTGGTGAGGGTAAAGTGTGGCTCCTCCCACCTTTTACGATACATCTGGCCAGGGCGAAAGAGTAGGCCAAACTACCCTTCTGGAGGGCGGCTCTCTCGAGGTCCCTCTCCCGTCGACGACCTTCCACCAGCAGTGGCCGAGAGCGAGACATTTCAGTGCTGCGCCTTTTTTTGTCTATTGAACGGCAACTTCATCAAGGGAGCGATGCCGTGATGTTGGCCTGTCACGTTGCACAGATTTCAATCCAGGGCACGATGGTCATCATGTTGATCTTGCCGAATCGCTCACGCGAGGGAAGCCGGTTAACCTCGAGCGTGCAGAGCATCGCCGAAAATACAAAAGCAGCCCACGACGACGCTTGACGATTCCAAAGACACGTTGCAAACAGGTGGCATTGAGCATTGGCTGTACGGAACTGTCGATTTAAAATGCACGTACTCAAACTTTGACCTCGATTTGCAATTGCACGTATTTACGCGCTCGTATGTGACTGTCATTATCCTGAACTGTCACAGTGCCACGAGTTCCCCCCCATAGGTGGAGTATAACTTCTATATGTTTTGTGGGGAGTGGGAGGGCAAAGGTTCGCTTTGTCCCCTCACATTAGGAATCGCGGGTGCATATAATTTTTTTTTATCTTATTCGTAAATTACTGAAAATAAATTAACAAAGACGTTCAAACTCCGCCCATGGTTCCGGCCCCTCTCAGAACACTTTCTCCTTTCACTCGCACAATGTCCTTAATACCTCCCCTTGATCCTTCCACTCCCCTCTCTCTACCCTCCCTTACCTCTGCCGCAACGTTCGCTCCCTGGACAATGGCTCCCTGACCCCCCCCCTCCCCCCATCTCTTCCCTCCTTTACTGAATCCCTCCACCGACGCTGGTGTACAGAAGGACGTGGGTTCGATCCCGACACCGACGCCTGTTGTATATTTGGAGTGCGCATATCTCTCTCCCCGTGGATTTTTCTCCCGGGTCCTCCACTTTTTTCCCCTCCACATTTAGAAACATGCGTCTGGATTATTCGCTTGCGATATATATGATAAGCCACTTCGTTGAGCTATCATTTGTGGCCAGGTCGTTCTTAAAAAGAGCTATGTAGCTCAGTGGGCCTTATTTGGTCAAATAAAAATAGCGAGCATTATCCTCTTCCCTCAACTCCCTAGCCACTCTATGCCTCCGCTCCCCATCACCTGAGCTCCCCAAACCACGGTTAACTCCCTCCCTCGTATCTGACCGTAATTGTTTCCGAAAAGCTGAACGGCTGTGAAAGTCAAACTTGATTTGAAGCTTTCGTGACTGCAGGATTACTCTCGTTCTTTTGGTAAAGTCACGTAAAATAAAATTAAATAATAGAGTACAACGTTTCTATTGCAACACAAGCAACCGTCCTCAGCTAGAACTAAATTTTAGAGAGAGACAAAACACAGACACGGAGACACACAGACAGACACACAAGCAGAGAGAGAGAGACAACACAGACACACAGAGAAAGACACACAACATAGACACACAGAGACCGAATGCCTCTGTGTCGAGGCTTTAAATAGAAAGAGAGGGGGGTTGGGCAGAGAAGACTGTGGAAGTCGTTTGTTGTTTCTGCACCTCAGATTATCACGGTTGGCTAAGTACGGTGAAAAAGAAGTTCAACATACACTCCCTTCCCACCGACTTTCTAGCCACCTTAGAAGTAGCCATGCAGGACTGCTTCTTAACTCCATTTTCTTCCCGTGTCCCCCTCATCGCCGCCAACTCTCCTCGACCCTTAACCACCCACTCCATCCGCCCCTCTCAGCCCTGCCTTCATACCCCCTACCTCCACAGTCCTTGAATTGACCCACTACTCCACTCCTAAAATTGAGGCAATTCGCTCAATTCTCCTGCCAGCCTCGTCCCCTAGTCCAACGCCCCCCCCCCCCCACCCCCCCCCCAGTTATCCCACTCACTTCCACGTGGAAACGGCTCTCTCTTTATTGATTGCGCTCCTACATATCCAAAGCCCACCCTGCTTCCTCTACCTTGGACCCCATCCCTGCGTCTCACTTTACCTCATCTCCTCCCTCTGATCCTTCACAACCCCTCGTCTCTCTCTCTTCAATTCTTCCCTCACCTCTGGTGTGTCTCCTGCCATCTTTAAGGCAGCTATCAAATCCCCCTTTAAAAACAAAACCCTCTCGACACTTCCAGTTCTGCCAATTATACTGGTCTCCTCCTTTACTTTCCTACACTTCTTCAATGTCTTGTCCACTCCGGCCTTACTCACGTCATCTCATCCAATTCTCTTTACCCTCATTTCCAATCTGGATTCTGCAACTCCCGTTCTACCGAAAATGCCCTCCTCACTGTACGGAACCATTGAACAAACTCTGCCTATTGTGGCTTCTCCTCAATCCTCATACTCTTGGATCTTTCCTCGGCCTTGGACACAGTCGATCACCCCGCACTCTTTTCCACCACCTCCAGTCTCCGTATCTCGAGCACACCCCTCTCCTGGCTCCAGTCTTGTCTCTCTTCACGTACTTCCTCCGTTTCTTTCAACCACTCCAACTCCCTCCTCCCACTGTTGTTGTCCCCCAAGGGTCTGTCCGAGGGCCCTCGCCATTCTCTCTCTATATCTCACCTCTGGAAGCTGAAATTTCTTCATTTAACTTTCCCCATCACTTTTTCGCCGGCGACACCCAGTTTGTCTTCCCCTCTCCCTGCTCCCATCCACCCTGTCCTACCATCTCATTCCCTCCCTTCTCACCCGTTCCTGTCTCCTCTGCTCGCAACCTTGGGGTCATCTTCAACTCCTCCCTATCCAACCACATCTCTGCCACTACCGGCACCTCCGATTAGCACGGTTGGCTATATGCATGGTGCAAACTAAGTTCAACAGGCATATATACCAACACTTCCCGCTTTCATCTTTTCAATATTCGCAAAATCCTTCCCCTCATCTCACGATCTGATGCTAAACTCCTGGTTCCCTCCCTTGTTTTTACTCACCTTGACTATTGCAATTATTTTCTTATTGGCCTTCCTGCCTACGCCTTCACTACTCTCCAACAGATACAAAATCCCTCGGCCTCTGATCATTGTTCACCTCCACCACAATTCCCACGCTTCTGCTCCACTTTCACAACTCCACCAGCTCCCTATCCACTATTATCGCCGTCTGTTGAAATGTCTCACTCTGGTCTACAAATCCCACCCCCCCATGGGCTTACCCCACCATATCTCAATCTTACGACTCTGCCCCATCCCTCCCGCGACGTTCCCAGTCTCTGCTGTCCCTCACTGTGCCTCCCTCGCCCTGCACCCAGACCCAGTCTCGCTCTCGTTCCTTTCCCCTGATTGCTTCCCTTCACTGGAACAAACTCTCACCGCACATAAAACAATCGTCTTCAATATCACCTGCTTCCATCCCAACCCTTAAAACAGCCCCCATCTCTTCTGCCCTGCCTTTCCTACGGCTGCTTTCTGTCCTCCCAATATGACCAGGCCTGCCCCATCATCCCCTCCTTAACAGCTTCCATTTGTCTTCCTAACTGTCACCATAACTACATCGCCACTTTGAATAACCCCACTCGCATATTTCAACCGCTATCGTGTAATGCAAAATTGTATAATTATTGTAAAGCGCCTTGGGCTGAGACGCTATATAAATCTAGATAAAATAGGATGAAGTACAAGAACAGGACTTGCATGCCAATCTCTCATTTGTGCAAAATGTGCTGAAGTGGATAAAAATAGCTCTGTTGCGCACGGTATATAATGCACAGATGCAGGGAGGTGAGAGAATGCACCAAACCAAGGTTCGGCAACCAAAATAACAAGAAGAAATATTTTTTTCCGTAAAAAAAAGCGAATTACTTCAAGAGCCGCAATGCACGTGAACAGCGTCACGTGCAATTATAAAGTGCCGTGTATATGGCAGGACAGCAGTCCCTCGGTTAACAGTGACATCGGCTAACGGTTTTTCGGTTAACGTTTGCACCTCCCATGGGAGCCCCATGGTTTCGACTGACGTTCACATTTTTTTGACAATTAACGATCTGGTTGCGTTGTGTACGCGGGCGCCAAACTGCGGTCAATACGAGCTCACGTAAGTCGGGCTGAGCGATGCCCTCAGCCAATTAGCGACGCCCATTTGTGAGCGTTTACACCTCGACTGGGCTTTGTTAAACATTACGTTTAATGTGTTTATTTGGGCAGTGGAAAACAGCACTCTTTGCAGACTCGGCAATTGTTCGACTTATTTTTCAACTTGTAAGTGAATTCGATTAATAATTATTTCTGTTAACAGTCGTTTTCGTGGAACGCATTGAAAGCGTTAACCGAGGAACGACTGCAAAGACAGTTTGAATGTTCAGTGGGGGACGCGATTTTATGTAAGGGGAGGTGGGGGGGTGTAGGGGATGGGGGGAAGGTGCTTTGCTATTGGTTATGGTGCTGATAATAATATTGATGTCAGAGTCTGTTCATTGCCCTAGCTGGTGTCCTGTGTTGTAGTGTTCAGTATGTTGTCAGCGGAACTGTTAATTGCTGTTGTTGATTGAGGTTGCTGCTTCCGCTGCTTCAGATGTCCATGGTGTTTCTTTGACACTTGATTAGTGTTGGTTGTTCCAGTCGAGGAAAATTCCGGGCCACATCACTTACAATCTTAAGGGTATTGCGTGACATAGCCAATAACGGCTGAGAACAATGCATAATTACGGACGAAGAAAATGAGTTTGGCAACATTAAAATCGAATTATCCTTCATATTGTGGATAAGTAGTGTAAGTGGCCAAGATTAAGTTGCATTTACGCAGCGCGATGACAATCCCTGTGACGTCTCCCATTTATTGCAGCCACTGACAAAACATTTTTTTGTACTTTTGGTTATTGACTATTAATAAAAAAAGCAGATATTTATCATACGAAATATTATCACAAATAGCGTCCATTTTGTGACGTATTGAAATGTAGATGAATTGTCGTGCACAGTTAGAAAGCTTTGAAGGCAGTGGTGATCTGTAAATACAAGGACCTTGACTTTCAGCAGCAAACATCACATTCCTCCGGATGGATCATCCTTGTGCGAGCACTGCTTTAAGTGCACCGTTTTTTGGGGGATGTTTTGATTTGAACTTCTTACTGCACTCTGACAGTGCATTTCAGAACAAAGAGGGACCTTATCGTCCATACATTAAGACGACATTCTAAATGTATCACGACACTAAAATCTGGCCTTAAAAGCCAGTGATCTTTTGGCAGGGAGGATCTCATGCTACGCTATTCCGCCGGAGTAAATGTTCTCCGCATAATATATCTCCAGGAACTGAGGATTTGGGTGAGTCATTTTTTATAGTTGCTATAATAAATTGCATGCTGTTTATCTTTGACTATAAAATGTGCAATGCTTTCAACCGGTATTTAGCGTAACACCACCGTACATGTTTTAAGTCTGGACTGCTGTATAAAACTAATTGATTTATATCCTTAGCACTGAGCCATCTTTCTTGGCGGTTTATCGTTTGATATCAGCAGCTTCCTTATAATTTCTGCAGAGATTTGCCGAAGTGTGCCTACCTCTATCGGTGGCGCTAAAGGTCCGTGCTTCATTTTAAACAATGTGCCGTTGTGCACTGTTGTCGAAACACAACCTCTGTATTCACCTCTAAATTAAACCCCCACTTCACGCCGGGGATGCGTTCCTGAAAGGTGCGACGACGAATATCGAAACGACGCAAATCGAAGCGACTTGCAGGGTAGTCGTAGTGGGTGGTCGAGGCGAAGGCTGAGAGGCGACGGATAACGAGAAAGGGCGGACGATGCTGCCAGCGACGTAAATTGTGGTGCTTGAGGCAACGCAAATCGGATATCGGTATTAATAATAAAGTGACGACGTAGTTGCGAAACGACGTTAAAGAAGATGTGATATCTCGGTGCAAACTTTATTGACAGCATAAAGGGTTCGTGATTTAAGATTTCGCTATAAATATATTGAACCAATAATATTTTAACTGAGCTTTGCATTAAATATGCCATCTATTAAAACTTCAGTAGCATGACACACATGTTAAAGGTTACATAGCAACATTACATGTTTTAATTAAATGACATTGAAATGAACTTAATCACAAGCAATGCTACTGAAGTAGTCAATGACATTTCTCCCAAAAAATGTTTACTCTAAAAGGGTTCTAGCATAGTCTGCAGTCAAATAATGCATCTAAACTTAATGGTTGCTAACGCAAATTACGTTAAGCCTCGCGTGCTTAATCTAGCTTGAAGTATGTTGCTGTTGCTCTCAAAAGGATGTTTACTTGCTTGCAAGTAACGTCTGCTAATGGCGGCCTGTGTCTTTTACGTTCTCAAATTTCAAGGCATGCTCTCTTGGTTGTCACGAATGTGCATTGTGCGATGCACTTAACCACGGCCGATGTTGTCGACACGAGCCAGATCGATCACTGGAGACCCTTGGCAGTCGCTTGGACACCCACACGAGGGGCAAGGCGAGCGGCCGTTGAGAAACATCGAGGGGCGCTCTTTAGAAGTGAAATAAATAATTTAACGACGGTAGTTACACACACGCACAACAAAAAAAGACAGCGGATAAATAACGCAGGTGCCTTGACACGAAGGGCCAGGATGGAGCGAATGGACTCTCACGCCACGAGCCAGACTCTTCCCCAAAAGACCCCAGTCCCCGCACTCCCGGCGTACGCAGCCTCCACGATGATCCACGTGGAGAGGCCAATCTACCGCGAACATGTCCTCAAAAAGAGCTTCGGTGGAGGCCGGGACAGCAGCGGTGCGCAGCTGCTGGGCCGCCTAGCCGGCTTGTTCGCCTGCTCCTGGAGAGGCGCCCTGGGACTCCTGTGCAGGAGGATGCCCATACTCGACTGGCTGCCCAAGTACAAAGTCAAGCAGTGGCTCCTGGGGGACATCATCTCCGGCCTCACTGTCGGTATTGTTCACATACCGCAGGGTAAGGCTCACCGTTATCTTTTCTTAATCCGACAGAGCACATGGAGACACTCGTGTGTAAAAATACAGGAACAAAGTATAATATTTAAGAAAAAAAGGTACGCCATCGTTGTTTCTCCATCGATGTGAACAGCTGAACATTTCCAATGTTCGTGGTGCAGCAATTTTCTTTGCATGATAGATGCAGCTATTTTCATACCAAGTTTATTCATGTACATAACTCTGCGTTTGTCCAGCTCTATCACAAGTGCGCACTTGTGTTTACATGAGTGCACATGTTGAATGTTTAACAAAAATAATCAATTCTTCAAGCTTGTTTAATTCGTTGTTTACGTGTGCGTCTGTATATTAGAAGCTGCATTCCTGCGTGGGTTATTTTCTATTGACATATTTAAAATGTCTAATGCGAAGTCTTCGGTGCAACAAACTCAACTTCATAATCAACGTTTTTGGGTTTAGATCGCGTTTATTTATAAATGTGTCGTAACCCTCCACCACCCGACACGGCCAATCAGTAAAAATGTGTCACGTTGACAAAGACAAAGAGTTCACTGCTTTAGCCCACCGGTGTGTTTTACTGATTGGCCGTGTCGGGTGGTGGAGGGTTACGACACATTTATAAATAAACGCGATCTAAACCCAAAAACGTTGATTATGAATAACATTGGTCGCGAAAGCCTACGTGTTAAACTCAACTTCCCAACAGTGTCAAGCGTGTCTTGTCTAAATTCATATAGAATAGCGGTATATTTATCAACGTTGTTGATTTGCAGTGAATCGAAGTGGCGATGCTGGGAGTGGTTAAGTCTGCTGCAGGGAGGAAGGAATAGGAAGGAATAAAGAGGAGCAGATGAGATGGATCTGCTGCTGCTGATGATGATTATTTAAAATAAGTATAACCCGTAAAAACAAAGTTTTTCACTATAAATCCTTTATATGCGTGGCGGCTAGAGTCCTCTCGTCCTCTGGCTTGAGATGGCTGCCACCTATGGGTCAGATGATTGTCTGCCAGTATTAAGCAATTGGTAATAAAATATTTAATTTGTTTTCCCTAAACAGTGTAACATTTTTTGAAATTTTAATTGTCTCGCACAACGAGTCTGTGTGAAAAATGTCAGCTCGATTGGATCACGGGAAGTGGGTTAAAAAACGACCGAAAGATTTGCACGGTCGTAAGCAAGCAAGCAAGCACGCAAGTGAACTTAATATAAAGGATTTAAAAAATAGCAACAGGAGTGGGAGTGTGAGTTGGAGAGCAATGGGAGGCTGTGGGGCAGGGAGTTTAGCGTAAGAGTGGTAGAATCTGAATATTTATGCTGGAAGAATCCGATAAGCCTTTTAGCTCTTTTTCACAGATATCCGTTCAGTAGATGGTAGAGTGGGGAGGGGTAGGGAAGAGGTTTAGCACGCTGCACTAGTAACCCGACGGCCCGAGTTCGATTCCCGCTCACGGCCAACACCAGTAACGATTATCTGAACCGGTTCTGGGCCTCTCCTAGGTCGACTCAGCCTCAAACGAGTACCTGGTGTGGTGTGCAAACATCGCCACGAGGAAGACAAAGGTGGCAGAGCGTGGTTCTGGCCACCCACCCTCTTGTGTTCTGTGCCAGCCTTCATAGGTGCTCACTAACAGCACTTGCTCCAAGTCTGTTAAGGCTATACGTGGAATCTTTGACTTTGTCGTTGGAACGTAAGAGTGGCGTACATTCACCCACTCGTGCAGGGAGTTATTGTGGGATTGGGACAGCAGGATATTCCCATCAACAGCATTAATGGGTTTAACTGGTATGTTATTACTACAAATGGTTCTTGTCCTGACAGAAGACAGCATAATGGTTCGTGCTTAAGTCATTACCTGCAAACAACATTCCCAGTCAGTTTAGATTCTGCATTCTGGTTGGTCTGTACACCATGGCAGCTGTATAGGTCTTACAAACAATACGCATATATTCTCCAATGTTAATTTCATCGTACCGTATTTAAATGCTGCAGTTTTCAGTTACAAGTCTTACATCCAGTATGTAGGTTATTTTTTTAAAATAAAATTCGGCCTGAATAATGTAGAGTATGTTTTCCCACTTTCAAATAATTCTTGAGTTTGCCAGAAATTCCGCTAAACGCGATTCCACCTATGGCATGATGTGTATTGCTATGTTTGATTCTTTATACGTCTAATTTTCGACAAAATATTTCAAGGGCGTATTCAATATAAGACAGTCCCCGAGATACGAACATCCGCACTTACCAACGAACCGCCATAAGATGTTATTATTTTTAACCATCCGACTTATGAACATTCGCTCGTACTTACGAACCGAACCGTGGAACTATCCTACACGAGATTTGTCCCAGCAATGAGTCCCATTATCCCGCTGGAACTCATGATGTCCTTTCTAATAAGGAAGCCAGCATAAGGACTCAAGGTAAGTGAAAATAACATTTTATTTTTATGTTACTTTATTTTATGCTTTATTTCCTATACAGTATTTATTAGAGTATTACATGTAAATGTATAATTCTTTTTTAATAATGAGTTTAACAATACTTCACTTTTTTGTTGAACTATAACACATTTTTATAACACTGTATGTACTGTACAATAAAATTTTGACTTCCGAGATACGAACAAATCGACTTACAAACGGGTCTCAGAAACGCAACTCGTTCGTAAGCCGAGGACTATCCACATCCTTCATTATTTACAACTTGCGCAACCTCTACCAATAACTTAATATAACGCTTGTTGCACATGCTCAAATAACCTAGAAATCACAAGTTAGATATTGGCAAGATTTTAAAGAATGTTAAATACATCGTATGATCGTTTGCAATCTAAAATAATTAATGTTTGATAATCGATGACGCATAAAATAAACAGGTATTAAACATGTTAATAAATCAAACGTATAAATAAGCCACATTTAAATGTTGTCGATTTTCAACAGCTTGTGCCTGCTGAATCGACAATGTATAAATACACGTCTCTTGTATAGATGTTCATGGCTTTTAGGATAGTTTGTGGGCTGCATTGCTGTGGGCTGCCGTGTCAGCAGTCATTTGCCCGATTTGCAGTGTGGAATTGGTGATGCCCCATTGCCAATGCATCCGTCCCCAATCAGTTGCCCGAAAGTGCCGACGGGAATCAGCCCACGTGATGATGTCATTACACTCGCCCCACCGACGGAATGAGCCGACCAATCAGGCTGCGTCTTTCTTGCACACAAACATACACGCGTTAATGTGCGCGTCAAAGTTTCCTCCGCTGAGATGATAATCATCATCAAGATGATGATTACGATGCTGAAGATAAGGAAAATATATTGATGATAGATGAAGATGATTACGATAATGATGATAATCTTGACACTCCTGCTGCAACTACTGCTGATCCGCCAACCGCCAATCCACACCAAACCCTATCTCATGGCAGGCCACCAACCTTTACGTTCAAAGTGTGCACACTGCACCAGGAAGTCATCCAAGCTCTTAGACAACAAGGCCTGAAAAAACGAAGTTTACGAATAAAATCCATATACGGAAAGAGAACAATCACACAAAGGTTACTGAAAAACGGCACCAATGTTATCTGGGGAGTTGGACAAGGTGACAGACTTTGAACAAAGTTATACATTTTCCAAAATTGTATTGGAAAAACAAAAAGGTATACATTCATAGAGAACGCATTAACCATCTCAGGTTTTCTGACATAATGTTTCCAAAATGTGCAATACATCTGTTTACAAATTTATAAAGATTGCAAAGTTGAGTTCACAATTAGTGAGTAAAAGCAAGTTGACGTACAACAAGTTTGCTAAACAATTGGAGATATTTGTCAGAAATCACAACAGTGTGTACTTAGGACTGCTGTTGAAGGCACACCGGGATCAAGATGAGTTCAGAAAGAGGTGAACGAGAGCTGGTGGGGTGCTTTTGGAAATCTGAACTCAAGTAATAATGAAAAGCAATGTTTCCAAAATATGTGTTTTATTCGATGATATGACATGTGGTTCAAAATACATGATACGCGGTAGAATATTGAAAAGTATGCAAAGAAACATTTAGCGAGATGCATGCTTGGAATTGCACTGAGATTCAGCGAGAGAAACACGTGGATCACATAACATTTATGCAGGTGAATGGCACAATTACAACTGTTGAGAAAAGTCAGTGGGCTTGGGTAGGACACGCCGCTAGAAGGGACGATGACCGATGGTCAAGAGTGATAATGGAGTGGCAGCCAAAGAATGGAACGCGTCGGAGAGGACGTCTACCGAGGAAATGGCATAAAATCAATTTGCATGCAGATGCCAGATGGATTTTTAAATCACTGGATGGTGAGAGGTGGTGGCATATTGGGGAGGCCTTCACCCAGCAGTCAGTTGACCATGGCTGGTGACAATGATGATGATGATGATTTGGTAACCAGATGGACGCCTTGAACTCAACTAGCACTTGAGTACCTGCTTTCATTATTCTGAGCAGCCTCGATTTGAACCCAGACTCAGTGCTCATAATGAACCAACCTCTCATCTCCTTTTAACGCTTTATTATGCAATACCGAGGCGATAATTACAATGTTGAGTATTGCAATCATAAATTGATAAGAGTGTGATTCGCCTCTCGCATATAGCTGAAAGTTATTTCGCTGAGTTATCTTCAAAGTTAATTAATTGAACGTGGTAACACATAAGGTAACTCTTCTAGGTCTGGTCGTGATATTTGTTTAAAAAGGAAAATCATCCCAAAAGACGAGGATATTTCCTGAAAATTGTTAAAATTCCTTGGGGTTAAATTTTTCAACATTAACATTACAGGTGACAAACTCTAAATGGACTCTTCGGACACTTAAACTGTGTTCACGCATGACAACGCAAGCGATCTTTCATCTGACCACATCGATGTTCATTGTTGGAATAAAGACAGAATGTTCCACGAATTTGAGATGCACATTTATAAATATATCTTTTTTGCCGCTCGCTGCCCTCTGCTAAGCAACCGAGGGGGCTAATGGCCACGCTAAACCAATACAAGCAGCGGACCAAGGTTGCGGATTTTTTTTTTGTCCCCGTCTCCTCCGTGGACGCACCCCATACTCGGGAGCCCGCTGTGAGCGGCCTTTTCCAAAAGCGGTTGAGCCCAAATGCAAGGGCGAGCGAGTCAATGAAAACAGACGAGCCGAGTCACAATCAACTGCACAAACACGTGGATGGTACAAATGGCTTAAGTTTCCGTGTGTGCTTTGGCATTGTTTTGACTGAAGTGAAAGCGATGGCGGGGAGTGTTTTGGGCTGAGTGTTTTAGACCGATGCTGATTTAGGAGCGGTGTTTGAAGTGTGTTCTAAATCTAACCAATACTATTTGTGTAAACTGCAGTTGTGTATTGTGCGTGATTCAAGCAATTCATTTTTAATGTTTACCACTCAACATGTTTGTTGGAAATGCATTTTTGCGTGTAAGTAAACTGTAAAGGCACAACGTAGTTTAATACAAGTCTTGTCAATGCTTGCTTATTTTTAGATCTTATTTTTCATTTTATATAACTTCACAAAATGTTGTGCATCAACTTAACTTTGTGACACCACCATGCAGTTTATTAAAATCTGAGTCACCTGTAGACATCTGCAAACGCATGCATTGCTCACATTTCGTGCACAGAATAACGTTAAACTGAATTATTATTGTTGTTCAAACTTACGAACGTTTAAACATGTGCAAAGGGATTACCCTCTTCGTGTATTATCACCCCTGAACTCTCAGGAATGGCCTATGCCTTTTTGGCCGCCCTGCCTCCAATATATGGCTTGTACACGTCGTTCTTCCCAGTGCTGATCTACGTGATGGCCGGCACCTCGCGCCACACATCCATGGGTAAGTAATGGACACTGCTCGCAGCAGCACGGCCCGCTGGCTCAAAGTCGTGCTCTCTCTCCTCTCTCTTCTCTCTCTCCTCTCAATGTCATTTAGGCATGGCCTTCGCCCTGCTCACATCCGTTGCCCCCATATATGGCCTCTACTGCTCCTTCTTTCCCGTCCTCTGCTACCTCTTCCTGGGTACAGGCCGACACATCTCCACGGGTAAGTGAGCATATTGCATTGACGAGGCAGGTAAGTTGTCCCACACCGTAAGCAGTCGTCACTCCCTATTAGCAGCAACTTGCCGCACTGCAATCCGAAAGCAAGTTTATGTCTGTTGGCACCAGGGCCGGATGAAGACGTTTTCACCTCCTACATAAGAGACATTTGGAGTAATTTGCTAGTCCACCAGTGGAAGAAGGCCTCGCCATGCCGTGTAGGGCATGGGGGTTGTTTGACCAAGACGTTACTCCTTCTTCCTGAGGGTGAGAGACGGTGTGCAGTGGTTAGAGCACAGAACTATGAACCCGGGAACATTAATTTAGTTCCCAGCCATTCCATTTATTTATTTCGCATGACCAGTGAAAGTCAACTATTCGAGATTCAGTTCAATTGCTGTGAGAGTTGGTGAAATTCGCATACGCCACGGTCTTCACACTTACATTTGGGGCAATTCGAAATTCCGTGATCCGTATTTTGGTGTTCGTAGCCGCAGTCACACACAGCGGAGTCTTTAATTTCCCACTTGCGCTCTAGGTATCTGCATCTTCTGTGGTTTGTGTGGATCTGGTTAAGCAATGCACATTGTTTTCATGGACGATGGAGTGTGGTTGTGGGCTCACTGATGAGCTGTGCGTAGTGGAAGTCGAGCAGTGTGGTTGTGGGTTCACCGATGAGTTCTGTGTAGTGCACACCGGGCGGTGTGGTTGTGGGCTCACTGTTAAGCTATGTGTAGTGCAAGCAGGACAGTGTGGTTGTGGGCTCACTGATCAGGTTTTTGTTGGGCACGTTACTTGAATCGCACAAATTGTTTCATGCCGTTTCGATGTTGAAATGAATGTTGCGCAGAGCTTCTACACGATTCCCACATGGATCAGTTCTGTAACTCGGCCAAGCGTGCGGGATGTTGTTCAGACAATCGTTGTTGTCCACATAAACATCAGTGGAGAACCAGTTTTGAGCCTTCACCAACCTGCACTTTCCATCATGGTGAAGTATGGTCATACAACCCTCACGACCAACACAGCATTGGAAAATCATTCAGCAGTGAATTGATAGGCTGCAATTATTATTACAGCAGTACATGACTGATACCGCACTCTAAACAACATTGAACAAAAATAGTTCTCTTAATAGAAATCTGGCATATACTGCTACGAATAACAATCGACAGTTCATCTAAGATACAAGAAACAGCTGAAGTGGCAGCGGTCCATGGGGGACTGACTGCAGATGTTGACTACATTCCTTGAGCTGAGCTGGCCACAGCAGACCTTTCCTCCACTAGATTTTGTTTCCTCTTGTATTTATTTGCCCTGCTTATGTTATACCACTTGCGACAATGAATTCGCATGCCATCAGCTGCACATTGCGATATGCATCACCCAGTTCCCCACGCGTGGTGAGATATTGTGAACAACGCAGAGCGGTATTGTTTCAATGCAGTGTGAGTTGTCAGTGTATTTTCTGTATGTATATTGTATGTTGAACTTCTTTCGCACCGTACGTAGCCAACCGTGCCGTGCTAATCGGAGGTGAAAAAATTCACTGGTTTGAGTCCCACAGCCACCCGCACATTTGTTTGGGCACTGGAGCTCAACGATGCCTCGTCTATTTTTAAATGGTGGTAAATTATCTGGTAAAAAATAATTATCTTGATGCTTTCAACAAGTATGTTGTACATGCGGCAGGATACACCGTTAATACAAGCAAACTGTCATAAATTCAAGATACCCATCATCCCACATCCAACTCTAGTTTTTCTACCCTTCTATTTTATTGAGAATATTCGTCCCCCAGCCGATGACCAACTCTCCTCCCATTTCCATGCTGCGCCATATATAAAAAAAATTGCATTTACAGCCCATGTAGAAAGTGTGAACACCAGGCAGACCTCGCTTAGCGCTCTCAAGAGGCACTCCTGGAGAAGTGAACGCTCATCGAATCAGCGCTAAAAGGGGTCGTTATACCATTGTGTATATGGGGATGCGTTCCCGACGGCGTAATTAATTAAAGCAATATACGGGTGCTTCATTGGGGTATTTGGTAATAGCGTCCATAATAATAATAATACAGATAATAAACATAATTTCGTGAATAAAAAATATATATACAATTTAGTATCGTGTACTGTACTCACCAATGATATTCTACAGTACTACTCCTACAAGGCTGGACCTGCTGTGCTCCCAGTCCGGGTCTTAGCGTTGCCCTCAGTCTAAATGTGGTGAGGTTTCTTTTGGATGGATCCTGAGATTATCTCCTCGCCTGGTGAGTTGTCACATAAAAAAAAAATAGATTTTTGTTCGATTTTTTTCATTATCGTGACCACGAATCGAATCGCAGGGGGGAGGGGGGTGAGGTGGGATTTTCATTGGCTCAGAGCGTTCGTCGCTCATCATTGGCTGAGCCAATGTAAACACAGATGGCGGGACGAAGTGCATTTCTTCGGCCGCCGTTGCGAAATTTTTGGGGGGGGCATTTCATTATTTTTTGTTGTTAACGCACAAAGCAAAAAAATGTTCTCCAGGACAAAGAGCGCTACACTGCAACGAAATCAGCGTTCTGCAGGGTGGCGCTAAAGCATAGAGAAAGTTCCTCCCCCCCACCTCTCTATAGCCGAAACAGAGTGTTGGGGCAAGTGCTGTGAGCGAGCGAAAGCGAGGTCCTTGCCACGAGCAACACATTCCACCCGTCCACCCCTTGGATCGTCTCAGCATCGGCCACTCTATGGAGCTGTCAACAATCCCTTATCAGCGCCCGACCTTATTGCTGACCAATTCAGACCGTATTGGTCACCCAGTGCCCCTTATAAAGCTCAACGTTCATCCTACAAAGTCTCATCACAACAAGGGAGAAACACAAACAAATAGACAAACACATTTTTTTGCCCGAATTGAAACGGCCGCACGCCGTATGGACCTGAAATCTCAATTTGCCTGCACACGAATACGGGGTAAACGCTATGGGTTGACAGGCATGGTATACACAGTTATAAGTGACCCTTAAACACCTCCACCACTCTGCCCGGTGCGCGTTGAAGTAGACGGGATAGGACATCAGTCACTCTCTTACTCCCCGCTTAAGACTAGCTTCGTTGGCCCTGTCCGGGAATCAAACTCATAACCAATTTCCCTGTACACTGTAGGAATTCGGGGGTAAACCGTATGGGTTCACAGATACGTGTGCGGGTTGTGCACTCATTGTCGCTCGCCACAAACACATTCCTGCGGAGGGAGCTGGAAGGAACGTTGGGTTGCTCGGTCAATGGCCAGGGTCAACGGCGGCGTGGTGTATTCCGCAAATACGCCCGACTGTGAGGGCGGGCACACGCCGTCGTGAGTAGGTTAAACGTTGAGTTTAATAAGGGCACCACGGGGTGACCAGCCCCTCCCTACCCAGCCCCATCCCTCCCACCCACCACCCCCCATCCAGCCCCACCCTCCCCACCCAGCCCCTCCCTACCCTCCCCACCCAGCCCCTCCCCACCCTCCCCTCCCCACCTAGCCCCACCCACCCAGCCCCTCCCCATCCTCCCCTCCCCACCCAACCCCTCCCCACCCAGCCACTCCCTGCACGACGGGCGGACGGAAACAATAATCCCCTGTGGGCTGGTGTAACCTGGCGGTTTCTACCAGTATAAGTAAACGCCGTTGCAAGCGTCAGTTAACTCTGATTTCATGGCACAGTTCAACGCATTACATGTGTAGGGCTGTTACAGAGGGGCTGTTTGTGTAGGGCTGGTTGCATAGGGGCTAACGGATAACAAACACAGTGGGCGGGGACTCCGTGAGCACACGGGGTGGTGCCCGCAACGACGTCCGTACTGGACGGCGTGAGGGGGGTTTCGATCCTCTAGGGGGGTATAAAAAGGGTTGAGCCAGAGAGCTCGGGGCTCAGTCTTAGAGTAGTTGAGGGAAGAGAGAAGACCGGCCAGATAGGCCCTGGACTCCCCCTGGGACGCCGCCCTTGTAAGGGCAGTGCAGGCTGGAGCCAGTGGCGTGGTCCCGGAACCAGAGTCAGACCTCTGGGATTCCGGGTACCGTAGCCCGACTGACCAGTGTCGGGCCAGACAGCCTCCCCTAGCCCGTTAGCGGAGGACTCGGCTAGGAAGGCTAGCTAGGGGTGAATTCCCAGTTGTACGGGTGAGGGGGCCGATACATCCCTCCAGTATTGTAAGACATTGTGCAAATAAATACGTGTGCCTTACCCCGTTGTCCACGCGTCTTCAAGAACACTTCATCTGGCGTCAGAAGAACCAAGAACATGGACACGCGCCAAACAGCTCGAGCCAGGGAACAGCAAACGGAAGACGCCGCCGAAATTGTCGAGCCCGAGATGGCTCAACAAGACGACGTGCAGCCGGGGCCGGACGCGTTCTTGCCGGAGCGTCGCCATGAAGAGGAGCAGCGGACAGACCACCTGAGGCTGGCTCACGAGAGGCTGGCGGAACTGCTCTACGCCGCTGCCGCTACGCTGGAGAACATCACACGGCTGGGGGCTGGTGGTCCACCGCGGGGCGAGGGGAACCGGCGTCCGGAGCGCCTTCCCGCCATTTCTGAAGATTCAAATTTTGAATTTCCCGCCATCGACGCGGCGACCGCTAGGGGCGTGGCCAACCTCAACCTGGGGTCCGACATCGGCCGCGCTGGGGCTGCCGCATCAACGACGGAGGAGGGCGCGTCATCAAAGCTGCGACAGGCGATGCCATCTGCCGTTCGCGCCGAGACGCAGCCGGGTCGGGGAGACAGCAGCCCACGGGACTCCACGGCAACTGCTGCGCTGCATCAAAGGCTGCCCCCGCTTAAAGAATTCGTGGGCGCAGAGGGCGACTGGAGCGGCTTCCGAAGACGCTTCCTCGCCCACCAAGAAATGGCTAAATGGACAGACGCAGAAGCTCTCAGCGCCCTGCCGGCGCTCCTGGACGGCGACGCGCTTGCCGCCCTAACATCGGCACCGAAGGAAAGGCGCTCTACGTTACCAATGGCGCTGCAGCTGCTGGGAGGGGTCTACGGACCATCGGCGGAATGCAGACAGGAGTTCTACGACCGCAAGCGGGGAGAAAAGGAGTCGCCCCTGGCGTACCGAACGAGCCTCCTGGCGATGGCCAAGTCGGCCTTCCCCCGTATGGATGACGACGGCATCGACGCTATGGTGACGGAGAAAATACTCCTCCTGGCTGACGATCTTGACATCGCTGTCGTCGCACAGGAGGACGCGGAAATGACATCGCTCCAGGCGGCGCGGCTCCTCCACGCAAACCTCCTGTCGCTCCGGCGAAAAGCCAGCAGGGCATCGGCGGGGCGTGCGGTGGCTGCAGCCACCCTTCCGACGGAGGAACTCTACGCCGTCGACCACCGACGGCAACAGGCGACGAAGTGCACGGCCGGGCCAGGACGGGTCGGGCCGTTCCGACCATTCGTCACCTCCGACGTCGCTCCCGCGGTGCTTTAACTGCGGCGTCCGGGGCCACGTCGCCTCGGGGTGCCGCTCTCCTCGTCAGCGCGGGACGACACCTCACCGGGACGACGGGCCTCATCCCAAGCTCCACCATCAAAAACCGGCGAGTCGCGGCACCCCACACGTTTGGCCCACACACACACCCGTCACGCACTCAAACACCGCGACGAGAGGGGGGCCGGTATCACGCACCATCGCACCATCACGCACCACTCCGGGTACCCATATCGAACCCGGCCAGTGGTCCGTGCTGGCCGATCGTGTGGTTGCCGCATCGTCGGGGTCGTCGGCCGTTGTGGGGTATATCGACGGGGTTGAAGTGCGCATCCTGGTCGATACGGGAGCATCGGCGACTATTATTTCGGAATTAATTTATAATATTCTCCCCGTCCGGAGTCGTCCCTTGATGCCAGTTAACATACCATTCTATGCGGCTAACGGGGGCTCACTTGGCATCATCGGACAAATTCGTGCCCAAATTTGTATCGGGGAAATAAAATTGTCTGGGCCGATTTTTGTTTCTTCCTCGCTGGCGGTTCCGTGCCTGCTGGGGACGGACTTCCTGGCCAAAATGCCGATTGTAATTTTGATCGACCAGGGGTGCATAGAGCTTCCATCGGGCAGACGCATGGCGTTTCTGCCATCGCCGGTTGCGACTCGGACGGCGTTCGCGACGGTGCCGGCGCTCGTGGAAAGAACGGTACGCGTTCCTCCGGGGACGCAAATGCTGGTACCCTTGAAACTTCGGCGGCCCCTCGTTAAGGGTGCTGGGGCACAAGGGGTACTGTTGGGACCGTCTAGGGCCGGGGTTAGTGGACCTGACTTACTACCGGCCCAGACCATAGTGAGAGGGGATGGTGAACCCTTCATCGCGGTCCTAAATGTGGGCTCGCGGACGGTGGTGATCCCACAGGGGACCGTGCTTGCTCACGCAACGCCGGTGCCGTGTGAGGAACCCGCCGTAAATTGCGTCAACACTGTCCCTGCGTCGCGACCGCATTCGGACAGCGATGAAGGGTGGCTCGAGGCGCTTTGTGCGGGATCGACGGACCTGTCCGATTCAGAGCGTCAACAACTTAAAACATTACTGCGAGAATTTTCCGACGTTTTTAGTCGAAATAAATATGATTTGGGTTGCACTCACTTGCTGCGTCACCATATTGACACGGGTGACAGCGCGCCAATTCGCCAAAATCCGTTTCGGTTGAGTCCCGCCGAAAAGGACCATGTCAAATCGGCTGTTGATGACATGTTGGCCGCGGACATCATTTCTCCTTCCACCAGCCCTTGGGGAGCGCCGATCGTCCTGGTTAAAAAGCAGGACGGTTCGTTGCGGTTTTGCGTTGACTTCCGGCGTCTTAATAAAATTTCGGTTGCCGACGCATACCCGCTCCCTCGGATGGATGAATCGCTTGACGCCTTGGCGGGAGCGCGATTCTTTTCCACACTCGATTTACTTTCGGGATTCTGGCAGCTTCCTCTGGATGATGAGTCAAAGCCTAAAACTGCTTTTCGTACACCGCACGGCTTGTTTCAATTCAACCGGTTGCCGATGGGCTTACACTCAGCGCCGGCAACTTTCCAGCGTTTAATGGAATTGGTTTTGGCTGGACTGCAATGGGAGTCGTGCCTCATTTATTTGGATGACGTTATCGTCTTTGGAAAAACCTTTGATGAACATCTCCAGAGGTTGCGGGCGGTTTTCCTAAAGATGCGGGCTGCTAATTTGAAATTCAAGCCCCAAAAATGCCATTTGTTGCGTGATTCGGTGCGTTATTTGGGGCACATCGTGGGACGCTCAGGTATTGCTACCGATCCCGCCAAAACGCAGTGTGTCAGCTCCTGGCCGACTCCCACCTCGGTGGGAGAGGTCAGGAGTTTAATTGGGTTCGCGTCGTATTATCGACGGTTTGTTGCTGATTTTGCGACAATTGCTAAACCCCTGCACGCTTTAACATCTAAAGGGGTTCGGTTCCACTGGGGTCAAGAGGAGGAGGCTGCGTTCCGCTCCCTTCGGGACGCCCTGGTGAAAGCCCCTCCCTTGATCTACCCTGATTTTTCGAAGCCCTTTTTGCTCGACACCGATGCGAGCAACACGGGTATTGGGGGTGTGCTTTCCCAGGTGGTTGATGGCGTTGAACGGGTGGTCGCATACGGTAGTCGGGTGTTGTCTCCTGCGGAGCAGAGATATTGTGTCACCCGTAGAGAACTGTTGGCAATTGTTTTTTTCATCCAACAGTATCGCCCATATCTGTACGGTCGGCATTTCACCGTCCGCACAGATCATGCGGCACTACAGTATGCCCTGCGGGTTCAACAACCATCGGGACAGTTGTCTCGATGGTTGGAGGTTCTCCAGGATTTTGATTTTGAGACCACTTACCGTAAGGGCGTTCGCCATACCAACGCGGACGCTCTGTCACGCATGCCAACCACCTCGGAATGTGCATGCCTCCTGGGGTCGGGACCTTGCAGACCTTCAGGGGACGCATCGGTTCCGATCCTGGCAGCCACCGACGACGACGAACCACTGCCTGATAATTCGATCAAACAACAGGGAAGGGATTCCCTGTTGGGGTTGCCCGTCACTGAGTGGGGGCGCCTCCAAATGGAGGATACCTCCCTCCTCGGGTGGCGTCGTCGCGTCGGGGGTGCTGGCCGGGTGAAAGGTGATTCGGGTGCATGGGAAATGGTACAGGGTCTGCTCATGCATTGGGATGCAAAATTACAGCGACATCGGCTGGTCGTCCCTTCGGAGTTGCGAGGCAAAGTGGTGTGGGCCGCGCATGAGCGCCTGTTACATCTGGGGACTCTAAAGACCCTTGCACTGATACAACTAGATTTTTTTTGGCCTGGTATGACAAAGGATGTTGGGGATCTTTTGAATTCATGCCCGCGGTGTGCGCAACGGAAACCGCCGGCACGGGAGTCTAACCCGCCTTTACAATCAATCAAGGTGTCCAGAATAAATGAGCTTGTCGCGCTGGACATCTTGGGCCCATTTCCCGCCACCCCCAGGGGCAATAGGTATTTGCTGACAGGAGTCGAGTATTTTACGCGCTGGCCCATGGCCTGGCCCCTTGCCAACCAGTCGGCAGCAGCCATTGTGGACGCCTTTGTTCAGGGATACGTCCTGGACAAAGGTGCTCCGGAACGGCTGCTGACCGACCAGGGTAAAAATTTTTCAAGCAAATTACTTAAACAAGTTTGTGACCTCTTAGGCACAAAGAAAATTCGGACCTCCCCGTATCACCCACAGACAGACGGAATGGTCGAGCGCCTGCATCGCACCATTTCGTCAATGATGGCACAGCAGGTCTCAGATTCTCAGACTGATTGGGACCTGCATATTCAGGGGGTCTTGGCGGCATACCGGATGGCACCCCATGCAGCTACGGGATTTTCCCCCTTTTACCTTATGTACGGTCGCGAACCCGACCCGCCTGTTCGCGCCCAGCTGCAGATCCCCGACCCGCAAGGAAAAACTAAATTGGCTGACCACGTCAAATTTAATCTGGCTAAATTAACAGAGGCGCGGGATGCTGCGAGGTTGAACTCGGACCTCCGTCAAAAGGCGAACGAGCGCCTCAGGCTGGGTCGGGCGCATGTAATACAGTGGAAACCGGGGGACAGGGCATGGTTGCACTGTCCCCAAGTACCCCTGGCCACCTCCCCTAAGCTGGCGCGGCCGTGGCGGGGCCCCGTGGAAGTGGTCGAGGTCTTGCGACCACAGTGCGTGCGCATTCGTTGGGGGAAGCGGCGATGGTTCGTGCACCCCTCTCGGTTGAAACCTTTCGTCGCGGTACACAAACCCACTTCACACATGCGTGGCCAGACGTGTGGGGGGTCGACCGACTCACTAGCTCCGTCTCCACCCCGCTCACCTAATGCCTTGCCGGCCGTGCCACCTCCAGGTGCATCGGGACTGACGAGCCCGCACCCACCTGCTGCTGCAAGGGACGCCGAGGTTCCCGCGACGTCAGACGCGGACTCTATACAAAACGAACAACCGCCACCGGCGGGTTCGCCACCCGGGATTGCCCCGTGTGACGGGCCTGCAGCAAGGACACGCACAAAAATGCGCAGACTCTTATAATGCATTGGACGAACATTTTTTTTCTTCTTCTCTCTTACGTACGGTTGCGTGGTGCTGCGTCGGTGGGGAGCTCCTAACACATTTTTTTTGTGTTGTGTTGCATGTGTGCTGCGAGTTCCCTGCTTAACCTGTATATATGCGTCGCTCTTACGGTATTCGTATTTATTCAGGGGGGGTGCGTCGGATTGTTCCCTTCGGGGTTGTGGGTTTTGTTGTTGTCATTGTTGTTGTTGTTGTCGTTGTTGCTGTTGGTTCCTTCATGTTAGCGTTAAAAACGTTTTTTAAGGCACACGCGGGTATCCAGGGGTTAAATAGCCTTTATTAAAGTTGTTGCAGCCGGGACGGCTGCGAGCTGTACAGGGGGGGGTGATGTAGGGCTGTTACAGAGGGGCTGTTTGTGTAGGGCTGGTTGCATAGGGGCTAACGGATAACAAACACAGTGGGCGGGGACTCCGTGAGCACACGGGGTGGTGCCCGCAACGACGTCCGTACTGGACGGCGTGAGGGGGGTTTCGATCCTCTAGGGGGGTATAAAAAGGGTTGAGCCAGAGAGCTCGGGGCTCAGTCTTAGTGTAGTTGAGGGAAGAGAGAAGACCGGCCAGATAGGCCCTGGACTCCCCCTGGGACGCCGCCCTTGTAAGGGCAGTGCAGGCTGGAGCCAGTGGCGTGGTCCCGGAACCAGAGTCAGACCTCTGGGATTCCGGGTACCGTAGCCCGACTGACCAGTGTCGGGCCAGACAGCCTCCCCTAGCCCGTTAGCGGAGGACTCGGCTAGGAAGGCTAGCTAGGGGTGAATTCCCAGTTGTACGGGTGAGGGGGCCGATACATCCCTCCAGTATTGTAAGACATTGTGCAAATAAATACGTGTGCCTTACCCCGTTGTCCACGCGTCTTCAAGAACACTTCACATGTAACGCTACCTCACGGCCGTAAGCGTAATTTGTGGTCGAAACGAGAGGGCGCGCTGGTACGCGATTTAGAAGTTAAGGGGTCGTCCATAAATGACGTCACGCACCTAGAGGGGGGGGGGGGTCAGACATTTGTGACGATGTGTGACGAGGGGGGGGAGAAATGTGACGTCACATCAAAATGCGCAACTTTAAATAAATAAATAAAGACAACACGTTCTACTTAATGAAATAGACTTTTTGATAAATGTTTCTCCTACAACATCAGAGTGTAGCGCCACATTAAATACGCACTACAATGACAATAGTTTAAAGCAATTTGAAGCATGTTTTATTTTTCGGGGGGGGGGGGCAGAGCTTTGTGACGTCATATTTGAAGGGAGGGGGTCTGACTTTTTGTGACGTCGTGTGACGAAGGGGGGCGGGGGGGTCAAAAATCGCCCAAAATCGCGTGACGTCATTTATGGACGGCCCCTAACTCTGCAACGGTAATCTCCGTGACTGTTTTAATACACGTGGGCGATCAATCGTCCATCGTTAGGACACCCCCCAAAGATGTATCCGATGGGCCCCTGGGTCTCCGCGCAACGATGCGCTTGGTTGAGAAGGGGCCCTTTGCACGTGGGAGGATTGGCTCTGAGGTGGATCAATTTGCACGGGTCCCATAGTTTCGCCCGACCATAACCCACGGGGATTTCCTCTTTGCTGGTGGGCAACAAAACTGCAACAACGTCCGTGACCTCAGCCGACCCTACCCTGAGCATCAAATGTTTAGAAGGCGGTAAGATGTAATAGTAATAGTAAAAAAAGCATTTTGCTCAAATGCGCTCTTGTTTAGTGTAAGAGATGTATGGTGTGCTGCTGGCGCTTGACACGTTTATTTGTATGGTGCACTTGACGTATGTGCGTTTATTGAATGGCGTGAGAGCAAAACCGCACTGGCTCTGTTGGACAAAAGTGTTTCAGGAGAGTGTTTAAAAAGATTTGATACGTGCATTGAGCTTGGAAATGAAATGTTGCCAACGATGAAAAAGTGGGTGTTTTTTTAAAATAAATAGAACACCCTGTATTGCTGCTCTTGATACGGCAGATACATTTGTCAAAGTTACATTAATTACCAACGATAGGCATTGATATGGACTTCGGGTCAAGTGTGCCATGCATTAAACAAGTCAACGGCATACATCATACAGTTCGGACACGATACAAGGGTGAGTATATAACGCGGAATATTTTAGTAGAATACTTCCTATTCCCAATATTGTTAAAGTGCAATGCATTCACTGCGAAGTGAATTAAACTCTGAAGTGAATGCATTGCGCTCTTAACAGTACCCAAGTTTGACTTGGGCATGGAACCACAGGGGGCAGACGCATGCATTTCCACACACGTGTATGTCCCCCCTCCTCCTGCCCCCACACTCCCACCCCACCACGATGCCTGTGGATACACAGCTACACGTGTGTGTGTGCGTGTTATTTGAGCGGGAGTGTAATGCTAAGCGAGCTGCTCTATGTATGCGTGGATGTATGTTGAACTTCTTTCACACCGTACGTAGCCAACCTGAACCGGTGCTGTCCCCCCCCCCCCCCCGAGGTCGATTCAGCCTCAAATGAGTACCTAGTGCGATGTGTACATGTAGCCACTAGGGAGACAAAGGCGGCCAGGCGTGGTGCTGGCAACCAGACCTCCTCGTGTGCCGGTCCGGCCTTCATTGATGCTCGCGAACAGCACTTGCCCCAACAGTCTGTTAAGCCTATACGGGGTGTTCTTTGTTTGCTCAATTTAGGGACAACATATTTATCATCATTATTTTCAAGGGCCATGACCCAGATTTGCTTCACTTGATGTAAATATGTGCACAGGTGCCGCGGAGGGGGGGGGGGGGACAAGCCATATGCTGTGTTATACCAAACGCTCTCATAAACTGTTTCCTACGTCCCCGCTAAACAACCGAATGCATATATTTGATTTAATGACGAGCCTACATCTGGAAGTTAAATCTCTTACTCAACCAAACTCAAGCGTGCCCAAGGTCCCTGGCCGCATCATTTGGCTGGCCCAAGCACAGACAAAGTGAGGCGCGTGCCTTCCGAGTTCAGGGCCCATTGAAACCACCAATCATGACCAGCACCGCCAGGCATGGCACAGTGGGGAGGAGCCCGAGACCCTGGGTTCAATCGTGTGATTCGTGTCTATTCAATCATATCTGTGTACAATGTCTCCTCAGTCGAACTGCATTGGGCCCTTAGGTGACTCGATATTGGCCCCCACGGTTGCTTACCACCCTATTTCAAAATTGGCCTCATGCCTCTGCCCATGGATATCATCGGAAGGGGGAGAAAAAAACAACAGTCGACAAAAACAATATCACTTCGCTGTACTGCTGTCGCCTAGCCACTCTGTAGCCCCAAGCCCACACCACTTGCTATTCCCAGGCAGTCTCCTTTACCGGTACCAAACCAGGCTCAGCCCTATTCAGCTGCAGATATTTTATTATATTTTATACGTAAAATTATGAATTGCTTATGCATTTTTTTTGGATAAGTATAAATGTATCATTACACCCGCCACAGCCAATTAGTATAAAGGTTTGTTACGTAAACAAATCATGCCAATTAGTTACAGTTGGAATGTTTGGGTCGTGGCGGGTTTAACTATACATTTATATTTATGCGATCTCACCCCAAAACAACCTCTATTATGGTTATAATTGGTCGCGAAAAGCCTACGTGTAAAATAATTTTTGTTTACATTGCAAAGAGGCAACCACAAGAAGTTACACTAGCATTAACATCACCTAAATAACCACACATCGCTAATGACCTCGTCTATAAAGCTGACCGCGAGGACCATTCCACGGCTGTCGTTTCTGGGTGTGGTGCCAAGGATCTACGTGATCATTGATTCACAACGACCGAGTCAGTTTCACTTGCGTTGTGCCAACAAGAGAGCGCTGGCCCGGAAGATGTGAGTGCAGGGATCTGTCCGGCGGGGGAAGAGGGGGAGGCAAAACAGAGAGCCCCGTTTCTAAATTGCGGCCTACGAACGGGAACTTGTTAACAACGTACATTGTGAGGTTTGTTCTGTAGAAGAGGGGAAAAAAACCCGCACAAACAAAAAGAACAACGGTTGCAGTGAAAGCAAGAACAACAAGATGCCATGAACTAAAGCTACCTCTGCAATAAAAGGGA
This sequence comes from Lethenteron reissneri, assembly GCF_015708825.2. Classification (NCBI taxonomy): domain Eukaryota; kingdom Metazoa; phylum Chordata; class Hyperoartia; order Petromyzontiformes; family Petromyzontidae; genus Lethenteron; species Lethenteron reissneri. The sequence continues at coordinate 3,579,251 of NC_083801.1, forward strand.
AGCTTAACATAGAGATGCAATAGAAAACAACCGGTCTGGTAAAGCTACAAAGCTTCAACTTTAATGCATTTTCACTTGAGTGCACACCTGAAGTGGTTCCTGTAGGCATTGACCATCGAGGATGGATACTCTGTGACTATAGAGGCTTCAGTTAATTCTCCAATTTCGGCTCTTGTCTTCCTCGGGCAAGTCTACCCATCTTTGCTTTTATCGACAATGGCAAAGAAGAAACACAACTTTTTTTTACATGATGGGAAAGACATACACAAATACACAGAGACACGGAGACAGATACTTGGAGGTACCTACAGATACGAATACACCCACAGAGACACGGAGGGACCCACATGGACACGCAGACACCCACAGAGACACGGACACAACCACATAGACACGTAGACATCATTGTGCGTGAGTGGGTTCGGGCATAAGTCACAGGAAGGAATGATGGACAATGGTCAAGGTTAATGACGGAGTGGCAGCCAAGGGAAAATGGAATGCGTCCAAGGGCACGTGCCCTTAGGAGATGGAGTGATTAAATCAGTCAATGTGCAGGTTCTGGATTGTTTTGTTGCACCATAGGATCGTGAGTGATGGCTGCGGCTTGGGGAGGCCTGTATCCAGCCGTGGATTGATCTTGGTTGTACGAACCTGGTGGCCCAGGTCACGGCTAACATCAGTGGTAAATACCAAACCGGTCCTGGGCTTCTCCTGGGCTGACTCAGCCACAAAGGAGAGTACCTGGTGTGCTGTGTAAACATCGGCACTGAAGAGACAAAGGTGGTCGGGCGTGGCGCTTCCCACACCACTCCCTCGTGTGCAGTGCCGACCTTCGTGGGTGCTCGCTAACAGCAGTCTGTGAAAGGCTATACTGTGGTGGGGGGGGGGCTGTCTTTGTATGAGTGTGTGCGTGAGTATATATGTGTGTGGGTGTACGTCACCCCGTCTCCGACACGTGTATCAGAAATAAGTAATATTAAAAAAAAAACTTTTTTTGAACACGCTTTATTGAAATGTACCGTACGAGTAATGGCAGAACTCCACGACTCCATGAAGTGGCCCCGAAGCTTGCCATAACGTAAGTGACAGTGGTGATTTACAGCCAACGTCAGTTGAGCGTGGACAATTAGACCCAAGGCAAAACATAAAATATAAAAAAAGATTGTAACATTTTTTGTTATTTTCTTTTTTATGATAGAATATAGTATTGTCATCAGTATGACATAAGTATATCAAGTTTGATGTCGATACCACATTGGGAAGTGGGTTAAAATTGAGTTAAGATTTGAGGATACAACAACAGAGTGAGTTAATAGAAAGCGTGTAAAAAAAACAATCTGGCGCCTCCTGTGAGCCCCCCCCCCACTTTAGAAGTGAGACGCGCGCAGATGACGAGGTTACTCGCACACACGCCCACAAAGACAACGACCATCTGTGCAGATGTTACCCAGGTAGCAGGGTTCCATAACGCAGAGCCATAACCACGAGTATCAATGAAGGTCTGCCAAAACCGCCGGCGCCGCTCATTGATCTTAGGATTCAGCAATTCATACAGCGCCTGCACGTGAACTGATTCAATTAAAGGCCGACCGAAACTGAATTTCTGGATTCGGCCAAAACCGAAACCAGACCGAAAGTAAAAAATTGACTTTCGGCCGAAACCGAAGCCAAAACCGAAAGTTTAACTTCACTTTCGGCCGAAACCAAAGCCGAAACCTAATGTTTAACTACACTTTCGACCAACACCGAAACAGAAAGGTATATAACCGAAGTTACCGAACACAAGATTTATGAAATACTAGCTTTACTACCCGGCTTCGTCCGGGACTTGGATTCACCACGGCCAGCCGCCTTTGTCTCCCCAGTGGCGATGTTGACACACCACACCACTTACTCGTTTGAGGCTGAGTCGACCTAGGAGAGGCCCACTGAGCTGTATAACTCTTTTTTCAAAAGTGACCTGGTCACAAATGATAGCTCAACGAAGTGGCTGATCACGTGGACATTTCTAGTAGGCAAATACTCTAAATGCATGCTAATTCTAAATGAATTAGCATGGGAAGAGACGCAAACTCCAAATATACAGGCGTCAGGGTCAGGATCGCACCCACGACCTACATATCAGGCGGGGTAGTTAACGTCTCCTAGCCACCGTGGTACTCCAAATCAATATTGCAGAGAACGAGTACAGCAGGGTTCATGAGGAACATTGCACAGCTAACAAAGGTCGTAAAGGAAACACACACGGCGAATAAAAAACTATTGGTGCACATATATTGAGCAGAAGAGGTGCCAGAAAAGGTTAGGTGCATGTGCAAGTAAGCTCTAGATTTTATTATAACGGTGACACAAGCACACGTAAATTGAAAAAGACAGGGCAAACATATGGGAGCAAGGCCCCAGAAAAATGTTGGTCCATGTGCATGTACGTATGCTGTGTGTTTGGTTTAATGGGGAAATAAAATAGGGAGAGGTAAGGGAGGGAACTAAGCTGCATCCCTTCTAGCCGTGACACGTCTTGCCCCAAGCCCACTAATGGAAAATAGTAAGTGTGTCATTGTCTCTTTGTCTCTGTCACCGTGCCTCTGCGGTGTCTCCATCTCCTTTGCGTCTCCATGTCTCTGTGGGTGTTTTCATGTGTGTGTCTTTGTGCTTAGAATATTTGATTGCTATAAATGGACGTGATAATCCACTTTGAGCTATAATTTGTGACCAGATCGCTTCTGAAAAAGCTATGCAGCTAAGTGGGCCTTACCTGGTAAAATGAAAAAAATATGTTTAGTCTTTTAGTTTATTGTGAATATCTGTGTCTGTATGACTCTCCGTGTCTGCGTGAGTCTCCTTCTCTGTGTCTTTGTATTTATTAAATTTTCACGTCTGTCTTTTTTCACGCCTCTGAGATAGACACAAGAAGACACGGAGATACGTATTCTTGAGTTTTTTCGGTAAGGTCACGTAGGTAAAAATTTTAAATTGAATAAAAGTTAAATAAAAATAAAATAAAAAATCACGATGTTTCGGAGGCAACACAAGCCTCCGTCTTCAGGTGGATCCGTCACAGCACGCTCGCTGTATCAAGTAAATGAGAAATTCCAAGAGATCCGACCCCGTATATATGAAGTACCGTTGATGACGCTTGGACACCGTTGTAAGGCACACGTGTTTATTCGTACAAGTAGTCACACTGCGGACATACAATACTAGAGGGGTGTATCGGCCCCCTCACCCGGATAGCTGGGAATACTCTACTAGCTACCCCTGACCTACCTCCTGGTCCTCCACTAATGGGCTAGGGGAGGCTATCTGGCCAGACACTGGTCAGTCGGGCTACGGTACCCGGAGTCCCAGAGTACTAACTCTGGTTCACGGGACCACGCCACTGGCGCGGTCCTGCGCGGCCCTGACAAGGGCGGCGTCCCAGGGGAGTCCAGGGCTCTAGCTAGTCGATCTTCTGTCTTCCCTCCTTTTACTCTAAACTCGACCCCGAGCTCTCCGGCTCATCCCCATTTATACCCCCCGGAGGATCACAACCCCCCGGGCAGCCCCCCAGGCCGCCCGGTGCGGACGTCGTTGCGGGCACCTCCCCGTGTACTCACGGAGCCCCGCCCACTGTGTTTGTTACCCGTGTGATCCTATGCATACAGCCCTACACATACAGCCCCTCTGTAACAGCCCTACATATATACTGGTTGAGGGGGGAGGAGCCAGGGCAGGCCCCTGGATAGGAGATACGTCTTTGAAGTATTAAGTGTTTCAAAGATCCCCCCAACGCGATGTGTTAAAGACTTCCAATTATGGGCACATTTTCTTTGACGAGTGGAGTTACGTGGCAAATGACTCCTAATATCTGTTATTTTCCACGATGTTTTCTTCCTGCGTTTAAGTGGAGTAAATTTGCAGATAACCACCGTAGATAATAGGATCCAAGATATTTGGTCCTCCATATTATGGCGGTTTAGAAGAGTTCCGAACCGAGTGGAGAAACGCAGACGTCCAAAATAAACACTTAATTCGATATCCACACATCGCACCTCCCGGCTTTGACATGCCTCGAAGAGACTGGTGAAAAAGTCAACCACAACAGAACATCAACAGGCCGATGTGCAACGCCTTCGTCAATGTAAAATTACAGACACGAGCCACAGCCAGTGCGGGATTCTCCTAGTAGCAAAAGTAGCTACATATATAGCTACGGGCTCCCCACTTAAGGACAACGCACTAAATGCTTTCAAGCTATTAATTTCGGTTCAGTGATTCTGCGCTTGTTCTATTACTACAGTACTATACTGCCTTCAACTTTGATGAACGATTTGGTGTTTAAGATTAGTGATTTGTCGTATTAGCTGGCTATATAGCAAATGAAAAAAATACAATTACTATGCAAGTGCAGTGTGCCAATTCACAGACACAAGTAGGAGGTACTCTCTCTCTTTTATTCCAGCCTTTACAGCCTTAGGGGATAACCATACACCGGGTCGGGACAGCCAACATGCTGTCAGACCCACAGCTTCAAGAGAGTGAGGATCACAACAACGACGGCACAACGAGATCCACTCCAGATCGCAGCAGCTCGCATTATATCCTGAACAGCGTGGCCAGGCTCCGCCCTCGGCCCCGCACCCCTCTGGATCCCCCAGATGGCTCCGTACCTTGCCCACAGGTGCAACTGGTAAAACGGGCTGTTGCCCCTAATTCTATTGTCTACCAATCTCCCAGCGGCACGCGCTCCAGTGACTCATTCCACGTCACTACATCACCCCCCCCCCCCCCCCCCCCCGGGAAAAAAGAAAAACAGCCGTCCCGGCTGCTGACCTCCATACATTGCGCAGCGGGACAACGAACACCGCAATATCCATGCAACACTTCGCAATGCATGGCAACAATCCAGCCCCCAAAATAACAGCAACCCAACGACGAGTAAGGGCGGTCATCTGAACCGAACTGTTTTGGAACAGGTCCTTGTCACCGGTCCCTCGTATTTGGTACGGGTCCCCCAGGGACCCCGGGGGTGACTCGCAGCTGGCCCAATGGGCGCGGTCCCCCCGGGGATGAAGATGGAGAAGAGGAAGAAGCAGGTGGCGGTTGTACCGTCCACCCCAGTCCGCCTGTCGGCAGCCTCCTAACCTCAATTACCTCCACCGCATTCTCCCGTACGTTAAAAAAGAAATGGGGAAAATTTGATAGAGGCATGAGGGGCCATTGTCTAGGCCGCAAAAACTCCCGAACGTGTAGGTCCCAATCGGACTCTGCCTCATTGACTTGTTGGCACAACATGGATGTACAGTGAGGGAAAAAAGTATTTGATCACCTGCTTATTTTGTACGTTTTGCCCACTGACAAATAAATGATCAGTCTATAATTTTAATGGTAGGTTTATTTGAACAGTGAGAGACAGAATAACAACAACAAAAATCCAGAAAAACACAGGTCAAAAATGTTATAAATTGATTTGCATTTTAATGAGGGAAATAAGTATTTCACCCCTCTGCAAAACATGACTTAGTACTTGGTGGCAAAACCCTTGTTTTAAAGCTTTCGTGACTGCACGGATTCATCTTCTTGGTTCTTTCGGTAAAGTCACTTAGAAGGGAAGTATTAAAATAATAAAAATTAAACATAATAAAATATTTCTCACGACGTTTCGGCCACAACGCAAGCAGCCGTCCTCAGGTGAAACCAGGTCTGTCGAGGCAACAGCATCTGAATGAAACAGCACACGTGCTTGGAGCATATATATAAGCTGGGTTGGAAGGGGGGGGGGAAGGGCGCCTTGACAAATGAATTTGCATATCAAAAGGAATTTAGCATATTTATGGGAAATGCATGTATGTGATTAGTACTACTTATGTCCGTGCATTATGCAGGATTAGCAGCATCCAAGGGAGGGGATATGGGAAATGCAGGTATGTGATTAGTACTAATTATGTCCGTGCATTATGCAGGATTAGCAGCATCCCACGGCGCGTAACACAATAGCGCTGCTCTGCAGGGGACAGAACCCGGCTACCGTAAGCGAACACGCTCTCCACCCCATTCTCCACCTGCAACAACACGGCGCCGATCCCGGTATCACAGGCATCTGTATCCAACGTAAACGGCAAGGAGAAATCGGGGTATCAAAGGGGGGGGGGGGGGGGGAGTGCGTTCACAAGGCCAACCGCTGCAGATGTTCCTGTAACGTGTGGCCAAAGACAATTATGTCATCCAAATAGATTAGACATGACTCCCATTGGAGCCCCGACAGTACCAACTCTATAAGTTGCTAGAACGTGGCCGGAACCGAGTGAAGCCCCATCGGAAGCATGTTAAATTGAAACAGCCCTTGCGGTGTCCGGAATGCGGTTTTGGGTGTTGAACTTTCATCCAGGAGCAACTGCCAAAACCCTGACAATAGATCCAGGGTGGAGAAAAACTGCGCCCCCAACAAGGCATCCAACGAATCGTCCATCCATGGGAGCGGATACGCGTCCGCCACCGAGACCTTATTCAATTTCTGAAAGTCCACACAGAACCACAAACTCCCGTCCTTGTTTTTAACCAGAATAATGGGAGCACCCCATGGGACTGTTTAACGGGGAGATTATATCGGCGGCCAACATCAAGTCGACTACCTGACTAGTGTAGTCCTTTTCCTTCAGACTAAACCAAAATGAGTTTATGAAAGGGAGTGGCGCCACCCATATCAATATGGTGACGCATCAGGGACGTGAGGCCCACATTGAATTTACCCTTACTAAATACATCGGAGAATTCCCGAAGCAATGCCCGCAACTCGCCCCTCTGCTCCCACGGCAAATCCGGATTACCCATGTACAACGGATCCATCCACGTGTCATCCAACATCGCTTCCCATTCAACCGCTGCCATGACTGAGTGGTTACATTATCCGTATCCTTACAACACGCAGCCGTTGCGTGGGCCAACACCATTCCAGCCTGTATGACCGCGGTATCCAGCCCAGCATTTAATACTTGCAGGAAGGGCTCCTGATCTATTGTCTGAGCCCCTATGAAAGTGAGCCCACAAACTGCTCTATGCGAAGGGGTCAAGAGAACCCCAACCCCAGGTGATTTTCTGGTCGAGCCGCTTCTGCAGCCTCAAGGGTACGAGCATCCATGCACCCGGGGGAACCCTAACCGTTTCACGCACCAGGGCCCGAACCATAGCGTTAGCCATACACCCAATAGGGGACTCCAAAAACCGATGCCCCGGCAGTAACTCCACACAACCCTGGTCAATTAAACTTTGGAGGGGCATCCTCTTAAAAGAAAAAATCTGTCCCCAATAAACAAGGCACCACCAATGAACGTGAAGCCAACACCGGCCCGTCCTTTCAATATCGCCAATCCGTATCGATGCCTTTATTTGGCCCACTTCCTAAACTGCCGCCATTAGCGGCAGCACACGGATTTATCCACCGGACTAAGGCAACTCGGAAACCATGGTGGCAGATGCCCCCATATATATGAGCATCATTACCTGAACACCCTGCACAAATCCACACACGGTGGATGATCTTGCTCCCGCTGCCATGACACGGTGTGCCAGTGCGGTCCATTGCCCAGACCCGCGTGTCCAACCATCATACAACTGAAGCACCACCTTCGTACCCCGTATCCCTATGAGGGGCGATGGCGTCTGCACCCAACACCGACTGTAATGGGGATGCATGAGGTGGCTGTGTCGGCCAGGTGTGTGACACATCGCGACCTGCCTTTGGACCCAGAAGAGCGGAGGCCGGCAGGGTGGAGGATGGCGAAGCCAGGAAAAACTGCCTCAAATCAGCATGGCAGTCCCTGGAGTTGTGGCCCGGCAGGCCACACCTGAAGCAGGTAACAGGGCCCCGCCATGGCGGAGGCAAGGTCCCCCCCCCTGCTGGTCCGTCGTCGTCCCGCTCCGACTCTCCCCCGTGGGTTCCAACCACCCGATGCGCAGACCCAGGGAGACTCTTGGTGCTCCTGGTCGCCCTTTTCTCTCGGAAATCCAGCCCCGGCCGCCACCCCGGCACGTCATCGCAGGTTACAATGGGCCTGGATTAATTGGGCTACCTATGATCGAGGACAGGTCATCCTCCTGTGGACGGCAAAACATAACCTTTCATTTCCTGAGCCAGTGTCAACAGGACCAGAGAATCCAGTCCTGCCCACTCCATCCCTGGGATCGCATCTTGGACCAGTGACAGGAGTGCACTGCGGAAGGCAAGGGGGCATCTCGGTCTCCCCCCAACTCCGCATCACAAATTCCACCACGCTTTGGACAGCGGGTCAAAAATTGCCGTCAACTGGCCGTACGCCTGACGCAGCGTCGTTCTGTCTTCCTCGGGAATGGAAAAAAATTCCGCCAAGGCTGCGTTGTCCAGCGTGGTGGAAAGAATACATAGCGCCTCCGCATCGGACCACCCTGTGAGCTTGCAAGTGGTGGCAAACCACTGCCGGAAGGCCACCCAATCACCCCCCGCAGTCGAAAATTATTTAAGAAATAGCAGCCGCTGCGCGAGTGAAGGCGCCACCAGATGAGCCGTCCGCGGCAGGTTACTTTCGGCAGGACTTGATACCCGCCCTTGGTTGGCAGTGACTGCGGAGTCGCCTGTTCGCTGCCCCCGATTCGCAGCCCCCTCCACCAGCTCTGCTTTGCCCAGCTGCCCCACTAGTGCCGTCACCACGGAGAGTAGCTCCACGATGCACGCCGAGTACCCGTAGCCCTTCTCCAGCCGGCGGCGGCGCAGGATCATCGTCCTCCACCCCCTGCCCCACCGGGACCGCCACTCCGGGACCCCCCGCTGGTGTCTCGACTGCCGGGGCTGCCCGAGAACCCTCCTCGCCATCGTCCTCTTCACTCGAGGATGTTTCGATGAGAATCATCCTCTTTGTGGATTCTGCCATAGCCTATTTCCCTCTCAAGGATTCGAAAGGAAAAAAAAGAAAATTCCTAACAACCCTAAAATATTATTTTGGTTCTTTCGGTAAAGTGCATCGATTACAAAAAAAGAGGAATATTGCCATCCTAAATCACAACATTTTGGAGCAAGAGTTCGCGGTCGAAGAAAAAAACTCATTCGTCTGTTCTCTGTGGCAGAGGACTTTCCCAAGCTTGGTCCACTTCATCCCGTGCCAAAAGGGGGTGGAGGGCACTGCCATTTCTCATTTGCGGCTTTGCTGCCTATTTTTACTTTTTCTACCTCCACCACGCTATCGATCAGCCTCCTGGCGAGGTGATATACGTCGACGGGTGTCATATTGGTACCCTTAATCATCCGTCCATGCATCTTCCACAGGTCCTCTTTTATGGCCCCTACAATGGCCCATGTCTGAGCCCAAGCCCCTCCTGCCTTCTGTCGGAATACTCTAAATAATATTTGGCATTGTAACCTTAACCGAATAAAAACGAGTCAGTAGAGGATGGCATAGCTCCCACACTTCCTGTGCAAAGGGGCACTGCACAAGGGCGTGAGCCATACACATCCAAATCGCAGCCTCTCGAGCATTTGGGGGTATGAGCTATATTGCGGGTATACATGAACCTCCTGCATTCTAACCTGTCCCAGGCTGCCAGCCAGGATAAGTCCCGTTGCCTTTTCCTTAGGGCCTCAGATGTCACGTTCTTCCAAATTTGTTCGTGCATGGCACTCCGTGAACCTGGCACCTCTGTACAGGCCTCCCTCTTGTTCATCTTGGCAAGGACTCCTCTTGGGCACCACGACCCCCGTACCGGCTCATATTCTGTAATATATTTGTTGACAACGGCACTCAACCATCCCTGCGTCCAAGCAAGGGGCGTGCCGTGCGGCAATGAGGCCATCCCTAGTCTCCGCAGGAGTCATGCCAGTTTGTAATGTAAACAATGAGGCCTTCACCTGGGGCCCATTGGAAAAAACAAGTGTAACGTATCACAAACAAAAATTGTTGTGAGGGCACGCGTGACATTATGGGCACCCCTCCCACCATTCGCGACGCTTTTGTACATCGTTTCCATTTTCACTCGGTCCATCCCACCTCCCCAGATGAACCTAAAAAACATTCTCTTTTTCTCGCTATTTGCGCGCCCGGCAGGAATACGAAGGCCAGATAATCGAGTGCTGGTAGTATTTCTACTTTCAGAACCAGGATCCTTCCTTCCATTGTAAGGAACCTGTTCGTCCATCTGACCAGCCTGCCCTTTACTGCCTTCATCCTTTCTTTCCAATTTCTCTTTGCCGAGTCCTCCCGGTAGAAGGCAACCCCCAGCATCCTGATCCCTTCTGCCTGTACTTTTATCCCTGGTGGGCGGCCCTCGAATTGCCTGGGGTCACCCAAAATCATCATCTCACTCTTTTTTACATTAACCTTGGATCCTGAGGCCAAAAAGAAACGATTCGCGACCTTTAGTACCTCCCACACTGAGGATACATCCCTACAGAAAACCACGACATTGTCTATGAACATGGCTACTTTCGCCTGTTCTCTGCATCCTGGGATGTGCACTCCCCTAATCTTCTGGTTATTTCTAACTGTCTGGGCAAAGAACTCCATACACATTATGAATAAGACGGGTGACATGGGACATCCCTGTCTCACTCCTGACCCAACTGGCATCACCTCCGAAAGGACCCCGTTTATCAACAGTCTGCCAGTGAGCTTATGATATAGTTTTCGTACCCAGCCTACCAATTGCTCCCCTACCCCCATGCGCGTCAGTACTGAAAACAAAAAATCGTGTGAGATGCGATCGAAGGCCTTCTCTTGGTCTAAGCTCAGGAGTCCCAGGGGTCCTCCCCCCTCTATTGTGTGCACCTCATTGCCCTCCCCCACCGACCTCCGTCCTCCAGGTCGTCACATCGCAGCCTTGTCCGCCTCGGCAGCAGTCGACCCGGCCCAGTCGCCTTGGCTCACCCCGACAGCGTGGTCGGTCTCCATGCCCCCCTGAATTGGCAAGGCAACCTCTGGCCTGACGGTTAGTTGCCCTCGCAGGTACTCGGACAGGTATGCAGACAGGTACGCAGGCAGGCTCGGTTGGCAGGAAAACGATCTCGACTATTGACTATTTAAAAGTTTTTATTAATTTCTCAACCCTGGACAGTCCACTGCCCCGGACAGCCAAAAAGAAACCATGACCACAACCCACACAGGGGATCTTATCGTGACATCAAGTGCCCTTACCACACATCCAGTGCACCGATTATGAAACACGAGTAATAATGCCATCTTAATCACAAACTTTTGGAGCAAAAAGTTCACGGTCGCCAAAGAAAAAACAAGAAAAATTCGTCCATTCTCTTTGTGGCGGAGGGCATTCCCAAGCTTGGTACACTTCATCCCGTGCCACACGGGGGTGGAGGCCACCGCCATTTCTCATTTGTGGCTTTGCTGCCCATTTTTACTCTTTCCACCTCCACCACTCTTTCGATCAGTCTCCTGGCTAGGTGGCATACCTCGACGTATGTCGTATAGGCGCCCTTAACCACCCGCCCACTTGCCTTCCACAGGGCCTCTTTTATGGCTCCTATGACTATCCCAATGACGAGTTCCACTCCAGATCGCAGCAGCCCCAACTGTGAGTCGGAGCTCGCCTTATGTCCTGAACAGCGTGGTCAGGTGCCGCCATCGGCCTTCCCCGCACCCCTCTGGATCCCCCAAATGGCTCCGTGCCCACAGATGCAACTGGTAGAACGGGCTGTTTCCCCTAATTCTATTCCTACCAATCTCCCAGCGGCACGCGCTCCAGTGACTCATTCCACGTGCGTACACAAGTAAAAAAATGTCTGTTGATATTTATGTTTTTATTTATTTATTTGGGGCCCCCTTTATGACATATGCTATAGGCCCCGCACTAGCTTAATCCGACACTGGCCACAGCGGTGAAATTGTGGCCATGCGACTCAAGCTACGGATCGTGCTGCAGAGCCACTGCAGTCTGTGCTTCTTCGAAAGAGTAAAAACTAAATTAAAACAAACCTGCTACTAAAGCCCTCTTGTGGGTAGCAGACCCCCCCATTGGCATTCAACTGTTGAACATATTGGCATACACAAGAATAGATTAGAGGAGTTCTCCTGTACTGCGTAATTTCCCTTCATTATACATTCAAACGTGCTTATTAGCAAGCCTATGTTAACATTATTATCTATTAAAGTCTTATTCTTCTTGATAGACCTCCAATTATCTCTTGAGAAAAAAACATATTTTCATGAAATCGCTTCCTGAAGGTGGCACCATCCATCCATGCACAGACTTTATGGTTTCTCGTACTGTAACGAGTAGAAAGGTTGCATCTGTGAATGTCCCTGATGCGCCGTGTATTGCAATATTGGGAATGATTTAAAGTTGGCGAAGGGTGATGCGTTCCACGAGCATTTGAACATGCACACACAGTGGTGCCATCCTTGATAGTCTCGTCGCCAAGGACATTAATTGCAGAGTGTGCAGCCGGGGAATTCTGCGCATGCACTGATCGAGAAGAGACCTGTCCTGTGAATATCATGAATATGGGACAGAGATCATCCACAAGGCATACTCGGGACAGTTAGCAGATCCCAGCACTAATGAGTCCTTGGCGGTGTGATCCCGTGCCTTGAAGCATGAGGATGCATGCCCGTCGCATCCTTTCCCCAAATCTACAAAGAGCCATCGGTGAACATTATTAGCATTTCCAGAGTGTAAGGATGGGAGGAATTCTCTTAGTGAATCAATTACAGGCATAACAGAAGTGAGGGTGGTGTAATGAAGGAGTATGGGTTGATGAGAACCATTATCTTTGTTGATGAGTAGTCATTACCCGTCGCTGTTTTGTGTGTGTCGGAATGTCTTAATATTTTTCTTACCATGAATAAAAATTTCAATGTTGTTTGTTTTTGAAGGCATACTACTTTGATATTATTCTTCATTAAACTTTACATATTATTACAGGAAATACCTAAGGCTTCCTTTGCAGTTTAAAAAAATATAGGTTTGCAATGCAATGCATTATGTATGTGAATGCGGATATTTTTGTTGCATATCCGCATTTGTTTGGTTTTCAAATCGAACTTTTGTCGTATTTGGATACAATTTTAGCGCCAGGAGACTAACATATGATGGAGAAATATATATTTATTTAAATTTTAGAAACTCCAGACAATTATTTTTTACAAAGAGTGAAAGGGAATTGCATGTTGGAAGGAGTTTATTTTGTGTAGGTCTGCTGATTAAATATAAATAAAAACCTTCACTCGGGTTCCAAACTTTTCACTTACGGCTCGTGCCAAACGCGGAGCTTGTCTGAGGTCATGAGGCAGGTCTTTTTGAAAGTGTCTTCCTCCAAACCATCCAACGACTCTCCTCTCCCTATGAAATCACCTGCTCTCCAAAAGCACTGTTTATTCCTTGCACCGTGGGCTGTTCAAACGCCTCCAAAGGCATGCTCCTCTTTGACGATCATCTTCTTGTGCTTCACAGCTGCATCACTGAGCCGCTATAACATGTGTATGCATGAAATAGTTGGAACACTGCTGCGACTGCTGATGCTTTAATGAACTGGCCAGCCTGCTCTCTTTACAAATCTCAGCCTCACGTTGGCAGTTGCACCGTCTAATTCCCTTTGCTGTTTATACGGAGGATTAATGCACCCCTATGAATTGTATATTTTCAGTAAAACGTAACATTGCTTGTATAAAACTGAAATCGACATTTATAATGCAATATCATCTTACATCTTTGTTAACGTCCACACGAAATTTGCCTGTTATTGTGATAAAAAAAAAATATATAATATTCAGCCGTACGGAAACAAAAAAAAATGACCGTGCCAATTTTTTTTGTGGCCTTTCCAGGTACATTTGCCATTGTTTCGCTGATGACGGGTGGCGTGGTTGAGCGGTTTGCCTCTAATGTCACGGCAATCGACCCCCAAGAGCTGGAGTCGCAGAAGATCTCCATAGCAACCACACTTGCCGTGCTCTCTGGAGCAATACAGGTAACACGTGATCGAGTGGCAGGGTGGCCGAGTCTACTTCCAAGCTGCATGGGTGTATGCTTATCGTCACCACCACCGCCACCATAGTAATCATCATCATCTATATCATAAGTCATGCGCTATCCACTGCTGGCTGAAGGCTTCCGCGAGTAATGACCATTCTCGAACAGCAATGCCTCGAGCCGCTGGCACAATGATCTGATCTCACTGATCCATCTCTGTGATAGTTGTACTCTCCAGAGCGTTTTCTTCCTTTGGCTTGCAGTCAAAATAATAGCATGAGGGTATTTATTTACAAATGGGGGGGGGGGGGGGGGGAATCTGTGCCAATTGCTCATGTTTAAAAAGAAAATATGTCTGAAATATTCTTCATGAAGATCTACTGAGTGGTATAAATTACTTTTGAAAATAAGCCATTCTTTTGTGTTAAATTGCAGGGGATTGGCCCCCTTTCAAACTTCTGAAACCACATGGAGGCAATTTTTCACGTGTAGTGTAGGTCTATTCATCTGAATAATGGATCATGTGATGATGACATTGTCATGAAATCAGTGTCATTATCCATTAAATAATTGGGTATAATTTGAGTTGCATGATTAATGAATTCCTTCACTTAATCATTATGCTGTGGATAATTTATGTTTGCATAATCCTGCACAAATGTAAAAGAAAATAGACTTGAAAGAGTTTTCACCAAGTGCCTCTGTTTAAAAAAACACATGTTGACAAATACCAGTCAGAATCAGAATCTTTATCTATCCTGGAGGAATCCGATGCGCTATGAAGCTCTTTTTCACAGACGTCCAATAGTCCTTCAGTAGACAGACATTTAATAATGAATAAATAAATACACATTGGGCATTGTGCAGCACGCAAGGCAAGGGTGTTTATCTCCCATGCCGTGCACTACCGACTCACCCGTTTGGACGTTTGCCACCACACCATTTCAAATGTCTTTGTCAGCGAGAAACACCATTTTTTTTCGTAATTCTCTTTGGGATTGTACGATTTGCTTTATCAGCATTAATACGATGTGTTATTGTGGTGTATATTCATGCAACTTTCTGTTTTGTGGTCGTCTCCTTACCCGTACACTTTTCTGGGCATGCATGGTCAGTCAGTAGCTTAGTATAATTCACCATATTTGTTTAGCCTATGAGGTGGACTGCACAGTGCCTTTCTTGATGACCTCATAGCCAGAAGATTGAGCAGTATGCGAGTATACGCTCTCATCTATTGTGTTTTGTTTTAATATTTCAACATAGTAGTATTCATAATTATTACAATTGTTTACCCATGACAGTTTGAATTAGTCCCATGACTACTTTTTCAGCATGGTCCTGCCAAGTTGCCGTACTAGTGGGTGATGTTGTTGCAGCTGCTGCTGTGTGTAATCCCAAATGAGTAATTTGCAGGAATTTTTTCAGCAATGGGATGTTTGGCCAGTACCAGTTACAGGGAATGTTTTTAAGAATAAGTTTTCTCTTTTTTCTGGCAACAAAACAGGTGTTAGGATTTTCAAACACCAAAGTGAAACCTTTTGCAAGGAATCATGTCTGCATGAACCACAGATACTTGTGGTGAAAATACAAACCAAAAACATGCTCTGACAGGAAATGCATTATCTTTGAATCGGATTGGTCCACACCAAAGACAGCTTTCTTTAGAGCCTAGTCTCAAAGAGTGTTAGATCAGAGGACGCCAAAAGGCCTTTGGGCGTCCTCTAACACCGTTTGAGACTAAAGAAAGCTGTCTCTGGTGTGGACCAATCAGTTTCAAAGACAATGCATACACTGTCAGAGCATGTTTTTTGTTTGTATTTTCACCACAAATATCTGTGGTTAATGCAGACATGATTCTTTGCAAAAGCTTTCAGTTTGGTGTTTTAACATCCGAACACCTGTTTTGTTGCCAGAAAAAAGGGGAAAACCTATGATTATATTCTGACACTGCCAAAGGAGGCCCCATGGGGGAATGTTTTTTTTACTATCAGAAGAGACCGACAAACCCAATAGAATCCCATACAGAACTGGGGGTGGGGAGGGGGGAGACCAGGGGGTGGATATACAAACCCCACTGAGGCACGAGCGTTACGACGGCACCCCCCTGCTACCCACTAATGTTATTAATTGAGTTGCTTACCAAATTTTACAGTGAAATAAATCGCAGAACTCACTTGCATTACTATGAAACGTTCACATTTACAATGGTCACTTTGCCAGAGGTTATAAGGGCAATGAAACCATATTATATCGGAGACGCAAAAAAACAGACATATTTGACGACACCTTAACGTACTCCAGGTTTAACGTACTAAATCCGTGTTACCGCACAAATAATATCATCATTATGGTCCATGGGCAGATAGCTCGTAGGTGTCCACTGCACATTTCTGCATATATTTCCACTTTCCTTTGTCTTGTGCCAATATCCTCAAGTAGTGGCCACATCTTTCTGGCACCGATTTCTTATGTCGCCGTCAAGCCATTCTCTGTTAGGTCTTCCTCTCTTTCCGGTTCAGTCCATTTTTATGAACAAAACACTTTAACATTTCCTGTTGTTGTCCACCCTACATGTGTGTCCAAATAGTGCCAGTTTTTACTTCTCATCGCTGCCCGCATAATCAAGTCTTCTTCTGTGTGCGACCTAATTTTTTGTTAGTTATACATTGCTCGCTTCTTGGGTCCAGTTTAGATGCCAGTATCCTTCTGTAGCAATACATTTTGAACGGCAATATCTTATCTCCATCCGTATTTTATACTGCATGCATTATAACATACGCATAACGTTGGCAATCAAAGACTAATGCAGTTTTTTAAGTCACAGGAATACACTATAGAACTCCGAAAGAATTACAGCAATCAACGACCACTGTGTGAAGAAGACCCTCGTTCTGAGACCTTTGCTTCCCACCTGCAGGCAATGCAATGGCGCATTGAAGTTGGTGTTAGCACGAGTGTTGTTGTCCCTGTAAATACGATGTACATTCAATTCGTGTAGTGATGTTATAACACACAAAATAAGAGCATTTTTGCATCAGTGCCGATCATTGTCGCTGAAATTAATGGTACAGTCATTGAAAAATAAATCTACAGTAGGTGTTTACATGTTGATGTATATTCCAATTTCTGTAGTTGAAAGGTCTCGGTCTTTGAAAATAGGGTTCTCATAGCCACCAAAGGTAGTGACAGTTGCAGGATGTTGACTAAAAAGTTCATCGTGATCATCAGCTACGTGTGTATGTTGAACTTCTTTCGTACCTTACATAGCCAACCGTGCTAATCGGAGCTGCAGGGAAAGGACAACAAGCTGAACACAAAAAGCGGTTCTCAAGAAAATAATTATTAAATCTAGATTTAATAGCGCATAGCTCCAGTCGCTTCTGAATATCGGAAGGAAGAGCGTTCCAGACGGCCGCAGAGGCGTATCTGAAAGCACGCAATGCAGTGGCCGTCTTTGTTCAGTCGTTCGCCAAAATCCACTGTGAAGATGACCGGAGTTTGCGTAATGGTTTAGCTATGATCGATCCATGCCGCGTCGACGCAAGCATTTTTTTTGTGGGTAATGGAACAAAGCTTCGCCGTTCGCCACGAATTTCAGTATTCACGATATGCCCCCAGTATCTCCATAGAGTATTGGAGGCTAGCTATAATCCACCTAGCACCTGCAGACAGACGAGCTGATTTCACCACTCCATTTCCCTTGGAAGCATTCTCTCCCTTGGCTTGCACTCTTATTATTGAGCGCTGACCATCGACTCTTCTAGCAACAGTGATAATATCTCTTTTTTCAACGGTTTTACTTAACTCGATTCCTCTGTTTGTCGTGGTCAAATCTTGTAATCCAAATTTCGTCCGCTTCCCGTTGTCCAATCAATTCCACATTTTTGCACACATACTCAGATCCGGTGACAATGCATGCTTGTATCAAAATCGGCATGAATTAATCAATTAATTCGCTACTTTAAAGCAATTGACATTTTGTATGGACGGCTCATTATTTATATATATATTTGTGTAGGTTAAAAACGCCGCGGTCCCTATACTGTGGAATCGGCTCGTACAAAACGCAGGTGCCGCGCGTCTCAGGTGCCATTGACGTACTTCTCAACCGTGACTTAAACGAAGTTGTTAATAAAACCGTTGTTTTAAAAAAAAACTTTTTAAAGGAGTTTATGTAATATCTCATTTACATTTCTAGTGTAAAAAACAAACAAACGTGGTCCTGCAGCTGACCCATTCGAACGTCTCCATTGAGCGAGTACATCTCTTGTTGTGGGCAATAATCACAATAACAATGCACAGGAAATATTTATGCAAGAGAGTAAATATAAGTACAGTACGGCGGTGCCCAAAGAAACGAATTTCAAAAGATTAACACAGTGTTTGTGAGCAAAATGCCATGACTAAGAGAATGGGAAAGATCTTATGAATTTCTTTTTTTAAGAAACAGCCATTGCACAAATCTCAAATTTGGCACCGTAAAAATAGAGATGAAAATATGAACATGTGAAATGTGATTTATTGTTAGTATTGATTGAAGGAAAGTGAATCCTAATTTTCAGAAAAAAGATGCCTCCAGTTGATATGTTGCATTAAAGAATCTGCATCGTGCTGCATGTCAAATCGACATTTCTCATTAAGATTACAAATGTATAAACAGTATAATGCATCACTGCGGTAACACAAAATTGGGCATTTAATTGCATTGAAATATTGTTCTGTTCTGAAGTTTTGCCAGTAATCATTGGACTACCATTTGTTTTAAATTCATATTACAAACCTCATATCTAATGTAAGGCTGATGTGTCCTCCCTTTTTACTGTGCGCACTTTCAGGATTAAATTGGGGACTTGCAGCAAAACGTCATTAGTTTGTAGATGATTCATATTATGGGACATATGACAATAGTATTGCACCGTACATTAAAACCATGATGCATTGTTGTTTCAATACACACTGCAGTATATTTTCACATTCATAAACTAATTTAATGTGGTCATTTCATTATAACGGACGGAATATTAATGGTGGCACTCTGACACATTACTCATCTGACAATTGACAAGCTTGTGTGTTCCAGGTCCTGAAATTAAGTCACTCCCCTTCATCCTCTGAGATTGGTGAATTGAAATAAGTGGTCGGAGTGTGAATCTTCCACCAATGGCTCAGGGCTGCCACAGGAGATCAGTTTCACCGCACACTCATTGCTTGCTTGCGACAGCGGTTGCCATCATGACAGGCTATGTGGGCCCACTCGAGGAGGCACGCGAGACAATTCACGTGACGGAGGTAGTCACGTTGGGTATGATGGCCCCCCGCTTGTATGGCCACAAACGGCGCAAATGGCTCAGCGGTAGCGTGAACGGCTTGCAATTGGATGGTTGCGGAGTTAAAATCCTGGGTGGGGGGGGGGGGTGAATCAGCCCATCATCGTTTCAGGGTCAATAAAAAAAGCACCAATAGTGGGGAAGTGAACAGTGGTTTTGCTACGGACAGACTTCGTCTCGGCCACAGGAATGTGGAATTTTCACCACTCTGGCTCAGGCGTGTAAACAGTTGATAAAGCACCGCCTCAATGCTCATTTGAGCAGCAAAACATTTGCCAAGAGCCGCTTTGCATGTGTGCACTTACAATTCTGAAGCTGTGTACGTATCTATTGGATTAAAGAAATATTATTGTTTAAAAGTGTATATATACACATAAAAAAACATGTGCTGGTAGGGTTACACGGACTCTTGATAGGTCTGATAGGGGATGCCACAGCAAGCGAATGGTTGGGACCAAGCGGAGTAAGGAGACGTTCTGAAGCCCAGATCAGGGGGCGTGAACACCTTCTGTTTTTTGCAGAACCTGGCACCGGAGCCTCAATATGGGGCACCTCGACGAAACTCGCTCACTATGGGGATAACGAGAGCGAGGCAACCCAGCTTAGAGGCCTGAATGCATTGCAGACTCAGGGCGCACTCATTACACACACGAAGCACTTGTCACAATTGGACCACAATACCTTTGCTGATCTTGTCACGGGGCATAAACCATCCATGTGAACGTTGGTTATCCTCGCAGAAGCGGCTTTTAATTAACCATCGAACGAAGACGGTCACTGCATCGCGCGTTTTCGATTGCACTTCTGCAGCCGCGTGGAACGATCTTCCTTCCGATATGAGGCAGCCACTGGAGCTGATGCACTTTTAAATATAGATCGTGAACCCTTTTCTTTAGAACTGATTTTTGTGCTTAGTTTGTTGTCATTCTCCCACGCCTCCAAATAGCATGGTTGGCTACGTACGGTGCAAAAGAAGTTGAACATACATACAACCATTATGAAGCTTGTGGCGTTGATAGCTAATCAGAGCTTACGGGATAAACAAAAGTGAGCTTTTAAATCTCTACAAATGAAATGAAAGTTGGGTGCCACTTGCCTCAGCTGTCCACGGCATTGCCAAACGCAGCCTCGAACCGGACTGAATTTTGTCCGCGGTTCCAGACGCGGACAAAATCCAGACGCAGTCTGGACCGCGGCCTTGCCCTCACTCAGGTGCCTGTGACACCTTTTGACCTCTCCTTGTTCGCAAACTTACACGCGTCGTAGCTGATCCACAGTTTCAGAGATGAATGCGCGTTGGCTCAACCACGTGTGGCTTGTACCAGAAGCTCTTAGCATATTTTACTGTGCAGTAAAAAAATTGTTTTAAGATGCCGATATTTATAGGACCCGAAATAGGTGCTTTGGTCATTTGAATTGTTTCTGCGTTCATCAATCATACGCAATTTGATTTTGAAAATTGAACCAATAAACGATAATTCTGCGTTGTGGCCAGCTGACCACCTTTGGCTTGTACCAGAAGCTCTTACCATATTTTACTGCGCAGTATTTTTTTGTTTTTTTTAAAGATGCTGATATTTATAGGACCCGAAATAGGTGCTTCGGTCATTTGAATTGTTTCTGCGTTCATCAATCATACACAATTTGATTTTGAAAATTAAACCAATAAACGATAATTCTGCGTTGTGGCCAGCTGACCACCTTTGGGTATAGAATTAGAACGTCAACTGGGGCGCCAGTAAGCCTTCTGGCCACCGCGCGAGAATATCTGCTGCCTCGGCGAATTGCGGCTAACACAATAAACAAGTTAACAGAAGTTTTTAACTCCCAAAAAAACAGTGCTTCTCTCAGGTCAATCTTTCCCAGGAGTGTTTGTTTGAACGAGGACAACTCCGGGCTGGTTTTTATTTCAGAACCAACACAAACCAGCGAACCTGTTGCGATGGACAAGAGCCTTCTACGGCAATATAGCGTTTGTGCTATACACGGTATTTGTATCGTGTTCATCATGGTGGGCTGTACATCTACTTATTGTAGCTACAGCACAGCGTGAGCGAGTATACATCAGTATTCTCATTTGTGAGTAAGTAGGGTGCGTCGTTGTATTCGTTTATCGTGGAGCAGTGGCACAGTGGTTAGCATTGCATTTCGGAGTGAACCCGGTAACCTAACATGGTAACCGCGAAAGCCGGACCAGCCCGGCCCACCCCTCCTTCACCAACTTGCACGAGCCAGGATGGTGAAGTATGATCAAATAATCCTAATGACCAACGTGGCATTGAGAGGCCTTCATCCAGCAATGAATCGACCAAGGTCTGCAGAATTAACTATTTTATTGTTATCGTTTATATGAATGCGGTACATTCTATATTCAAATGTTTAACATGTGTGCATGTAAATTATTGTATTGTACATGGAAGCGTCGTATAAGTACGTAATTTGACATTGACCATTGATGACTTATTAGTGGAGCATGTTTTTCTTCAGTCATATTAAATCCATACTCTTTGGTTCTTTCGGTAAAGTCACGTAGTTAGAAAAAAAAATAGATCACGACGTTTCGATCGCCACACAAGCAACCGTCTTCAGGTGGGAGTGAGAAGTTTCCCATGAGTTTCTCACTCCCACCTGAAGACGGTTGCTTGTGTGGCGATCGAAACGTCGTGATCTATTTTTTTTTCTAACTACTTGACTTTACCGAAAGAACCAAAGAGTATGGATTTCTGCAGTCACGAAAGCTTAAAATCAAGATTCATATTAAATCCTTTAGGTGAATAGTAAAATGTAAAACGAAAGGTGTAAGGAAAAGAGTTGAACAAAGCAGCAATGTATTTCCTGTTATATATATATTCTAGAATACATTTGTTGAGCACAGGCCCAATTGATAAACATTCCAAGTGGCCAACAACACACAGCACCATTGAAATTGCAACTGATAAGAAGTAACACATTCCTCGACATGTGTTGGGTAAAAGAGACGATTGGAAGGAATTCCGTAGCCTAGCAGTGTGGAAGAAGAAGAAGAAGCAGCGGTGAAGGGAAACGTTTTGATTCCACCACGCACGAGACAAATAACGCTCTCCTCTCGAACCCGACGACGTTCCAATGCCCTCCACCGTGACGTTCCACCAGCTGATCATGTTCAGCCTGCAGCTGGGTTTCGTGGCCATCTACCTGTCGGATCCACTGGTGAGCGCCTTCACCAACGCGGCCGCCATCCACGTCCTCGTGTCCCAAATCAAGAACATGCTGGGCCTGCAGGTGCCACGCTTCTCTGGGCCCGCTTCAATTTTCATGGTACCAATGCAGACCACCTGCTGCAGCCTCCGCACTGCGCCAGGAGCACCACCGACACATTATGTGGGATCCGTTTTTGTAGAGAGAGCGCTGTAATTGTTGGCATCCTTTTTTTATTAGAAAAAAATGCGTATTAAGGAATAGCTCTTACTGGGCTTTGATTCCCCACTATTGCCTGCAAAGTGCAAACTGCCTCTTTTTTTCAAGTGGGTGCCCCCTCATGCCTGTGGGAACTGCGCTCCCGCATGCCTTCTTATAAGGTTTTTTCTCCTTTACAGGGACTTGAATGTAGGTTGTGCAGGTCCTCATTCCGGTCGAATGGGTTATAGCGTGCTTGGCTGCCACTCCATTGCTTATCAGTCGCAATTGAGCTCAACATCGGAGCTCAATGAGGAGGGCCTTCCTTTTTTTACTGTCCAGGGCTCTTTCGCAGTTATGCATGCGCTTGCTGAATCAGCAAGTGAAGTGGCCCAAGCTGCCTTTGATGTTTGATTTATAGTGGATTTTAATTGCATATTTAAATACAAATTTAATCCAGCATATAACCGGGATACATCTGTGTGCGATGGATCCTGCATTCGGCAAGAGTTTCAAGCAGTAGAGTAAGCATTACTCAATGATGATAGTTTGTAAATATTTCAGAAGCTGTGCCAAAAGCAGCCCTGGAATGATTGTTTTTAGACTGGCGAGCTCTCCAGTTATATAGAGCGAGCTTTGGGGGCACTCGTGTGATCGTGTGTGGGGTGCTGGAGCTTACGGTGTGGAGTGGTGCTATGTGGGTCCGTGGATCCAGTGCTGTTCAACAAATTAGAAAAAACCTAAAGTGATATGTTTTACGTGAAAAGTGGCGAGATCATATTCACACCAACAACGCACTTTGCTTTGGTCCTGATGTCGTTTAAAACTTTGAGAGACAATTAAACCACTGGCCTTGTTACACCATTGCCGTCGAAAGGTGCAGCCTGGGCCTTGACTCATGAGACGTTTGACGATTCAATAACCACTCAAAGTTGGAGGAGGAAAACGGCCAACGCTCTGCAACTTTGGTCAATTTCCTAAAAAAATATATAAACTCATGAATCCGGGTCTTTCTGCTCATACCATGAAGAACATTTTTTCTGGCACGTCACATTGATAGATAATTTCAAGATAAAATGTTACCGAACGTGAAAATATTTAATGAGTTCATCGAAAGTACAATGATATGTTGTTACTTGTTTGTGTTTTTTTTATGTTTTTCAGACAATGGTTGATATTTTTCAGAAGCTACCGAACACAAATATAGCAGAGCTGGTGACGTCGCTGGTGTGTTTGACTGTGCTCATTCCAGTGAGAGAGATAAACCAGCGGTACAAGAGTAAGCTCAAAGCTCCAATTCCTGTGGAACTGCTCCTGGTGAGAACCCAAGAACAGTTATAACACCCTCTAGCATACTACAGTTTTCTAAAAGTGAAAGCTAAACCATTCTACAGCAGAACCAAAGTAAAGTTAGTCTGTTAAAATACAATTTGGATTTGATATAGCATCTAAATGGAACCATATCTCAAGGTTCTGGACAAGCCAACGGGACATGACATTTGGCGGAAAGAAGATATCGATGATTAGTTTGTTTTATCAAGAGAAAAATACGTAGAGGATAAGAGGAAAGTTGTGAGGAATTATATGAACGGGTGTCAGGGAGCCAACAGCACAGATGGCCGGGGACAGGACATTGCAGACCCTAAGGGCAGTGGAGGGGAATGATCGATCTCCGCTTGAGCAAAGGTTGACTGGGGCTTCAACTGAAGGTTGATGGAGGAGAGAGTGCATGGAGGGGAGTAGAATGAGATTAGAGGGAAGAAGTAGGAGAGTGCGTAGAGAGGAGTAGAGTGAGATTAGAGGGGAGAGGTAGGCAGGGGTGAGCCGACAATTTTGAACATGGTAAGTGCGTTCTTCAAGTTGATTTAACATCGGATATGGAGCCAGAAGAGAGATCAGAATAATGCAATAATGTAGTTCATGTATACAAGTACGTACGAGAAGTGTTGCAGTGGTAATTTGGATCATCAGGAGTTTGGAGGTGAGGGATTTGAGAGGGCCAGAGAGGAGAGATGGAGGTTTGGATAAAGGTCTCGGTGGCAGCTTGGCTCAGGACACGGGAGAATCTCGTGCACGCGGAGGTGCCAGGTGCTGCCTCATTGAGAGAATCGGCATCGCAATCTTAATTTATTCTGGAGAAATCCGATGAGCTTTGAAGCTCTTTTTCGCAGATGTTCAGTGAGGGTCACGGGGTCAGAAAGTTACTACAACAACAACAACAATGTGAGAAGGAGAACGGAAATGAACGAGAGTTACCGTTGAACCAGAGTGCTCAGAATCGGGGATAACTCCGAGGTTTCACGCTCTGTGCAAGTGCAGTGTCAGAATCAAGGATGTGGACTGTCAATCCATCGTTTTTTTTATTGAATTTAATTTGTTGACAAATGTCATTATTTTATGAAGTTAAATGAGAGTGCTTCTTCCCAACAACATTATGCCGGCATTTCTCGATTTGGGAAGAGATTGTACTGACCCTTGTTTTTAATGAAAATTACGTACTGCTGTGTAAATCAACAAATAAGAGTCAAGTACTCGAAGCAATGCATCTAAAAGGCTTCTGACCCCCCCCTTACACTGGAACAAGCTGCCCCTACGTGTCAAACATTCGGCTTCACTTTAATTTTTTGTTCTCTTAAAACACTCACTTACCAAAATTCCTCTTCCCTACTCCCTTCCGCCTCATCGATAAACACCATCCCTCTTCCCAACTTCACCGCCCATTCAGCACACTCGCTCATCATGAACCACTCATCACGAACCACTCATCGTGAACCACTCATCACGAACTACTCATCGTGAACCACTCATCATGAACCACTCACCATGAACCACTCACCGTGAACCACTTATCCTTAACCACTCATCATTAATCACTCATTATGAAACACTCATTACGAACCGCTCATCATGAACCGCTCACCGTGAACCACTCATCGTGAACCACTCATCGTGAACCACTCACCATGAACCACTCATCACGAACCACTCATCGTGAACCACTCATCATGAACCACTCATCATGGACCACTCATCGTGAACCACTCATCGCGAACCATTCATCACGAACTACTCATCACGAACCACTCATCGTGAACCACTCACTGTGAACTACTCACCGTGAACCACTCATCATGAACCACTCACCGGGAACTACTCATCGTGAACCACTCATCATGAACCACTCATCATTAATCACTCATCATGAAACACTCATCACGAACCACTCATCATGAACCGCTCATCGTGAACCACTCATCATGAACCACTCATCGTGAACCACTCATCGTGAAGCACTCATCATGAACCACTCATCATGAACCACTCATCGTGAACCACTCATCATGAACCACTCATCCTGAACCACTCATCATGAACCACTCATCATGAACCACTCATCCTGAACCACTCATGAACCACTCATCATGAACCACTCATCACGAACCACTCATCGTGAACCACTTATCATGAACCACTCATCATGGACCACTCATCGTGAACCATTCATCACGAACTACTCATCGTGAACCACTCATCGTGAACCACTCATCGTGAACCACTCATCGTGAACCACTCATCGTGAACCACTCACTGTGAACTACTCATCGTGAACCACTCATCGTGAACCACTCATCATGAACCACTCATCATGAACCACTCATCATGAACCACTCACCGGGAACTACTCATCGTGAACAACTCATCATGAACCACTCACTGTGAACTACTCACCGTGAACCACTCATCGTGAACCACTCATCATGAACCACTCACCGGGAACTACTCATCGTGAACCACTCATCATGAACCACTCATCATTAATCACTCATCATGAAACACTCATCACGAACCACTCATCATGAACCACTCATCATGAACTACTCACCGTGAACCACTCATCATGAACCACTCATCATGAACCACTCACTGTGAACTACTCACCGTGAACCACTCATCGTGAACCACTCATCATGAACCACTCACCGGGAACTACTCATCGTGAACCACTCATCATGAACCACTCATCATGAATCACTCATCATGAAACACTCATCACGAACCACTCATCATGAACCGCTCATCGTGAACCACTCATCATGAACCACTCATCGTGAACCACTCATCGTGAAGCACTCATCATGAACCACTCATCATGAACCACTCATCGTGAACCACTTATCGTGAACCACTCATCGTGAACCACTCATCATGAACTACTCATCATGAACCACTCATCATGAACCACTCATCGTGAACCACTCATCGTGAACCACTCATCACGAACCACTCATCATGAACCACTCATCATGAACCACTCATCGTGAACTACTTATCCTTAACCACTCATCATTAATCACTCATGAAACACTCATCACGAACCACTCATCATGAACCGCTCACCGTGAACAGCTCAATATGAACCACTCATCATGAACCACTCATCGTGAACCACTCATCCTCGCTTTCATCATTGTTTATTTCACGCGTCATCACATTCACCATGCACTGCCATCCTTCTCATCAACTCATCTCATCCCATCACACTTCTGCTGTACAAATTGCTACTTATTTGTTCGGCGCCTTCATCAAGGCGCTATATAAATTAAAATAAGATAACACATATCCCGCTGACATTTTATACCGAACCATAATATTTCGTTCTATTCTTTGCATGGATGATAGAAAATAGCATGCCAACGGAAACATACTTTTTCCTGCAAATTCCAATCTTGGCGTGATTATAATCACAATAGGGCACGCCAAAGTGCCCTATTTTGGCGTGATTATAATATGATTATAATATGATTATAATCACGCCAAAATAGGGCACTTTGGCGTGCCCTATTGTCAAATGAGTCCGGGCAACTGAATTCAAAGTCTAAACCGGATGAAACGTGCGCCCCTTGTTTTAGATTATTCTGGCTACCGTCATCTCCTTCTACGCCCGGCTGGAAGAAAAGTTTGGAGTTACAGTGGTTGGGAATATACCTGCCGGGTGAGCCTGTTTTTACAAATCCAAATACAACAACATTTTGGAATAATCAAGGGTAGAACATGTCTCGTGTGTGTGCTAGGCCTTGATAGCTTTTGCCCAAATACTCTTCAGAATTATATGGGGGTGGGGGGAGGGGAAATATTTGTCTTTGCGTGATTGTATGTATGTACGTCGACTCGGCCTAAAATGATTACCCGGTGCGATGTGTAGTAAACATCGCCACTGGAGAGACAAAGGCGGCCGGGCGTGTTGCTGACCACCCACCTCGTGTGCCGTGCCGACCTTCACAGGTGCTCGCTAATGGCACTTGCCCCAAGGCTACAAAGGGGATATTTGCCTTTGTTTTGTGTTTTGTCTGTTCACTGTGGCTAGGCTGCCAGTGCCGCAGCTGCCAACTGTGACCAACTTCTCCTCGCTCATCGCCGACGGACTGGCGATAGCGATCGTCGGCTACGCCGTCTCTGTGTCGTTGGCAAAGATCTTTGCAAAGAAGCATGGTTATACCGTCGACGCCAATCAGGTATTACAATTTTAGACGCCTTATAACCACGTGTAGTGTCACTGATTCGGAGACAGAGTTTGTAGGAGGCACCTTATTTATTAAACACAACTTCCACGGTCTCGTCCGCACACTCTCCACAGTAGCTCAGCCTAGCCTGTACACAACACTAGCCGTCTAACACTGATGGCACTGACTTAGATAGCCAACTACTATCCTTCGTAGCGTGATATTGAGCGGAGACGTTTAGCGACGACGGCGACGAGATGACAGCAACAATGAGACGAGTCCATTCCCAGAACCGGCAACCTCGAGCCCCCCGCTCTCGGCTCCTTTTATGCTCCCAGCGCGGCCTGACTCCGCCCTGACCACGCCTCCCTTCTCGCTCGAACCCGCTAGGAGGTTCCAGGGGCCTCCAGATGGGGTCCTCCATGACCCTTGCCCTAATTCCTCCGCACTGCCAACACACCGTGCACATGCTCACTGGCCTGTGTACTGTCTGTCCACCTCAGTTGCCGCTGCTATCCACCAGCCGGCGCTATTATACTACAGATGCACTGCATTGCAATGCTTGGAAACGAACTCTACTGAGAGGGGCTGCGTTGATGTTACTTGGTCCAGTCAAGGTCTACGTATACCATCAAGAAAACGCCCATGATGCCCATCGTGCTGCAGACATATAGGGTCTCAGAGTATCATTGGTTCGGAAGAGATGCCTCATAGCGTAGTGATTATAGCCGGTTAATAGATAACACATGCAGGGCGGTCGAGTGTGGCACAGTGGTTAGCTTCTTTTAACAATTTTTATATACCAGGTTAGGCCCACTGAGCTATACAGCTCTTTTTCAGAAGTGACCTGGCCACAAGTGATAGCACAACGAAGTGGCTTATCACGTGGAAATGTATAGCAGCCGAATTCTCTAAACGCATGTTTCTAAATGTGGAGGGGTGACACCGGAGGACGCGGAGAAAAATCCACGTGATCACGGGGAGAGAGACACGCAAACTCCAAATATACAGCCATCAGGGTCGGGATAGAACACACGATCTCCTGTATACCAAGCGAGTGAGATAACATTTCGCCACCATGATTTTATGAGCACGGTAATCTGAGTATGATGACCATCTACGGATAACATTGGTGGTGGTGCAGGATGATTAAACAACCACCATGATTGATGGAGCATATGGAGGCCTTCATCCAGCAGTGGATGGGCTGTACATTATTATTTATTATTCTTCAATAGGTCACAACTGCTAAGTGCATTACTTTTTATGGTGGAACCTACCCTCAAACTAGGAAAACATGGTCAACCCTTTCCCTTATCCTTGATCTCTGAACATAAAGCAGACTTGAAACACGGTAGGACAAACTCCTCAGCCGTGGCAGATCACTGTTACAATTTAGTGGGCTCACATGATATTGACTTCTCCAAGACAGAGGTTCTCTGCAAGCCATCTGGCTACCATGAGAGATTCGTTCATGAGGCGATCCACATATACAAATATAGAGACAATTTCAACCGAGAAGATGGATTCTGGCTCATCAATCATTGGAAGGACGTAATAAACCATTTCGGATCTTAACTGATTGTGTTCACGTTTACGGTGACTTTCAGACCGCGTTCCACTCACTGGCATTGACTATATATCTTGTATTCTCCGCAGGGAATGGATTATTTTCTCCGCTGCAAGTCTCCTTACACTACTCTCCCATTGACATATTTCGTTGCTTCCTCTTAGTATCTTTCACGCGACGGTCAATGGTATAGTGTATAGCGGATTGTATAATAATAAATAGTATAAAATTGTAATGTTTAATACAATGTACAAAGTAATATATAGTATCGTTATTGTATAGTGAATATACAGCAGTGTGATATACAGTAGGGTGGGTAGAATAATACATAGTGTAATATTACAATGTATAGTGGTGTATAGTAATGTTGGGTTTGTCTATGGCAGTATATAGTACGGTGTAGACTCGTGTGATGTAAGAGAATAAAGTTTAGCTAGAAGCATATTATATTTTTTGCGACGTAGAATTGTAATGTATTACTTACTGTTAGTAGCTCAGCTTATTGGAGAGTATATTTAGTATACTGATGATACTATGTAGTTTATACTTTAGTTGTTTACGTGGTGGTTTAGTTACTGCAGCTACATACTATAAATATTCCTTCCCTTTATTAATGTTACCCCTATCCCCTCCCTTTGGTGCTGCTAATCCTGCATAATGCACGGGCATAATGACTTTAAACCCCCCGCCAAACCTCCTACACATTTCACAAGTAGTACTAATCGCATATCTGCATTTGCCATAAATATGCTAAATTCCTCTTGATATGCAAATTATTTTGTCAAGGCGCTCTTCCCCCCTCCATCCCAGCTTAAATAGACGCTCCAAGCCTGGGGTGTGTCATTCAGACTCTGTCTTCTCGACAGACCTGTTCTCCGCCTGAGGACGGTTGCTTGCGTTGTGGCCGAAACGTCGTGAGAATTATTTTATTATGTTTTATTTTTATTATTTTATTATTTCCATTCTACGTGACTTTACCGAAAGAACCAAGAAGATGAATCCCTGCAGTCACGAAAGCTTTAAATCGAAATTTTACTGCTCCTCTGTTCAGTTGATCTTGGTTTTTCAAAGCCCTTTATTTATTCAACTTTTCATTGAGCAATTTATTATTCCAATTTTGTCTGCCACGTTTCATCTAGAAAAAAAATCAGGCATGGGGACATAATACAGTGCAGGCTGTATAATGTACTGGTCCTTAGGCCTGCAGCAGGGTGCAGTTCATGAATTTGACTTCAAAGTTGAAACAAAAGGGGTTGCAAAAATGTGTACTGTGGTCATGTAACGAAGTGTTTAGGTGACAAATACACAGGATTTTGGGGAAATGGTGAAGTGGGTGCCGTAGTGGCCATATGTTAACTACCTCGCCTTGTATACACGAGGCTATGCGTTTGATCCCGAGCCTGATGCCTGCTGTATATTTGAAGTTTGCATGTTCTCCCCATGGTTGTCTGGATGTTTCTCCGGGTCCTCCTGTTTATCCCTCCACTTTTAGAAACATGCGTTTGGAGTATGTTGCTGTTATATATTTTTACATCATGATACGCCACGTTTTCCATCTATCATTTGTGCCCAGGTCGCTTCTGAAAAAGAGCTATATATTGCTCAGTGGACCTTACCTGGTAAAATAAAAAAAATAGTTTAGTTTTAGGTGGTTAGCACGCTTGCCCTGTGAACCCAAAGACCTGATTGCCAAACCTGGGCGCACAGTTAATGGTAGTAGTGATTGCTTGCCTACCTCAGCTCTGCGGCTTTTAGGAGTTCCGCAAATCTGCATGATGTTCAAACCCGTCCCTCCAATGCAGTAAATCACAGGCGTGTGCCGCCACACTCTCAATTCTTGGAAACGTCGATTTCCCTGCCCTCCTACCAGTTGGCTCGGCACTCTGCCCAGAATCCATGATTTGAAACAAAAATGTGGAAGCACTGAATGTTAAAAGCGATTGAATAAAGCACCATCGTGCCTGGATGGTGGTGGCAATTTGAACGCCTGTAATCCTGCACTGTGGAGGAGAGGGTTGGTGAATGTCGCGAAACTTCCTTCCCGTGGACGTCAAGGAAGAGCCATACTCTGGCTAGCCAGGAGGTACAGGAAAGTGTAGACCAATATCACATATCTCTTCTGTACGGTATAGAGTCTTTACCCCTTGCACTTGTGGGTTTTCTCCAGGTACTCCAGATTTCCTCGTGCATGTACTAACACTCATTAATTGCCTAAAAATATCTTTATATATAGAGGACTGCAGAGCTTGAGTGATTGTTGGCACCGCCTCGCCGGCTCGCCACCTGGCTGCCTTCTCGCTTGATTGGGCATACTTAGTGGTTGTGAGATGCAATTTGCATTCACAATGTTACATGAAACTAAACATTATTCTTGTCTTTCCACTGCTGGATAATGGCCTCCCTCACGGTCCTGCGATGCGACAATTCATCTCGCTCCTGCACATGCACTGATCCCATCGATCCGTCCCTGCAGTGGTCGTCTTCTCGGGCGTGTTTTCCTCCTACCGTTGCCATTCCATCGCCAGTCTCTTCCACCGGCCATCATCCCAAGCCTTTCCTCACACGTCACTATGACTGTAAACAGTTTATATCATTGCTGACAGTGTCACGTGTTTGTATCGTTCCCTGATGCCCGTGCTCCTCTTTCTGTCCCTCGGTGTAACTGGAAGCGTGCGTCTCTTCACGCTTCATTCCACGCTTTTGAGCTTTTGTTTCTTCTCCTTTTGTCTGTGACGTCGAAGCTGGCGCTTCCGATGAGCACGGTTTGCTACGTACGGTGCAAAAAAAGTTCTACATAAATACAATGTGCAGTAATCGAAAACCTTCCTCTTCAGGCACGATTAGTATCCGCTTTTTCATGATTCACTTTTACAAAAGTGAACAATTATTACCGGTAACTTAACTTAGCCTAACCACAGTGGTAGGGGCTCTCTTCCGGACCAGTTCTATACCCACCAGGCTTCTCTAAACAACACTGGGGTTACACCAAGTTTAAGAATGACGGTGATGTTAACCGTATATTAGGCACTACATAGATATTTCAAGAAATGTATTTTGATTCGATTTGCATTGTTTGTGTCATCTCTTTTAGGAACTATTTGCGCACGGAGTTTGCAACCTCTTTGGCTCATTCTTCCAGTGCTTCCCAAGTGCTGCTTCTATTTCCAGGACCTCCATTCAGGAAGGGACAGGAGGGAACACGCAGGTACAAATAACCATCACTTAGAACAATTGGGATTACACGTACGGCAGCAAAACATCGCCTCTGACTGGCAGCATAACGTCCGCTTGCGAACCAGATGCTGAGTTGTCACCTTGTGCCGCACAGGGACAACTGCCACTGGGGGTGCCCTCTCTAATGTTTGAGATGAGGTGCTAGGCGCTTATTCCGTGTAAAGCGTTCTCAGATGTACCGAGGTAAAGTGTTGCCATTATCAAGGAGATTTTCACTGAGTTTCAAGAATTGTTATAAGGCCAATATGGTAATTGACATGGTCCAGCGGTAGTACATTTGCCAGTTGTTGCAGAGGTTCACGGTTCGAATCTGGCAGGACACCCTGGTTAAACTGGCAGGTATGTATGTATGTAGAACGTCTTCCGCAACCATGCGTAGCCAACCGTGCTAATCGGAGGTGCAGGGAAAGGACAGCAAACAAAGCACAAAAAGCAGTTAGAAAGAAAATCGTTTTCAAACTAGATTTAAAAGTGCATAGCTCCAGTGGCTTCCGAATATCCGACAGAACAGCGTTCCAGACGGCCTCTCAAGCGCATTTGTATTTACCATAAAAAAAATGCCATCTGCTTCACCGGTCACGTATGGTCATTCAGAGAAAAGTAGGCGATTGTCTGCCAACCTTACCGTAAAATTTTGAACAATGACTTGCAAATTAGTTACCTGTGAATCAGATAGGAATCATTGCCCCTTGCTGAGAAAGAGTCTTCACACTCAGTGAGGTTTTCCCATAATCAGAGTAATAGCTTTTCACACAGTAAATTACATGCTTTGTTTAAGTTACATTTTACACGTTACACAAAGCTGTATATGAACCTTATGGCGGGACCCCGGGGTCCCGAATAAATGGAAGTCAAAATCGTAGTTAATGTATTTTTGGCGACTCCGTCCCACCGCACACATAAACGCCGCGACCCACCTGGCTCGGATCATTCTGTTGTCATGTCGTTGCCAAAATTTCCGTAGTCATGAACAAAACATTGAAACTTTGATCAGCGCATCGTGTAGAGCTCGTCGAGAGGAATATATTGCTTTAACGTTCGCGTTCAACAGACATTAAATGATGTAGTAACGTAGTTTATGCGAGAGCCGGGGGCTTATGGGACCCCGGGGTCCTGCCATAAGGTTCATATGTTGTGCTGTCACAGCGGGTGAATCACCTCCCTACAATGTGCCTTTGTCATCCTCATGCTCACTGGCCTTACAAATAAGAATAGCGAACATTTCAGAAATAAAAAACATAATTACGATGATAATAATCATCATCATTCATAAACGTAGCCAGAGTGAGTTCGCAATCCTTTAGTGACAACTCTGCTGTCATATACCAGCCACCTGTGCTGAACACTGTATTAATCACATTTCAGAATCAATATTTTTGGGAAAATACCCAAGGGAATTTAATGGGGGTTTTTTTTTTTCCCCTGATACAGATGTGTTTACTTTCAAGATTTTTCTAAATGTTTTTGTTTCTCCCCCCACCACCACCATGATAGCCTCACTTAGTTGGGGCAGCACACCCCCCCCCCACTACGATTCTTTTCCCACAACCCCCTGCATACGGCACAGTTGCGTCGGGATGGTTTTTCGCGATTGTTGCCTCCTGGACTTGGATTGTGCGATGGGCTGTAACGGGCTCATGTTTTGTGAAGCAAAGCAAACAAATCTATATTTTGTTTCCTTTTGCTATTGTGGGTAACCTTTGACCTTGCAGCTCGCCTCTGGCATATCCACCATGGTGGTGTTGGTTGTCCTCCTGGCTGTGGGACCTCTATTTAGAGCTCTACAGAGGGTATGTACAACTTTTTCTTTATTCCCATACATTCTGATCACTTGCTACCACCCGCTTTACATAGTTGCCACGACGTGTATTCGGCTTTGACGGCGTAATTCACGAGCAACGGATGAATTGTGAAACTAATGAAATGTAGTTGATCTGAGATGAAGAATGCCACAAAACGTGTACTCATATTTGATAATTTATAGTCAAGATATTTTCGTGCTCAAAGTAGTATTGGGCATTGCCCCTATACAATAGTAGCCCTCAGACAGTGATGTAAATTATACTGTTATGTTGTAAGTCAGCCTCGAGCAGTCTACGTCATGGACTGTGGAGGAATATTGTCTTGAACGAACTACACTGAGCTTGATTTGAACCCTCCCAACCTTCTGGCTGAGTTGTGCACTCTAACCACAGTGCCACGTGGTTGGATATTTTAAAGCGAGTGGACATTTTAAGCACTGCATTTGAAAGTCTCTACTCAAGCTGGGGATCTGTTATTTGTTGAAGAGAACAATGTGGTGTTAAAATGTCACAACCTTTTAATGTTACACGTTTGCTGTTCAATAGTGTGCATTGCAATGTTTGTGTATGTGCAGTCCGTTTTAGCGTGCATCATTGTAGTGGGCCTAAAGAGAATGCTCATGCATTTCACTGACCTGAAGCAACTGTGGAAAATCAGCAAGGTGGATTTTGTAAGTACCGTGCTGTGAAGCAAATGACATAGTTTGGCATTATGCTGTAATTGTGTCACAAATAATCGTAATCAGAAGGCGAGCCGTTTTCAAATATTAACCTTTTTCAAATCAATATTCTCACATGATGAATTTGAACACAATAGTCCCTTGGTTAACAGTGACATCGATTAACAGTTTTTTTTTAAATTAACGTTTCGCCTCCCATAGGGGCCCCATGGTTTCGATGAACGTAAAAATTCTGATGAATTTCGGCCAATCTGAGCCCTCGTAACTGGGGCTGAGCCATGCCCTCAGCCAATCAGCGACGCCCATTTATTAGCCTTTAGACCTCGACTGGCTTTGTTTACATTGCGTTTTCTGTTTTGGCAGTGGAAACAGCTCTCTTGAAGACTCAGTGATTTTTACTTATTTTTCAACTTATAAGTTAATCAATAGTGATTGCAATGCCCCCTAAATTGAATTTGCAGACGGAAAAGAGGCATAGGAAAGTAATTCGTGTTTAAATGTCATAAACTATGTTTTTGAGGTCAAAAAGGTCAACTTGGAACGGATTCATGCTTTTAACATTTAATTTCTATATCCGATTAACAGTTATTTCGATTCACGGTAGTTTTCGTGGAAAGGATTAAAAACGTTAACAAAGGGACTACTGTGTACGATTGTCATAACATTGGCAGATTCTCAACCTGCAAAGTCCTCCTATAACTGCTGCCACTGCCGATGGTCTCGGGCTGTGGTAGTCTTTGCGACAGAGCTGCTCAGCTCAATTGGGGCCTTCCCGGCTGAAATGAAGTCGGGGTCTGACATGACCCTGACAAAGGGGTAGGGGAGCAACGTACATTTTTTTTCTCGCTCACCCTTCTAGTGGCCACCAATATCAACAAACAATAAGTAAAATTGTTAGAAGCAGCTATACAAACAAGAGTTCCTCGGGTTTATTATCTTGGGAGTGAATTTATAGCATGTGCTTCGTGGTGGGTACATTATTTACAAAAGCCAGCTGTTTTCAAAGTGTTTTTAAGGGAGTTTGTTTTTCAAGTTGTGGTAAAAAGATGAAAATGTATACAAACGAGCGACAAACACAGGGGTTAAGACAAAAGGGCGACTGTCTTCATTAAAGTATACACTACAAACGGCTTTAAACGTTTAAAACAAACTTTAAAGGCGACGATATTATCTCAAAATGCACTGCACGAAAGAAAGCACTTCATTGTAACAAAACGCCGAAATAATCGCACTGAAATATTGAGAGCCCATGAATAAGCGTGTAATTAAATAAAAACAAAAGACACCCGGGGATTCTGAGCTACCTATACATATGTAGAACTTTTGTACGTACCCAACTGTGTTAATTGGAGGTAAGGGGCCTATCTTTCTGATCATCACAAGTTTAAAATTACTATGCCAAAAACATAAAAAAAAATCGCTTGACAGTATTTGCTGTGAATAGAAATCATAGCTGGGCAAATTTTTGCAGAGAAAAACCCCTTAATATCACAGCACTTGTTACATTGTAGCTATAGGGATAATGCAGCACGTCGCATGGAATGCTGGATTCTGTGCAGCAAAGTATTATACCTGAGTAGTAAGGCGATAGTAATTAGAATTTTCTTTTCACTGGATTATTCGCAAATATTTGTTGGGAAGTCGGTCGCAAAATTATGCCACTAAAAGCAATTCTACGTCAAGATGGAATTGTAATGCAGGGTTCGTGTATTCACGTCATCATGAAAGAATCAGCTGAGTCTTAAGATTAAATCAAGAGAATCTGACATGATATTTGACCAACGCCTTTGTGGATTTTGCCAGAATGTGGGATAAAACCGCAGACCCCAGAGGAAAACACACATTTAATGAGATAACATTCTGAAACATGTACAGGCAAGTCAACAGCCTACTTGCTGCACTGACACATGTGCACCTTCCTGTTCCGCCCAGACAGGTGGGTCTCATCAACGCAAACAAATCTGTGTGATCCCCCCCCCCCACCGTTCTAGATTACAAGCGTGTGCCGTAGTGCATCGGAAGTAATTAGTGTATCCCTTTTCAGAATTATTAGTGTACCAGCGTTAAATGTCAAGCGCCTCGAGTGGATCGAGCCTAATAGAGTGCCGTACATGGTTTCCAGTACATCTGGCTCGTCACCTGGCTCGCTGTCCTGCTGCTGAACGTGGACCTGGGCCTGGGTGTCGCCGTGGCATTTTCCTTGATGACGATCGTCTACCGCACTCAGAGGTGAGCGAGGCGAAGCAGCGCACGGTCGCCCACGGTGCAACAGTGGCAGTGTTGAGTGGCGTGGCTACGCCAAGTGTGTGTGTGTGTTTGGAAACGATGCCTGGGCGTAATCACCATGGTGAGTTGGCAGGGGCATACGGCGTTAAATCTCATCACTTATGTATGTACTCTCACGATCTAATGGGATTAAAATGTATTGCCACTGCTTTGCTCGGAAAAAGAGTCTCGCTTAGTTGGGAGACTGTTTCTTTTGTTTGGTTAAGGAGAGCCCTGCATGGAAACGATTGTCCAATTCCATTAACGAGTGTCACGCCTGTGGGATGAAACTCAAAGTACGTGGAGAAGACCCACACACATACAAGGAAGGGGGTGACGCTCGAAACTCTGCACAGATAGTCAATAATCCATTGCTGCACTGCCATATTCTGGCCACCCTTGCAGCCATGCTTACAACACCTGACAAGCCCTGGTGGTTTCCCTTCGGAGTAATAACAATATTCTAAATCCTGCTTAGCTTATGAGCTCTAAAAACATTGGACTTATTCAGGATGCAACGGTGAGAACTAAAGTATTTCTGCTTGATAAATGCACAATTGTGATGAAAGCAAATGCATGCTGTGGCTTTGTCTCTCCGGTTTAGGCCAGATTGTAAACTGCTCGGCAGAATACCAAACACTGAACTCTACAGACCACTGGATGAGTTTGCAAAGGTAACCTACAATTTTTTTATGATCCCATCAAACGATCTGATTGGGTATTTTCTGAAATGTGAGAGACTGGTGATATGTTTCAATGCAATGGCCTCATAAAAGATATTGAGCTAGAGTTGAAATGTAGAGTAATAACAAGTATTACAACCTTGTGTGAAGTGTCATTAAATGACACAATCATCTTACCTACAGTGAGGGAAAACAGTATTTGATCCCCTGCTGATTTTGTACGTTTGCCCACTGACAAATAAATGATCAGTCTATAATTTTAATGGTAGGATTATTTAAACAGTGAGAGACAGAATAACAACAAAAACATCCAGAAAAACGCATGTAAAAAAATGTTATAAATTGATTTGCATTTTAATGAGGGAAATAAGTAAGATAGCAGGTACCACCACAGTCAGTATGCACTGCTGTTGTGATAGTAGATACTGCTATCGAGTTGGTAGATACTACCAGGGTTGCGATTTCCGCATGGAAAATGCGGAAGGAGGGTTCAAATTTTCCCGCATTTTTGCTAAAGTCAACCGCAAACGGTGGAAAGACTACTCCTATGACCGCGCGCTTTTAACAACACGTCAATGCGTTCTATTGGAAAGGATATATGCAAGTCCCAACATCACGCAGGGCTTTGAGCTACTGATTGCAATGAATATATGATTTCCGCATTTCCGCACAAGAACCACATACTTTATTCAAATGCAGAGCCGTGATTACGAGCAAATGTACTTTATTCAAAGGCAGAGCGTGATTACGAGCAAATGTACTTTCTTCTTCTTGGTTCTTTCGGTAAAGTCACGTAGAAGGGAAGTAATAAAATAATAAAAATAAAACATAATTAAACAATTCTCACGACGTTTCGGCCACAACGCAAGCAGCCGTCCTCAGGTGAAGAATGAGACAATGCCAAGCTAGGAGCTTATATATAAGCTGCGTTGGAGGTGGAAGAAAGAGCGCCTTAACAAAAGAATGTGCATATGAAGAGGAATTTAGCATATACATGGAAAATGCGTAGGAGGTGGGCGGGGGGGTTTCAAAGTCATATTATGCTCATGCATTATGCAGGATCAACAGCACCAAGGGGGGGGTGCAGGGATTAGCAGTAACAAAGGAAAGGAATGTTAATGATGTGTAGCTGCAGTTACTCAACAACCACGTAGAAAACTAAAGTTTTTTTATGTAGTTTATACTTTAGTTTTCTACGTGGTTGTTGAGTAACTGCAGCTACACATCATTAACATTCCTTTCCTTTGTTACTGCTAATCCCTGCACCCCCCCTTGGTGCTGTTGATCCTGCATAATGCATGAGCATAATATGACTTTGAAACCCCCCCGCCCACCTCCTACGCATTTTCCATGTATATGCTAAATTCCTCTTCATATGCACATTCTTTTGTTAAGGCGCTCTTTCTTCCACCTCCAACGCAGCTTATATATAAGCTACTAGCTTGGCATTGTCTCATTCTTCACCTGAGGACGGCTGCTTGCGTTGTGGCCGAAACGTCGTGAGAATTGTTTAATTATGTTTTATTTTTATTATTTTATTACTTCCCTTCTACGTGACTTTACCGAAAGAACCAAGAAGATGAATCCCTGCAGTCACGAAAGCTTTAAATCGAAATGTACTTTCTCTTCTTCGCATTCTTCCAGCGCTTCATGTTGTCTTCGGCATCAAAGTTGCTGAGTTTTGGTCCGTCGCGGGCGCAAACCATAAGCGCGTTCAACTGCTTGCACGTGAGGAGCGACCGCTCCTCGGTCTTGATGTTGTTTTGCAGAGAGAAGGCCCTCTCGCAGTCGACAGACCCGTGCGCCAAAGTCGCAGCGATCTTGATGAGCGTGAGGATCTTGGGGTGGGACTTTTGCATGTGCGAGTTGCTGCACACGACCTTGAGGATCTCCGTCGCGCCGACGCCGCGGAAGCTGCCGATGGCAAAGTACTTGTAGTGGTTGTACTCCGTCACGAGCTCGGAGGAGGAGGCGTCCGGCAGGTAGGTCTTGCCGAGCGCGACGATCTCGTGCACGCCAAAGGTCTGGATGTGCGCCGCCTTGGCGATCTCGTCTGGGTACAGCATGGCGAGCGCCCGTACCGTGGAGTGCGTCTCTTCTGGGAAGCGCTCTTCGAGATGAGCAACAAGGCGCTGTACGTATTCGCCCCCGGCGCGAAAGGTCGCCGCCACCTCGTCCTCGTCCTCGGACTGCACGTTGCCCCCGAGGCGCTCGTTGAGCTCGAGGAGCGCCGGTGTCGAGACGGTGTCGAGCGTCAAAGTGGTCAAGAAGGTGTAGCGCAGCTGCAGGACGGTCGCGGCGACGATGCCTCCAACGCTCACGATGTGCATGTCGTCGGCCTGCAGCGCCGTGCTGAGCATGTTGAGGATGCCGCTCACGTCCGACATGAGCGCGATCCAGACGTGGTAGGCCACGCAGCGCAAGTAGCTGTAGTACTTGGCGGCGGCGACGGAGCTCGTGTCGTCTGCGAGGACCTCGGCCACGGACTGGGCGAGGCGGTGCATGTTGTGCAACGACTGCCCGCGCGAGAGCCAGCGCGTGAACCCGCCGAGGAGCAGCTTGAGGTGCGGGGCCCCGAGCTTGTCCATGGCCGCGCTGAGCAGCTCCTTGCGCGGGAGCGACCTCTTGAAGTAGTTGTAGATGCCCGCGACGACGAGCATGCGCTCCTCCTCGTACTCGCTCTCAGCGTCTTCTGCCGCAAGAGCAGCACGGTGCGCTGGGCAATGTGCCGAAACCAAACGTGGAACTACTGACTTGAGGCGGGCGGCGACGCCCGTGTTGCAGCCCGTCATGACGGACGCACCGTCGCTCGCGAAGCCGATGAGGTCCTCGATGTCGAGGCCGCGGCCATCGAGCAGCTCAATGATGGCGTCGAAGACGGCCTTGGCGCTGCCGCTCGAGAGGGAGACGACGCCGAGCATGCGGATGCAAATGGCGTTGCAGTATACGTAGCGGCCCATGACGATGGCGTTCTTGCTAGATGCCACGTCCGTGCTCTCGTCGCAGCTGATCGAGAAGAACTTGGCCTCGCGCATCTCGTGCACGGTCTTCTCCAAGATGGACGTGCTGCAGATCTCCACCATGTCGACTGCGCTGTCGCGCGAGCAGTAAGAGCCATAGGTGCCGCTGGCAGTGGAGAAGGCCTGCTTGCCCGCATACGAGTTGATGCTGGTCTGCACGAGGCCGCAGATGTGCTCCATCATCGAGTAGGGCAGACTGTGCTTGGCAATGAAGT
Source organism: Lethenteron reissneri (assembly GCF_015708825.2). Lineage (NCBI taxonomy): Eukaryota > Metazoa > Chordata > Hyperoartia > Petromyzontiformes > Petromyzontidae > Lethenteron > Lethenteron reissneri. The sequence continues at coordinate 3,620,849 of NC_083801.1, forward strand.
AGCCGCACCGCAGCGCGTGCAAATGCCAGAGCGTGTAGTCGGCGGCGCCCGACTCGCCGGCCGCCGCGCCCATGCTCTTCTGCTCCTGCTCGCCGCTGCGCTGGAAGGCCAACTCCAAGGCCGACTTTGCTCGGAGCGTCTCGGCGGCCTTGAGGTGGCCGATGCTGTCGCCGTGGTCGACGATGCGGTCGAGGGAAAACTTGCCCGAGACGCCCGGGGTATATCCTTTGTTGCCCTTGTGGAAGATGCACGACCTCGGCCCGGCGGCAGAGCACGTGGTGCAGAAGAAGGCGCTTTTCTCCTCGTCGTACATGAGCCACAGGCGGCCGAGGAACCAGCGCTCGAGGACGATAGGCTTGCTCTTGGTGGTGGGGGTGCTGCTCATTTTTGAATCTGTGTGTGATGTTATGAGCTATTATCGTTAGCAGTAAAGTGTATTTATTTGCAGTAGGTATAGAGTAGCTACGGCAGAGGCAAGTGGGTAGACGCGAGATATGTGCGCCAACCGCGCGAGTACGGCACCGGTATAGGCGGGAATCGAAGTCACGATTTGCGGAAGTCTTCCCAGGAATCACCGCAAATTGCGGAAATTTGTGCGGAAGAGGGTCACAGAAACTACCGCGAAATGCGGTCGAAAACAGCATGTTTGCGGAAATTGGTGCGGAAATCGCAACCCTGGATACTACTAAAACAGTATATACCACTACGGTCAGTTAATACTGCTACAGACAGTACATACTACTACGGTCAGTAGCTACTGCTTTAGAGTCAGCCGATACTACTATAGCGTTAGTAGTTACTACTTTCAAGTCGGTAGATACTACTGTAGGGCTCGTAGATACTACTACGGTCAGTAGTTGCTATAGTCAGTAAATACTACTATACAGTCAGTAGCTACTACTGGCTCAGTAGATGCTACTGTACAGTCAGTAGATACAACTACAGAGTCAGTAGATACTACTTACTCTGTTGTATGTAGGGTGTGTAGGTATATATATCTACGCGGGAGTAAAAAAAAAAATTTGAGGGGGGGGGTCGACAATTTTTGGAAACCTTTCATATCAACTATTTACCCCCCACTTTCTATAACTTTTTCGACTTGTGCAAGCCTCTTATAATTTTGTTGGTGGAGAAATTGACAAACGGCCCACCGGGCTTTCACAATAGCTTAGTATCTGTGTATGTATGTGTAATGTTTTTAAGATAAGTTTTGAAATATATTTTTTGCCCGGGCAACGCCGGGTACTTCCCGCTAGTATAAGATAAAGGTGTATACAGTACAACGCAACAACATATAAATGGGACATCTCAAAAAGCTGTAATGCAATGGTAGGGGCATGGGGCATATGAATGTAAATTGAACTTCTTTCACACCGTACCTAGCCAACCGTGCTAATCGGAGGTGCGGGTGAAGGACAACAAACTAAACACAAAAATCAGTTCTAAAGAAATGAGTTTCCAATTTAAATGTTTTAAAAGAGCATAGCTCCATTGGCTTCTGCATATCGGAAGAAAGAACATTCCAGACGGCCGCAGAAGCGCGCGTCTGAAAGCACGCGACGCTGTGGAAAGAGGTGAGAGGATGTCGGTGAGGACTGTGGCTATACGTGATGGAGAGGATAACAGAGCTCCAGTAATTTCCTTTGCCATTAAAGTTTGAGATAAAACGCTGGCAGTTTGAGAGAGAAGGTGTTGAGCACGGGTCGAGGAGTCAATGGCTATATACAGCTAGGCGGTTTCTGTACAGGAGTTGTGACCGACGTGAAGAAGCTGGAGATAATTTTGTTAAATGGGAGGAGATGGAGAAGCGATACAAGCCCGAGATTGCACCTCGAAGTTTATGTCGGGTCGTCACCTTTTCTGCAGGCCAAACCCGGACATTTTTCTCAGTCCGCCTAGGTCTATAACAAAGCTGTGTACGTACACTGTAATAAAGCTGAAGACTTTACAGTATATGTACCATCCGAATGCCATCCAAATCGATTCCTGCCACTCCGACGCAGATGCCAGTTCCACCAGACTGCCCGTGTCAAACTCTTGGGCCTGCCTACGCCATGGCTTAGGGGCCATCCATTTAGTACGTACGCATGGAGGGGGGGGGGGGTTAACCCAATTGCGTACGCTAGCATATGGGGGGGTCTACTGACTATGTATGTACGCATAGGAAACGGGGGGGGGGGGGTGAAGCCTCGATACAAATTATTTGTCTACATTGGCCTTCAAATGAGTTAGATAGTCCGGCGGTGGACTATCTGTTTGCTTAAACACATTCACAGAACCGGCCCTAGACCTTTGGGGGCCCTAAGCAAAATTTGGTTGGAGGCCCCTTTAATGTATGATTTTTTTGACCCACTAGCTAGCAGTGACTCTATGGGGCCCTCTGCTGGCCACGGGGCCCTTTGCAATTGCAAGGGTCGCTTAGTGGCTGGGCCGGCTCTGCACGTTCATATTATTAATCCTTGATCGTTTCTGCGTGGATTAAATATCGGCCGTTCTTATAGGATTCGGGTGGGGTGCGTCAAGCGTACGTACGTACGCAGGTGGGTGGGGGTGTAAAAAGTACGCGTGCGTACAGGGAGGGGTCAAGTTTGACAGATTTTTGCGTACCTACTCAATGGATGGCCCCTTACGCGGGGAGGAACGTGGACGTGGAGGGAGCGGTACGATTTGTATGAGCGCAACCGGGAGAGGCGGCCAGCCAACTCAGGGATCTTGCTTGTGGGAGGATCGAGTGGTTGGTGGTGTCTTAAAAGCAGCAGTGTGAGCATGTAGAGAGAGAGAGAGGTACACAGTCAGAAGGAGATGATTTGCGGTTTCACCCGCTGACAAACGGTCGCAGTTGAGAGGCCTTGGCTGAGACGTGAGGAACATGGGGCAAGAGGTGCTTGAGAGTTGAGAGAAGATGTCCCTCCACGGAACGTTTATAAAGAAATGGAAGTTGAAATTAGGGTGGATTTGCGCTGTTCAGAATTAAAGACGAAGGCTTTGGCACGGAAAAAAAAACAAGCGACTTCGATGTCTCGTTAGCCAGAAATTGGATGCTGAAGCCATTCCATGACATGTCACATGCGATTGTTGTGCCAAAGAATATAATTGTTAAATGGGATCAGAATAATTGCGGAGTTGGCAGCCCCACTGGACGTCATCACTGACTTAGTTATTTAGTTTAAGTATGTTTCTGCGTGCCGAGCAAAGGAATGTCTCTTGCTGCAACTTATGATTTCACTTAATACGATGCACGGATGTAATGTAATCTACAAAGCATTGGACCATATTGTGAGTGGACAACGATAGGTCACTAATACAGAGATAGAATAACGTTGGAGATAAAACAGAGCCACATGATGCGCCAGAATTAATGGTGAAGGTACAAGATGAGCTACCTTCAACTACTACTTAGACTGTATTGACATGTGCTAGAAAGCTAGATGTCCAAACCATATGATGGCAGCTCAGTAATTAGCACGGGATGCCAGACACGATCGAATGCTTCAGATATGCAAAGGGCTATGGAATACCGACAATCCACACTTCAACCCAAGACCAAAACATAACGGAGTAATGTGCATTAAACGTATAAACCTTCAATTTTCCACCCACGTGCAAACATATTTGCCAAACATGCCTTGCAAAGACCCAGTGAAGCTTTTCTGGGTAAACAAATAGCATTATTGGATGATGAATTCAATTTATATTGTGGTGACACAATTATCCTTTTCGTGCCTGGAAGAACAAGTAATGCATGCAGAATGCTGCAATAGCTGTAATTTATGCAAGTGGCCATCCACATACAAAACGAGCGTTGCGCTCTTGAATTTTGTGAGCACCATTAGTGCCGTTGCCTGCATAACCTTGGACTAAAATGGAATACAGTAGTTGAAATTGAGCAATAGTTTTAAACAATATATAAATCAGCATTTTTCTATATTTAATACAGTTTGCAGCAGAATCGCAGCGGGTGTAAGTGAAGGCTGAAAACAAGGTGTAGAGAATATAACTTACTCATGCATTTGTAAAAATACGCTCCTAAGTGTTACTCTGTTGTGGGAAAAATGTGCCACACAATAGTTCAACGATGCATGATGCCCAGCATTCGCAATTGGTTTATTATGGGGAAACAACATACTGTGTATTTAAATTAACCATTATACCAACACTACAAAGGTTACTTGAAAAAGGGATATTCACATTGTCTTGTTATGGCACAACGCTGCACAATTTGTTATCACTGGTCAACTCTATCACCTTGCATTTTATTTTATCCAGGCACAATATGTTTCAGTGAAAGAGTTATTGGCATTAATCAATTAATCAGTTGTTATCTATTGAAATATGTATATAAAAACTGTGTCGATTAACACTGGAAATCATATTCATTAAAGTAATCATAACTCTAATAGATTGAAAACATTAACAGAAAATACTGTAATACTGGGTTTGCATCGATCCCCATTGCATATGAACCCTGTTACATCTGGTCTCATGTGAACCTAACATTAAAATCATAGTTACATCCTTTTGGAAATCTACAGCTGAAAGAATATTTTTTTTAACGTAACACAATTTTCCCTTAAGTAGCACTTCATGATTTACCATATAAAAATTGGAAGATAAATCCATTTATAGCAAAACTGGCAATTTTCTTCCATCTGCCACCTCGCTTATTTTAAAGCCTGATTAAAATGATTATTAAAAAAAAATCCTTGATAAATGCCCCTGAACATATATTACAATCTGCGACCTCCTCTTGGATGATAATGGAATAGTTGTAATTCGTTTTTTTTTTATGATTTTTTTACATCGTATGCATCACCTATTTCCCTCTAATACAGCCAGGGAAAAAACCACTGCGTATTGTAGTAGGGGTTGACATTGGCTCATTAATGCACCTGCCGGAAAAGAAGAAAAAAACACTTGGGATGGTTGCTCATTTTTCGTGTGAAATATGGAGCAGAGGGTGATCGAACGAAGACGCTGGGAGTCTAATCCTTGAAATAATTATCATCGCATCCCAATAGAAAGAGGTCTGCGAAGCCTGAAAACCCATTTTGTTGAACATTCAGCTACTACCAAGAGACCATGACACGGGCTGAATCTCGTCTGGCGTGTCACCGCAGTTGACAAATGCACAGCAGCGTTAATTCAATATGATGCGGCACTAGAGAAAGGCTATTGGATCATAGTGAGGGATTTTAGAGTTGTTTCAGAAGTGAATAGTATATAATTGTACAACAACTGCAATGTGTACGTCCAATGTAATAGATAATATAGGTCATTTATCCATGATATACAACATTTTCATATGTATACATATTGAATAATTAACAAACATGTATGCGCTTTGCATAATTAAACGTGCGAAAATATATTTGAGGCAAACTTCTGACATATTAATTAAAATATTGTATACCGTTTAAAATAAGTTCTCTTTTATGGATCTCAGTTTGGTCATTCATTTATGTCAAAATCGTTGATTAAATAGTTACTGATAAACTCATCACCTTACAGGCAGCTTTATCGTATTATAAAATAGTTTTCACACTGCACATATGGTAAAGGGACATTTCACCAACTTTGAAAAGCCATGATGATATTTGCCGTTTTCATCCTATTGTACCTACGTGTAGCGACTGTACTTGTCACTGTATGGTGCATGGGGCTTACGAAGCCACGGCGGGTAATGTGTTGTCATTATGAGCAGCCCGGGTTACGGGATGGAGTACCAGCCTTAGCGGGGCTTGGGTGAGCGCTGGTCAGCGCGGAGGCACCGCGAGGAGTGGGCGGTGCAGGCTCCCGGTGAGGGAGCGAGAGGGAGCGTCAGCCAGCCAGGGTTACCTTGGGGCATGATACGCTGGTTGACCAGCTGACACGTGACCGGATGATATTGGAGGGGGGCCACCGGTAGATAGGGGCCACGGGGCGGTCACGTGGTCCAAAAGAGCTCTCGGGAACCTTCGAGAAGGAGCTCGAGAGACCTGGAAGGTGGGCGGGGCGGAGCCAGCCTCAGCCCAGGGGAATATCACGAGGGCCCCGTGAGGAGCTCGAGGATCTTCGTGTGCCGGTGTTACGAAGATCCACGTCGGGGAGAAGAAGCCTCTAGCCACGTGGTCTGGGACCCAGCTTGTGGTCCGGACCGGGATAGCGAACCGTGTCTAGTTCTGTCATAGCGTGGTTAGATGGGCATTTGAGACCCGAGTGTAGATTGTGTGATGTTATGTACCATTGTGTAAATAAATAGTGTTGCTCCTAAGATAACGTCTGCGACTCAGTTGGACTCACTACATGTGTAATAAAACAAATAAATGTGAGCAATTATAATGGAACATTCATATGAGCCGGCTTATGTTGTGTTTGCTTCAAATAATCTTTCTGAAGTATACAATGGTGTACCCAATAAAATTATAAATGCATGAAGATTTTTACATGACTGTAATTACAATCAAAGGTATTGTCATTAATTAGGTATATGAAAAGTGCATGCTTTAATGGTAATAATGGAGCGATTGTGGGGAAAATAAACACATGTAAGTAGTTGCATTAAATTTCTACTTATTTCTACTGTCTAATAATTTAAACATGTACAGCCATTAGCTACTGGGCAGAGCTTATCAAATTCAGCAGAGTAACTCCGTGGTTGGAGTACTGTACTTGTTGGCTCATGATTAGAAAGTTACAAGTTAAATTCCCACTTGGTACCTAACTCACCCTCATCGTCTTGTCGAGGTCAATCAAAATAACCACCTCTTTATAGTCTGCGGTTGCTATCTCGTGAATGGTATGGCACCTGCCGTGGAAATGTCGAATGCATGCATTGTGTATTTTAGCAGGGAGATATTTAATTTGTGCGATTGTGAGAGTTTAATGCACTCGATAGAAATAATATCCATATTTTATTTCAAGTAGAACCATGTGCTTTGATGTCAGGATTTGATAAGTGGTGTCTCTAAACCAGTAGTTCTTCACCTGGGGGGCACGCACCCCCTGAGAGTGCGAGATGCCATTTCTGGGGTGCGAGACATGCCACCTTGTTTTAGAAGGTAAATCATCGAAACGCAAATTAAGCACGGGCACGTAAGTGCAACTACTTTGTTTCATAAAACTTCTGTATTTGTAGTGATGTCGCGGATGTCACTGTGTAATGCTGGCCCTAGAGAGGCATGGCGTGCGATGTATTCACACCGCGGACACCACGAGGATGTGGGTGGTGCAGTACCGGCCCTAGAGGGGCTTGGTGAGCGCCGACTGACAGTGCTGGATGGCACCACGCTCTGCGTGCAGTGCCGACCCCTACAGGATACGGTGTGAGAGTGCCTGCCACGGGAATGGGGTTACTAATGGCCGTGGCACTCTGGTTAACCCTGAAGGACACGTGACCGGTTAAGTCTACACAGGGCCCCCAAGTGGGGGCTAGGGGTGGTCACGTGTCAGGGGCGAGATCCTGCTCGAGGATTCTAGAAGGTGGTCGTGGCTAAGGGCGGAGCCAGCCACGCCGCAGAGGATATAAGCCGGGTCCCCGAGAGGGACCGGCTGCTGTTGTTCATCCTGAAGAAATCTACGTTCTATGTCCTACAGTCACCAACACGAGGACCTGGACCCAAGCTGTGGTCCAATCCGTTGTAGCAGTTACAGTGTAATTAGTGCAGTTAGCCTGGTGGTCCACCGCCAAGGTTGTTATCTTGTTAAGGGGCACTTACCCCGTGTATTGCTATTCATTAACATACATTTTTTTACGGTTGTAGTAAAGGTTTAAGAACCACTAATCTAAACTCTGATGTGGAGGTTAGGCCCACAGAGCTGTTTCTGATTGTACTGACTGTGCATTGTATAGTTGTTAAATGATAAGACAGTTCAACACATGTTAATATAGCTCTGTTATATAGGTCCTCTGTTAGAGTATTGTGCATACTATTGAAAGTCACTAAACATATATCCCAAGAATACGAGCTAATAATATGGTGTATGTTAATGATGTGTCCATTCCAATAGGGATGTGTTCTATTACGGCCAAATGTTAGTTGTCAATATTCATCATTCATTGTAATGCATTCAATATGCTGATTATAACGAGTCGGTTTAACAAAAAGCAATCGTTTTTTTGTCTCTGCGAAAAAAATCAAGTCATTGAATGTCATAATTATAGGGGGCAAATGTTAACCCATTAGTGTTCAATTCTATTAAGTGGCATTAAGACATCACAAGTGTATTATAATAGAAATTCTCACTGCTTAGTAACAGACGTGTGCACATTAAGAATGAACATCATATGCGATGTTTTAATTAATGTGATGTGAAGGATTTAGGTGATAGTGCCTTCTTCATTAAAACATATCTCCTCAAGGCTGACATTAAACGGTTTTCTGCTTGGTGACTTTCATTCTAAGGATAAATATGGGGGTTTGAGATGATAATTCTTAAATTAAACCGATCATCCGAATTAATATATATTTAACTGGCAAGAGATGCTGGTTCACTCAAGATATCAATCAAAATTAGACGAAGACAATGCTAATGTTAAAATAAACATGTCACGGTATCATATTACCGTGATATATTTTCATAAAAGCATAAATGAGGCGGCAACGAATGAACACCGAATGAACAAAAAATGTACTTGAGTGTGAACTCTGCTGTTGTGCAAACAAGGGCTCTAAAAGCAACATCTGTTACTTAACCTGAGTAAACTTGCAGTCTGCCTGCTGGGGCTAAGCTAAATAAGTGGAACAAAAATTCTGCCTTCATACATAACCAGCTGCACACTTAGTTTACTCTCTCGATACTGTAATGCTGTGATTAAAACATCTGCTGGCTCAGATAATTCCATGAGCAGCCAACTCAAACTTCCATTTCGCTTGCTTTTACATGAACAGAACAAGGCAAAAGTATTGGATGGATTGGGAGTCTCTTTCAGCCTTCTACTCTATGCCTCCATAATGGCTCTTAACACAGGCACACGAGCCTGCTGGGCCCCTGATGCTGAATAATGTTGATGCTTTTGAACAGCAGCAGATTGGAAAAAAGGCCATACACAGCCGTGTGAAGATTTAATTACATATCTTTTATCTAAACAGGTGAGAGGTCATCGAGACACCTCACTTCATAAGGGAGACCTGGGTAAACAAGCGAGTGACAGTTATTATATTTTTGTTAAACACGTTCATGGATATTTTTCTAAAGCCGTCATTGAAATTGGAACACATATCCTTTTTTTACGAGTGATGTCACGTGGCTTTTACCGTTTACTCTGTTACAAGTGGCACCCTTCCCTGGGAGGGGGGGGGGGTGCAAACAGCTGCGGAAATTAAAATGTAACAAGGTGGTAGGCGCTGAGCATCATGCCAGCTAACCACCAAGCCCATTCACGCATCGCTACACGCAGTCCATTAGCCCGGACCAGTCTTCTCCCTCGTCGGTACCACCTGAGGTGGCATAAACCTTAGCCGTTCCAATTTTTTGTTATGGCAACCAACAGTGTGATAACCACTGGAAATGAGTGGATTTTCAAACAATGCCTAATTATTTGCCAATTAAATTAATTGGGACTAAAACTCTGGCTCACGTACGATTATTTAGTGATGACGATAGGTGCTCGTCAATTTAATACTTAGGCTTTAGCGACCAATGTTGTACTCATCAGCGAAACATCGTACTCGAATTGTAAATATTGTGGGTTTTTTCTGTCCAACACATCGTTCTGCTGAAGTATTAACTAATTGGGATGTTTTGCTCACGTGACAAACGTTACTAATTGGCTGTGCCGGATGGAGGTGGGTGTCCGACATTTACATTTACGCGATCTAACCCAGCAAACTTGATTACGAATGATAAGTGCTATTTGTAATGCGCACGATATTTCAGGGACATGAATGACCGTGACTGATGCGCAGAGCCAGGCTCAGTGTCACTCAAGAGCCAAGCGATAGGGGTGTGGGCCTTTAAGCGTCTCTTGAAAGTCAGTGCAGATTTAACGCTGCTGCTGCTAATGTACGGTGGGATGGCGTTCCAAATGGTGGAGGGAGCTGCCATGGAGAAGCAGGTGCCTGGCAGTGACGCTCCTGGTCCTCGGTGTTGACAGCAGGTTGTGAGTTGCGCTGAAGAGAAATTTCTACCATGGGCTGTATGAAGTTTGTTTACGTGTGTCGATGTGTTCTTCCTGTAATCCACAATATGTTTTCCCATGTGCAAAAAAAAGTTTCAAATGCCCTTGGATGGCGATGTTTTTTTTTCATATTGAGTGTAACCATTTGTTAGCAACTTTAATACATATCAGCAATGCGGATCCATGAGCGGCAAGCTATTGATAGTAAAATGCTTCCAGGTTGTCATGGGGCGGGAAGACAAAAGAGGGTAATGAGTTCCAAAGTTTAATAGCACGGAGTTTGAAGGAGGCAGTTCATTTGAAGGTTGGCAAGGACACATTCATACGGAGAGATGAAGTCGAATGGCATGAGCAGATTGGTGGGTGAGTGGTATAATGGGAGAGAATGCAGAAGAGCAATGGCCATGGAAGAACCAGTGGAGGAGACCTAGGGAGGGTGCAGAGTGACGATGAGCAATAGCGGCAAGAGAGAGGTAAACTTGACTGGATCACCCGTGTGAGAGCAAAGCTTTTGATTGGATTTTTCTGCGGACTAACCATTTGTAGAGCGTGAGCACTGCCTGCAATTCCTAGCGATATGAATGTCAGAGTGATCTCATTTATATGCATGTGTTTTATTAGGCGCTTCGTCACGTGTTGTGTATTAGTGGGAAGGAAGCTATTGAAATGCAATTGCCTGCAATGACATTTCTGTGCGAGTTGTAATTAAAGTGATGCGTTCTGTAATTTTTCCGCAGTGCGAAGAGATTGCAGGGGTGAAGGTGATCGTCTACAGTTCCTCTCTGTACTACGGAAACCACGACCACTTCAAGACGCAGGTTTTCTCGCTCGTGGGGTTGGACCCAGGCCTGGAGAAGGCGGCGCGAGAAAAGGCCAAGAAGAGGGCCAACGTCATGGGCAGTGGCCGTCAGGTGGGCTCAGCGCCCTCTGCCCAGGTGGGTTCAGGCCCCTTTCTGCGACGACCTGTCGGACGCAGGTCCGAACATCGCCTCCTGGAATATGCAGAGATACGCTGAGGCGGAATCCAAACTCTGATCTTACGATGAACGCACCACCAAATGCAATAAAAAAAAATGTTGGTGAATCTGCTTCGAAGCAGCTCGCAGATGAATACGCTCCCAAGGAGCTTACCCAATACTTCTCACTGGAATGTGGAGGATGCTAATGTTTAGATCAGACGAAAGCTGTGCTCAGAATTTTTGTAGGCAAAAGCTCTGCTGACATTTCACAAAAACAGTATTTCCGTTAGTTTACAGCAATTGTGTCGAACCCTCTGAAACACACTTTTACATTTTTACAACACTTTCGACGCAATGTAAAATTCCTTATCTTGCGAAGCATTGGAGCATCTGTAATCCTATCCAATAACAGTTATAATTAATTTACCAGAGTGGCATATTCACCATGAACACAGGAGCATTTTCAGTCAGTTAAGGATTTCAAAGAGAGAGATATATTATTTATTTTATTTTCTGTAATGTTTTTTCCAACATAATACAGTAACTGGAATGGCTAATTCGATTTTTCCCCAATTTCATCGAAGCAGAGGCACTGAAACAATATCAATACATCTTTAAATTCGTTTGTTGCATAAAAGTACATGCAGTCAAGAGTGGATTTAATAATCAAACCGAGTTGAATATAAATATTGCATGATGATATATATGTAGGCTGCAAGCGAAGAATTAAAACCCATTTCTTTTTTTCAATTATTATCCAAAAGGGCCAATGAGTATTATGGATATATCCTGGAAGACACACAATAAACTGTCTCTATAGTTACAAAGGCATTAGGTATGCATCTCCAGTAACCCAGACGTTAGTCGGGCAATACCCAACGCCATGTGCATATTCTAAGCATAATTAAACATTTACAACAAACTTCCAGTTATTAAAAATTGCATGAAATTAATTATTATTATTTGCAACGACACTCGTGCACATTCAGCGGTAACCCCCCCCCCCAACCCCGCCCCCCCCTATTATTGCCACTGCTGTTGAATGCTATTCCAAAAAAAATCACACAGGGCCCCCAGTTTCCACTTGAAAACATGTGCGTATTACAATAATGTGATTGGAAACCAGATCCATGCAATCTCTGTTTTTGAATGCCAATCAACATATGTGTATTCTAACGGCAGAGGATTTTTTTTCCACCAAGGAAAATGCAAAACGCATTTAAAATTGGCAGTGAAACAGATGGAAAGTTTCCTTTTCCCCCGGCACAGGTGCAAAAACAATTATTTTGCACAATGCGTAAGAAAATAACGCGGTACTTAAATGCTTTGTCCTGATTTTTTTATTCTTTAAAAAAATATGCAGTAATTTTCTTTGCGCATGCTTGCTCGCTCGCTTCTTCACAATCCCATCTTTTCTGTAAATTTGAGAGAAGCCATATCCACCTGCTCTCTGGAGAGGAGAGATCGGCTTGATCGAGAGGGTAAGGGTAAAAAGGTTGAGGCTGGTTAAGGGCACGGGTCATTGTTTAAAAGGGGTGCGTGCGTAGACATGCCAGATGGTTAGGGGTGAGAGGAGACATTGCAAATTGAGTGGGGGTGATCTAGAGGAAGGACATAGGGTCAGCGCCTTTGGGTGCACATACCACACTGAGGGGAGGTACGGGCAGGCGAGTGGAGACTTTTGTGTGTCTGGAGTAGAACGAATGAGGGATGAGAGGAGGGACTTCAAAAGAAATTATAAAGGAGTGATGGCTTGGTGGCCTATGGCTTTTCACTCAGAATGCTGCCAATCTTGTCAGATGTCATAAGCTAAGCAGAGTTGAGCCTGGACTATTGCTTGGATAGGTGACCGTCATGCACAAACAGCTTGTCATCGGTAGCTGTGGGGCAACATAATTGTACAATAGCGGGCAGTGCAACCCCACATCCATTGTTGTTCTGTACTTATATGTTCCATATCTAACTGTGCTTCTTGCCTTCACCAACCCGCACTGACCAGCGCAGTGAAGTGTGATCATTTAACCCCCACGATCGTCATGGGGAGACCACCAGTGGGTTAATAGAAAGGGCTCCACTTGTTTATGATGGCATGCACGCAAGCGGTGCGGTTTCCAGAAGCTGGCTTAGGTGTTCCATAACTATAGAGTCGAGAGTACTCGTAAGTAGAATAGAATTGGCATTCTAATTAGGGTTCATTCCGAAAGATCGTTCATTTTGCAAACTAATTGTTAAAAAAATATTTACAAAGTAGAGCCATAACAGAATTCAATGCCGCTCTTAATTTTTTTAAAGACCAATCGTAAACTAAAAGTCACCAAGTCAACAAATATGCATGACTTTTTTTAAAGAACAGGAACTATTTTTTCCCCAGGAATTTGGCAAAGTCTATGCATTTGTAGGGTTATTAATCGGCACTCCCCATGCTGTTAGCGGGTAGCTCCGCCTTCTCGTCAACAAGGGGCGGAAGCGGGGCCACGCCCGTGTAAAGGATCATGGCCCAAAGGGCCAACGCCAATCCCTGGAAAGACGGATCCTGGGACACAAATCTCCAAACCCCAGGAGGGTGGATAGGGGCATGATGTCACCTTCCAGAAGGTTCTGGAAGGGAGGCGTGGCTAAGGCGGAGCAAGCCACGGACCTTTAAATAAGCCGGACCTCTGAAGGGCCCTGCTCAGTCATCTTCAAGCCGAAGACCGAATACGGAGCTGAAGATAGGACCCTGGACCCCAAGCTCCGCTCTCCTTCTAAGGGCCGGAGCTCAGTGAGGCCAGTGGCTGGGTCAGCGTGGCCTCCCCTAGGGCCCCTAGCTGGAGGGCTCAGAGCTAGCGTGGTCCCAGTGTTAGCAGGCAGTGTAGCCCAGAGGCCATACCTCCTTAGGAAGGTATCGGGTGGAAGGGGCCGTTACCTCTTTTTCTTACGGACCTTGTACTCAGTGTAGTAAATACATATTGTGTTGCCTCACCTACGTTCTCCTCTTGTTCCTGATCTACTACACATTTATATATTTCCTTTTTACGCCATATCTTGTGAAAACATTACCACTTAAATAAGCGTCAACTAATTGCATGGGTGTTTATATGAAAAATGTTTAATTTAATTTTCTAACGGGCATTTAGCATTAATTAAGTTATCGTCAGCAGAAATAATAGTGCCTAGTGTGCTTGCTGATCAGCTGCTGATTGCAATTTCTTTTTTTATGTTCATTATAGTATTCATTTGCGTTCAAGGAAATACATCAGATATTTTTTTTTAACCAAGAGCCAGTAGTACTTTTTTTTAAAGCATCTTAGAAGTTGTCTCAACATTAGATGGGCAGATGAGATTGTTAAACCCATGAAGCCAAAGAATACTCTTTTTAAATCCTTTATATTAAGTTCACTTGCTTGCTTGCTTGCTTACGGCCGTGCATATCTTTCGGTCGTTTTTTAACCCACTTCCCGTGATTCAATCGAGCTGACATTTTCCACACAGACTCGTTGTGCGTGACAATTAATTTTCGTGAAATTTTTTTTCCAAAATTTTACACTGTTTAGTGAAAAAAGATTTAAATTTCTAATTACCATAGGTGGCAGCCATCTCAAGCCAGAGGACGACAGGACTCTAGCCGCCACGCATATAAAGGATTTAGAGTGAAAAACTTTGTTTTTACGGGTTATACTTATTTCTTTCATAGCAAGTGGCCATATTACTGGAAAAATACCTCATCTATAGCCCCTAGCTGACACATGGAAGAGGAATTAGTTTTGTTATTTTATATTATAAACGTCGATATTGAAGCATTCAGCTTTGATCCATTACAGCATATTGTGTATATTTCTGGCATCCTCTTAGATTACTACTAGAACATGGTGGCCTATTTTACTGAAATTTATTTCTTGTTTTTCAGTACTGTATATCCACATTATACATATTCCCTGAAAACCATTGTTGATGCAGTGTTAGAGGTAGTGTCAGCTGATCCTGTATGGGACGTTGGGGCGGCTTCCCACCTAAAAGCGTGTGGGGTTTTACATTTTTGTTTAATCTCTCTTTAAATAAAAAGGTAAAAGATAAAATCCTGCAAAAAATTTTTGTTTGAAAGTGGCTAATTTAAGACACTTCGGCTTGACAATTGAGTTAGAATTAATTCAAGGACAATCAATGCGAGAGGAATCGAATCGTGCGGGGCGACGATGCGATTGGCCGATTAAACCCCCCCCCCCCCCCCACACAGAGGCAGCCATGGGTGGAACACGTGGCCGAGGGGCGCTTGCAAGGAGACGTCACGAGCCAAACTTCAGGGGCCATCTTGAGGCATTCCACATGGCCCACCATAAGCAACACGGAAATCCCCTCGCACTAGGGTTAGTAAGCTATTGTGAATTACTCGAGAAAGTTGCTTTCCAATTAGATTGGTCATTCTAAGTCATAGATTGGATAATCGAGTTCTGTTTAAGTACTGCACGGTATGTTGGACTTCTTTTGCACCGTACGTAGTTCAACATACATGCAGTACAGTACTTAAACTGGACTCAATTTTCCAATCTATGACTTTGAATGGACAATTGAGTTGGAAAGCGACTGTCGAGTTATTGACAATTTCTTAAGTAAGCCTATAGTAATGAGCATAACGATCTGCATTGTGCTCATCAATCATCACGTGGTACATTTTGATGGGAACAAACAGAGAGCTGCACCTTGTATTGACATTTTTATCATCAGCCATGATTAATCCACTGCTGCATGAAGGCCTCCATAAACCATCGCCATCACTCCAGATCCTGCTATGTGGCAATCTACCTAGCACCTGCACGCGAGCTGATTTTGTCACTCCATCTCCAAGATGGAAGTCTTCTTGGGTGCATTCTGGCTCATTTGTTTTGTCTGCTTCGTTTGTTTTGTCTGTCTGGCCGCTTTGTCTGGATTGTTTTGTCTCTCTCGGTAGTCCCGTCTTGTTTATCTCATCCATGTATATAACTCCCTCTCTTCCCGTTTGCTGTCGCCAGCATAGCCCCACCATGCATTTTACCCACCAGCTGTCTATGCGAAGAGGGCTCAATGGCCCCTGTTCAAATCTAAAGGTCCCAGAATTGAATTCTGCCTGGGGCATGTATTTGAAAAAAAGATTCCAAGTTTAAAACAACAAGTGCCACATTTATATATTTTTGTAACCAGGTGAGAACTCAAGAGACCAGGTATCGTCTCACTTGCAAGGATGACCTGGGGAATTCGTCTACCTCTAGGGGGTTATAATTGCTGTGTATAATCCCAATTCAGTAATTTTCATTGCCTGTTTTTTTTTTATCATCGTGTCTATTAACTACCAAAGTAATAATAAGGCCAGCCACTGGATTTGAACTGTGAACCTCTAAGCAACAAGTGGCAAATGCGCTACTGCTGGGCCACATCACCGCCAGGTCCGGAACAAGGCATGGGGGCTTTAGGGGCTTCCGCCAGCTAGAGGGCCTCTAGAGATTCAAGTTGAAAGTTATTTCATTTGTGAATGCTGAATTTAATTTGTTGTTAGCCTTGTAAAAATGATTTTTTTTTCCTTTTGAAAAATTACTGAGGGCCTCACAATAGCTGTAGCCCAGGGGCCTACAAAATATTAATCCGGCCTTGGTCACTGCCCGTGTTTAAACATCGTAATTGAAATAGAATAGTACATGTATACATATTTATGATTCAAAAAGAAATAAATGCCAAGTTTACGCGTATGCTTTGCCCTGAGGCTCAATTTATCCTTCCGACCTTTGCACTTGAAAAAGGTGGAGCGATCATTATCCTGTTCGCTACCACGTGCTCTGGGTCTTCTTTAATACATGTTTGCATGGGCGCTGTATATACGCATCCCTTACTGTCAATACTCTGTTGGCTGAGAGCCTCCGCAAGCCACGTGTGATGCGTGCCAGATTACACTATGTAACACAATTTTTGTTCCTGGGTAGTAAGTGTCATTTCGTAATTGCTTATGCATGAAAAGTATAGAAAATGTCTGTTATTCTCCACAAACTTTGCTTTTGTGACCAGGACAGTGATATTTTGAAATGTACCTATTTTCAATGAGAAAACTGGCGAATTTGTGTCTTTTCGTTCACATTAAGTCAGAAAAAACAACATATGAATCAAAATTAACATGTATTTCTACTAAAGTAATACAAAAATGACTACAAAGATTTAGAAGTGAATAGTTTTTCGAGATTTACGATTATACTGTAAATCACTTTCACGAATCAGCCCCCAAATATAGTCTCCCATCATGTTCTCGTTATACTGTCCTTGGTAGCGGCGTTCAAAGTCCAGTATATCCTGGTGGAAGTGCTCGCCTTGCTCCTCTGAGTACGCTCCCATGTTCTCCTTGAATTTATCTAGATGAACATTAAGGATATTGACTTTGAGGGACATCCTACAGCCCATTGTGCCGTAGTTCTTCACCAGAGTCTCAACCAGCTCCACATAGTTTTCGACCTTATGGTTGCCCAGGAAGCCACGAACCACTGTGACAAAGCTGTTCCAAGCCACTTTCTCCTTACTAGTGAGCTTCTTGGGTTATTCATTGCACTCCAGGATCTTCTTTATCTGTGGTCCGATGAAGACTCCGGCTTTGACTTTTACCTTAGACAGCTTAGGGAAGAAGTCTTGAAGATACTTGAAGGCTGCCGACTCCTTATCTACAGCTTTGACAAATTGTTTCATAAGGCCTAATTTTATGTGCATCAGCACCTTCCAGGAGTCCATCAGTGGCTCCCAATTGACATTGTTCCTCTCAACAGAGAACTAAGGTCTGCTGTAGCCAGTCCCGCCTGTGGTAGTGTGCCTTGGTGTCCCTGCTGTCCCAAAGGCAAAGATAGCAGGGAAACTTGGTAAAACCGCCTTGGAGACCCATCAGGAATGCCACCATCTTGAAGTCTCCGAGTGACCTCACAGCTGTACTCATCATACTTCAAGGCGTCCAGCAAGGTCTTGACGCTGTTGTAATTCTATTTGAGGTGCACCGAGTGAGCTAGGGGAAGAGACGGGTACTTGTTACCATTATGAAGCAGCACGGCTTTGAGGCTCCTGGATGAGCTGTCAATGAAGAGGCGCCACTCATTCTGGTTACAGGCCGATTCCGATTGCCTCCAACAGACTGGTCACATTGTGGCAGAAGCAGAGCCCATCTTGACGGGTGAAGAAGCTGCAAAAAGGTTGGTGACGCTTCCTCTGATCTGCTAATTGCACACTTTCATCCAACAAGTTCCACTGCTTGAGCCTAGACGTCAAAAGCTCGGCATTGGACTTGTAAGACCAAGATCTTTGATCAAGTCGTTGAGGTATTTTTGGTTGGGGTAGTATGGGGTTTTCTCCTCAGCTGCACCTCTGAAATTGTCATCTGGATCTACAACGTCTTCCTCGCTCTCTGACTTGCTGCTCTCTTCTAAAGACGGCTGCTCTCTCTCCCGGAGGAGTGGGTATGGGGAGCTCATGGCAGTGTGGCACCGGGGCGATGGATGAAGGAAGGTCCGGATACGTGATAGCAGGTGCATGCTTGCCAGTCTGACGTTTGGAACGGTCCACCATGCAGAAGTAGCAGTTGCTTGAGTGGTCAGTGGGTTCCTGCCAACTTACCCTTGTGTTGTACCCATCTCAAACCTATATAACCTCTTGCTGCAGCAGCTCTCCCGCTATATTTCTCCTGCCGCAGCAGTTCGCCTGCTGTATTTTTTCATCTGAAGACGATTTCTTGTGTTGCGATCGAAACGTCGTGATTTTTTTGATTTTTTTTCTATCTACGTGACTTTACCGAAAGACCCAAAGAGTATGAATTCCTGCAGTCACGAAAGCTTTAAGTCAAGATTTTAACAAATTTTATAACATAAAATTCCCAGCAACAATTGTCCATCTTACCTTCCAGAGTTTTTTTGCATTGCTTGCAGGTGAAATGAGGTGCCCAGGATTTGTCTTGATCCCTGAAAGGCATGCCGAAATATGCCTTGTGAGCCTCACACATCTTAGCAGATGCTTCCACAGAGTACTTCTTCACTCGTCTTCATAAATTGGCCGCAGACAAAGCAAAATGCGTCTGCCGGATGCTTGCAGCCTCTTGATGCCATCTCAGAAAAATGCAGATGTGTATCCACTTAGGCAGCTGGAACTAAATTGAACTGGTGGGCTTAAGGCCCCTTTATTTATACTACTATTTACATTACTGGAAAGTTCTAGAATGTTCTAGAAGTTACTCCAAGTTTACTCAACCCTGAATCTATCTGGAATGTTCTGGAAATTAGGTTAGTTTCAAAATATCATTGTACTAGTCACAAAAGCAAGTTTGTGGGGAATAATAGCTATTTTCTGTACTTTCGAGGCATAAGTAATTAGGAAATAATACTTACTATCCAGGAACAATAAATAAATAAAAATGTGTTACACAGTGTTATTTTTCCACACTTCACCAAACTGATGAGTTGTGGGTCGGTGAAGTCAGCGATCATCGATGTGGAAGCAAAGGAGTACAGTACAACAGTGGATTTGGCCACACTGCTCACAACGAAGCTACACAAGAGCTTGACACCACATATGCATATATAGTTGACAGTGTTAGGTGACTATGTACAGGAAGTCCCCGAGTTACGATGGTCCGACTTACGATATTTAGATCTTACGATTGCTAAATTATCACCATTCTTTAAGACTCCTGGGTAGGCTAGGCCATCTTCGACTTACGGTATTTTGACTTATAATGGGGTCGTCGTAACGCATCTCCATCGTAAGTAGAGGACTACCTGTGCTTGAAAACAGCTTTATTTGATTATTTCGTTTTACATGAAAAAAAAATCCCACTCAACCAATCAGGACATTACTCAATCTTGTTTGGGTGATGCACGAAGACACAGTGGCCCTTCTACTGATTAGATCCAGCCCAATACCTGCAGGAATTGTATTTGTTTCCTACGATTGCACCCTGACCTTAGCTTTGCATCGCTAATATCAGGCAGCCATAACGGTGATTCTGACACATTGTCGGTGGTCAGAATCACCATTAAACTGCCATGCTAATGCTTCGTGTGTGGAATGGGCCCGATTTCATTCCAATCCTGGGATGGCATTCATGTGAGAAGGGAAACCCTGTGACGCTTTGGATAACCTATTGGAGGCCAGCCATGACACATCCCTACCCTCCAAACATAAGCCATAAATCCAGTTGTCCAATCTCTCACGAACACAAGTCCTGAATATATATATACATAGATTATAAACATTTATCATAAAGTTACAGCAGTTACACTGAGATTGCATGTTCAAAGTAATTCAGCACAAATCGTCTTTGACATGGTGTTTATACTGGACTGGCAATTTACTTTTGTGTTGCACTGGTTCTGAGGTTCTGTGCCCTCTTAAAGCATGTTACAAACCTTTAAAACAAAAGCATGTTACAAACCTTTTGTTTTGCTGAGTTATTTGTTTAGATATTTGTTAAATATTTTCAGTTGGAATTAAAATATGTGCGTTTTTTTTTTAATGGGGAGCGGTAGAGTAGTGGTTAGCATACTGTGCTACGGAACTCAGCGACCCGAGTTAGATGCCCGCTCACAGCCAAATGGTGCAATGTGTAAACATCACCACTCGAGAGACAAAGGTGGCTGGGCGTGGTGATGACCACCCACCACCTCGTGTGCTGTTCCGGCCTTCATACGTGCTCACTAAAGCACTTGCCCCTACAGTCCATTAAGGCTACACGGGGGATATTCGGTTTAATTGATTTTTAATACACGAGTTTAAATTCCAATAACATGTATCCCTGTATAATTATTGCAATTTGCTTTCACGTGTATTTTGACAGAACTGCTCGCCAAGAGATGGAGACTCACCTTTTGCGATGAATAATCCCTCATTTACTGCAGAGGGCACAAGCCCCCAAGGTAAGGAAATCTCTTGGTAGCCGGCAGCAGTTGAACGTAAACGATTGTAAACAGTTTTTTTTATAAACAGTCTATTTCGCATAGTACCATCCTAAAGTCGGTATCCTCCATCTGCCAGCATTTCACTGTCGAATGAAAATCGATATTTGCTGTAAAGTAAGTTGTTTCGAACATTAAGCGACAATGTGATTGTTATTTTAATTTAATTGTGTCCTAACGTG
The DNA here is from genome assembly GCF_015708825.2 of Lethenteron reissneri. Classification (NCBI taxonomy): domain Eukaryota; kingdom Metazoa; phylum Chordata; class Hyperoartia; order Petromyzontiformes; family Petromyzontidae; genus Lethenteron; species Lethenteron reissneri. The sequence goes on from NC_083801.1 coordinate 3,642,003, forward strand.
CAAAATAACGAGTAAACATTTTCTTCTCGCCGAAATATTGCGCCACTGGCAATGTTTCACGAACTTTTGAAGAGTGCGCATTTTCCATGCATATCAATATTTCATCCACAGCAATTTGCATGGCTCTTTCACGGAGGTTAGAAAAATTACCATAAGAAAATTGCTATTGGAGACGTTTATGCAAATTGCCTTTTTAGTAGTAAATGACTAAGGTAAAACATATTAAATTAACATCTTTATACGCCTGTGCAGTGTGCATTAACTTAACCTGTTAAAACAGTTATCTTGTCCACAAAATACAATCTTAGTACATTGTGTCACTTATATGCAATGGTGTGATCCATTAAGCAAAGAAATGACATTTTAGCATTTATCTGCACATTGTAAACATTGTAGTAAAGTTCTCAAATAGGCATACGCTCTTCATTAAACACACACTCATTATTCCGGCTAATGATATGTGTCAGCGAGTGTGTCTTTGGCAAATTAATCCTGTGCTGGCCTCATATTGCAGCACTGTATTAACAACCAAGTCCACTGGTTTGCATTGTTACGAATTAAACGTTGATCCTTTTGGGTCAACGATTGAGTTTGTTTAAAGAAGGTCAAAGGGCTAACGCAGAAGGGTTTTTTTTCTCTCCACGATACGTTTGTAAGTTTATTCTTGTGCATGCACATTGTTGTTACATGCAATGGAAGAAACGTGTAACTATTTAATTTCTATAACCCACAATCCCTCAACAGTGGTTGTCATATTGGGTGATTCACTTCCACCAAGGGAGTGTGGAATGTCCGCCACTGACTTTGAGCCAGTGGCACACTGTTGGGGTTGTCTGACAAGCAAATGGTTGCTGGTGGTTATTGATCAAATTACAGACGCACAGTGACCCTATACACTGCACAGGGGAGTTGCGAGGCATGCACGCATATCATTTGCACACATTTGCATATGTATTCACATGTACATTGGCCAGGGCAGCAGGTGCTGTACAAGTGGCACTCATCGCACAGGCAGCGCATGAGCAAGGCATTAATGAATTACTGAATGACTGCATGAGTGAATTAAAGAATGATTGAATGCATAAATTGTTGATTGGATCAATTAATTAATACCTTAATGAAGGCATAAATTAATAGTTGGATACATTGATGAATGGATGGATAAAAGCGTGAATAAATGGATAGATAAATGCATGAATGGATTAAATGGTTTCAATGAATGGTTGAATAAATGCATGAATGGTGGCGAAGGGGCGTTACGGTGGTGAGATGTTAACGACCTCGACTGGTATATAGGAGGACGTGGGTTCTAACCTGACCCTGACCTCTGTACATTTGGAGTTTGCATGTCTCAACTCCACGTGGTTGCGTGTATTCTTAACCGGGTCCCATTCGTTTCTCCCTCCATATTTAGACACATGCGTTTAGAGTATTTGACTGCTATAAATGTCCACGTGATAAGCCGATTCTTTGAGCTTCGATTTGTGGCCAGGTCGCTTCTGAAAAAGAGCTAAGTAGCTCAGTGGCCCTTACCTGGTAAAATTAAAAATAGTCTTGTTATAGTTCAGTTTAAAATGAATGTATATATGCCTGAATGAACGAATTCAAATGTTGTGAGTGTCACTTTGCCATGTCTAACATGTGGAGGTGAGGGCACCCGTTACAGCCATTGGCTGTGCCCATGCACTGGGCTACAAATACTCTTCATCAGAATCTTTATTTATCCTGGAAAAATCAGATGAGCTATGAAGCTATTTTTTACGAGACGTGCAGAGGCCCAACGCTTGTTGGGGCCCATACAAAGACAAAGACAAATATCCCCCATATAGCCTTAACAGACTGTTGGGGCAAGTGCTGTTAGCGAGCACTTATGAAGGCCGGCACGGCACACGAGGGATTGGGTGGGCAGCAACCTCGCCCGGCCGCCTTTGTCTCTCGTAGGGTCGATGCTTATGCACCGCACCAGGTACTCATTTGTAGGCTGAGTCGACCTAGGGGATAATCGTCACTGGTGTTGGTCGTGAGCGGGAATCGAACTTAGGTTGCCAGGTTTGTCATACAGCACAGCGCTAACCGCTACACTATCGTCCATAGAACACACACATTTTGTGTAAACATTGTAACTTGATCAATTGTCATCTGAGGTGTACAACTTATAATTTGTACCTAAATTGGGTGTGAATTGTTACATTCGCCGTGGAAGCTGCACAGCCTACACGCCGATATAATAACACTGTAATCGACAAAAATTCCTGGTCATATATCCCTCATACTAGAAGAACGTGTGCCTTTGGAGTCCGAGCTGATTGTGCCGCAATGTGTCACCGCACTGATGGCTTCACAGGTCAGGTCGGTGGTGCGCTCTCTGCGTGTGGCTCGCCACCTGTGGCACAGGCGGAGAGTGGCCCACCACTCCAGGCCATTGTACTGGACTGCAGTGGATTCAATTTCATGGACTCGGTGGGGGCCTTATCTCTAATACAGGTGACGTACTTCTCAATAAAGTACAATGTGTGCAAATCGAGGCGGCGCAACACACCAGCATTTTACCTGTCATCGGCTATTGGATGTATTTAAGTGATTCTCGGTTTGGGATTAATGCTTAATATGTTATACATCAGTGGCACTCCGATTCCTGCAACCTAAATAACCCTCACTGCATATCATTTACTTGAAGAGTACAACCATAAAATGCATGTAATTCAACCCAGTGGTCTGTAATAAACATAGTATATTTGGTTTACGTCTCCATTTATTGGGGATAAAGGGAAAACAACAGTAGTAGGGCAAAAGATATACAACCTAAACACTAATGAATATAAGTAAGCAGAATTCATTATATTGCACTAAGGCTTCAGAGTGAGCAATGCAGATGCATACCAACCGTCTGGCATATCAATGGAAAGCAAAGCAATTAATGCCAAGGAAAGAAATCCGCATGAAATATGAATAAGATTTCATACTTTTTCATCTGGGTTTTTCACTGAGAAATAAATTGCATGAAAATAATTGTTCTTATATAGTCAATAAGAACTATTCTGCTCCTGACTCATTAGTTATAGACATTCAGTGATTTTTTTTTTCCAAACAGCATTCAATTAAAGCTTAAATAAGTGTTATCCAATAATATGTCTGTTTCAGTACATGACTGATACACGTTTACATTAACGAAACAATGCAAATAGATATCTGATTATACGCGAGTTTATCCACCTTTTGGACTAAACTTGTTGTGCCAGGAACGTTTAATTATCCCCAATATATCACAGGATGCCATCACAAGATTGGCATGCGACCAAATTGGTCTTACAAGGCAGTCGCTAAGATCTCATTCGTGACAACAATCCCTATGAAACATTCTGTCCATAATCCACCACACTTTTTATGCTACCAAACAACAGCTGCATGTGCTTTCAAACAGAATTCAAGGACATTAAATTACAGCTTAAAGAGCAGCGTTGCCATCTCACACAGTCGTCGCTCATTAAAATGTATGACTCATAATAATATTGGATGTGCATGCCAAGATCGGTGGACTGCGGCTTGACAAATGAACTCGAAATATGTTTTATATCTTAAAAAAGAGATTCTGCGAGCCTCTTGTACTGAAAATAAAATGCATCCATCACCGTGGCATTGCTAATCAGTGGAGTGCAAGGATGAGCTCAACTGAAACTGGGACAATATCGTGATGGCCATCTCGTGCCCAACTCTTCAGAGTAGCAGGAATTGTGTTTCCATCTCCATCAAGATAAATAAATAAATAAATTTGTTAATCCTTCTGATTAAACACTCACTCACGTGTTGGTGCGGCTAATGAAGGTCGCATATGTGGCGCATTATTAATGCTGACGTTTGTTTGTCTTTGTGAAAGGCCCTTCCTCTTTAATCATCTGTGGTTGTGGTTTCAAAAATTGCATTTGAAAGGGCATTATTTTTTAATCACATCTCAGTAAGTATGGATATCCATGGATTATGTCATTCCAACACAACAACAGCCGTGTTTTTTGACACATTGGACATAATTTGCAGAGATTGTCATGAGCACATGACAACCAGTCAGTAAAATAATGGTTTGCTGTGCTATATTTATCCAATTGCTCAAGAATGCTATTAAAAGTAGTGACATTGTGACACACTATTCAAGATCGAGTGATAATAGCCAATGCTGGTGATGTCACCTCACCTTGCAGCAGTTTTGGCGCCCACGGTCTCTGCTTGAATGTTTAGAAATTTGAGGCCATCCTGATTGTCACCACACGACATCTCACCACCTTCACACGTCTAGCAAGACCATTGCTGGCTCCACCACTCATTCCTGTCACCACTTCAAGGTCCTCCTCGAAGTCATTCTTGACTCCACCTTCTCCTTTGACAGCAACACCAAGCACATCACCAGATCCTCTAACTACCATCTCATGGCCCTCCATAATTTACGTCCACTCATCGCCACATAAATTGCCGATACCCTCGCCTGCAGCATAGTCGAATCTCGCCTCGACTATTCGCCACTCCATCCTTATTCGATCTTCATCGAGTAACCTCAGGAAACTCCAACATTTGCAAAACCATATCTCCCATGCCATCATCAGTGTCTGTCATCCTAGGCTAGATTCCCTCACTTCCCTCCATCCCTTCCAATGGCTTTCCATCGCCAGCAGGAGCAGCTAGAAGATTGCCTGCCTTTGCCACCACTTTCGGCTGCCCACCGTTTCTTTCTTCACTCCTGTCACACAGCACCACAGCTCACATTAGTACTCCCGCCACGGTGCGACTCACGACATCATCTCTATACCCAGGGACCAGGGATGTCACTGTCGGGCATCGTTTTTCCGTGGTAGCCCTTGCCGTCTGGAACGCCGCTGCACATTCTCAGCAGAAACCTAAAGTGGTCCCATTTTTGTCGCCCGGCTTTCAAGCGACACTGAGCTTGGCTCTGCACCGCAGTCGTGGTCATTTATGTCGAGTGAAATATTGTGAATAAAATTGCATTATTTATGATTGTAACTTCTGCCAGATCCTGAAACTATTGCGTGTGAAATACAGTCTGCTCTTACACGTGCTCTATTATAATATCGCACCATCTGGCTCTAAGTGTTATCCTTGGCTTCTGACCTCTTGAGTACCACATAAATGTATTTTTCAGTAACTTGCCCTCCTCCATCTGACACAGCACCTTTCCACACCTCTGATTAAAATAAAAACGTGAACACTGTCCTGTTTTGCCAAGCAATTTTCAACATTCTTATTATGCACCTATTACAGTCAAAAGGCCGGTAACCGTCCTTTCGAGCTGCTTTATTAAAGTCCAGGGGGCCCAATTTTTGTCCATCATCCTGCCATATTTTTGGGGAATTACAAATCCGGTTGTTGTGATAAGTCAACCCGGGTTCACGATTCCCTATTTAACATGGGCCAAGTCCTTGATTGGGGATCACAGGCCACCCATCCTCAATCCACATAGCAGACTGGGTCAAAGTGTCCAGGGGCAATGGTGGACCTCGGGAGGAGAGCTACGTAAAAGCGGAACAACTTGATTATGCTCTTCCCAGTTCCACCATTCCAAGGGTAAACTGTCAGCGTCGTAGATTTGAAGGCGTGGTCACAAAAAGGGAGTGCAGAGTGCTCATGAGGGGGCCCATGCCGCAAGATTCATGTGGCCCGTTTGCGCCTACATTCCACTGTGGTGACACTCGTGCCTCATAGCAAGAAGGGCCTGGGTTTTGTTCCCGACTCGGGGCTCCTTTTTCGTGCAGAGTGTTTGTTTTATGTTCTCTCTCCTCCTGGTGCTCCGGTTTCCTCCCATAGCTAAAGGAACTGGTATTGGCCAAAACATTCCACTGTTGAAAAGTCGATTGAACATTACTCAATTGGTATTGCACACAACAATCTCGTCCCTACTGGGAAAACTCAGCAGAACCCTGCTGAAAAAAACAACGAGTCTTGCGACTCTTGAGTGTTTCCTAGGTAAACGAGTGTAATACAAATAAGAACATAAACACAGACGCCCATCCGAGTGCAACTGCGCCCCACTGTTGCAGCACCGTGGAAACCCAACCAGGGCTTCGTGGAATGGGTTTTGCTGTTGACTGGCACTGCAGCGGACGTAGGCCACTAAACCTGACATGTGCACATTTGCATATGGACATTATATGCCCATCTTGATTTGCCACCTCAATTTTTATGGGCAGGGCTTGCATCACGCAGGCTGTTTGAAATTCCACCGTGCACATTTCTTCCACAAGTTTTTTTTTAATGAAAATCTGTGCACGAATCACACAGAATGAGTTATCTGAAGTGCACTGCAAGCATAATTTCTGGGAAGTTTAAAATTAAAACCATGAATTGAGCTACAGCTCTGTGATCTGTGACCTCAGACATTGCTCTTGCCTCAAACACTCTTATGTTCCTGTGCTTGTCAGCGTTTTCAAATGCTGTAACTTCACGCCTTCTTAACATGAACTAAATAAGAATACAAAGAGTTGTTTAAACACCATTTTGTTCTTCGATCTATTATCTATCTGTACTGAATTTAACTTTACATGAAAACATTTGAATGCAATGACCAAGGTGGCTATATTTCCATATATATTACATTTTAGTAGGTCTTAGTGGTTTGTGCTTTGAATTCAGAATCCTTTAGTTTGGGTTGGTGGCTGATACAGAGATGTAATTTTTTAATCACCGGTTCTCCATATCACCACGTGTGTCACCGTTCAGAGCTCTGAGCCACCACTGTTGAGATGTTGGTTTTGAACAGCCAGTGATTAAACAATGTCCTCAGGTAAAGTGAGTTGGTGGTCTCAACCCAGTCACCAATGACTGCAAAACAAACAGTCAGTTTTTGTGAAATTTAGTTTTTACTCTAGATTTGGCTAAAGTCCAGTATCATCGCATGGCAGGTGGAGAACTTTACCGCCTACTGTGTAAATGGTAAAACAAACCACTCGCAAGGATTTTTCGGGAGAAGTCCTGCGAAAAATATCTTCCACCGGCTGTTATCTGAAATATGGTGGGGGGGGGGAGGGCATGCTGTGCTGTGATATTTCCGGGTGAATTCTTTATCTCCTGACGCTGATGGCAAAACTGGAATTGGGTAGAAAAAGTTTTTTTTTTATATATATAACACAATGTCGCCAGTTATAGTTTGAGCCACTGAAGTTTCTGGAGCTATGCTCTTTCAAATCTAGATTGAAAACTAATTTTGCGAGAACTTATTATTTTGTTTAGTTTGTTGTCTTTCCCCAGCACCTACTATTAGCACGGTTGGCTACGTACAGTGCGAAAGAAGTCCCACATACATACATGAGACATTCACAAGCTAGGGAATATGGTGTTGTGGGATTTAGTATAGGAGATATGTTGCTGAGAGATGTAATTATATTTTATAGGATGTCAAGGTTTTTTGTAAGCTTTCTGCAGTTTCCTCTCATTTGGCAATAAACTGAAGAATGACTTCACTTGTCCTCATTTCAACATCGTTTTGGGTTATTCAAGCACTCCTGATGATATGTGTTTGGGTGTAATGTTCATGAAACATTTACTAAATAATATAAAGAACTGTGTACATTCATCTCTAATGTTTTATGCTCATAATAATGTTGTGGTATATGCAGCACTTTGTCCGAATGCTTAAATAATTAAAGTTCCAGGTCTAAATTAATGATGACATGGAAAACTTTAACATTATGTCTCTTATTTAAATAATATGCGTTTAATCCACTTTTTTTTTTCTGCTGATGCAGGTCTGTGAAGATTTCAGAGATATTGGAACACGCGTCCTTTTGGCACGGTGCTCAGGTGGGTCTGATATGTCCCGTCAAGGTCCCTAAGATCTGGGGATGCAGGTCTTCTCTGCATTCCCAGGTCGAGGTTTCGGTCTTTGGGGTGACCGAACTTTTTCCCGTGTAGCCCGCGGGTGATGGAACGCTCTTCCAACAGATATCAGGGATCTCTGAGTCTGTGGACATTTTTAAAATGCGCCTTAAAACCTTTTATACACTTCTCCTTATTAAACGTGTAGTTAATTTAGTAAATGAGTCTTAAAATGTATTTAAAATATAATTTTTATGCTGAGTGTCTGCTGCTGCTGTGTCCTGTACAGCGCTTGGAGATCCCTGATGAAAAGCGCTTTATAAATGTAATTCTAATTATATTGGTGTCCATGATGCCTAAATTGTGACACGGCTCAGCGGTAGTGAGGTCTCCACTTGCCGCAGAGGTTCACGGTTCGTTTCCAGCGGCCGCCCTGATTAATACCGCAGGTCTAATAACCGTTAACAAGATCCTGGGACGTCGTTCACAAGCGAAGGCCATTGTGTGCCAGTGTTGTGGTCCAAATTTTAAACATTTCCTGCCAATTACTCAATTGAAATCGAGAAAGCAATCACCCGCTGTAAAAAATATCTAGAACTTTGCAAGATTACTCTAAGAAAGTCATGAGATTCAGTGAAAGGTTTTGTGGATAAACAAGCACAAATAATAATTGGATAATAATTGTCATAAAGCATTGTTTGAAATATACAGCAGCTAATAATGAAGTGCAGAACATATTGTTTTTTGAAAGGGAATGTAAATATCCTGACAATTATACGAAATTTCAATGTGGAAAAGTCATTGACCATCAAGAAGCACCGATGGCACACGTCTTATGCACTTTGCTGTGTTTTGAAGTTCATAGTGTGCCAATGTACACTATGTGTGAGCACCTTTACCCTGAATTCTAGTTAAATGCGACAATATACCCGCGTGTATCTGACCAAGGGAGCACGTAAATAAGAATGCAGATAAAAGAAATGTGAATTGAACTTCAAGACATTTGCATTCAAGTGGAAATTCATGCAAGGCTGTACACACACGCTTAGGTTTGCACATTTCAGCAATACGTTCTCGGTGGTATTAAATGTTTCATGATCAGACAAGCATAATTACAAGGAAATATCCCTTCTGTCGAAAATCTATTCTTGAGAGTTCGTTTGGAAATTCGGCTTATCTGTCAACAACTCCTTTACCAGCTTACGATTCTTAGTCAATTACATTATATTAAACGGGCATACACTCCTTCCATCAGCAGCTATGCCAACCATTAAGCATTGTAGGGAAATACACGTGTTAAATTGAATGCAACTTTCTAAAACACAATGGCATCACTCCTGTTGTTTTTCTTTCACTGCTTTGTTACAGTGAAAACAGTGATTTTTTTTCCACATCCAGTCCTGCGATCGGCATTGCCTCACGAAACAAAGGAGCCGTTTAGAAATCCTAGAGAGCAGTGTGACCATATCATGGGATCTCGGTGTTTGAACATCTTATCACCTGTTTTATTGCCAGAGAGGGTAAAACATATTCTTATTTTTCATTCAAAAAGGTCCCATGATATAGCTGCTCACCCCGAACCATAAATGCTCTGAAATGTGCATCGTCTTTGTATCGTTCAACTTTTGGTGTTCTCTGGTCTGACACTGGTGAGACTCGGTCCTAAAGAAGGCTGCTGCCTCTGGTGTAGGCCAATCAGTTTCAAAGTCAATGCAGATATTATCAGAGCATGTTGTTTTGCATGTTCCCCACCAAGTACGTGTGGTCAATGCAGACTTGATTCATAGCAAAAGGTTAATATTTGGTGTTTGAACATCTTAACACCTCTTTTATCATCAGAAAGGGTAAAACCTATTCTTATTTTTCATACAGCGTGTTGGCATCATAGAAAGAATGCAGGAGAGGTTTTTCACGAGGAAAACATCTTCCTGTGGTCTTTGTTTTTTTAAATTCTGTACCACAGTAGGAAGGTCACACTTTTTTCATATGCTCTGCTATGCGATAGTCTGTCACGTGACAGTCAAACTAATCATATAAATTTAGTGAAATGCCAGAGCAAAACCCAATTCAATATGACAGGTGTTTTTGTGCGATCATTTTGTGAACGGGCTTGGATCATTAACGCACTGCGGTCGAAACTCAGCTTTAGCATTCAAACCCATAACCTCAGCAACAGAATGTAGCTGCTCAGAGCTCTGACCTCTGAACCACTCTGCCTCCTCCACTGTTATTGTTAAAAAGTGTTATTTCATATCACTGCCCTCACCTAAATGCAATTGGCACTAGCCCACAGGTGTTTACAATCTCCGGGCACAGATGAAGTAAATAACACAATCAATACTTTTTAAAATACTTTTTCTTCTTGTTGCATTTGCTTACGTGCAGTTTGCCGTTCTCCATGTGCTGTGCACGTGGTGTCCACCTGTGCGTTCCCTCGCTATATGTTTCACCCCATTTCCACCTGATGATGAGCGCTTGTGTTGCGTTCGAAACGTCGTGATTTATTTGTATTTTATTTATTAATTTTTTATTTTATTTCTACATGCGTGACTTTACCGGAAAAAAAAACCAATGAGTACACAATCAATGTCTAACGCCTCTCCGAATTATGCCTATTGCCATCCGGGAACCCGCTGAGAGGCACAGTGCTCATTGCGCCTATGCGAGGCAGCATGTGGCACTGTGAAGCCGTCTAAACATGTGCCCCCGATGCTGATGCTTACATACTAATGATGATGACGAGGCGCTCCAATACGCCGCGGCAGGTGCACAGTCGAGAGATGGGGAGGTAACACGTTCCCTGACTGTTGGGTTTTCCTGTCTTGAGGGTAGTGATCACTTTCTTTTCCCTTTCCTCCAAACTTTTTCTTAAGGGAAATGTAAGTGCAAAACAGATTTTCTCACCCCCCCCCCCACCCAAGCAATCATATTCCATACACAGGAAAATGAATTTCACAGTCAGTCTGTCACAACACTTACTTGAGGAATTTTTGCTGTATATGGGGCAAGAATGAGCTTATTTTGAGTAGAATAAATGACAGACTTGTGGTAAATTTCGATTTAAAGCTTTCGTGACTGCAGGGATTCATTTTCTTGGTTCTTTCGGTAAAGTCATGTAGAAGGGAAGTAATAAAATAATAAAAATAAAACATAATAAAATAATTCTCACGACGTTTCGGCCACAACGCAAGCAGCCGTCTTCAGTTGGAGAACAGGTCTGTCAAGTAGACAGAGTCTGACTCAAGTAGACAGAGTCTGACTCAAGTAGACTCAAGTAGACAGAGTCTGACTCTGTCTACTTGACAGACCTGTTCTCCACCTGAAGACGGCTGCTTGCGTTGTGGCCGAAATGTCGTGAGAATTATTTTATTATGTTTTATTTTTATCATTTTATTACTTCCCTTCTACGTGACTTTACCGAAAGAACCAAGAAGAAGACTTGTGGTAGTGGAATTGACCAGTGTTCGTGTTTTGACCTTTGAACTATGTCAAACAACTATGACCACATGTCAGACGCAATGAGTGGCGTGCCACCTTGTGAATAAATCTCTCCATTGTGCTTCGTGTAGTGATGCCATCTGCAGTGCTAAACAAGAGGCTGTATTATGGACAGATCCTTCATCTGTCAGTTATGGGTGAGTTGTCAGTGGTGAGTGTTAGGTGAGTGGTGAATGTCTGAACAGTAGTGTCAGGTGAGTATGTCTGGTTAGGGTCAAGTGTCAGCTATACTGTCATGCCACCTCATTCATACAGCAGGCTAGCCTCTAGTTGATACAATAATACAATGATTACCCTCAAATTAGGGCACCGCGGTGGCTAGATGTTAACTCCCTCGCCTGGTATACAGGAGGTCGTGGGTTTCATCCATACTCTTGACGTCTGCTGTATATTTGGAGTTTGTATGTTCTCCCCATGGTCGCGTGTATTTTTTCTCCGGGTCCTCCGGTTTTTCTCCTCCACATTTAGAAACACGCGTTAAGAGTATTTGGCTGCTATCAAATATCCACGTGACAAGCCACTTCGTTGAGCTATCATTTGCGATCAGGTCGCTTATGAAAAAGCTACATGCTTCGGCGGTCCTTACCTGGTAACAGTAAACGTAGCTTTAATAGTTTCAGCTTCAAATCTTGCGCGATTTTTTTGTACCATAGAATAGCGTAATAATTTTGGCAATGACAGCCCAATATTTCAGCTTGTACGAGTTGGTGTGACGCAAGGCGCTTCGGCCCACATTCGTGTGGATTTTCAATTCTGCGCGTGCACTCCATTGTAGCATAATGGGCGCCGTGCCTCCCTGCAGGTTAGCAGACGTCGGCAGGCATTGACTGAGGGAGGTGTTAGGCTGGGATTGTGTTTTTACCATCTCATTGCCCATGGTTTGTAGACACCTACAGCCTCGTGTCAATTGCTTTCATGTGTGACCATTGATATCGATATACATTTTAACACGTAGGCTTTCGCGACCAATGTTATTCATAATCAACGATTTTTGGGTTTAGATCGCGTTTATTTATAAATGTGTCGTAACCCTCCACCACCCGACACGGCCAATCAGTAAAAAATGTGTCACGTTGACAAAGACAAATAGTTCACTGCTTTAGCCCACCGGTGTGTTGAAGCAACAACATTCACAATTTGAGTACGACGTTTCGCTGGTAATTACAACCAGCATCATCGGGCAATTCGCCAGAATGGTGAGGCTCTCCTGTGTCTCCCGTTCTTATATAGAGCAGCAGCAGGATGACGTCATCATTAACTCATTAACTCATCAGGTGCAAAGATTCAAGGGGGGAGTGATTGTAATTATATACTAGATTAGTAATCAGGCTATTGTTACGATGCGAGTTGTAGATTAGTAATCATTTGGAATGTGTTTTATTGTGATTATGCTACATTAGTAATCTGTTAGTGGTTGTTTCCCTTATAAGTAATTGTAATGTATCTTATTTAATAATACGCTTCCAGGCCGCACTAAGCCTGTAGCTGTCTGAGCGATTAAAGTTATTTCTGTTTCTCTCAATTTCAATCGAGACTAATTAGAGAATCGATTGAAATTGAGAGAAACAGAAATAACTTTAATCGCTCAGACAGCTACAGGCTTAGTGCGGCCTGGAAGCGTATTATTAAATAAGATACATTACAATTACTTATAAGGGAAACAACCACTAACAGATTACTAATGTAGCATAATCACAATAAAACACATTCCAAATGATTACTAATCTACAACTCGCATCGTAACAATAGCCTGATTACTAATCTAGTATATAATTACAATCACTCCCCCCTTGAATCTTTGCACCTGATGAGTTAATGAGTTAATGATGACGTCATCCTGCTGCTGCTCTATATAAGAACGGGAGACACAGGAGAGCCTCACCATTCTGGCGAATTGCCCGATGATGCTGGTTGTAATTACCAGCGAAACGGCGTACTCCAATTGTGAATGTTGTTGCTTCAACACACCGGTGGGCTAAAGCAGTGAACTATTTGTCTTTGTCAACGTGACACATTTTTTACTGATTGGCCGTGTCGGGTGGTGGAGGGTTACGACACATTTATAAATAAACGCGATCTAAACCCAAAAATCGTTGATTATGAATCGATATACATATGTAAAAACAAGTTTTAATAATAATGTGAGTTGAATTCACTTCGTTCACAGTCCTGTTTACTTGCACAGCGCTTGGTGTAAAAGGGTTTGAGAGTTGGGGGTTTATGCCTATATAAATAACCAAGTTTATTCACAACCCTGGAATGACGAACCAATTGCTGACAATTCAGTAGGGACTGAACGGAACGTCTCAGGGATCAGAGTTTCTGACGGAGAGTTGTCGGTGAATAACATACATTTCAAGCACCTTTCTTTTTGCCTGGTGGCAGACCTCATCTAAAAGCCCAACGTAGAAAAGCAGCAGTGCTGATTAACGCGGTTGTGAGATTGGCTGTTCAACTCAGCGGTGAGCGAGAGCTGAAACGACCATCATTGACGCGTGGAACGCCGATACACCACGTGACGATTTCAATTGTTTAGTTGTGTCGCGTGGTCAAACTACATAATATTGGAATAGCAAAATATACGTTTTGTATCAGGGTGGAGTGATTGCACGCAAGTTCATGCACCACGCTCTATAGCCGGTGACCCGAGTTTATTTCCAGCCGTGACTAACTTGAGAGGCGAGTGATATCTAAAATGGACCTGAGCACCCCTCCTTTACTCAAACTGCACTGACCAACGTGGTTGAGTATGGTCAAACAAGTCCCCTGGCGACCAGCAAGATATGGGGAGGCCTTCATCCAACAGTGAATTAATAAAGGGTTGTAAAAACATTAACACTGCTGGATATTGCACGTTCATTGAAACATATACAACTGGTGATTCGCATCTGGATTTTCAGCAATAATTTTTTCACACGTTTTAACTAAATACTCATCGCGGCCACTGTATAACATTATACTTTATACGCATTTGCTCAATGATCACTGAGCAACAGGGTTAATAATAAACTATAGTACCCCATAAATGTAAGCGTTTGATGACGATTTTACGTAAATTTATTGCATAAGAAGCAGTGAAAATTAATAAGATAATTACAATAATTGCTGATGTCCTCACAAATCACTGAAGGCCTAACAAACAATAAATAAACAACAGCCTGTAAATGTCAAGTGCATTTTCCCATTGAACGGCACCCTTTAGAATGTCTACTCTTGCTAATCAGGGCCAATGTGTGCATGTAAATTTAACCAAATGCGCAGTAGTTAATTGTAGAACCATTTAATTAAATAGGATTATTGTCAACACAATATATGGGTGTAAGAATGCTATGTAGGATTAAATGGATTTTGAGATTTTGATAGGATACTTATTTCAGTTATTTGGTGTGCACGTTTGAAATTAATTCAGCCACGTAATTAGTTTCCTTTAATGTTCTCAAGCAGTCAGCTTACTTCTTCTTGCTATGTCTTTCTCACAAAAGCCGTTTATTGTGAAATGTTAAGGTAAATGATGGTCTAGCTCATGGTTAATGGAATGCAACAAGGAAGCGTCACATACAGGAGCGGCCATGCTTGGGTAAGAATCTAAATAGGTAATATTATCCTCCACTTTGTAATTATAGCAAATAGCCGTCTACAGAGAATGGGCTGTGATTTCCAGCATGACCCCATTAGCAAACAACCGGACACTATTGATGGGATTTTAAATTGCAGAGTATTGGGTTACTTCTGTGTGCTAATAGATGGCATTAATGAAGCTCATTTTTTGGTGTGTTTTCTAGAGGAGATTCAAGGGACGTTGGAGAAGAGCGGCTTCTACAAGAAATTCAGCGAAGATGTTATTTTTGCAACCCTCCACGATGCTGTTGCTTCCATCACACCAACAACCACGGTACAGAAAACTGAAATTGCATTGGCATACAGCATTCACCAACCCCAACCCCACGCACACAATACAACAGCGGTAACGTAACCTTATATGTTTACTCTTGAAGAGAAAAAAAACCATGTCCACTTCAAAATAATTGCTGTGCGGATGCACTGCTCATTCAATTATAACATAAACTCATTACATCTGACACACACGTGTGTGTTTTATTTTATTTCATCCATGTCCACACATTGTTTGGTTCGTGCAAGGCACGGTCAAAGATTATTTGGAATGTCTTCCTTTTTTTCCAAATCCATTACGTTTAGGTAGGAGCAAGTTCAACGCTGTATTCATAGGGAAAGGGCATCGTAATATAGAAACATGGTTTGGCCTTATGCTGCAGTAGACGTTTTAAGTAACTGAAACTATTCCACGAATTGTGTAATGTCACTGAAATAATATATTTTTTTAAATATAATGTCCTCTATTTTCATCGCAGACTGAATTTCAAATGTGAGTTCCAAAAAACAATGATCTGCGCTGTGAAGTTGCACGAGGAGGTGCATGCTACGATTATGTTCCTGATTTTCAAATTAACATGAAAAGTCAAAGAAATTAGGCCCTCATTGAAATTTCTGGTAATCCGGAAAAAATGTTTTTCCAAATGTGACGTGCCGTTATCCCCGCGAAAAATTGTTACGTGACTTCAATGTTGCTAAGATTATAAAAACATAAACGTGGTTCCCTTAAATTATATTTTACATTTTATATTTAAAATTATCAAGTGTAGTGCATCAACAATAATTTCTGTATAATCCAGAGTAAGTTACAATGACCTCTGAAAAATACAATATTTCTTGCATTGAATCGACAAACTCGGAATGAAAATGTAACACAAACTCTTTAAGGAAGGAAGAGTAATACATCATTAATAATCAGCGTGTGTAAATTACCCCAAAGCTTGCTTGCGGTAGAACAATATTAACGTACCTTTAAATCTTACAATCATCTTGCGACGTATTTATTTATTTACAATCACGGTCATATGTTTGGAAAATTATATTTCGATTACACATTAAGGGTACCTTTCATTATCAGGTAACACAATGCTGTAATTCTAATCGTGATGCGTTGTTGTATGTCTTTGCCAAGAGGGTAAGTGCATACTGTGAGCAGTTGGTTGTGAGTGTTGTAATTTTCCACATGATTCATTCATGGACCATTGAATTGTTTCTCATTTAATTAACTTCTAAAATAGTACCGCCTGACCCAAAACAAAATTTATTTTATTTTTTAACTGCAAGGAACCAGCACATGATCCCTAAATGTTGTGTGGATTGTAAAACAGGTTAGTAATTTTATTAAAGAGAATATATATTTTAGAAAGGTGATGCTGGATTTGTTTAATCCTTATCTATAAATTATGAGTCTGGGGAAAGTTCATACATTATTATCATTGCAAGCGCAACCTTAAAACTTGCAATTCAATCTTCTTTGATATATTCTGCAACAGATGTGGATTCATTTATACAGGGGGAAAATACGTTTTTAAATTGATTTCACTAATTAATGTATTTTTTTCTTAATGACACAAAAGCAGCCAAGCGTTACACTTTGCATACCAGTTAATTGAATGATATTCGCACTAATTACATTAATATTCATACAGCAGCGTGCAGCACTGGTGTCCTGGCATCATGAAGATGTGACGGTTTTCTAAATGGCCTGTCCATGAAACTGCAGCCAGTGCGACTAGGATTTCAGGTATTGGAGTTGTGTTCGGAGCAAGTGATTTGACATAAAATACATGAACTGTTGATACGAGCTAGAGGTTGATATGTACATCCAGTATAACTGTACGGTGGCTGGGGTTCCGCAGAAATTGTAGGGCTCAGTTATTGGACACGTTTTACAGTCAAAGAACCGTCAACACCCTTAAAATTCCCCTAAAGATGTGTCTGTAAACAAACTCTTTGACATCTTAATTCGACAGATATTAGTGGTGTATGCAACAATGCATGGCTCCAGTACAAGCTGGGCTCAACGTATTAACGTTAACGTTGAGCCCAGCTGAGCCACTGTTCTTGTTGATGGTGGTGTGGTTGTAATTATGGGGCCAGATGTTAAATGAGAATAAAACTGGTCCATGACCCATTGTCATTCAGGGTTTAGCAGTTTATGCAGAAAATCATAATGGTGCAAATATAATTAAATAACATTCAAATAAGATACACCTGTGGGGAAAATACCAGTGTTTGAAGTATGAACTCGCCAGCATGAAATATAATATTCGGCTTGCCTGCTTTTTGCCAAGATATTCATCTTGATAAAATCCTGTTTATGAAATGTTGCATTTATGCATTTCCTTCCTCAGTGCTTAATATGTTGCGTTCTGGTATTACACCAGCACATATATTATTTAAAAGTTATGACAGATAATTCATAAAAGTACAATATTGGATTTTCTACACAATTGTCTTATGTTTCGATTTAAAGCTTTCGTGACTGCAGGGATTCATCTTCTTGGTTCTTTCGGTAAAGTCACGTAGAAGGGAAATAATAAAATAATAAAAATAAAACATAATAAAATAATTCTCACGACGTTTCGGCCACAACGCAAGCAGCCGTCCTCAGGTGAAGAACAGGTCTGTCGGAAAGACAGCGTCTGAATTCAGACGCTGTGGCTGAAACGTCGTGACTTTGCCGAAATAACCAAGAAGATGAATTGTCATATGTTCACCTGAATTGTATTTTGGTCATCGCATATGAATTGAAAATGTTAGCTTTTGAACAGTCAAATATTTTCCCAATGTTCTCTGATATGTAATTAATTATACGTGCTTGTAAGTTTTTTAAACATTCATAAGCATTTAAATCTAAAATTTAAATATGAATGCGCTCTGTTATTCTAATAATAAAAACATCCAATTATGGTATTAAACTGCATTCATAATTATATGCTCAAAAAATATGCTGTGTTGTATTCAAAACACATTGATGGTGGTTTAATATTGTAGGTACTTATTTTTTAATGTAATTTTTCTTCTCAAAAATCAAACCCAATTGTTATTAAAATTACTGTAGTACTATTTGTCAACGCCTATGTTTTTATTGAATGTCATGAGTGCATAACGCGAATCACATTAAATGTAAATGTCCACGTGTGGAAGAAGCTCTCAGTCCTAGGGACTCGTATGTTTATTGCCTCGTTCAACTGTATGTGTCGACCCTGACTAAAATTATCTTCTTTTGCCTTCACAACAAACAAACATCAACAAGACAGCTGGGCAGGGTCGTACAGGATGTGACCTCCACTCATCTTGGGGGTCATTAATGAGTTTTTGGCTGATTCAGGATACATTTCAAACAAGGACTGGAGTGACTTGGGACTTTTTCACCACTCTCCATCTCCTTTCATCTGTCAATTCATGGCGCACGGCTGGCATCAGTGGCAAATGATACCTAGACCAGTCCTGGACCCCCCCCCCCCCTTCTTCACCAAACCACACTGACCAGCGTCGTAAAGGTTGGTTCAACAACGTCCTTCGCCAAAAGCTGTGAGAAGGACTTCAGTAAGCAATAGATTCACAGAGCGTTGTAAATGATAACGTTACGATATGTATTACATGAAGACAATACACACGACATATTGTATCTTAGTTCGCTCTCTCTGTTGGTCTCTGTCAGTCAACAATGAGAGTTCAACCCCGATGAAGCTTGGAGACTGGATGGAGTTCAAAATAACTCACACACTAACACCTTGTTGATTTGAAGCTTTCGTGACTGCAGGAATTATTACACTGAAGACAATACACACGTGACTTCACCGAAAGAACCAAAGAGTAATAACACCTTGTTGTGAAAGACCCGCGACGCTCACGGTCCACCCTAAACCGCATCCACTGCACAACTCATGGCAGATGCGGATACCTGATGATGCACAATAGAAAATTTTAAAAAAATCTCTCCAGTGTGCGACTGTGGTCATCCAGAATAGACCGTACAACAAATAACGACGCAATACTCAATCCACAAATACAAAGGAGACATCATCACAGCGATGCACTCTGACTCCTGACGCGGTTATTATCTGGCTTGACCACCCGAATGTGAAATTGTTGTTGTTGTTGTTGCGCTGCCTCTACATCAGCAGCCGTACGAAATAAGAAGACGTCTACGTCCACCTGCCTCTGTCTGTCTGTCTGTCTCTCTCTCATTCTCTCCAACTTTATCCCACTCTCCCTCTCCTTGCATCTGTCTCTGTGTGTATCATTATGTATCTATCTGTCCTCCCTGCACTCTGTGGCTCAGCCTCCCTGTCTCCCTCTGTTTCTATGCCCTGGTGACAGTTGGGATAATTATTTACGTAATTATTGGTTATTGAATAATTAACATCAAGTGATTGCTTAAGTAATGTTAATCGTTTTCGTTAACAATTAATATGGTTCGAGCTTCCAGATGTGGGATGTCAATTGTAGGGGTCTATACTGACGTACATTAATACTCTCTAAAAAATGCCCTCAGTTCACAGGATCAGGGAATTTATTTTTACCATTTCAGCACATTTGTAAAACGTTGAATGCAGCATGTACTTTATCAATACGTTTAAGTTAGAATAACATAATTTGTAATACAGTATACCAAAACAGCACTTTGTTTTCGTTAATATATATACATATATCATCAAGTTCATTTTCACGATAAAAGTAATAAGTTTTCAAGGCATTTAAATCAGAAATTAAGCATTTTCTGAAACACCGCGTTTCTAAAAGAAGGCTATTGAACTATAATTTATTAGTTGTCAACATAGTTGCATACGTTGTGAGGTCAAGTTATGAATAAATTCAGAATACTAAATTCAAGATCAAGATCTCGGAAGTTACACCCACTTCCTGGATTGTTTTTTTTTTCACTTCCTTGAGCGTGTCCTGATGATGCTTGATGTAGTTTCAAGTGAAACGTCGTATTGAATCGTAACATATTGGTTGTGAGAAATGCTATTTCACTCATGGTGAGCTGAAATAACTGGCAAAATTAAACACTTGTCTACAGTAATGCTTTAACTTGATCGGCTATGTTGGGTGGTGGAGGGTCATAACGACACACATTTGGCCGGATCATTGCATGGCCTGGCCCAAAAATAAAATATTAATCGGCAAACTATTTTCTTCAATTATTTTGAGGGTCCCCATATTTATATATGTTATTTTATTCCAGATTGTCGTCTGATTAAACATTTTGGATTTAGATACAACAGTTTTCCTCGGCCTGGGTTAAAAACAGTTCAATAAAATATAAGCTCATTATGGGACGCCAACATTTTAAATGATTAATTTTAGGATTTTTATCAGTATGAACATAGACTTGACTATTGTTATCTATTTATATATTTTATTTGTCGATCCCATCAATTACAATATAGCTTGCATTAGTCGCCAATGATCACATATATATTGGATGACTCATGTCTGTTTATATCAGGACTTTTCTATGATGTGGACCAGGATCTCCACAGCTAAATTAGTACAATTTTGATGAGGTGTTCATTTAAATATCTTCACTGAAATTCATCCAACATCCCCTTTTTATTTACGGCCGCTTTTAACACATTATTGATATTATTGTGAGCTCCCAACGCATCTATATGATGTTGCTTTTGTTGTCCAAAGCAGTGCTTCAGCTTTTGATAGCAGATGTCATTGTTTTATGCAAAGTATATTGGAGGACATTGTGTGCCAAACTCTTAGCCCATGTTCTGAATATCACACAGCCGAGCAGACGTTCACCATTTATATGTGGCTGAAGTGTGTTCAGACCTCGTCATAGCAGGCCCCATATTAAAATGACAATAGTGATTTAAAAAAAAGTATAAATAATGCATAAAAACCTAAACCCGCTATGTTTCACTTAGAGCCAAAGCCTCTGCAGATTGGAGGCTGATGAAGACGAACAGGAAAAGCTGCTGTGTTCCTATACTGACGGGTACTTATTTTATGAATGTCAATTAGGGTGGCATGTTTACAGATTTTGAGGCAAACTTTCATCTTAAATCAGAAGGATTTGACTTACCTTTGAGAAACATGCTGTCATATGGGACATAACATGCATATTCACCATGGCAAAAGGTTATCTTAACCAAAATACGGATTGCCAACTGGGGACAGGCAGTATCCAGATTGTTGTATATTTATGGGCACATTGAGGCCTGCTGCTCTTATCCATCACCCCGCATCATGTACGTATCAATACATTTACAAGTGAACAGAGAGACCACTTTGTGGGATGAACACATTTGCATAAGAGCGAGTGAATCCCACGTGTTGTGTTGAACTTTTGAAGGTCAATTCTGCATTAATTTTAGATGCATAAATTGCAGTGTTTCTCTGCACAGCTGCCATGTATGTCGGGTAGACAACAACACGAGGGCTGCCTTTACAAGCAAAGCATTTTATAGCCAATGGCAGTTGAATCAGGCATCACCACCGCTCAGCGCATGGCACTGAGTGTGGGAGGCGCGGTAGTGCTGTGAGTAGGGTGAGGGCCAACAACCTTTCCAATTGTCCTCACTGATGCTGAGAACTAAACGTAGATGCAACGTGGCCAGGCCTCTGTGACTGCCATACCAATGCGCGTCACACTGCGCAGACTACTAGGGAGAAGGTGCGTGTTTGTATATATCGCACAGGGCCTCAGGGTCGCTGGCTTACAAATTACCATTAGTATTATCCTTAACAGCACAAGAGCCAGAGCAGTCTGTTTTTTATTTATTTTACCAGGTAAGGCCCACTGAACTATGTAGCTTTTTCATACGCGACCTGGCCACAAATGATAACTCAACGAAGTGGCTCTTCACGTGGAAATGTATAGCAGCCAAATACTCTAAACGTATGTTTCTAAATGTGGAGGAAAAAAAACGGAGGAACCTGGAGAAAAATTCCCGCGACAACGGGGAGTACATGCAAACTCTAAATATACAGGCATCAGGGTCAGGATTGAACCCACGACCTCCTGTATACCAGGTGAGGCAGTTAACATCTCGCCACTGGGGCACCCTAATACAGGCTACATGGGGGTGGGGGGTGTCATCCTTCCACTGTTTTCTCTTCAGCATAACTCCACTAATTGCCTGATTTTCATCACTATGAATCTCCCACCCATCCCTTAACTCATCCCAACCACAATGACATGCGATGTCACATTTACATCACGTGAAGCATGTATGCTGTCATTGATGTGTGATTTATATATGTGTGGCTTTGAGGCCACATAGAGTAACGGGAATATGTATTGTCTTGGTAAGAATAATAAAAAGGGTAAAACGTAGCTTGTTTAACCACCGAAATGAATGACATATAATCAGTAGACCAAGCAGAATTTCCATATCAATGTATTATGGAAATCTACAATGGAGGAGGAATACCAAAGCTACATGAACTGTCTCCTGAAGCCCACTCGTGGCTAACAAACTTCGGACGTACGTAGGCAAGAATCAAATTTAGGAAGCATTTTTGGTTCTTTGGGTAAAGTCACGTAGATATAATTTATTTATTTTTTCTATCTACGTGACTTTACCGAAAGAACCAAAGAAGATGAATTCCTGCAGTCGCGAAAGTTTTAAGTCAAAATTTAGGAAGCATTTGTTTAAATGGGTCAAATTCTCCATTCATTGGCTTGGGCTTCATCAAGTCTCGTGCGCAGGGCGTGCTCTGATAAATGCATTCATCGGAAGTTCCCACTTGATTCATGTAAGCCATCCAAGAACACCACGCACCAAATATGAAGCCTGCTCATCTGATAACTGTATTGACCTAATTGTCAGATGCCACAGCCTGTAACTATTTTGATCGCTTGATTCTGTATTGGTAGAAATGTAACTGGAATATGACCTGGGGATTCTTAAAACCGAAGGATATTGAAAGATTCAATAGGACAGGGAGACATTTTTTCTTACAAAGCTGGTGCTGATCAAATGTGATTTAAAAATGCAAATATACCAGAAAGCAAATTATATTTAAAAGGCTTAGATTTGTAGGTCTTGATTCATTTTATCATAATAAAGACCACGAATCATAATGCTGGTTTGTGCTGATTATTTCTCGTACAGTTACGTAGGTTATTGCATTTTGAAAATGCAAATGTGTCAGGTTTACGATATCTGAATTTCAATCAAAGTAACCAGTGTAGCATGTTGACGGACATTCAGAGAAGATACATCTTCAGCAGTGCATATCTGCAAGGTTTCAAAAGGTCAATCTTTTCATTTCATGCACTAAACCAACCCATCTGCTGAGAACCTTAAAATTTCCATTTTTTTCTCATGATCCATCCGTTACACTTTGCATTACTCAGAAGAGTGTTTTAGCTGTGATTGCTTTGCCATCTGTTGAGTCAGGAGAAACTCTTTAACATTCCGTGATTGCACGGTAAATATTCAAGCTTCCTGGTGTGTGGGTAGTGAGTGCCCAGCTCTTCCGTGAGGAATGCTCAGATGTTTTATCAAACCATGCAGAATAAAGAAAAAAAACACGAACACACATTTCTTGATTTTTTTTACTAACAGTTTTTTTATGTAACAGTTACAGGTTACAAATACAGTATGCAGCATCTCATAATGATCAGCCTATACAGTACCTAATGATGAAGACATGAAAAACAATGTTCATTTGGTACAGCACAGAAAGCTGTTTAGCAGACTATCATGAACAAGCAAAGCTTTATTGCTAAACAAGCATCTCTATGCTAGTCCAGAAAGCAGCATTTGATGACTACACCATACCATTATTTGCACTTTGTGCACGCAAGAAATAAAGCGCCGTCCTAGCATGCCTTACGAGTCCTCGCCATCAGCGGTAATCGCGAAGATTACGTTCAATCGGTCGCGTCGAGTGGACGTTCCCCTCCCGTTTGTCATACTGAAATATGTCCCAAGGCATTTACATTGCGAAAAATCATCAAAGACCTACTGTTGGAGAACCCGCCGTCGATGCCTTCTTTGGTGGTCAGGCATTTTTAAAGGATGCTGTCTAAAATATGTTTTTTTTCAGTTTTCGTACGACATATACCGTGCATTGTTTCATTTTATTACGCTATTGTGTGCGAGCTGTCCACTGAATGGCACATAATGTAATTGTCCTTCGTTACGTATGGATAAACGACGCGCACTTTTTTATAGTGGGGGTATTTTATTACTGGCCATAAAATGCAATGGCATGCATTTTATTGCTATTTCTTAGTGTAGGCAGGGATACCGGTAAGAGTAAGGCAGTAAAAATGAAACTTTCATCCGATATTTTCAGGTCGCTATCCAATTGGGGATGTGGGGGAAAGGTGATGGGATAACAGATAGTGGGTGCTGGTATTATATGAAGCCTTACGTCTTGCACCACACGTCAACTTCACAAGGGCATGTATTAAAAAAAGGTTATATAAAAATATAACATTTTACCATAGTAGGGAATAGAGCTGGTTAAAAAAATGATTTGGTGTCACATGGGGGTGTATCCCACAAATGAGAAAGATCGGCTTGAATAGCTCATTTAAATAAAATGTTAAATAACGGTATCTTTAAAACAATATCCATGGATAGATTTTTTTTCAATGAATACAAAAATAAAATTTAAATATCAAAAAATAAAATAACACAGGTTTATCAATGACTGTTGTCTCACGTTAAGTCAAATGCAGTCTTTTGAATTGCTTATGACAGGGCCCTCAAGTCAAAATAAAAGCATTTCCCTTGCTCGACGGAGGTACAAGGCAGCACTCAACTCTAGTGAAGGCCCTCAGCCAACAGTGGGAACTTCACATCCCTTGGCAAGGACGAATCTCTCGAAAACAAGACAGCCACTGTTGACGACCCAGGTGGGACTCGGGTTATTCATCTGAATGAGATGATGTGCCGAATTGGCGTCGACTAGGGAGGCGATTTTCATGGCCTTGCGTGATTGCCAATCGAGTATACTCTTTGGTTCTTTCGGTAAAGTCACTTCAGCAATTGTTTATTGCTGTGGTTGTCCCACCTGATGACGGGCGCTTGTGTTGCGCCCGAAACGTCGTGATTTAATTTATTTTATACCTACGTGACTTTACCGAAAGAACCAAAGAGTATGGATCCCTGCAGTCACGAAAACTTCAAAACTATATTGCCAGTCGAGTCTTTAAAATGCGGAAAGCGATCACTCGATCATGCAAGAAGTAGCTATCTTGTCACTTGCCCTTTTCATTTTCAACAAGAGTGGGTGCTTTCTGGCGCACAAAAACTACGTCTCTTGTACGGTACAAGTCATAGAAAAGGGGTGTGTGCATGCACAATTGTTTTAAGAAGGCGTCAGGCGAGAGATGCCCAGGCAGTGGTGGATATTAAAGTAATGTTTACAGTTGTTTGATGAAAAGGAGGGTGATTGGGGGGGAAAACTGACGCATTCAAACAAAATCTCAGAGCGAAGGGGGAAACGAATTGTATAAAAAAAAATCAGCATTTGCCACAATATGAACACCACATTACTGCTGCATCATCTTTTTGCCCTTTCCCCGACGCTGAACGTTTGAAATGCAGAACTGCATGTGGCGGCAGGCGACCACCACGGCCACGATCAAAAACACATTTTGGCAAAACGTAGAACTCCTCAACGCTCGCATGTACACAACTTGTGAAACAAAAACAAGAATCACTACAGCGGTACTACTGGATATTAAATAAACAATAATCGTCATTAATACAAATACTTGTACATGAGCTGGATGTAGATCCCGCTTCGTGTTGCCAAGAGAAACATTTAAATTATTTTGAGATGTGCAGCTGCAACCCAGTTCCTGCTCAGTGCTATTCTTTTTTTTAAACGAGAAAAAAACACAGATTTGGCCTACCAGCAAAAACACATGGATAAACATTGATCATGGGAACACATTCCACAGTTGAAGGTCAGAGGTGTTAAGTATTCTTTCAGTTTATATAAAATGATGACTGGTATTTCTGTACTCATCTAGAAACATTGTAAACAATATATCTCGAGCATCACTAAAGCATTGTTGATGAGCCTAATTTGGTAAGCGTACGAATCTCTTACAGGTTTAGTCTTGCGTTTAAAATTATTCTGATGTTTGACCCGTTGTATATTAGCTTCATCTCCCCAACCGTTTGACTACATTTGGTTAAAAAAAATATTACACAAGGGAGACACACACGGATTTGCTTATTCACATAGAGCAGAGAGACGAGACACACGGAGTTATCATGCACGTGCCAACATTCCACATGGTGAATTTAAGAGGCATTACTTTGTCCAGTGGTAACTAATTTAATACGTATGCTTATTTTACAAGACTTGGGTATTTGCTGCCATAATAGTTATAACAAAGAAAGAGATATAGAAAAAAAATGGAAAAGGGCACTTGTAGAAATTATGCAAGTAAAACAAAATAAAAATGCCCAAAAATATATATTTAATATAAAACATTAAAGCAATATATCTACAAAGTGCAGTATTCGATAATTGGACACCTGCCATAAAGAGATATACACATATATATTTGTAATCTTGCTCTCTCTTTTATACTCTCAAAGTACACGTTTATAGTGGATTAAATCTGAATACGGTTCATTAAGGCAGAAACAGAAAACACCGACTAGGCAGCGCTGACGAAGCATGGTGGGGTGGGGGGGGGGGGGTTAAGCAGCGTGAAGAGATGGCAGCGCCAGCACTTTGTGATGCTCTCCACGAGAGCATGGGACAGGGCTGCGGTAAATCCAGCAGAGACACATCAGTTGCACTTACAAGGCTTCGCACGACCGTGGATATGTATTCACTCACTCGCTCGCTCGCTTCTCCTTTCGTTGCCGTTCCCTATTGTCGCTAAATTGCTCTTGGAAATCCAAACACATTAATGAGTGCAATAATTTGTTTTCGTTTGAAACGTAATGCGTGGTAATTTTTTGTTTGTTTTGTTTGTTTGTAAGACTTTAAAAGGATCTCGGCACACAAATGCGGTATTTGTCTCCCTTGGATAAATTCAACCGACAGCGTCGGGCCCCCCCTCCCCCCGATCCTCGCCCTACTCGTAACATCGGCGTGCTGGCACATCGGCTACGCCTGGGTGGCCTGCTTGTACTGCCCGTTGGTTTTACTCGAGAGCTTCACTCCGTTGTAGAGCTCAAAGTTGTAGCCGTCCAGTGGCGTGGGCCCGTTGCCAATGGTGTGCAGCGCGGTGGTGGAGGAGACGGGGCGGGCGCGCGAACACACGCAGTAGAGCAGCAGCGACGCGCACACCATGCCCATCACGATGCCGAGCGCGCTGATGGTGATGATGGTGATGAGCATCGGGTCTAATGCCTGGCCGAGGCTTGGCACGGTGGCGGTGACCCTTGTGCTGTCCTTGCTCAGGCTCTTGCCTCCTCCTGGCCCTGACTCTGGCATCCATGGTCTTGAATCTACGGTTTGAACAATAAGCACAAAGTACAGTATTAATGGTTGCAATGCTGTTTGTGGATTGAAATGAAGGTGAATCTTACAATGCATACGAGTTGCACAGTATTTCGGAAATGTAAGGGTATTTCAGCGAGTAAAGTGAATGGTAATGCTTATGTATGATTTTGGGAAATATTGCACAGTGAATGGGATGTGACCCGCATGTTCATGCGCAATTTTCTTAAGATCAATGTGCTTGCCACGAAATGACACCTCATTGGAGCGGTGAACTCTTGCTCATATACAGCTAAAGTTATTCAAACATGTATAATATAGGTTTTTTGGGTTAAATTGCTTAAATATAGAAATGTGTCGTTAAACCCGCCACCACCCGACACAGCCAATAAGTAAGGGTTGTCACGAAATTTACGCGATCTAACCCAAAAAAAACCCTGTATTATGGATGATATTGGTTGCGAAAGCCTACGTGTTAAACTGTTCATCAAACAATTGGAGCTGCAATGTGGTTATATCTGCAATAATCACAGCAGTCACGTATGGGTGGTATAGCTGATTGGGGCAAAACATGCATTGCCTTCACTCTAGCTGTGAAGCTTTAAGAAACATCAATAATTTTTGCCCTGGGGGTCTTCTGTTAACTTTTCTGTTAGGCAGAATACACATAAATTTCGATTTAAAGCTTTCGTGACTGCAGGGATTCATCTTCTTGGTTCTTTCGGTAAAGTCACGTAGAAGGGAAGTGAGAATTATATTATATTATTTTATTCTTTTATTGTGTTTTATTTTTATTATTTTATTACTTCCCTTCTACGTGACTTTACCGAAAGAACCAAGAAGAAGAATACACATACTTTGAGAACTTAAAACGCCATGGTTTATTGAACGGACTGTTCCCAAATGTATCCTTACGTCCATTTATATTCGATTAATTAAAATAAACCTCTCAACAGGAGCAACTGGTCTGACACATCTGCGACCATCGCAAATATTGTCATGTGCTGATGCAGCCGCTCCACTCGTTTGTAAACATTGCCTGTCGCAGTTTACACCGTTGTTATTCACATTTCAGCTTAATTTGGAAAGAATACCCTCAGAGGATAACTTTTAAAGACAATGAAACCTCAATCTTAAAGTCCGTCAGGGGACCAGAAAAATGAACAATAGTTCTGGGAAATGTGTTGGCACGGGAAATGTTGTTTCCTGCCATCAAAAGCGAGGATGCTCCCGCTGTCTGTCTCCCACTCTTGCTTCTCTCTCTCTCACTCTCACCGGCCTATCTGATGCTGTATCGCCCTCCCGTTCAAGCCTCTCGCTCATCTGTACGTCTCTCACGCCGCGTACGCATCTATCGCTCGATGGATCTCTCCCACGCCGTGCCGAGCCTCCACTCTGCCCACGTCGCACATCTCCTGCGCTGTGCCTCTGCCCGCTTCTCTCACTTTACACGTCTCCCTCCACGCAAGACGTGCATCTCCCACCTTTGTGTGCACGGAGGCATCTCCCACGGAGGCATCTCCCCAGCTCTCCACGCCTCTCACGGCACTATTCCTTTCTGATCTCGTCAAGGAGCATAAACCATCACACGAACTCCGGTCATCCTTGTGGATAGCCATAGAACAAAGACGGCCACTTCAATTCATCGTGCGCTTCCGCGGCTATCTGGAACGTTCTACCTTCTGATATTAGGAAGCCACCGGAGCTATGCACTTTTAAATGATCTGGATTGAAAACTCTTGTCTATCGAACTGTCGTTTGTGTTTAGTTTGTTGTCCTTCCCTCGCACCTCCGATTAGCACGGTTGGCTACGTACGGTGTGAAGGAAGTTCAACATACATACATACATAGATTCACACAGAGACCCATAGATTCACACAGAGACCCATAGACGCACAAAGAGCCCCACAGTTTGTAGTCCATCCCCTACACCTCTAACGAGCTTGGTTGGCTACGTACAGTGCAACAAAATGTCCACATACATAAATACTCCATGCATCTCCCACCTATCTCACACCTCTCTCCACACATCTCCCCCTCTTCATGAATATTCCATCTCTTACTCCATGCATCTCCAGACATAGGTGATGGAATTATTCATGCCTTTTGTTATTAAGTTAAACACGTGATTGTGAATTGTATAAATAAAGGCGGAAATATTTCAAATACTATGTATTGCCATATTTCCACCACGTGAGATGTTCTATTGGAGGGTCGCCGTTATGTTTGCATAGAGTGAAATGAAAAATGTTAATGGTCGAATTACGTCGCTATAAGTGCGCTGAGCAAAAAAATTAGCGATACGGAAGAAAAAAAATCACTCCCGCATTGCGACAATGTAGATTGTAATGAGAATATGTTTAATATGTTTTAGTCGTAAGTGAAGTTGATGAGAAACGTGGATATTTGAGAGAACGTCCGGAACAACGTGAGGATTGCACGTTGAGAATTCCTGCTGATAGTGGGGCGGCGGTGGCGGCGGCGGTGGGGTTGAGTGCATTATTTAGTTTTGCTAAATTGCCTAGTTTCCAGTTGAGTGTGACAGCCATTGGTCAGCGGGGAGAGAGCGCGACCTCAGCCCGTGGGGAAGGAGTCTGGTCTATCTGTTTGGCGATTATTTATTACCTGCGCCGGATGGCGGGAGATAAAAGGTGACTGGGAGAATGAATGTTAGAAGAAGAAAAACATTCCCCCACCCTTTCCATCTGGCGTCCATTAGCCGCCGCTTGGTATGGGTAATAAATAAAACGCAGACAACGCAGCGTTGCCTTCTCAAAGCAGACTCGTGCATTACCAGCGCCGGTCTAATTTAAACATTCACGTGGCAAGCGCTGGGAGGTGCTAAGGGGCCATCCATTGAGTAGGCACGCAAAAATCTGTAAAAACTGGACCCCTCCCCCCTTCCCTGTACGCACGCGGACTTTTTACAACTCCCACCCCCCCCATCTGCGTACGTACGCCTGACACATCCCTCCCTACTCCCCCAGAATCCTATAGAACGGCCGATATTTAATCCACGCAGAAACGATCAAGGATCAATTAATCAACAGATAGTCCACCGCCGGACTATCTAACTAATTTGAAGGCCAATGTAGACCAATCATTATTATCGAGGCTTCACCCCCCCCCCCCGTTTCCTATGCGTACGCACATTGTCAGTAGACCCCCCCCATACGCAAGCGTACGCATTTGGGTTAACCCCCCCTCCCCCCTCCATGCGTACGCACTAAATGGATGGCCCCTAGCGAACTGGAGCTCCCACAATTTCAAGTGCGCCCCCCCCCCGCCCTGAGAAGTAGTGGGGGAATCCATAACGGCAACATTGAAGGGCTCGTAGTGTGAGACCCTTTCTGCTTTGAAGCCGTTTGTCATCGTCAACATTGTGTGGCGGTAATCATTCAAGGCTACGTATTTTGAATTGGCTACTGGTCATTAATTTGTTGCTGTAAATACGCATTTTATGACCGAATCGCCATGCACGCGCCCGATCTCGTCACATCTCGGATGCTAAGCAGGCCACAGCCTGGATAGTGCTTTTTGAATGAGCGACCACCACTCACAGAATGGGTGTCATAGCCTGCGTCGAGACCATGTCGTCAGCAGACAGCAGCGCAGGACATCTGCTGTGCTACTTCTACTCCGCACCAACGTCTTTGCGTCCCACCTTCACCAGCCCGCAATGGCCAGCGTGCTCAAGTATGGTCAGATTCACCTTCACGACCCCGTGGCGTGGGAAAGGCGCTCATCCCGCAGTCGAATGGCACGAGGGCCGTGTACTAGGGCTGAACGATTTGGAGAAAATATCTAATTGCGATTTTTCTGACATTGCGATTTGATTTGCGATAAAAAAAAGTCAAGCTTCAGTTCAATATTAACAGTGTAATTGATTTAAAACATGTGATGGAGCATTACCACATGATACCATCAAAATATGAACTGCTCTATATATTCTAATGCAAGGATGAGAACTTAAAATATATGAATTGCTTCCAACATGTATCTATTAAAATGTTTTAATTGAAATAGAACAATCAAACATAGAACATAAATAAAGTTATAATAATAAAAATAAACCAATTCCAATAAGTAAGAGGACTTTTCAAATCTCAAAAAACCGCAGCTTTTGCGATTTGCTAATCGCATTGTTTCAAATTTCGATTTGAAATCGATTAATCGTTCAGGCCTACCGTGCACACCACGTGCATGTACGTCATAATGATAGTGACGCTGCTCTGCAGTGGGCTTACTTGGCATTCTGGGAAACCAGTGCCGAGGTTAACCTCATACAGTCTACGGTTTGGGCGCATTTGGATCTAAATCTAAAATACATTACTTTAGAACCGATGCAGTTTCGCGTTAGAGTTTCGTTGTCTCTTTAACCGCGCCTCCGATTTGCACGGTTGGCTACGTACGGTGCTGAAGAAGTTCAACGTACATCCATGCCCATGCGACTGCAGCGCAGCTCATTCTCAGGACCGCACAAACCGCGGCACTCGTGTGCTCTACGAAGCGCGTGAGGGCTTCACCGTGCTGCCGTTGCTTCGGCGAAGGGAAAATGATCGACATTTTCTCGAAATCCACTTCGCAATCCGGCGACAACTGATACTCAAAACTCCTGAGTGGTGTGACTCATAAACGAAGGGCTGTTAATTTGTTACGGAAGAGGTGCAATTCTGGATAACAGTAGATGTTTGCCAAATTACGTTTATAATATATCACCGAAGCAGAATTCCAGCGTGCTATTGGAGGAGTTGAAATAATGTGGCAAGTCTCCACTAATCTTGGTAAAATTGTTTGAAAATGAGCTCCGCGTCTTCAGAGTCATGATAAATGCATCGAGGGCTGCTTAATTAGCTGATGTAGAGCCAATAAAGCGACGGTGGCCCATAAAGGCTGTTTCACACGTCTAATTAACTATTTAAACCCTGCAGCCTAAGCACCTTTGGCTGCACACATAAACAGAAAATCATTTATGTAGCCGTGCAGTGCTGCTTGTTTTTATTAAGGCTGGAATATTTGAACTCGATCACCGGCCAAAGCTAAAGCCAAATGTCTAAGAAGCTTGTTTTCAAAAGCTCTGGAAGAGTCAAGAATGTTTAGACATTCTCATGACATGTGGTTAATGCATTCTTTAAATGCAATGATCTTTTGTAAACATATACAAAAAGTCAGTGTTCTCCATGCTTGTTTGACACTTAACTCCAGTGGCAGCTATAGGTTTTGTGGATACAATATATTATTGGGCTTGGGAAGAGACAGCGAACCTTTTGAAGATACTCCTTTAACAGAGCTGCAGGTATCTCTGAAGAGTGCATGGTTCAATAAAATAAATTATCCCAACTGATCCTCTCCGTGATTCTGGAGATCCAATCCACATCAGTTTTTAGATCCAATCCTGGGCGATTGAAATTGGATTTCAGTGATTGCGTATCGGAGAACTCTTATCCGCGGTTATGGGGGGGGGGGGGGGGCGCACGGACCAATATTGCAGCTCCTATTATCTGTGGGGTTATCCACGCTTCTACTTTTCTCCATTGGGTACAAAAATGTGTGCATAACCAGTGAATAACTCGTGCATATTTTCCCAAGTGACAACTTGATTTGATTGGCTGTTGGAAGGCAGATGCTTAGTTAAAATTTGACATTACTGTAGACCTACATGATCTCACCCCCAAAAATGTTAAATCATGATTCATATTAGTCGCGAAAGTCTACGAGTGTACATTTATAATATTGTGATGCTAATAGGGACTTGCCATCGAGAAAACAGGACATATCGATCAAAGGATTGGCCAAAACTTGGCAATAACGAATAAACCTTCTAGACCAATGTGATGACGTCACATGGTATCCTAATGTGATGCAATTTTGTAACATCAATGTCATAATTACGCGTGGTATTGTTATTACTAAGAATTAAATACTAACGAGGACAAACATTTTGAAACGCGTTACAAACTCTTTCTTGTTCTCGTTTATATTGCTGATTTGTAAATTTCGCTTTGTTTTCGATTTATTAGCAGAGATGTAACCTGAGTATGTAATAATACTACTCTATGGGGACCTCATTTGCCAGTAAAAATATGATAATTGGTTCTTTACCCTTCTATCTGGCAACAAAACTGACACCTTTTTGCAAGGAGTCATGTTTGCATAGACCGCAATACCTGCAGTCATAAATACAAACAAAAGACATAACTCTGATAATGTGCACTGTCCTTGAAGTTGATTGGTCCACACCCGAGACAGCTTTCCTTCGAGCCTAGTCTCATATGGGTTGGACCAGATGACGCCAAAAGGCGCACAACTCAAGGACAATGCACCATCAGAGTATGAGAGCTCGGGGCAAGCATCTACACTATGGGGACCTCATTTGCCAGTAAAAATATGATAATTGCTTGCCCCGAGCTCTCATACTCTGATGGTGCATTGTCCTTGAGTTGTGCGCCTTTTGGCGTCATCTGGTCCAACCCATATGAGACTAGGCTCGAAGGAAAGCTGTCTCGGGTGTGGACCAATCAACTTCAAGGACAGTGCACATTATCAGAGTTATGTCTTTTGTTTGTATTTATGACTGCAGGTATTGCGGTCTATGCAAACATGACTCCTTGCAAAAAGGTGTCAGTTTTGTTGCCAGATAGAAGGGTAAAGAACCAATTATCATATGTAATAATAGTTCGTAAATTAATTCTACAGTAGACTTTTGCCTGATGACGACCGCTTGTGTTGCGATGGAAACGTGGTGATTTGTTTTATTTGATTGTATTTCTAGCTACGTGACTTTACCGAATGAACCAAAGCGTAAGTAGTCACGGTGTCTCATCTGATCAATATAGATAGAACAGGATGAACTGAAACACAAGACAAAATGCCTTCGACTCGCACAAGTTTAACTGATCTGAAATCTCCCGGCACTCATTTTTCATCCTGATACAGGCATCAGTCCAGATGGTCACATCTGGGTTTCCACAGTCCCAATGGAATTTCACTCAAATTGGGTTTTTTTCTTTCTTCTGAAAATAGGTTTGAGGTGTTTAATTAGGTTTGTGAATTTACATCTCGGTTTTTATATGCTTGTAGTAATACAAACATTTAATAATACATTGCATCCATTTCGGCACTGTGTATGTTAGCTGTTTTTCTTATGGATATAAAGCATGAGGTTAACCTCGAGCATTTATGTCAGTTCATATTTCCTCCCCGCTGTCTTTGCTTTAGAGGTCACGGAGCATATTCTAAATCTAATAACGAAGAAAATCCTCGAACTCGACAAATGTGCAATTGGAGATTTGCAATTGGAGATTTTGAAACGTTCATTTCAGCTTTGATCAAAAACAAATGTGCAACGTAATAATACATGCCACAATATTAAATTAAGTAAATATACGTTAATACTGTGTTGCTTAGCACGATATCACATTAATGTAGGGATATATTTTAAGTATTTCGTTTTCTTAATCGACATTTTTGGACACGTTTCAACAAACCAATGCCATTTCATGAGGCGTGTAATTTAGAGATAAATGTCGTATAAATTGTTCGGAAATATTATACGTGATATTTGTTTTGCTCATGTTAATCTTGAGCCCAACTTTGCATTCATGTTTACTAAGCTCTTAAATCAATTCCCATCAAGCATTTCTATTTGCTCTCATAATGGCAAATGTCTTCAACAAGTCTGAGGCAGTTGACATTGTCTTTCCATTTACATGCATGCCCTTATCTCTCCAATTTCAGAAACGTCTTCTGATGTCATGCAGACAATTTTGATGTAAGCACGTTGCTCTTTGTACGAATCGTCATGTGCTTCGATACTTTCTGCATGCGATCCAAGTGTAGCTGTTCCATTTTTGTTAAATTGTCCACCAGAGTCACGGACAAAAAGTTTGTTAAACAACGTCAGATGGACACGACTGGAAAACACGTAAGAATCATTGTATAGCCAGGGCAGTTCTAGAAGGTGGTCCGAAATTACAGTTCTTATGTAAAGAGGTGGATTAATTTTGTAAAAAACTGTAATGAAAATGGACGTGCCGATGTGCCTCAAGAATTATTTTTTGAAATCAGTGTATATTAATATCCCCACTGTGACATATGGATTACAAACATTAAACATGACGAATTAAAAACTGGAGCTAAAAAAACGTGCAAAGCATCGAAAGGTGCATGCGTGGAATTACAGTGAGAACAACGGAGGAACACGTGGATTGAATAACATGCATTAAAACTCATTTGCAGGAACATGATGAATCACAAGGCCATGAGAGATGGCAGCTTATGGAGGCCTTCATCCAACAGTGCATATAATATGGTTAATAATGGCAATGACTTCGTAAAATCGCTATTTAATTGTAAAAAAAAAAATCCTTAAGTTTAAACGCTATTATTTTATATCCATTTCCTTTAACTTTTAATGCATTACACTTCGTGCAAAAGTTACATCATTAACTTATTTCATGTTTGGAACTTGTACAGTAAAGGAATATTTATCTAAAGCAGATAGGGTATCTACATCATGGAATCTCCTTTGGCGTCCTCTAGTCTAACACCGTTTGAGACGAGGCTCAAAAGAAAGCTGTCTCTGGTGTGGACCAATCAGTTTCAAGGACAATGCATATATTATCAGAGTATGTTTTTTGTTTGTATTCTGACCACAAGTATTGTAGTTAATGCATACATGATTCCTTGTAAAAGGTTTCAGTTTGGTGTTTTAACCAACCTGTTTTGTTGCCAGAAAAAATGGGAAACTCCTATTATCATAGCAGATAGCGTAAAAAAACTTGGTAATTTGACATTCAAAGCGCCAGAAAAGCAAGAGGAAGCTGTAATGGGTGGGTCTGCATATAGGATGGAGGCAACAGGTAACAAACATGGGACACTCAGAGAACAAAAGGAAGATATCGATCATATGATGGAGACTGTAAATGAGCTAACCTTGGAGGTCAGGCGTCATCTGTTCAACAGCTGCAAAATCTAGCAGAAGGAAGCAATGGTGAGGTTCATGCGGCATCAACAGCAATGGTCATAATGACCGTACAGTCTTGGTAGGCCATAAATCCCATACAAGGCACCACGGTGGCGAGATATAAACTACCTCGCCTGGTATACAGGAGGTCGTGGGTTCAAACCAGACCCTGATGCCTGTATGTTCGTTGTTTGCATGTTTTCTATCCCCGTAGTTTCGTGGATTTTTTTCCGGGTCATCCGGTTTTTCCCTCCACATTTAGAAACATGCTTTTAGAATTTGGCTGCAATACATTTTCACGTGATAAGCCACTTCGTTGAGTTTGTGGCCAGGTCATTTCTGAAAAGAAGAGCTTAACAGCTCAGTGGACATTACCTGGTAAAATAAAAAAAATGTTTAGCTTAGTTTTTAGTTTGATTACCCCCCCTAGTTTTAACACATTCAGTAATTTACTTATTGTTGCAGGGGGGTGCAGTGGTGGTGAGGCACTGTGATTCCCGGCCATGGATAATATTGTTGTCGAGTGATAACGTAACTGGTGGTTGGCCTCCCCTTCATCAACTCGAAATGACCAGCGTAGTGAAGTATGCTCAAACAACCCCGTAACCAACACGGGCTTTGGGAGATTTTCATTCACTCATTGAATGTTATATATTTTTAAACAAATACTGCATACAGTAATGTATTATTTGTGAGTAGAACGTTGCATGCAATTTTAAATGTATATTCTTAAATGTCGAGTTGAAGTGTCTCTCTGCTCAAATGGGCATAGGGGAGAGTCCATATGTATTGGCAGCACTGTGCATTGAACAGTAAAGTGTACACTTCAACCTTCGGCACGGCCCCTCAAGAATTAGATGTAATCTTCTTATTTCGTTTGGCTAACGTAGATGCAGAGCAACAACTACAATTTCACATTCGGGTGGTCAGGCCAGATGATCGCGTCAGGAGCAGCGAAGTGAATGGATCGGGCATTGTTTCGTTATACATTGCACGGTCCGTTCTGGATGACCACAGTCGCACACTGTAGAGTTTTTAATTGTACATTTTGTGCATCAGGTATCCGCATCTGCTTCCATGGTGGATGCAGTTTAGAGTGAACTATGGGCTTCGTGGAAGATTAAACCCAGGGATCTTCGGCGTTGGGTCTTTCACAACAAGGTGTTTATCTTCTTGGTTCTTTCGGTAAAGTCACGTAGAAGGGAAATAATAAAATTATAAAAATAAAACATAATAAAATACAATTCTCACGACGTTTCGGCCACAACGCAAGCAGCCGTCCTCAGGTGAAGAACAGGTCTGTCGGAAAGACAGCGTCTGAATGAACACCACCAAGCTTGGCAGCGTATATTTAAGCTGGGTTGGAGGAGGAAGGGCGCCTTGACAAAGGAATTTGCATATCAACAGAGGAATTTAGCATATTTATGGAAAATGCAGATATGGGATTAGTCACTACTTGTGGAATGCGTAGGAGGTGGGGTGGGGGGTTTCAAAGTCATATTATGCCCGTGCATTATGTAGGATTAGCAGCAACAAAGGGAGGAGGTAGGGTTAGCAGTAATAAAGGGAAGGAATTTTAATAGTAAGGAGCTGCAGCAGCCAAACCACCACGTGACTTTACCGAAAGAACCAAGAAGATGAATCCCTGCAGTCACGAAATCTTTAAATCGAAATTTAACAAGGTGTTTGTTTGTGACTTAATTTTGAACCCCATTCAGCTCTCCAAGCTTCACCGGGGTTGAACTTGCATTGTTAAGTAATAACTTTATACTGTACTAGCTTGTACTAGCCGGCTTCGCCCGGGACTTGGATTCACCACGCCCGGCCACCTTTTTCCCCCCAGTGGCGATGTTCACACACCACACCAGTTACTCGTTTGAGGCTGAGTCGACCTAGGGGAGGCTCAGGACCGGTTAAAATAATTGTCACCGCTGGTGGCCGTGAGCGGGAATCGAACTCGGAACGCCGGGTTCGTAGCGCAGCGCGCTAACCACGACACTACAATGCGTTACGCTTCCACGTGCGCGGGTCACGTGACAGATTTGACGTCACAGCTCACTTGCAAAAAATCTATGCATTATTGAACTCCCCCCTCCCCCCCTTAAAAGGTGTATATTTATAATTTTTGCATGATGTACATTCTGGAAAGTACCCACATGGCAAATTTCAAGTTTTTTTGCATGTCGGGAAGTACGCTAAACATTTTGAACAGACACACATAATCACAGCTTTGCCTTTTATATATATGGAGATTACTACAGAGTAAACATTACCAGCAATAGTCCGGAGTCATGGGTACTCGGCGTGAGTGTCATGACCGGCGGTGCAATACCACCACCAAGACCGTGGAGTCAAGACGTCTTGTAGCGCACAACTCTGAGACATTAACCTCCCAGCTCTCACGAGACAAGCTCGTGCCATGCCCAGGTGATTACCATCACCACCACCCCCTCCAAAACACACGTAATGTTTTCTTCTGCGAGAACGTTAGGGCAGCTGTTGATATTCCACATTTTTAGTTCATGCAAAAAAAGATAACCGATATTTATCCATCATAAGCAACCACTGTTGACCTTTTGCAGAGCAGACTCTCAATTTGGCATAGTTATAAACGAAGTAGAATTCCATAAATGAATTGAGATCAAGCTATTAACGGTGGCACTGAACATCCCTCTGTCGCTCAGACCAGCGGACGAGGTGCTGTAATCCATTTGGTAATCGTCAGCCTGGTTCAGGTGTTATCAGAGGTGTGGAAAAAAGAAAAAAATCACCGATTAATTCCGAGGAGTAATTTGCCCAATTTTACAATTACAGTTTGAATGTATGCAGGGTCTAATGCAATTTGTGTACAAAAAAAACTGGCTGTACGCGCATTATGGGAACAAAAGAGAGGTGGTTATATTTTTTAAGTGAGGTGCAATTTAAATCACTGCCGAGACGGGGGACATCAGTGCTAGTGCAGAGAAACGGTCTTGAGCGTGGATTTGAACAGCGGAAGGAATTCTGCAGCATGGATGGTCCAGTACTAATTGTCGTTGAAAACTGTACTTGAGCTCTGGTGGTGGGGAGATGTTATCTCCCTCTCCTGGTCGGCATGAGTCATGGATTTAATCTCCTGCCCTGACGATGCCTACATACGACAGTTGTAGTTTGCGTGCTCTCTCTCTCTGTGGTGGTTGTGTCGATTATTCTCCGGGTCCTCTGGTTTATCCCTCCACATTTGGAATCAACATGCCTTTAGATTATACTGGTAGGAACCTCCAGGTTACACCAGCCCACAGGGGATTATTGTGTCCGTCGTGCAGGGAGGGGTTGGGTGGGGAGGGGAGGGTGGGAAGGGGCTGGGTGGGGAGGGTGGGGCTGGGTGGGGAGGGGAGGGGCTGGGTGGGGAGGGTGGGGAGGGGCTCGGTGGGGTGGGTGGGGCTGGGTGGGGAAGGGCTGGTCACCCCGTGGAGCCCTTATAAAACTCAACGTTTCACCTACTCACGCCGGCTTGTGCCCGCTCTCACAGTCGGGCATATTTGCGGAATACACCACGCCGCCGTTGACCCTGGCCATTGACCGAACAACCAAACGTTCCTACCAGCTCCCTCCGCAGGAATGTGTTTTGGCTGCTACTATAAATTCCCATGCGTGATGATAAAAGCCACTTTGATGAGTTGTCACGTGTGGCCAGGGCATCACTCTGTGGGCTTTACCTGGTAAATAAAATAGTTATATAAAAATGAGACCCCAAGTCTCAATCTAGTAGTCACATCTGGAAATTTGCCAATGAAAGTATCTCCACAGTAGGTGCAATACAATCTGGACGCCACACAAATAAATAGAATCAGAATCAGAAACGGGTTTAATCGCCATGTAAGTTTGCACAAACAAGGAATTCACTATGGCGGGACGGTGCATACATTGAACAAGTAGGAATCTTAACTTATATAAAAGGTATACACACTCTTAACTATACTAACGTTACAAAGTATAAGTAATACCAAAGGGCTAAAATCTTTAAAATTATGAATAAGTAGACCTTATAAAATGCGAATGTAAAATGTTAATTAGCCGTATTAAGCAATCTTAAAATACAAATAAGATTACACGTTGTAAGTATGGAAAGGTGTTATTATGTAGATAAAATGTTATAGTAAGTGTAACAGTCATTTTAAGTGTAAAAGTCATTTTAAGCCCTTGGCCTTGTTGAGGAGGCCAACAGCGGATGGGAAAAAACTGTTTTTATGACGTGAGGTTTTGGTCTTGATGGACCGCAGCCTTCTGCCGGAGGGGAGTAGCTGGAACAGAGAGTATCCAGGGTGCGAGGAATCGTCCGCAATCTTCCTCGCTCGCTTCAGGGTCCTCAAAGTGTGCAGGTCCTCAAGGGTTGGTAGATTACAGCCAATCACCTTCTCAGCAGTGCGGATGATACGCTGCAGTCTGCTCTTGTCCTTGGCAGTTGCAGCAGCGTACCAGACGGTGATGGAGGAGGTGAGGATGGACTGAATGATAGCTGTATAGAAGCACACCATCATTGTCTTTGGCAGATTAAATTTCTTCAGCTGCCGTAGGAAGTACATTCTCTGTTGAGCTCTCTTGATAAGGGAGCTGATGTTCAGTTCCCACTTGAGGTCCTGGGAAAGAATAGTGCCCAGGAAGCGGAAGGACTCAACATTGGTGACTGGGGAGTCGCACAGGGTGATGGGGGTGAGTGGGGCTGTATTCTTCCTGAAGTCCACAACCATCTCCACTGTCTTAAGAGCATTAAGCTCCAGGTTGTGCTGGCTACACCAGGTCACCAGGTTGTCAGCTTCCCTCCTATAGTCAGACTCATCCCCATCAGAGATGAGCCCAATGAGGGTGGTGTCGTCCGCAAACTTCAAGAGTTTGACGGACTGGTGGCTGGAGGTGCAGCTGTTGGTGTACAGGGTGAATAGCAGAGGGGAAAGGACGCAGCCCTGAGGAGATCCGGTGCTGATTGACCTGGCGGCAGAAACTTGTGATCCCAGTTTGACACACTGCTTCCTGTCAGACAGGAAGTCTGTGATCCATCTGCAGGTGGAGTCTGGCACGTTCAGCAGGGAGAGCTTGTCCTGAAGCAGGCTAGGAATGATGGTGTTAAAAGCCGAGCTAAAGTCCACAAACAGGATCCTGGCGTAGGATGCTGTGGAGTCCAGATGCTGTAGGGTGAAGTGGAGGGCCATGTTGACTGCGTCATCCACAGACCTGTTGGCTCTGTAGGCAAACTGAAGGGGGTCCAGTAGAGGGTCTGTGATGGCTTTGAGGTGTGCCAGGACCAGGCGCTCAAAAGACTTCATTACCACGGAGGTAAGGGCGATGGGTCTGTAATCATTTAATCCTGTTGGCCTTGGCTTTTTGGGCACTGGAATGATGATGGAGGACTTGAGACAGGCTGGTACATGACATGTCTCCATGGAGGTGGTAAAGATGTTGGTGAACACTGGAGACAGCTGGTCAGCGCAGTGCCTGAGGGTGGCTGGAGAGACAGAGTCCGGCCCAGCTGCTTTGCGTGGGTTCTGCCTCTTGAAAAGTTTTTTAACTTCTCCCTCCTGAATGGAGATAGTTGTCTCTGTAATGTGGGGTGGGATAGGGGCCTCTTGGGTGGGAAGGGGTAGTTCAGGACAGTCCAATTGTCTTTCAAATCTGCAGTAGAACTCGTTCAGGTCGTTGGCTAGGCGGGAGTCGTTAGTGGTGTGGGGGGCTCTGGGCTTGTAGTTGGTGATCTGCCTGAGCCCTCTCCAGACAGAAGCAGAGTCGTTAGCAGAGAACTGGTGTTTTAGTCTCTCTGAGTACAGTCGTTTAGCCTCTCTCACCGCCTTGCTAAACCTGTTCTTCAACTCCTTGAATCTGTCGCTATCCCCACTCCTAAACGCTTCCTCCTTCTCCAACCTCAACCTTCTGAGCTTTGCTGAGAACCAGGGCTTGTTGTTGTTGAAGTTCACCCTGGTGCGTGTTGGAATACAGCAGTCCTCACAGAAGCTGATGTACGACGTCACAGCCTCTGTGAGTTCATCCAGACTATTGGTAGCAGTCGTGAACATATCCCAGTCAGTACAGTCCAAGCACGCCCGCAATTCCTCTATAGCCTCACTAGTCCACTGTTTAAATGTCCTCACAGCAGGTTTACAGAGCTTTAGTTTCTGCCTGTATGCAGGAATTAGGTGGACCATGACATGGTCAGAGTGTCCCAGTGCTGCTCTGGGGACGGCGTGGTAGGCTCTACTGACTGTAGTGTAACAGTGATCCAGAGTGTTCCCTTCTCTGGTAGGGCATTTAATGAATTGTCTGTATTTGGGGAGTTCGTGGCTGAGATTACCTTTGTTAAAGTCGCCAAGTACAATAACCAGCGAATCTGGATTTGCTCGCTCCACACTTAGAATCTGGTCGGCGAGCATGCGTTGGGCCTCTTTAACCTGAGGTCCCGGCGGCAAATATACTCCGACCAAAATGAACGACGCGAACTCATCAACAACAGTGATGCATCAATCCACTGCTGGATGAAGTTGGGGCTATATATCTGTCATTGTTCTGTGACACCATGAAACCATCTTGCT
This sequence comes from Lethenteron reissneri, assembly GCF_015708825.2. NCBI lineage: Eukaryota > Metazoa > Chordata > Hyperoartia > Petromyzontiformes > Petromyzontidae > Lethenteron > Lethenteron reissneri. The sequence goes on from NC_083801.1 coordinate 3,685,131, forward strand.
CGTACACATAAGCTAATCTCACAGCTCTCTCTCTCTATATCTCCATGGTGGTTGTCCTCTTAGGCGTGTTCTCTCCTTTGGCAGCCATCCCACCGCCAGTTTTGTCCACTGACCATAACCGTTCTAGTGGTGTACTACGCAAGCACACTTTTCGCTGCAGTCAACACGATGTTTCTGTCTTGACTTAAAGCTTTCGTGACTGCAGGAATACATATTTTATGGGTATTTCGGTAAAGCCACGTAGATAGAAAATACTAAAAATATCACGACGTTTCGATCGCAACACCTGAAGACGATTGCTTGTGTTGCGATCGAAACCTCGTGATATTTTTATTATTTTTCTTCTATCTACGTGGCTTTACCGAAAGACCCATAGAATACGATGTTTCTGGTTTGCATTTGTTCTCAAATACACGTGTTGTTCTTATTCCTATCTGGGTAATTCCCTGCATTAATCTGACCATGTTCCTTGGTGTATATTTCAGTTTTCGCTTCATTATCTCGGTCACTGTCCACACATCCGATTCATGTCACAGCGGAGAACGTAGTACCCATCAACATCTTCACCACCGTCACCACTATTTACACTTTCATCATGCTCAACAACTTAATAACGTATGTTACATTATCACCAAGAATATGAATCCCTGCAGTCACGAAAGCATTTAAATCAAAACGTATGTGATGTCTACCATCACCTTCACCACCATCTTAAAAATGTACTGAAATGTTTATCATCACAAGAAGCATGATGATCAAAACCCACATTGCCACTACCATCACAAGCTCCACCATCATTATCACCTCCACCTACATCATCATCATCACTATTTTAAATACGATCATTATCAACATCACCCTCAACCGTCATCATAACGTTTTAACTATTTAATATTTTCCGAAATTATTGAAGAACTAAACAAGGAAGGCTGCAGAGTTGAGCTTAAACATGTCCACTGGACAAAAGGCAAAGTGAGAGTGGGTTGGAGTGGTTTTGTAAAATTTTACTTGAAATTAAAAGCAACTTACAAATGTGCCCAAAGGGGAACGTTTTGCATCATTGTATATTGTCTGCTCTGGCATATGAATTGAAAATGAAGAAACTATTTTTTAATAATTGTTTTTTTACCCTTCTATCTGGCAACAAAAGTGTCAGTTTTGTTGCCAGATAGAAGGCTAAAAAAACCGATTTTCATATTTTTAACTGGCAAATGAGGTTCCAATGGTGTAAATTATTTTTTGTTTTATTTGATGTGCTTCTTGTGGTCAGTGGCTGGTCTTGTGTGGTAAATGCTTGATTGTGTGTTCGGGACACCGCTAAGAAATTCTGAGATTGCTTTGGTATAAAGTGGCATTTTTACATTTCCATGGCAAAGCCAAGATCCTTCGAATTATATTATTGCCTTATGTTTGTCACAAATTGGTTTGTAGCTACTTGTTAAGTTACGGGGTGATTTTGTAAACCATCAAGAAAAACTAGATTTGTATAATGTGTGCACATTAGTTGCTGATGAAAACTATCAATGTTGTGAAAGCGTTGTACAATCACTGCAGATGAAGCTTTGCTCCTTCATCGTTGAGCTTATTTAACAAACACCGAGAATCAATCATCGCAATTTCAGATTTGTCACCATTTAGATGAGAAAATGTTGCCACATCAAGTTTATGTGTGGAGCGGTGGCACAGCGGATTTGCGTCAAATCGCTTGGAAACCGGTGAGCAGAGTTACATTCCTGGCAGAGGCCAACATAAGTGGCGATTGTTTGAACCGGTCTTAGGCCCTCCTTGTCATGCACTGATCAGCCATGGGGAAGTATTGACAAAACAAACCTCCATAACCAACAGGGCCTGGACAGGCTTTTATCCAGCAATAGATTGACAAATGGGTGTATAAAAGAGTAGTGGGTGTACGATAAATGTGCAGTGGCCATCACTGACCACCGCTATAACTTTGCACTGCTACAGTGTTTAGGTGCTGCTGCCAGTAATTGGCAGCATGAGGCCACTCGCAGTGAAATATCACAGCATGCAAGCCATGTGCAGGCAGAGTGGGCTCCTGAGCAGTTGAACTGAACAAGCAAGCGTTCATCTTTTGTTGTTACACCCTAGCTTGTGGCACGTCTACTGTACACGTTCTAAGTCCACTGGTGTAGACGTTGGTAAGTTTTATGATGGTTTCATGAATTTAAAAGGGTTGTGAAAGTGGATTGTGTTCATCATGGAAGACAATGCATGGAGAGCCTATGTTGTTTATGTTGATTGTGGTTACTGATGTGGTAAAATGTAATGCCAATGGGAGTTTGGGAAATTTGAGAATTAAAGCAAAATACTGTTCAGTCGATTTTGAAACGTATTATTCAGACATTGTATTTCAGAGGCACTTAAGGTGGATTGTTCTGTATAAACACGTGCCCTAATAGGCTTCAGCCAATGTATATTTCGAGATAAAGTACATTGCAGAGTTAATAGAAAAAAACATAAAGTATGTGATATTATGTTGTAAGCGTAGTATTGTGGTAATATAAATTTGTTATAATATTGATTGACATTTTTTCTAAAGAGATCATTATTGTATTGATACGGAAATACGGAAACAGTGATGCCTCATCTGGTTATAGGAAACCACGCTGAACATCGTGGTGAAATATGGTCAATTTATCCTCACGCCTGATACAGCATGGGAAGGCCTTCATCCAGCAGTGGATTTACAAAGGGCCGTGATTTGTTAACGTTATTTTATTATTGTACAAACCATAAAAAACATGCAATCTACCATATATATTTCAAATACAATAAAGCCATTGCTTTTCTTCAATAGAATCCACCTTCCGCCTTCATATCTCCCACTTTAATTGAGGCTGTCTGTATTAAAAAAATATATTTTTTTACACTCGGTCGCAAAAACCAATCATTAACGGCAACCTCAGCCCTCTTTGTCACTCAAGACCCAGACACTTCTGCAGATCTTTCGTCGTGGCGTGAAACAAATAACAGTCATTTGGTGCTTGGTTTGAGCTATAGAATTGATTTTTGGAGTCAAAGGAAGCCACATTCCTTAACGTGGCTTGTGCTTGGTGAGCTTATGTGCAATGGAACATGGTTACGGAATACCACGAGTTCGTTAGTCCACAACACATTTGTGCACTCTGACTAGACACTCAAAATGTTGAAGATGCCTGCCAAAAATATATACAGCCCGATTTAAGTTTGCTAATGTTATGTCATTTTGCACAATTTAATCCTGTTGGTGCTATCGGTGTCATGTCATGTGATCAGACAAAGAATCCATTCCGTTCTGTCACAGCCAGCAGTGAGTGCTCCCCTTCGTGTTAACAGCCCATGGAATCAGTTATCACAGAGCAACCCTTGAGGTCCCATTCAAGTGACCACCGGTCCAACCAGCAGATGGCCTCACTGCATGTAAGAGTACTGTTTGTTGGAATAACAGTGAAACTGATGTTTAAATTTGGCCAAAGTAAGTGCAGAACTAATAATTTATAGTGATCAGTTTGTGTGTGCTCATTGGTGACTGAGCTGAGATCATCATCATCATCTCGCTGCACTTGGGAACTCACATGAATCCCAAGCGGTGCCTGGATTGGAACCGAGGGTCTCTACAGTGGCGGCTTAGTGCTTCCACCCTCTTGAGCCACTCAGCAACCTCCCATTCAAAACAAAGTCATTACCTGCCTTTGGCAGAAGTATTCTTGTCATAATATTTTCTTCATCTTGATTAACTCAATGCATGCAAATGTAGCACGTAAACAAATCATTGAAAATAAACATCTTCAAAAAAATTTACCGTTTCAGCAATTTAGGAATATGCACGGTGCCGTTTTTAGAAAGAGTTTTTTTTTTCTTCAAAGCATGCCCGCCCCAATCCATTTCGGATAACTTTGGATCATTAAAATGTAAAATAATAAAATGAAATCAGAGATGGTCACTGCCATGAAAAAATAATGAGAATGGGCTCGAATTGCCTCTAGATCAGAGACAAATGAAAATGAAATTGTCCTTTTGGACAAAGGCGTGAAATTAGTTTTCCTCAAGATATGTTTTTTATTCAGAAGAGGAAGTCTGCTTTGTGATAACTCCCAATTATAAAAGTAATGTTTGCAAACTGGAATCTTGATGTATTCCATCATAAATTATATAGGCAGTGCTTTTTTCCGAGACTGCTTTTGGGATGAAAGGGTACAATAATTACTCTGGAGGTCAACACGAGCAAAAATGCTGCTCTGCAAAAATTTCACAAAAAGGCACCTTCAGGATTTAATTATTTATAAAAGTCGATGAACATGAAAGTGATTATGAATCAAACTTTGACACTGATTCCAATTATGCACCCTTTATTCAGGGCTCACATGATTATCTAAGTCTCTATTTTTCAAAGATGGAAACACACCAATTTCAAATGAAATATTGCCGACGCTTAACCACAACGGAGCTGGTAACAGCGAAAAATATACCACATATGATAAGACGCAAAGATGTCGATTGCACTTGCTGTGTTAATTCTCAGCAGGATATTTAATCATTTAGATTTATATAAACACGCTTATAGTATTCAAGTCTATAAATCTTTTTTTTGGCTCAGTCTTAATGTAAAAAAATTCCGGTTGAGCTTTGACCTAAAAACTACAGTACAACTGTTGCTAGGTAACTATACGCTTTCAGGCTGCCTTATATTTTTTTGTTCGTACAGACAGGCATGTCTATTAAGTGAAACACAGACATCAGTTATTAAACAATCACCGACTTGGAAATATGTACATTTTGCGTTGAGCATTATACGGGGAAATGCTGCATTTCACAAAACCGGAAACAGACAAAGCTTCAGACGTAATCCTGTCACCTAATCTGTGTGTACCAGATATGAACAACGCAGAATTTCTCTCTCACAGGATGTTTATAGGATTGAACAAAGAGGGATGCAAAGTGAAAATGTTGTTTACCTGGGGGCCAACTTGTTGAAGTCTTGTTATCATATTTAACCTCGTACATATCATCATATTCGTCCAATATCAGCTCCGTGTCATCTTCAACATTTCCAGGAAATCCTGAAACGGAGATAAACCCATAGACAACGATTGCCTAAGGATCCTTTGCATCATCACTGTGTCTGATTTTGTTTTTCATGGAAGGCAGCCCAAGAAACAATGTCAGTAGTACTGTCTTATAAACGAGATTAAGTATTTAGCGCGCTTACGTTACATGGCAATGCCTGAAGAAAATGTTTTCTTCAGAGACGTTTTGTAGAGTTATGTTATTTGGAGAGATTTGGGTTTTTTTAGTCCGTGCGGACTGCTGCAAACCACTGCCAATGCCATAGAAATAAAACACGTTGGGTATTACAGTATTTTGTAGATGCATACTTGTGCTCTGCATCCTGGGTGTCAAGTTGATTGTGAAGCCTCATCACTGTAAAACGTGTACTTTCTTGGACGAAACTTCTGATGTTCAAGCGGGTTGCCATCTTCTTAAAGTGACATTACTAATAGTGTGCTTGCTTGACTTTTTCAAGCCAACCTCTCTGTTCTCAAGGTGAGGCCTGTAAGGCCCAAGGCTATATGATGACATACACCGTGTCACGGGAGCCAGTAGAGTGAAAAGAATATGGGGCAAAGTACGTAGAAGGTGAATTCAAAACTCATAATTGTGGCAACATCACCCTCTTGCTTGGGGGAGCTCGTGTTTCTGAGTTGGAATGCCAGTTTTATTTTTACAGGAATATATTGCATCTGCTGCATGTACACGCATGATCAATTCTATTTTATTCCGCTCAATTGTTTGTAAACAATGGCATGCTATTTATGATTCGAATCACTGAAAAAAGAATGCCACAGAACACATTGTTGCGAGGTTTTTTCATTCCTAATAAAAAAGCGGGAGTCCCTGAGTAAATTAAAAGGTATCTTCCAATCGTTTTGTTCTTGCCACAATTATTTAATTTGGAAATGTGTATAAACATGTGTACAGTACTGAAGAGCATTTATAAACCAACAACCCTAACGACATGATTTAAAGTCCACAAAAAACAATGAACCCCTCGTGATATTTTTGTAGGAAAATAAAAAATAAACACAAGCACTGCATATTCATCTGCTCGTGTCTTCATACAGTAGTGCTCGTCTGCACGTTTGTCTTACATACCACAGACGCATCGCACTGTTTTACAAACGTGAATTCACGTGTCAAATATAATGCTCGCTCCGCCTCTAAGCCTGTTTGAAACATTTTAAAATCGCGAGCGCCAATTCAGTCCTCCTGCCACCAATTCAACGAAACGACTGTGAATGCGACGGCAGTGGAGGGGACGAGATTCCCCTCGCAGCAGGAACGGCGGATCAGTGTCTGCCTTATGTCCTCGGAGGCCGCTCTGAACACGACATCGGACGAGCAGCAGTCCAGAAGAGTGACTGATTATACATTTGAATCCATCACGTTTATTCGCATTAGACACCGTACAAAAAGGGACGACACATGTTAGCACTATAATGGCTTCTTTCTCTCTCAGGCGCTAGACACAAGGGAAACTGAGCATTAATGAAACACAATAGTGTCCTACCTGGAGGCAGACCGAGTACTCCTGGGAAGGCATTGAAAGGCTCTGTAAGAGGAAAGGTGCTTGATCAATTTACACATGTGTGAATCGAGGCATATGGACACAATCTAAACAATTGCAATTGGGGTGTAATTTCAGTTTTGTGAATGCTAAATATTGACAATTTGAGGTTTAAAGTGTGTAAGCGAATATTATATGGATGTGTCCCTTTGGGAAAATGGTAACAGCTGTCGAGGAAATTCAGTTCATTGAGAGTTTACATGAAGAAGCGGAAGAAATGTAGAGGGTTTGGGCTACTACCAAAAAGCACGTCCGCTAAAATGAATGCTACATCTGTCTTTGGTTTTGAATTCCTTTGTATAAAAAATGCATATCCTACTTTTGCAAATGAAACAGTTGAATACTGTGTTTTGTTCTTTCCATGACTTCTGTAAAAGTCGAACGAACATGAATTTTGGAGTATATTTTTGTAAATTTTCTTGCTGATAGCTATACAGTCGGTGCTTATTTAGAATGTGTGACAACTATTTGGGGTACTTACTCAGGCAGTGCATGAGAGGGATTTTGTCGTTGAACTTCACATCGTCAACAGCCAAGCACCCATTGTGCCCGTCACCCATCTTTCCTTCCAGGATGACCTGCGGGTACCGACCATGAGCCTTTGTTGCGTTGGTTGTAATTTTACATGTCACATTCGAGTACTCCGTCATAATGTTTTTTTTTTGTAAACACGTTCCTTCGGAGAGGGCAGGTTGGAACTTGGTTGGACAGCGCATTCGTGCACGACAGAAAGCTCGCGGTCACGTGACGCATTTCAACCAAGCCGGGAGCGTACATGTTTGGGAGGGGCTATGCACGATAGACAAATAATCCCTGGTGGGTAGTGTGAAACTGTTGTTCCTACATGTATCATAATGAAATATATCAGCGTGCAACATTTTCAAATATAGAGTGGTATATCCAGAACGATAATATTCAGTCAATATGTATTCTTTAACCATGCAAGGAACATTTGAGATGAATTATTTTGCATGCGAGGGAGACATTAACCATGGTTTCAAAAGAATCATTCTTAAAATGTAGTTGCCGCTAATGTGTTTAAACATTGGGGTTTTGGCTTAGAAGCTGCATGCAATGGGCTACGTTGTAAATGATACCAGGGTCTTTAACATCCATATCATTACAGATGGCGGATTAAATTAACAATTCCCTGTACAAATGACGAGGCAGCTGCTGGATTCAAATTGTTCCATACCCAACTAAATATTGCAGGTTATAAAAATAACAAAAGCCCACAATATAAATGCGTTAATTCCATGATGTGAAATGAGAGTATTGTGGATTGCCTACTAATATATAAATTAAGCTTTTTCTTTTTTTGCATTCCGATATTTGCATAGCCTAAGAATATAGACTGGTGATTAATGAAAGACTAAGAGTAACGGTGACAGAATAATATACCATGGCAAAAAAATATATCCCATTCCTAAAATGCAATTAATTATTAAACGAATCACATATCTATCAAATGTATAACCAGGAAATACAACTGTTCGGCTACAGGGGGGAAAAAATAATCCAAAATGACAGCGAATTTGCATTTCCCATTTGGCGGTCGGATATTTGTCACATGTGTGGTTATTTGGAGCGAGTCCCAAATATAATTAGCAGACAGCTGTGGATACGATTGTGTTTACTTGGGTTTCTGTGTTTGCTAACAGTGGCCAATGCTGTGCAATATTTTTTTGTGCTTGCCTGGGCTGAACTCGGGGATAATTCCCTTGAGTTCGTGACCTACTCGGAACACTTTCCCCTTTCCACTGACCTGTGATAACTTCCGTTAAGTCAGAACACTAATTAATTAAAACAGCAAAACGTATGTTCCCGTGAAGAAAGCTTAAAAATCAATACAACCTGCTCAAGCTGAGCCAGGTCGAATCAACAAAGACAAAATTCCCCCGTAAATATTGTTGGGGCAAGTGCTGCTGGCGAGTAGCATCTACAAAGGTCGACACGGCACACGAGGGGGGTGGGTTTGCCAGCGCCACGCGAGGCCGCCTTTGTCTCCCTTGTGGCGATGCTTACACACTGCACCAGGTACTCAGTTGAGCCCGAGCCGACCTAACAACAACACACCGCTCGACGCCTTCAACTTGCTGAGCGATCGTCGCATCACGGCGGCGGTGGCCGTTGCTGTGATGCGACGAGCGTCCGGCGCTCCGAGTTGCGCACACGGGGAAGGAGGGCACCTGGTAAGGGGTGGCGTGTTGCGGCAGGATTGTGCGCGCCTCCTGCCAGCTTGGTGCCGGCTGCTCTCCAGACAGGCTCCACAGCGTCTCGTCCTGCAGGCCCATCGGCGTTTGCGTGCGCACGTTGACGGAGAGCTGGCTGTCGATGCCGCCACTCATGTGGTACCAGAACTGCAGGCAACGGTAAGTGCTGTGCGGAGTCACGGGGGGGCTCAGCAGCCTCGCGGCACCCTGCTCGCCTCTCTCCGACACTTCTACGAATGCGTAGTTTCCTTGACCTGAAAGAAAGGAAGGGACAAAAGATTGGGGTTATGTTACAACGTGGATCTGGCAATTTGGTAGATTCTCGATTTTAGGCCAGAAACGTTTAAGAAAAGTATCGACGTTGCGTAGGTGTTCGTGGCTGTTGCGGCTATATCGGTGTCCGATGTGTCTTCGGGTTGTGCCGCGTGTTGTTTGCTCACAGCTCGTGGAGCGAAACGTCGGACATCGTGCCGAGCAATGCGCGGCACGACCTGAAAAAACAACTGGAGGGCGACATTATGTCCGATATTTATAAGACTGCCCAATTACTGTATGGTCCGTGATCTTTGCGTGTTTTTTCCTTATATAAAAAAAAAACTCGCTACATTCAAAGTATATAAATGAAGGAATATAAAACTAATGTTAATATTTTTGTCAGTTTAAAACTGTAAGTAAATTGGCGAGTTTTTTTTGTTGCTATAATGTTATGTTCACGAATAACAATGAAGTGGCGGCTCAGGGAAAGAAGGTATCTGAGAGAAGTCCACCAAGGAGATGGAGTGACAGAATCAGCATGTGTTCACGTGTGAGGTGGATTAATACATTGCAGCATCCTGAGAGATAGCAATGGCTTGGGCCAGGCCTTCATCCAGCAGTGAATTGACCAAGGCTGCAGATGATGTTCAATAATGTTCAGTTTTTTTAATATGCACTCCTCATGTTAGGAGTGTAACAGTCCATCGAATCAAAGATTGATATAAAAATAAACTCAACTATGGCTTATCATGTGGAAATGTATAGCAGCTAAATACTCTAAAAATGCACGTGACAGGCATCAGGGTCGAGATCGAACCCACGACCTCCTGTATAGTTGGCAAGGTAGTACAAATCTTGGGATGCGCGTATCAGATTTCTTTCTTGATTCCTACATGTTATATGTAATAGGATTACATTGTCCCTAAAGCCACAAGAGGCGCTACTTATTGTTACAAAAAAGTATTTGAATCGAAAATCGATCCTTTGAATCATGATTACATTGAATCGTGCACAGGACATTGTTACCCGTCTCGTTCAAATCACTAGAGTGCCTTGAATTGTCAGATTTCTCCAAAGCGTCTCAGTGTTTCATAACACTGCATGAGAACACACATTAATTCTGATTGAGAAGAGGTTTTCCCCTTTTTTTCTGGCAACAAAACAAGTATTAAGATGTTTAAACACCAAACTGAAACCTTTTACAAGGAATCATGTCTGCATTAACCACAATACTTGTGGTTAGAGTGCAAAAAAACCCTGATAATATATGCATTGTCTTTGAAACTGATTGATCCACACCAGAGACAGCTTTCTTTTGAGTCTAGTCTCAAAACTGTTAGACCAGAGGACGCCAAAGGCGTACAGCACAAAGGCAATGCACTATCAGAGTAATGAGAGCTCGGGGTGAGCAGCTACATCATGGGACCTCCTTTGGCAGTACCAAAATATGAGAATAGGTTTTCCCCTTTTTTCTGGCAACAAACATGTGTTAAGATGTTAAAACATCAAACTGAAACCTTTTACAAGGAATCATGTCTGCATTAACCACAATACTTGTGGTTAGAGTGCAAAAAACCTGATAATATATGCATTGTCTTTGAAACTGATTGGTCCACACCAGAGACAGCTTTCTTTTGAGTCTAGTCTCAAAACTGTTAGACCAGAGGACGCCAAAAGGCGTACAGCACAAAGGCAATGCACTATCAGAGTAATGAGAGCTCGGGGTGAGCAGCTACATCATGAGACCTCCTTTGGCAGTACCAAAATATGAGAATAGGTTTTCCCCTTTTTTCTGGCAACAAACATGTGTTAAGATGTTAAAACATCAAACTGAAACCTTTTACAAGGAATCATGTCTGCATTAACCACAATGCTTGTGGTCAGAATGCAAACAAAAAACATACACTGATAATATAAGCATTGTCTTTTAAACTGATTGGTCCACACCAGAGACAGCTTTCTTTTGAGCCTCGTCTCAAAACGCCTGTTTGTTGCTAGAAAAAAGGGGAAAACCTATTCTCATATTTTGGTACTGGCAAAGGAGGTCACATGATATAGTTTTGATTGCTCACTTCATCTGGTTTTCAGGAGGGCCACTATCTGAGACATTAGTCTACGGGGTGTGACGAAGGGTGTGACACATGCTTATTTTGGTTTATGTGTATACATGGTGGCGGTTTAAAAAAATATCTCATTAATTAGTTCGGTAATGATGCAAGAATGTACATTCTCGTTGGAAGAGAAAATTAGCATCACGTTGTTTTTTACATCACGAGATATTCTGGAGATTGAAGGTTTTAAAATATGCAAGCCAAGTGATTTCGATTTAAAGCTTTCGTGACTGCAGGGATTCATATTCTTGGTTCTTTCGGTAAAGTCACGTAGAAGGAAAATAATAAAATAATATTTTTATAATAAAAAATATTATTATTTCCCTTCTACGTGACTTTACCGAAAGAACCAAGACTATGAAGCCAAGTCATGTTCAGTATTTGGTAATATCTCAAACATATCCGAAATGAGATTACCTCTTTGGTTAAAATAACATTTCATAAAAACACGGGCAGGTTGCATATTTTTACAAAGTTGTGTGTTAACCTTTACTAACATTTCAGCACCATATTGTTTATGTATTTAAATCTAATGTACTATGTGGGGAAATGCTTCCTTCTGTTTCTGATTGTAAATTGAAAGCACACTTTCACCTTTCTAGTTTGTTGTTAACATTTGTGTTACATTTGAGTTAATACCTCACTGGGTTTTTGCCTAGTAGGATGGGGATGGTGTATGTGTTTAAGTGATTTTTTTACCTTTCTTGTACTTTGCACTCCTGTTGTGTGTCTGTGTCGTTTGTTGTTGTAACGCTCTTACCCCGTGCATAGACATGTGAAAAATAGCTTCATAGCTCATCGGATTTCTCCAGCATAAATACACATTGATGCTTCGTTCACACGTTGTGTGTGTTCGCTGTGAATCAAAGTTGTAATTTTGAACCCAGGCGACACCCTTACGAATTCGACCACGTTTCACACCGTCATAACGAGTTGATTTTCCATCTGCCGGTCTAAATACAAGTTTACTACTACAGCTATTAGTAGAACAGTACCTACTGCTGATGTTGCATCGTGGCACTTGCCTGAGCTGTGATCGTGGCTGGGGCCCTTGCGGGAGGTCCCGACCTGCCAGCGGAGGTCGGCGCTGGCGTCATCCTGGAGCCAGCCGCATGTCCCCCTCTGCAGGCCGCGGCCGAAGCGACACCCGAAGCCCTCGACAAAGGCTCCCGAGTGCAGGTCTGACACGGAGGGCGACGAGGCGTGAAACGTCAGCTCGCGGGTCGCTCAATGACACCGAATGATTAAAATAAACACGGCTCCCAAGAGCACGACTCGAAATGTGCCATCAGCAACAAAGAGTTCCCTGAAGGTGCATAATTATGCATTGTATTTGTTTAATGAGCAAACGTCTGCCATGTGTCTCACGTCTGGTGATTTGTGTAAACAAAGTCAAGCCCCAGAAACACACCTTGAAAAGGTTTCACCAACGTTGGTGATTTTAAATCGTTAACTTGTTTGAGTGTGAATAATTGTTGTATGCTTTAAGTATTGAGGACAATCTCTGCGCTACATTGAGGCGATTGATTTGTAAATTTCGATTCATTTTTCATGCTTCGTGTCACGTGATGGGGCCTACCTTTTTATGTTGCAAATTAAATCACAGCGGGGGAACATCAACAAAGAATGTCACCGCTTTTTAATAACATTTCTTAATGAGAGTGTTAGACGAGCGGTGTTTATGTTTGGGAAGGAGCACATGTTGATGCTATCGTCTTGAGTTTCAAGGATGTTTTGTCAGGAGTGATGCAACTTCTCCGTAAGTCAACGACCGTGGCAGCTGCTTTACCAGGAGTATTTGAAGAGTCTTCAGGAAACATTAAATCATCAGGTGTCTGCACATCTATAGAAGGAAAAAAAGGACAACAGACGCATGTTTGCTTAGTAGTTGTCACAAAATAATTACTAATCACAGGTCTTTCATTCAAGGAAGTGGACACGAGATATTTACACAAATCAAAAGTCCTGTATGTCGTCTTCCCCTGTTCAAATGAGCACGGGGAAGTGGCTCATCTCTTTTGGTGACCCTGAGCCTGTGGGACTAATTCCACATTCTTGTGATGGGGGCCTGTTCGTCCAGAGCTGGTGGGCTGGCCAAGATTTGACCCCTGAAACATTCTGATTGCGATGGAACTATAACCACAGTGGCATACGGCTGCAAAAGCTGTACATGTTACAGTTCTTAATCCAGAAAAGCCTCACTGAATCTCGAGATTATTTTCAGAAGGACCCATACTGCGAAGGTTGACCAATTCCTTAAAATGCTTTGCGTATATCTACATATGTATATACGTGGAAACTGGAGTTTGTGCAAACAAGAATATCGCGCATATGAGGGCAAAACACTCAATATCCCCACAGACCAGTTACGTAGTGACTTTGCTGTAATACATTATCTGGACGCCTTAAAGCCCAGCAGGTTTGTAGTGCCACAGCAGATTATGAAATGTCAATGAACCGCCGACCCTGCTGCTAAAGTGATGGTTTGCAGTTGGGCACCACCAGCTCAAATATGCCACGTGCAATATGAGAGCAGTTTCAAATGTGGATTTAACTTGATGTTAAAACACCGATGGCGAGTGAAAACAGAACTAGGTGTCCCTCTAAACACAACGAATTTCACAACATGAGTTTCTGCTGGCTCTTAGTGTTCCTACCCAGTATATAGACTGCATTTCAAAAGTATTAGTGGCCAATCACAGCGAGTCACAGATGTCACATGATACTTTGCGACTTCCTATGATTTGCTAGCAATGCTTTTAAATTGGCATTGGATGAACTTGGCTGGCTGTGTGTAGCACAGTCCAGCAATAGAAGTAAGTAGGGAGAAGGCTTTCGTGTCTGGCGTGGACAACTACTGTTTTCACTTGGCAGAGCACGGTGAATTCTTATTCCAGCCATAAACAACTCAGAAAATAAATCAACAAATGTACCAAGATGAACATAACCTCGTCAAAATCAACAGTGGCTTATCCTTCGGAAAGACTTATCCCTGACGTGAACGTTAAATTTGCCTGACGGACTTAGGATTGCCAATGGAAACAGAGTTGACCCAAAGTCCATATGTGTATGTTTGGTAATTTAACATTGGGGAAAGTTAACATATTAACATTACTGCAAAACATACTGTATAATCATAATTGCGTTCTATTGCGTGTAGTGTACTGTTATTGACTTAAAGCTTTCGTGACTGCAGGAATTCATATTCTTTGGGTCTTTCGGTAAAGTCACGTAGATAGGTTAAAATAAAATAAAAATTTACTACGACGTTTCGATCGCAACACAAGCGGCCGAAATGTCGTTTTTGTTATTTTCTTTGAACCTATCTACGTGACTTTACCGAAAGACCCAACGAATATACACTGGTATTGTTTAATATTTGTATAACTCTCAATTTTAACGGCTTATATAATCAAGGAGTTCCTGGCTATTGCTAACATATGGTTTTTCACTTCACAGGGATATACCAGGCCATTGGTTTGGCAAAAGACATCCTTGATTGCCTAAAATTATGCACATATGTGAAATGGGAATGCTTACACACTGAAACTCTCACAGGATTACTGTGCACAGATGTGTGTGTGTGTGTTTTTCACGGGCAAAAGAGTTTAACTTTTCAAATGTGAAGTCAAAATGTATCACGAGTCTACAACCAGCAGTCTGTAAGGCTGCCTTTCTGCATCCATAATTTAATGCATTGTGGTTGAGGGTTAGGTGAGGCCAAAACTCTGTTCAGGCTAGTAATGGGCATAAGGAAGGAGGCTCAAGGCCATTCTCATTTCCTTGGCTTGTCGTGCTCTATAATTTAGACTCTTTTTTTTATTCCACGTGAGTTAATTTCCCCAATTTAGAGATCAATTACACCCGCACGATGGACAGCATGACACAACGACGTTGGTTTGAAACCTGCACAATCACACGAAAGTTTCACAGCAGAGGACCTAATTGGCCCAGTCAATTTAATCATCATCATCATCATCCTATCCATGTATACGTTTCCAAACCGATTAGTGGTTTGATTAAGACTATTTTATTTTAATAAGCCTCTATATGTACCTTCTGTACCATTACCCAGAGATTTAATACACCAAAGAATTATTTGCACATTTACAAGCAGAAAATACAAGAGGCTTTTCATCAGTGCAACTGGTTATTCATCAGATTGGTTTTACAACTTGGCATACTCTGCAATACAGGACATATATCTCCATCAACATGCATTCAGAACATATGGCATTCCATACCATTGTGTTATTAAATGCGGGAAAAAACAATCGTAAAAACAACCGCATGATAATTTAACGCGTTCTTATATCGTGTAAGGCGATGGCGAAGGTGCTACGTTTCCGTCTGCAGGAGTTTTCACGGTCAGGTCGATGTCGCTGCGCGTAATCCCAGTTGACTCATTTGCGAGCAATTTTTCGAATGTGGAAAATTAGGACCGGCCGCACAATGGCCTGCTCATTTCAGATGACGTGAAGGGGGATCCTTGACGTCCATTGTGAGGGCCAGCACACGGCATTTTACAGGCAATACGCCCGCAGTAATGACCGCGGTGGCTTGCGAAAATCGAATCCTGAACCTCTGCAACAAGGCGGCAAACGCGACATCGCCACGGCACGCCATTGCACCCATAGGAAAAAATAGCACGGCAAGTTTGCAAGGAACTATGTATACATTTGCAGATAAAAATGCATCCGCAAATGTAATACAAACCCACACAAGCAAAACACTAGAGATACAGTGTAGCGAACACTTATACATGTGCGAGCATCCACCCACTCGTAAACTGACCTTGCTCCCTGCTCCCCTCGAGGCCAGAAGAACAGTTTCCATAATGCTCGCAATCTTCCTTTTGAGCCTCGCCATCAGAGTGATTTTTTTCTGGCTCTGTCAAACAAGCAGTGCAAGTTTCTTACACAGTTGTGTAACACGGCGTGAACTAAAGTATAGTTTACACGTTGTGACTGCGCAAATAATCAACATTCTAAACATGTCTTTGCCGGTAAATAATTCAGTGTGCATTTTGTACAGCGGATACAAAAAAAAAACAACTCCAGCTCTCTCCGTGTTGGTTAATGAACCGAGGAACCATGGGGGCTTTTTATGTAAAAGCAGTGTTGTCTGCCTTTGGGCGACTCCATGAACTGTGATAGAATGTTAACCGTTTGTGTTCGGGTTGTCCCTTTTGTGAACGTTTTACAATTTTTACATCTTGTTCCCAATATGTTTATTCCGACCGTGCAATCGGTGTCATGCCATGAGATGAAATAGATCAAAAGGGTCCGCGGAAGGAGATGTCACAGGACTGATGCTGAAATCTCTTTAAAGTGACCTCTAAAGAGGAGGCACAAAGTTTGTGTATAGTATTTTAGGCAATATGGCAGTTACACCGGTGGCTCTTTGGCAACGGATATAACTGCCACACCATACTCGTATGAACAAGGGGACACATGGACTCAACATTTTCACGAGCTTCCCACTCACAATCTTCCCTCGTGAGCTTATTACACGGGAGTTCGTAGAAATGTGATTGTTGGCACAAGCTGGTGTATTCCAATGAAGATGCATAACTCACAGTAAAGTACAGTGACTACGTAAGACCATAGCCAACATGATATTCTTCGAAATGTAGTCATATACCCTAGTGCCAGTGTGCCATCAGCAGGATGATTTATTTTTCCATAGGCAAACTTACAACAAAAAATAGCTGATTTCTTTGGATTAAAAATTACCACTTATTTCCAGAGAATGTGCCTGTTCGCAACCGGAAATGTCTGCGCATGTGAGAATGTCTCCTCTGCAATCATGAATAATACAAAACAGTAAAATACGAGTCATAAACCATTAATGCACGTTTAACATGAACAAAATAAATGTAGTTTATTTTATGAGAGTGAAGTTAAAATGTCTCACATTTTATTTCAAATTATAACGATTATTAAATAAAGTTCAGCATAAGCCAAATAATATGAACACAAATAAAATTCATGACACACAGTTGTTTTCAACGGTATTACTCACCATCAGCAATCTCTGGTGTCTTTCAATAAAGATGGATAAAACAGTGGCTCTGACCCCTAACTATTGTTTAAAGTTTCTCATTTATAATGAATGTGCATAAACCAATACAAATATACTGCAGCGAGATCAAACACTACTCTTGCAGGGGAATTAGACCTCACCTAACTAAAAGTGAAAGGTAAGCATAGTGCCAGGTGGTTTTTCACATTTAAATTTGATTCATCAAATTACTGGTGACTTAAGCCTATTTGGGGGATTTAAATGACACTTCTGCTGACAGCAGTGGGTGACCTTCACGAGAATGAAACCACATCTGGACCTTGTCATTACCATCAAGTTTGCATGGTTTCACTGTCATGGTCCAGGTTGTAAATGCCATCGTCTTGTTAAGTATAGAAGTCTGATTGTTTCTACATATACGGGGTGGGAAGAAAAAAGAAACCTGAAAGGAAAATATGACGCCACTGTCTCTAAAGCCCTATATTGATTATTCATGAATTCCGGCACTTAAAACTCGATGCCACATTTTCTAATGATGTTCTCAATCCTCACCTGCTCTGTGTCAATTCAACGAAGCCAAAATCAGATACAATAATAAAAGAGCGTGTTATGCCAAATGTGTTGCCAAGTTTATGTGTATGCCTCCCTTGCTCGTTGCATTCGTGAGTCATGGCACATTTCAGGAGTTTGGCTAAGAAGGTTGTTCACAACCCATCATAATACTCCCCTTTGCTACCAGTGCCTCAACAATAGATGTTTTGTGCGAGTGCTGTGATGGGTTTTTTTTCCAGCATAGTGTACTTGGAGCAATGTGTTAGCCGCCATTATAGCTTTTTTTAATGGAACCCCTTTTTGCGTTAGAAATACTGTACAACAGTATTTAGATTATTTTGCTACAATAAATGTCCACGTGATATGCCACTTTGTTGAGCTATCATTTGTGGCCGATTCTGAAAAATCAGTTAATAGCTCATTGGGCTTTACCTGGTAAGATAAAACAAATTTTAGTTGTATTTGTATATATTTTAAGTGACGTGTTTACCTTTACAATACTTTGCACTCCTATCGTGTTTTTCTATTGTTTGTTGTTGTAACGTTCTGACCTGCCCCTACCAGACATTTGTGAAAAAGAACTTCATAGCTTGTCGGATTCCCCCAGGATCAATAAATATTCTGATTCTGAACAGTACCTACACCTTAGGTAGGAACAGTTATGGAGCTAAACAGAGCACATTTGCCAGTGTGCTTAAATCTCACCTTGTTAGGTATCAATCTGCAACACTAACTTGTTTAAACAGCTGATCGTATTATGCTTGTTATACCCAGGAAGGCCTCACCGAGTCTCGAGACTTTTTGCAGGAGGGTCCTGCCAAGTTTCTACAATAGTCGGTGATGTTTCCTCGTGTATTCCCAATAGAGAAACTTTTTTTTTCCAGTTCTGGGATGTTTGGAAGATACCAGTTACATTTTTTTATTTTATTTAGCTGAGGGATGAAACCAGAGAACCCCCGTGTAGAAAATGGTGAGAACATACACACGCCACGCAGAAAAGTTTCCAGGACAGGAATCTAACCAGGGGGCTTCTTGCTGTGTGGCACTGCACCACTCTGCCACCCATACAGTGGCAGTAGTGGTTGGTGAACACTCAGTTGCACCAAACCAAGCATATTAACCAATTGGGTTGATGTTTGATGTGCAGCCATCAATAATGATGATGAGACCCCTCGAACCCACCGCATACAAGGAACTCCTTTCAACCTTTACCATGTTTGCACTTATCTAACATGGGGATCAATAACCCAGAGAGATACGAGATGAAGAGCTTAGATTAAAGGGCTCGGCAGAGTGTGATGCATTGCACCCACTTCTCAATGAAACAATTTAAGCTCGGGCAGTTCATGTCGTGAACACAGATGGACAAGTCTATTGATGGAACGGGCACCCATGAGAGGAAATGTGAACGATGTGTGACAGCCGGCAGGGGAGGGCGAGTGATGAAATCAGGGCACACGTGGAAAGGAGATGGATTGCAGGTGCACAGGACCACACATAACGGGGTTGGTGTGGAGAAGCTTTTTTTGCTGACGAGGACAACGGGAACTGCAATGACACTGGATGGAGTTTGTTTGCTAATGTCAGCACAGCATTCTGAGTACTTGCAATCCTATAATATTGTCCTTGACATCGCCGTCCTCATTACTTGACACAGCCGTACGCTTCAAATACAAGGTGGAGGCTCTGGTGGTGGTTATTATATTCTGCCAACAAAGTCAAGGTGTCTCTGCTCAAACGAGTATGGTTGCATTGCATGTGTTTATTGACAGCGCCGAGGTTGTCTTGGAAATTGCACACTCCTAAGGCAGGTGCGCAGTGTGGCTCCATAAAGTGGGAACTTATTTTTTGTTCATCAACTCCGGAGATTGCAACCCGCTCTAATCGCAACCGTCTCGATGGAAACAAGAATAAATCTAGAACTCGACAAACAACACAAAAGGAAACGTTCCGCAGATGTGAAAACACAAAATACCAGATGGCGAAGGCATCCTTCTGGAGCAAAATGTCATCCATTATTATGGTTTTGAACATCAATTGCACCAGGGGGGTGATCAGAAAACACACAGCATTGGGGGGACCGGGGTGAGGCCGCGGTGGGTGCGATAGGGGGGATGGGAGCCGTTGAAATTGTCCGTGGAAGTTATTTACTCGTGATGCAGCAGCTCCCAGCTGGGGAAATCGCTCCCTTCACCTTCCTAAACACTGGTATATTCTCACGCATTTCACACGCCTGACAGTTCCGCCGGGACCCGTGCAGCTCCCCGCATCATGTTCGCTGCGTGTTACTGCAGAGCTTTGGAGCTGTTGAGAAGTTGCAAGGGGCAATAACTGAGTATACCCCTTCCACAGTGGCGAGATGTTTACTACCTTGCCTGGTGTACAGGAGGTCATAGATTTGATCCCGACCCTGACACCTGCTGTATATTTGGAGTTTGCATATTCTTCCTGTGGTCGTGTGGATTTTTTCTCCGGGTCCTCCGGGTTTTCCCTCCATATTTCGAAACATCCAATTAGAATTTTGCTGTAATAAATTTCCACGTGATAAGCCACTTCGTTGAGCTGTCGTTCGCAGCCAGAGTTGTATGTAGCTCAGTGGGTCTTACCTGTTAAAATAAAACATAGTTTCATAATGGTTTAGTTGTTTCGTGCGTGCGCGCACACATTGTAGATTGCAGCTGCCCTCATCGCTGGGGAGCTTTTAAATCTTTGTCATGTCTGGGAATAATATTTTTTTTCGTGACAATTTGTTGGACATTGTGAATGCACGTCGGGGCAGATCAAAGACAAAGATCACCCCTATAGCCTTCACAGACTGTTGGGGCAAGTGCTGTTAGCAAGCACCAATGAAGGCCAGCAAGACACACGAGGGGGTGGGTGGCCAACACCACGCCCGGCCGCCTTTGTCTCCCTAGTGGCGATGTCTACACATCGTACCAGGTACTCATTTAAGACTGAGTCGACCTAGGGGGGGGTGCTCAGGACCGGTTGAAGTAATCGTCGCTGGTGTTGGCTGTGAGCGGGAATTGAACCCGGGTCGCCAGGTTTATAGCGCAGTGCGCTAACCGCTACACTACCCCTCCCCACAATCTCACCCACGCACAGTGGAGCTCAATCTATTGCTTATGTGGTAGGGGCTCCACAAAGTTTAAACTTGGTTGTGGTTTTGACCAAGAAACAAATATAGCCTGTCTCACCAGATTCGATTCTCGTTTAAGATTGTTGCATGTAAACGTGAATATATATAGAGGCGGGTTACTGTCCTCAAACACGTTCTATGACATGAATGTCGTTTGTAAATAAACGTTTATTTTACACGTGGAATGTACTTTAATAGCCTCAGTTCGCCGATATGAGGTCAGTTTGTTGACCATCCATTTGTTGTTTCCATACGCTCCCGTGCATTTACTCTTCACCCAATTTATGATTGCATATGCATTAACTCCCTGCCAAACACTGTGTGCAATTGATAACTCTCATGAACAGGAATGAATCAAACATTACTGGCAGAGAATAATTGGGGATGAAGCAGGGCTCACAAGCAAGGCCCACTCTGTCTTGAGTCCTTATATGCAGTCCCGTGATGTTAAAGGGATCACCGAGCAAAGACGGCCACTGCATCGCGCGCTTTCAGATGCGCTTCTGTGCTCTTCCTTCTGATATTTGGAAGCCACTGGAGCTATGCACTTTTAAATCATCTAGATTAAAAACTAATTTCTTTAGAACTGCCTTTTATGTTCAGTTTGTTGTCTTTACCCCCCCCCCCGCACCTCCGATTATCACGGTTGGCTACGTATGGCGCGAAAGAAGTTCATGGTGATGATAGTTAGTTATGCTGAACAATGGTTATTTGTGCAGTTTTGCATGCTTTGTGGAACGTGTGTGTGTGCGCGTCTCTTGGATTAGTTCTACAATGAGCAAATCTGTAAAAGTGTGGAGTCATTCAGTAAAGCACAGAATGCCTCTTGGCCGTGTGGAATGGTGCTACATGTTGGTGAAGTCTATCTGCACATTGCAGGTGGGGGGGGGGGGGGGGTTACAAGAGCTCTCATGAGGCTGTGCAGCGATGGTCCGCTCACACGTACACAACGACACAAACTGTGTACCGTCTAGGGTCAAGTGGCTATCACGGGCAGTAACATTGATGCCACCACACCTCGCCACTGCATCCTTTTGCCAGATACTGCAGCTGTTTGCACAGCTGGGGTTCGACCTCCGAGGTCGGCTCCTATAGCCGTATCCCGCTATGTGGGCTTCACATTGGTAGGTGGCATCTGGGTGCCAATCGGATGCCTCCTCTCAAGAACCTGCCCGCATATATCTGAGTAAACTCCTCCTCCATGTCCTGTCCATCCCATTGGAACCTCTCCCTCATGGTGATATCTACAATATAAAAACAAATTCTCCTGTAACAATTATCTTCTTGTCACGTCCGATTGTGAACGTAGCACCTCCTGCCAGCACCAAATACCCACGACCAGAAGCTTGCTTTCTCGTTGGTAGGGTAGAGTGCACAACACACTGCCAATTAAGGGATGCCACAATCCGGCCTGCTTATGAGGCGAAGGGTGCAGCCCTGAAGTGCTTGCCCATGCCACGGGCTGGCCGAAAGGCACCCACTCGAGGGAGCTTGAGAGCCCCACCAGAGGGGATTGGCCTAGTTTTCCCACGCTGAAAGGTGGAAGTACTCACAACACAACCTGTCGATCCGCGTATACTGCTATTCAGTCAACTGCTGTGTAGGAAGATGGAGTTGAAATCCCGAAACCTCTGGATTGCTCGTCCATTGTGCTGACCGTTGCTCCACAGCTGAGCCTGTTCAGATTGCAGATACAATTCTGCATTCGTCTGGGTCCGTCCTAGCACTGCCCTTCAACGAGCGACGGAACCTGGTCTGGTGGTTGAACCCCTCTCCACTTCAGCCTGGTTGCCACGGTAACAATGCTGATTGGATCATCTAGAACATGAATGCAATTTCCACAACCATCATTTTCTGATTCCTGACAATTATCGTCGAAATTGTATAGGTTGTGTTTTTCTCTCTCCATGGTAACCAGGCTGATGAGACCGTCTAGAACGTGAATAATTGCCACAGGCAGAATTTTATGATTACAGACATAATAATATTCAAAATGAGACACGTTGTGGTTAGTTCTAAAGTGGCGCAGTGGCATCTATTTTTCCAGAGGCTTCTTCAGATGTGGCGACTGGGCTACCACTCTGAATTATTCTGCCAACGGGAGGGGGGTCATGAATCGACGGCTAGAAATTCTCCATGAATGAGCCCTATTATGTTGTTTGACCCCCTTATGTCACATCTGCACTCTTGCCTCGCGATGCATTCACACGTCGACACAATATATGAAATCATTTTGTGTTGTAGCATCGTATTGTACATATTATCGTGGGTACCGTGTACAAGAGGAGCGCTGTGTTGTGGAAAAGCAGTAGCTGAAAATAAATATCAACCAGAAAAAATTCAGCAGAGGGATGACCCAGCAAGCATCTTGAAAAGCACTTGAAGCAAACCTTTAAAATGTTTGTATAATTGTTTCCTAAAGTATAGGCTATACATGCCTGATAATGCATTTCGTAACCTGCATGAAGAACATGTATGTTGTGGATTTATTAGAGCGAATAAATTGGTAGGATGCTGCCTGCCGGGGTGCATTTTACATTTTCACCTTGTTTTGCTCAAGAGAAAAAATAATTGAAATGGGTATTCTGTAACCATTGAACGATGGGTATGCAAATGTGTGCATGGAATTGAGTTAAGAGGCTGTAGAAAAAAATCAAAAGTCAATCGACCATTCAAGTTAGAATGTTGTGCTGCACAAGCTTTTGGGGAAGCTGGTGATGAATTGGATTATTGTGTTAATCTGTTCAGGCCTTCAGTGATGCGTTGTAGTTCTGTCGAATATAGAAAAAATATATAATTTGAATAATTTATATGGTTGCATTGAAATATGTTTTATTATACTGATGGCGATAAATCATTTGTGACACGAACATACACATTTCGTGGGAAATTTGCAAATTCCCATGAGATTAAACTTTTTCCCAGTTTAATTATGCACACCACCAGCATTTCAGAAACTGTTCATGCAAATACTTTCGTCTTGCCAATATCATTTTCAATCACTCGTAATAACACCGATTCTGCAGTTCTTTCCAGAACACTGAACACATGCTAATATGCCATCTGCATTTAAAACAAACGAGCTTTCAAATGCACTTTTGCGGGCTGAATTACAGTGCAAATGGCAACACAGCAAAGATGGACGGCACGCAATGTTGCCCTTGGCAGAATTTGTTTTTGAAACACGCGTCAAGCTTTGTACAAGTTTAAACCTGCCGTCGTGGTGTGCGGCGGCGTGGATTTCACGTCGCGGGCACGAGGCTGCCTGCTACGCCGCACGTGCGCTGCTTCCGGCTGCGCCAGCAACATAGTGAAAGGCACGAGTGCCCGAGCCCTGACCCACAACAGAGCGCGGCCACAGATGTCATGGAAAGATCCACAGCGAAACAATCACGGCCCAGCGGACGCTTCCTCCTCCTGCCTCGTTACTTCCCACACTGCCCCTGCCACACGTGTCCCAATGGAAATGGGCCACGCTGCACAAGCCGGCGGAAGCCTAGTGTTTTTCTAACTCGGATGGCCCGAGTGCAATTCAGGGGGGTTATGCCGAGGCAGATTGATTGGAAATGTGCCTTGAACGCTGCAGTAAGCATGACTTAACAGTTAAGATAATGTATTGCAGTTATGTGATTATTTTTCACATTTTAAACAGACCGTGTGTATATATGTATATAATCATCTTTGAAGCCGAATTCCCATAATTGCATGTGGATTTCTGCTTGGATTTTTTTTCTTGTTTGTGTACTGAAGACCATTATGTGCCTTTTTTGAGGTCATATCCACTGGTCTCACATCTCGTTCCACCACATCTGTCCATCTTATGTGGAACATATATTTATGGATAAAACAATGGTCGAAAATGTGAGTAAAATTTTGTGGGAAGTCAATAGTTGCGTTATGGAAATGTCGGTCTCCAGAAGAGGGCCGCTAATGCCATTGAGTGCCACTCAACGCTGGCTGAGTGGCACAGGTCCACCCGGGTTCTATTCCTGACTTGGGCATCATCTGTGTGGAGTCTGTATGTTCTCCCCCAGGATCCGCATGGGTTTGCTCTGGGTTCGTCGGTTTCCTTCCATAGCTTAAAAAAACTAATATACTGTAAACTGGCAATGGCCAAACACCGCAATGCCAAAAAACCCTGCAAATTACTCATTTGAGGTTACGCAAAGCAACATCGGCCCCATTCAGAAAAAAACTTGGCAGGACCCTCCTGAAAACGAGTCTTCAAACTCAACCTCTCCTGGATTAGCAAGCATAATAGAAACGCTCCGTTGAGAAGGGCGACACTGTGACTTGGTTTCAAGCTTAAAGCCACATTTCCAAAAAACTATATTTGCGTACTAAAATGCTTCTCATTTTGAAAGACAAATCATTATACGATTTTCCTGTATGCTATAACATTACATATTTTCGCGCCACTACTCGTGATGCAATTGTCTGGCTCAACCACCTTAATATTAAATTATAGCTGTTGCTCCGCATCACCATCAGCCAAACGCAAAAGAAGCAGACACTTCCAGAGCATCTTGTTTTCTGGTACTTCTGCAGTTTAACATATGAGCGGCTGCATTTGGAAGCTCGCCCCCTCTTTTCTCTCCACCTGAAGAAGACCGCTTGTGTTGCGATCGAAACGTCGTGAGTTTTCTGCTTTAAATTTAGATTTTTTTCTATCTACGTGACTTCAACGAAAGAACCGAGAATATGAATTCCTGCAGTCGCGAAAGTTTTAAGTCTAAATTCAACATGTAACTGCTCTTCCAGTATTTGTATCAACTAACAATTTTGACTGACATATTGCAAGGAAGGCAGGAAACTACAGAGGGGCTCTTTGAAGGGTAATGGTAAAAAAAAATCACGTAATTTTTAAGAAGAAAAATAAAAGCACGTAGTTAAGTGCTCTCGCTGAAATGCACCAAGAATCCATTTGGCTACTGTACTGCCATAGGTGAAAAACAATTCCCTCCACAAGCAGTGTCCAAGGCTGGCAGAGGAAAACCATTCCTAAAAAGGCGCATCTTCACAGATTCCAATAATGATCCCAAATCGGTCAATGCAAGAAGAGTACAACCAACAATTTTCATTGGGGAGGGGGGGAAGGACTTTGCTCGTGTGTGTAAATTTAGCTATGGATGCAGCTTTCAGAGCTTGCGCTCCTTGCACACAATATGACCCCAAGCTTCATTAGCCCTGGCCTCTGCTGATGCAGCACTGATGTAAAGTGGCCTCAGGCCCGACATCATTTCCTCCTCGTATTATTTCCCGCCAAGCGGGCAAAAAGGAGTGCATCTTAATTCATGCAACCTTCACCGCAACATCACTATGACCGTAGTAAGGAGAAACAACACAATCTGCGAATAACCGACCTTTCGCGTCTTCCGAGATTGCAGATTTGTTTTTAATCCCCAACCACCCCCCCCCCCCGATTGCCATAAATGTATTCAAAGGAAGCCGTTTGGCAAATATACTGTTTGATTTGCGCGCATAAAGGTTATGCGTGCAACCCCTTATGATTTCCTATAAAAAGTCAACTCGTTTTTATCTCTTAAATGCTGCCACGGCTCTCATCTATTTTCCAACTTCAGATATGAATATTCCCAAAGAGCACATTATTATTTATGAGCACTGTTTGTGTTATGCACATGGCCATATGGGTCCCAAGCGATTTTGTGTCTACTTGTGAATAAGTAAGGGCCTGAATTAGTAATTGACCATTTGTATACATTATCATAGCAGTTACATTATGCATGTATGTATGTATGTTGCACGCATTTTGCACCATACGTAGCCAACCGTGCTAATCCGAGGTGGGGGAGAAGGACAACAAACGACATTAGCATCTGCGCAGCTGACAAAAAAGGAAAGTGCATTATTCTGGGTATAAACGTCTAAGTTTCTCTGCACTCAAACAAACATTGGGCTGTACTAATTTCCACTTGTGGCCCTGGTGTCTGCCATTCCTATGGCAGATACCGGGACCAGCAGATACCTTTCTCGACACAGGACAATCGTCATTGACTTCACAGACAGGGGTTCTCATTTAGTGACCATAGAAGATTTGGTTGAATAAACACCTTACCAGGATTTGAAGTCGCACCCTTATCATTGTTAGTCACACATCTTGTCACAGTGCCACCTGGCCAGATATTCAGTACATACACAGGAGTGTAGAATTCTGAACATACATGCAGCATAATCTCACAATGGCTTGCCTCCACTATAGTGTAATGGCATGAGAAAATATGTTCTGGACTTATTGTACAAACTGTAGGACTTCAACCTGAACTAAATTACCTGTATTCGCAATACTGTAGTGAGTTCATTTATTTAACACCAACACATGGGGTAACTGTCCCTTAACAGAATAACAACCTATGGTGGTGACCACCAGGCTAACTACTCGAATTACAACGTAACTGCGACTACGGACTGGGACCACAGCTCGGGTCCAGGTCCACGTGTTGGAGACTCGGTAGAACGTAGACAAAGGTTTCTTCAGGATCAACAACAACCACGGTCCCTCTGGGGGACCTAGGTTATATTCTCTGCGGCATGGCTGGCTCCGCCCTTGGCCACGACCACCTTCCAGAATCCTCGAGCAGGATCTGGACCCCGACCACGTGACCACCCCTAGCCCCCACCTGGGGGCCCTTTGTAGACTTAACTGGTCACGTGTCCTCTCGGGTCAACCAGAGTGCCATTGCTTTTAGTAACCCCTTTTCCTATGGCCAGCACTCCCACACCCTATCCTGTAGGGGTCGGCACTGCACGCCAAGCGAGATGCCATCCAGCGCTATCAATCAGCGCTGACCGAGCCTCTCTAGGGCCGGCACTACACAGTGACATCCCGCGATGTCACTACAATACTATTAGACACACATTGCATTATCCACATTCATTTGTACCTACAGTTCGCTACGACTGAAATCCTGAGATATAGCATATACATTTAATGCTATTACATGAAATATAGTCTTTATTTTGTTATCTACAAGACATACCAGAGATAATAATAACAATCAGGGATGCTGTTTAATGGTTAGGAAACGAGCCTTGCAATCCAGAGGTGGCCGGTTCAATCTCTCGGCATGGCAAGTTGGGATTTAAGAAACAACGGCTTCTTAAATCCCTCCCGCCTATGTCCACCCAGCAGTGTAAAATGGGTTCACACCTGTTCCAAGATATCTGGCCCAGCGCAGAAGTGTAGGCCAAATACCCTCTAGAGGGGTTCTCTAGCGCTCCCTCTAGTGTAAGCCCTTCCACCAGCAGTTGGTGTGAGCAAAGTACTTGCAGGGCTGCGTCTTTACCACGTTTTTCCATGTTATAATGTTGAATGATAAACTCCTTGTTATATATTAAAAACATATTAACAGAACATTCAGAGTTGTCTGTGGACATGCACACGATGACGTTAGAAATATAGGTGAGCTAAGGAATAGAGAGATTTGCTTAAAAAAATTTTCACTCAGTCAGGGCGGGTTTTACAAATATCAGTCATATGCATCAGATAACTGATCAGTCTTTTGATTTAAACAGAAGGGGGGAATCAGAAAGTATGGACAGCAGAGGGAAGGCTCTCACTGTTATATGCACGAGTAGAGCATATATCGTTGTGCTGGATGGATCGGCGGTTAAGACAGACGTTCGTGCTTTTTGGAATTGAAGGAATGAGAGTCGAGTATAAAGATTACGGAAGTAAGTAACGGCAAGGCCTTGGAGGATTTCTAAGATGATGAGAAAGATTTTCTCTGATGCTCTGGTGAGGGAGAAACCAGTGGAGGCTTGACTATATTTTTCCTTTTTGTATTACTTTTGTGCATTTGAGCAAGCAGCCTAACAAACACATTATGCACAATATTATGCTTTGGAATGAGAGGTTTAGGCAGTCAATAGAAGAGGGATGTAGCATTCTATGAGCAGGGCAGGTTTTTGATGGAGCCTTGAGGCCAAATTAATGAATAGGAAACAGGTATTTGATACAGAAATAGCTTTTTGTTACTGAGTCTTATCAGAGAGCTGAATGTTTCCAAATGTATTTCAAAGTACAATTGACATAATAATGAACACAGCAGGTCACTGTGAAAGCTTCGTGGAGTTCCGCATTGTGTAAGATTGTTTTCTGGGCGATGGTGTAAAGGATATTTCGCAGGGTGTTAAGATGTCCAGAAATGCCCTGGTAGAGAGCTGGATTTTACCAAAGCAATTAAACTTAAACTAAAACAATATTGACTTTACTAGGTAAGGTCCACTGAGCTTTATGGCCGCAAATGATAGCTCAACGAAATGGCTCATCGTGTGGAAATTTACAGCAGCCAAATACTCTAAACGCGTGTTTCTGAACGTGGAGGGAAAATCAAGAGGACTCAGATACAAATCCACGAGATCGCAGAGAGAGAAAGACACGCAAACTCCAAATATACAGCAGGCGTCAGGGTCGGGATCGAACCCACGACCGTCCTTTATACCAGGCGAGGTAGTTAGCATCTCGCCCTCGTGGTGCCCCATAGCCATACAGATTTTGAGGATAGGTGTATGGAGAGGATGCGAGGGTTTCCATGACAAGATAGGTCAAGCAACTTGGTTATTTGGAATAGATCCTGGCAGGACAGAACTGTAGCCAGGAGGATGGGGTCACGATGCGTGGGGGCACATGCAAGATGATGGTGAGCAGGAATCTTGAGATGGCCTTCGGAGTGGACAACCACTTGGCAACATAGGGCAAGACGTCACGCCGGATAGCTGGGATACTGCAGGATACATTTTTGAAAAATGGTTTGTTAACGGTAACGGTTGTGCGATCTGGTGGCAGGTAAGTGATTGTGAGGTGTACTGATATCAAGAGCGGTGGCTCTGATGGTCTCTTGCTCAAGGAGTGAGGTGCAGAAAACAGTGTGGGAAGTAATGAACACACGCACGACGGTTGCGGCAAGGGGAAGAGTTCAGGTATTGAGGGAAGGGAAATGAGAAATGGTGAAAAAGGTGATGATAAGATTTGCAGAGTTGTGAAATACGGGGGAGAGAAAGTGAGCCGAAATTCAGTGTGAATGACCACACATAATGTTAGAGATGGTAATGCACAAGTCCGGGTTGATCACCCATCAAAGAGTGCACCGTGCTCAGCTGCCCTCAGCCAAAGCATGCTTGGTGGAAACTCATATTGTTTGAGGCTGGAAATATCTGCTTTTGCTGTGCCC
This sequence comes from Lethenteron reissneri, assembly GCF_015708825.2. Classification (NCBI taxonomy): domain Eukaryota; kingdom Metazoa; phylum Chordata; class Hyperoartia; order Petromyzontiformes; family Petromyzontidae; genus Lethenteron; species Lethenteron reissneri. The sequence continues at coordinate 3,715,241 of NC_083801.1, forward strand.
AGCAGCGTGCTCAAATACACACGCACTTTTTTCCATTTATAAAGACAATATTGAAGTTTGCCTTCTGAGGTCATCGAGCTTCAAATGGAAAAATCTTCAACAAACAAGTACAGCTAGCATAGCTATACAAATGGAAGGCATGGGCATTGTCAAAATCTATTAGACATACTCAGAAAGCATAGAAATATGAATGCAATGACTACATTATGAGATAAGTATTTATCATATGTGAAGCTTTAATAAATAAATTGTAACAAAAAAAATACACCATGAGAATATTGTGAGTTCGTCTTATAATTCATTGCTCACATTATAATATTAATCTAGTATATTAAAAAAAATACCTTCCATCTACAACTAATATTAACTGAAGGCAATTTTTTCCTTGTAAATAAGGATTAGATTCATTAATATTAGTAGAGTACTGCACATCACTGACAGAATTCTAATATAAAAGTCACACAAAGTGTAACAGTATACTTCAAAATGAAAAATAGTTTCATGAAAATAACTCAATGAAGCTTTAAAAATAGAAGTGAAGAATGATAGTAATAATGCGGTAATACAAATCTATAGAAAACACAGCAGAATCCCTCTGATGCGCACGCTTTCTGTAAGTCAAACATCGTTTATTCTCAGTAGCTGGCTGATCGATGATAAGTCATGCTCGCCCAGTAGCCCCAAGGATTCACGACATGAAATAGTCAGAAAGGCTGAAATGGCATCGTGGCCATGATGTTGTCTACAAGATGACATTTCTGCCTCTCAGAACCGATTCCCCGGGCGGTTGGGTATTGTTGCACACGTGACACACGTGTTGCACACGTGACACACGTGACACATATGACACGTAAAGCTCTGCAGTCATGCCCTGCAAAGCGCTGTAGTTAAGCGGAGGACACTTTTATTATCCTGCTTTCCGCAATGTACATGTGTACGCATGCCTGATGAGCAAGTGCATGTGACCCACAGAGAGAGAGATGGAGTGTGGTTTCTCCAAACGGTATCCGTGAGTGTCCGTGGGTATCCATGTGCCTCGACGCACGTCTCGGCACAAGCTAAGCAGCTTTGTTCCGTCAGTGGCACCGCAGCTAAGAGGATTATTTTTGCCCTCTCCACTACTGAACGTGCACCGTGAATCAGCCGATCCCTCTTAAAGGACCAGATTTGTGGATAACGTAATTGTAAATGTACATTGAACTTCTTTCGCACCGTACGTAGTCAACTGCTAATCGTAGGTGCGAACAAGAGGCGTCATACTAAAATCACTCGGTTATGAACGATTATCACGCAACACATAGTGACATATCGTGTCCTACGTCAGACTTATGAGCGCATTATTAAATGTCTGGGTTGAAACCACAGATATGTCAGGCGAATTCGACAGTTTATATTGCACGCAAAAAAAGTTGCAGCGCTGCAATCACCTGCTCAAGACATTGTTGGAAGAATGTCGTCCGATCGAGAAAGCTATAAGAGAGCTCCTCTGGAGGCTATTTTAGCCTGCGCAGTGCTTTCGGATATTTCAATATGAAAGGTGCTTTATAAAGCATAGATTGCAATTATTCACTCTTCCATGCTGGCTAGACGTCTTGGAATAGGTGGGAGTGCTCACACTTTCCCCCACCAAATGCGTACTGCCATTCGACAAATTGTGGCGAACTTGTTTTAATTGCTGGGTGGAAAGATGCGGTTGGCTCCATAGGGTGCGAAACAAAGTCATATGCACATACAATCCAATGGCAATCCGGACTCGTGCCTCTTCATCTTCATAGAAAACACTTTCTGTGTTAGAGCCGAGTACTTAAATAATCTTTGGTCTCTTCTTATTCTTGGTTCTTTCGGTAAAGTCACGTAGATAGAAAACAAACAAATATATAGAATAAAAAAACAAATAATTAAAAAAATACGTTCAAAATAATAAAAGAAAAAAACACGATAAAAATAAAATGAATCGATTTGTTTTTTACTATTTTAATTTTTTATTGTATTTTTGCTTTTATTATTTAAATTTTTAAAAACGTATTTTCTTATTTTTTATGTTTTTTTTATTTAGATTTTCTATCTACGTGACTTTACCGAAAGAACCAGGAATATGAATTTCTGCAGACACGAAAGTTTTAAGTCTCTTTTAGAATATTTGAGTTGTCATATGAATGGTGAATAATTCGTGGGAATTCCAGTTTCATAATTTCAATATGTTTTTCCACACCTAAACGTCCCTGTGCTGCTTTAATGTATGCCGAGAGCCGGGCAGTGCTGTAACAGAGAGCTCCAATTCACAATCGGAGGGTTGCAAATTAAAATTCCAGTTGGGTGTCAACTCAGCCAATAATACCTCTAAGGGACAATACAATCACGACTATTTCGTGGAAAAACCAGCTACTGTCTCGTGATTAAACTGTCCTTCCATAGAAATATGGAATGTCTTGCACTATCTGACACCCACCAGTGAATTTGAACAGTGCCACATTGCTTTGGGGACAGAGACACTTGGGCTCTTAGGCTTAACAGTGCGCATTTAAATTTGTTTTTCAATTTAGCTCCACCAATTACTGTAATGTGGACATTAGAGACTGAAGGGCCTGTCACATCATTCTCCGGAGTTGGCAATTTCTGCTTATGCCTACACCCAAATAAATCAAACACTTCCACTTTCCATCTTATTGATTTAAAAAAAGCAAACTGCCTTTATTAGGCTGGATGACCGATTCAGGTTGGAATCAGATCGAACACGTTAAACAAACATCATATCCGATCAGGCGATCAGACTATGTCTGTTCATCCAATTGGCAGGGGCCAATTTGATTATTATTTGCAGTATAGTAGCAATGCGTGCTTTTTACTGCATAAAATCAATGACAGTAGATTGATAGTAGACTACAAATGTTATCTCCATTGGTTCAGACTTGAGGAATGACCCCTCTCATCTCCTATTGTCTCCACTATGCCCCCCACATCACTTGCAAAGCTTTCCCTTTGTTTTCATAGATCACTGCCGGGGAATAAAGAGGAATATGTTCACCTGTCGGCAGACCTTGCGTGTTTGCATTTTTTGGTCCTGTATTGTGGTTGAAATGCGGGAAGATTTATTGAATTGACCTCTGACTCAGATATTCACTTGACACAATACCACCCACTCAGGGTGCAATACCAGAGAGTTATTTTCAGTCCTCATTGCACAGGATATGGGTTGTTATGCACCGCACCTGTAATGTCATAATAATTTTTGCTGTCTTCATATTCTTGACAAATTTAGTAATTTTATGAATCCTACATGGTGGCTTTCTTTTGAATGTCACGTACCTTCCTATTGTCTCTCCTCTGAAAATAATTTCTAAATGTTAGCAACATGACTGAAGGCCTGGGGATGATTTTTTAACTAAAACACTCTGTGTGCACCGTTTTGAAGCAGTACGGGTAATAAGATAAATACAGTGAGGGGAAAAAGTATTTGATCCCCTGCTGATTTTGTACGTTTGCCCACTGACAAAGAAATGATCAGTCTATAATTTTAATGGTAGGTTTATTTGAACAGTGAGAGACAGAATAACAACAACAAAATCCAGAAAAACGCATGTCAAAAATGATATAAATTGATTTGCATTTTAATGAGGGAAATAAATATTTGACCCCCTCTCAATCAGAAAGATTTCTAGCTCCCAGCTGTCTTTTATACAGGTAACGAGCTGAGATTAGGAGCACACTCTTAAAGGGAGTGATCCTAATCTCAGCTTGTTACCTGTATAAAAGACACCTGTTCACAAAAGCAATCAATCAGATTCCAAACTCTCCACCATGGCCAAGACCAAAGGACTCTCCAAGGATGTCAGGGACAAGATTGTAGACCTGCACAAGGCTGGAATGGGCTACAAGACCATCGCCAAGCAGCTTAGTGAGAAAGTGACAACAGTTGGTGTGATTATTCGCAAATGGAAGAAACACAAAATAACTGTCAATCTCCCTCGGCCTGGGGCTCCATGCAAGATCTCACCTCGTGGAGTTGCAATGATCATGAGAACGGTGAGGAATCAGCCCAGAACTACACGGGAGGATCTTTTCAATGATCTCAAGGCAGCTGGGACCATAGTCACCAAGAAAACAGTTGGTAACACACTACACCGTGAAGGACTGAAATCCTGCAGTGGCTGCAAGGTCCCCCTGCTCAAAAAAGCACATATACATGCCCGTCTGAAGTTTGCCAATGAACATCTGAATGATTCAGAGGACAGCTGGGTGAAAGTGTTGTGGTCAGATGAGACCAAAATGGAGCTCTTTGGCATCAACTCAACTCGCCGTGTTTGGAGGAGGAGGAATGCTGCCTATGACCCCAAGAACACCATCCCCACCGTCAAACATGGAGGTGGAAACATTATGCTTCGGGGGTGTTTTTCTGCTAAGGGGACAGGACAACTTCACCGCATCAAAGGGACGATGGACGGGGCCATGTACCGTCAAATCTTGGGTGAGAACCTCCTTCCCTCAGCCACGGCATTGAAAATGGGTCGTGGATGGGTATTCCAGCATGACAATGACCAAAAACACACGGCCAAGGCAACAAAGGAGTGGCTCAAGAAGAAGCACATTAAGGTCCTGGAATGGCCTAGCCAGTCTCCAGACCTTAATCCCATAGAAAATCTGTGGAGGGAGCTGAAGGTTCGAGTTGCCAAACGTCAGCCTCGAAACCTTAATGACTTGGAGAAGATCTGCAAAGAGGAGTGGGACAAAATCCATCCTGAGATGTGTGCAAGCCTGGTGGCCAACTACAAGAAACGTCTGACCTCTGTGATTGCCAACAAGGGTTTTGCCACCAAGTACTAAGTCATGTTTTGCAGAGGGGTCAAATACTTATTTCCCTCATGAAAATGCAAATCAATTTATAACATTTTTGACATGCGTTTTTCTGGATTTTTGTTGTTGTTATTCTGTCTCTCACTGTTCAAATAAACCTTCCATTAAAATTATAGACTGATCATTTCTTTGTCAGTGGGCAAACGTACAAAATCAGCAGGGGATCAAATACTTTTTTTCCCTCACTGTACATACATTCTCTTCGTCTCTTCTCCATAAAAAAAATCATTATTATACAGTACATTCGCAATTTTGCCTTCAAGACTAATGTTACAGAGCAGCAGCAGCATTTATTTGAGCAAAAAACACTTCACACCAGTTTCGAACTGAGTCTTATCCGCAGTGAGGCTTTTTAAGCAAACATTGTACTGCTGGATTGCCAGATGTTTTTGGCAAAGAGCAACTTCACCTAATACCCTAACCTGCCCACACTGGATTCTGAGCTGCCCCTATTGGACATCTGTGAAAATAAGCTTTTTAGCCCATCGGATTCGTCCAGTATAAATACATGTTCTGATATGCCTGACACAATCCCTGAGACAAAATCTTAATGATATGAAACACATTACAAAGACCATTCGTGATCTGATCCATCTGCTAGCAGGAAGGGAAGGTATGGAAAGGATAGCTCGACCGATGAAAACATCGTCTTGAGGGCATTGTTTCGTGAGAGGGAATGTTTATATCGGAAGGGGTGTAGAGCAAGAGGAAATGGGGAATATTTCACGAATAAATAAAAAGTCTCAAAATGCCATGGAACAGACATCTGGGAGATGCTCCGAGCGAGCCTTTGGGGAGAGGCAGCCAAGCAAACTGTGTGCCAGGGAAATATATACCCGTGGATCGATAGTTCAACTCTCGCCCCCCTCCCACTCACTTTGGACACCCTTATAAGCAGTTGCATTTGGAGGCTTGCCCTCTTTTCTCTCCGCCTGATGAAGACCGCTTGTGTTGCGATCGAAACGTTGTGGGTTTTTTGTTGTTGCTTTCATCTGTATTTTATTTTTTTTAAATATTTTTTTATTTTCTATCCACGTGACTTTACCGAAAGAACCAAGAATACGATCGTTCAATGTTAATGTGCCATTTTATCGAGGCACTCTGTGGTCTTATCTTGGTGTGGTCTGGGACTGTTTCATCGTTTTTGCTGCCTTTCCCAAGCTTGATAAATCGTACTTATATAATGCATGCATTTACCATTTATTTATTTCTATTTCGTGGCTTGCTTATCTTTCTTCTCTATTTTGCACTGATGTTGTTTTGTCGTTGTTGTACTGTTTGCTACTGACCCGCCCATACTGGACAGCTGTGAAAAAAGAGCTTCACAGCTCATCGGATTCCACCCACGGTCGAAATAAAGATTCCGATTTGTTTGATGCAGAGTTGTGCCGCATCGTGGAGAAGGCGCTGTCAAGATGGGGTTGGGTACATACGCCCGCTACGTGTGTATTTATCTTAAACTTATTTTCGTACCGCACATCGCCAACCGTGCTAATTTTTGCAACTCAGCGTTTTTGAATTGCAAAGCTGTTCAACATTTTGTACTGTTAATCATTCTCCCATTCAAAAAGGCAGACACGTTATTTCGAAGAATTACATACCCATGGGTCTCTTATCGCGTGAATATAAAACTTCATGAACATCACAGAGATGCAAATATTGGAAAATGTAAGTTTTCAATCGGTGAATATCACATGTTTTGACACATGGATCAAAAACAAGGGCACTCACACAGAAATGCGAATGAAATCTGAATATTATGAAATCTGAATAGTATGCAATGTGAGCTGGGAATTACACAGAGAAACAGAAACGTATTACAGAAGAAGTACACATTGGAGACATGGTAATGACAATCACAAAAAGCATGTGTGCTTTGCCAGAACGAATTCACAGAAGGGATGGTGGCCGAATGGATGAGTGTGTTGACAGAATGGAAGCCGAATGAGAGAACGTTCCCGCGAGGATTACAACTGTGGAGATGGAGCGATGAGATCATCTCGTGTGCAGTAGCGAGATGGATCGCTGCATCACAAGACCCGTGAGGTATGGCGGCGACGTGGGAGCCCCGCATCCAGCAGCGCGTAGCTCGTGGCTGACGATGATAATTATGATGATGACGAATGAAACGTAGCTCAAGGCAGTGTTGAGTGCTGCAGGGCTTTCCGCGCCATGTACAACCTTCTCTGGCACATGTGAAGAATGCTGCAAGGTCCGAATATTTGCCCAGTGCTCGCCAAGTTTGCATTGCCTTCCGGTTGCTGAACGAATACATTATGAGGTCGCACTCATTTACACACAATGCTTCCTATGAATGAACCATAATGCCTTACTGATCTCGTCATGGAACATAAACGATCACGCGAACTCCGGTCACCCTCGCAGCGGCTTTTGGCTGGCTGTCGAAAAAAGACGGTCACCGCATCGCCCACTTTCAGGTGCGCTTCTGCGGCCGTCTGGAACGCTCTTCCTTCCGACATTTGGAAGCCACTGAAGCTATGCACTTTTAAATCTAGACTGAAATCTCATTTCTTTCGAATTGCTTTTCATGTTTAGTTTGTTGTCCTTCCCCCACACATCCGATTACCACTATTAACTACGCACGGTGCGAAATAAGTTCAACATATATACATACGTGCACACGTGGGGCTGCCGGTGGCCCCGGGCGTGTTCTTACCGAGAGAATCGCAGCCCAGCAGCTCCATGCGGATCCCCGCGCCACCGGGGGCCTGCCTCTCCGGGTAGATGCGCACCCAGCTCGCCACGACCGGCTCGAACTTGCGCAACTCCGGCGTGTCGTAGTTACTGTTACCTTCGAACAGCTGACAAGGGGCGGGGGATCGGAAAACGGAGGTCAGGTCAGCATTTTGTTTGGGTTGAGAAGAGATGATATTCACAACGCAGCGTACGGAAAGGCTAAAGGGAAAGTACCGTGTGCCGTCGTACGTTTACGCAACCCCATCTTCAGATCGGTGGCACGGCGGTTCGCGCATTGTGCAATGAACTCTGATGAACTGAGTTTAATCACCAGCCATGGTCGTCCAGATGAGGATAATGTGCCCAGGGCCTCAAACAAAGGAGGGCCTCACAGTGGGACATTTATTTTTTGTATCTCTCGCAATCGATTAAGAGGGCCCCATATGGCTCTTTATGCCCCGGCCCTCCAGCCCTGAACCTCCAGAAACCTTTTGGCAGCCCTACATCAGAGCTTCATGTCACAATTAGGAATGAGCCCAGGCTAAGCAAGACAGAACCGCTACAGGTGTTCCTTACTACGAGAGTCTCTTGGCGCAACCATACACCAACATGATTCGTTTGCTATATATTTGTCTCTGACCAATGTTACTCCCACGTTCGTGTTCAGTGTAACAAGACTCGCTCCATGCTCTGCGGTAAAATGGTGGTGCAGTGATTAACGCACTGTGCTGTAAAGCCAGCGACCTGAGTTCAACTCCTGGCCACTTATAAGATTAGTGGTGAGGGATATCCTAGCCCAGGGGTCGGCAACCTACGGCTCCGGAGCCGCATGCGGCTCTTTACGGGCTGCTTCTTGACGATGAGTACGTATGTACTCAGATGCATTGCGGCTCTTGAAATACTGAATTTTGTACCGAATTGGCAAGAAATGGCTCTTCTTGTTATTTTGGTTGCCGACCCCTGTCCTAGCCCATCCTGGTCACCCCCTTCACAATCCCGCAAGGACCACCATGGTGAAGTATATGTGAAACAACCCCATGTCTGACACTGTGTGGGAAGGCCCTCATGCATTAATTGATTTACAAAGGTCCGTAAATTATCTATGATTTATGTTCAGGTTAACCTGTACTTGTTGTTCTAGAAAATAGTACATGATATACCGCTGAAAGTATGTGTAGCATAGGCTGGACACTCGTGTGTAAAGTGACATCACAGATACGCAAAGCATTCTGTGTATTTTAAATATGGTGGCGGACTGTGTCACGTGCTGTGGGACAGCTGTGTGTGCCTAGGGGCACCACGTTGGTCAGGTGTTACCCCCCTCGCCTGGTATACAGGAGATTGTGGGTTCGATCTCGACCCTGACGCCTGTATATTTGGACTATGCGTGTTCTCCCCATGGTCGCGTTGATTTTTCTCCGTGCCCTCTGGTTTTTCCTTCCACATTTAGAAACATGCGTTTCGAGTGTTTGGCTGCTATATATGTCCATGTAATAAGCCACTTCGTTGAGCTATTATTTGTGACCAGGTCCCTTTTGAAAAAATAGCTGTATAGCTCAGTGGGCCGTACCTGGTAAAATAAAAAAATGTTAAATAGTTTAATGAGGTTCCTGGTTTAGGAAATTAAAAACCAAGTGGAACTTAAATGAGGTAAGCTGTACAATGCAGTGATAAGTGTCTCAAGCAGAAGTATGTTTGACTGGTGCTTCATCATGCAGTAAGGATATGAGAGTTGGCAAACTGAAATTCACTACAGTAATTTAGCTGTGGCTGTTCCACCTGATGACGGAAGCTTGTGTTGCCTCCGAAACGTCGTGATTTAAATTATTAAATTTATTATTATTATTTTTCATCTACGTGACTTTACCGAAAGAACCAAAGAGTATGAAACTGAAATGGCTTTGAACATTTCTTAAAGAGTTATGTGCTTCTGGCATTAAGGCGTTACAGCACTGCTGGGGCAAATGCATCCAGGTCGATTGTCTGTAACAAAAAATGAGGTACATTTCTTTCATGTCACTTGATTCTACAAATCATCTGTAACTAAAATTGCACATTAAAGTTTGAATCGCACTGGTGCATAATAATTGGCTGGAGTCTGGGTGGCGAGATGTTGCCAAACATAGGGGGCTGAGAGAGATATGTGGGTCTCACAATGGAGCAGGTGTCATGGCCAATTATTTTTGGGCGAAATAAGTGGGAAAGCAGACTAAAGTGGAAAGTGCAAAGGGAATTGTATTCGATCTATGCCCCTTGATGGTTGTTGCAGCATTTGTTTCCGCTGCTTTGTATGCTTCAGCTTCAGCGCTGTATATAATGAAACACTACAACTCGAACTATTATCTTTGTTAAAATTACTTCATGTGATAGACACGGGTTCATGGCTAACCATTATAATTATGATCTCTTATTATTTCGGGAGAATCCTAGTTGAACTGAAACATTTTCTTCATAATGGTATTGCTGAAGATGAATAATTGTGTGTGGGAGCAATCTGGAGTGCCAGGAGAAATCTCACAAACATGAAGGGAAACAAAAAAAAACAGATAAAATACATTTCTCGTGAAATATAAATCGTGACTTCCATCAGGCATTTGACTCGCAATTTAAAGCTTGCAAGTTCAAATCCCAGTAAGCACTTGGGATATCATTCTGGTCTCCGTAAAAAACGAGAACCACTTTGTGTGAAGTCAACAGTGGCCGTTCTATGGAGAGAATGAACCCACCCTGGAATGTGGAATTTCCACCACTGCCTCTGGGCTGCCAACAAGACATGTGCATCGCAAACCTCGTGTTGCTCCCTTGAGCAGGGAGACACTTTGGCTTGACTTTGCATTAAACTTAATGATATATCTCCCTCATACAGAGTGTTATTGAAATAATCATTGTAATCCATTTCTAATAGTCATGATTTACTGTGGAAATTAGTTCTCTCAGCAGGCACTGCACAGTTTTCCATGTTATATGAGGTCAGCATTTATATTAAGCCGTAATGGCTGAGATAAACCAAATGAATTGTAAGGCGAGATTTATTAAAATTATTTTTTTGTGAGGCCCAGGATAAGACCATAAAACTCCCTCTGGTTGAATTTTTTTTCATTTCTAGATTCGTGGCTCGTACTCAAACCCGGGACCTCGACGACATTGTAACCTTAAGCGGGCATTTATCTGTCCAAACACCCCGATGTGACATTGACGACACTAAACTGTCTATCGACAGTGACAGAGAGCACAGGTGTGCTGCCTTATTAATGCCCATCTTCATTGCACTATTATATTGAACTTGTTTCAGACATGTCCCATTAAGTAATTTGACATTGGGTGCACCAAGATAGAGCCGAGTAGGTGGGTGTTCATGTACACGTACAGTCGGCCCATTTGACAATCCATGGCTCGATGGAGTTATCTGCATGCCATACTTGCAGTGGGCGTTATTTGACCATACTTCACCATTCTGGTATTTGTGGAAACTTTTTAGTGACGAAGCTGCACTGAACCTCTTTTGCCCACAAACGAAACCGACCTCTTTGTTCGTGAAGTTATTTTGACCCGTGTCTATGAATGTGGCATGCAATGTCTCAACACAGTAAATAGTTGAGTGTATGTAGCATTGTTTAAACACGTATATATCACTTACAATTAAGTTTGTTTTCAATGTGTAAAGGTATTCCTCTACTTCACATATATACACATGAACATTATCGGTAGGTAAATCTCACAATTCCTGCAATCATGGTTTAATCCTCCGCATTGAATACGATTCCTAATGGAATAGTGGAACTGTTGGAATTGTGTGAGCTGGGCTGAGACGGGTCTTGGCATTCTGGCAAGAAATCAGGCCACGTGGAAGCTGACAGGGCCCATGCAATTCCTACCATTCATTCACGTAACACCCCGATGTACGTCTCCCCCCCCCCCCCCTTTGCGTCGTTTCGCATCTACGTCGTGCACTTTATTAACACCGACACCCGAGTTGCATCGCCTTCAACCCCCACGCACTCGCGTCGCTCGCCTCGGCCTGTGCCTCCACCGCCACCACCTTATCCTGCACGCGAAATACTTTGTCTCGCGCATTAATAAGTACACTGTGCTGTAGAGTACGACGTATTATTTACGTGCAGTTATTTTTGGTGCTTTTATTTGATCGTGTACTGATTTTTCTTGCACCCTGTATAATTTGTGTTAAAGTTTACTGCTGTACACTACCATCGAGTACATGGTTTAGTAATGTAATTTCACGACGTGGGCGCATCTAGGACGAGGATGTGCGCATTAACACGCAGCTTCACCGTACCGTCTGTTGTCTTTGTTCAGCTCCCGTGGAAACATTGCTTAGATTTTTACGTCGTTTCGATGTAACGTTTCACTGACGTTAACCGGGGTGTACCTGCACACAGGTTAGCTAAGTGTACAGCATCGCATATACACAGGGCAGCCTGATGCGTATGTAGCCTTGGCCATACCTTAACATATGCACGGGGCAGCTACGTGTACACGTAGTCTAGGCAATGCACAAGTGATGACCGTGCCCGTGGCCAGTCTCCACACAGACAGGTTGTGAATTGGGGTGGAATCGATGAACTTCCAACGCACTTGGCATCAGCCCGACGTTTCAATGGCGATTATGGCTGCCTGGGATTTGCCTGAATTGCCACGATGGCTAGCTGGAATCGGCGATGCTTAGCTAAGCTACATTTGCAGTAGCATCACAATAGAAATCCATTCCAGTGCAGGAACGATCGATGGCAGAATTCCTGCTCGAATCCCATTCAATTGAATGGAGATTTTTAAATGGCATGAGTAAAATCGTGGGAGAAAGTATACGACTCGAAGATGATTCCTGCAGGAATTGTCTGGCTGATGTGTAAATATCAGCTATGAATTTATTTTTTACGTTTTTCTTTTTTTTAAATGCTCCTACTATACTGCAATAGTTCTCCACTAAATCACCATCATTTGAAGAATAGCATATATACGGCGTGTCGGCTAGCTTAGCAAAAAGAGACGTTTGTCTCAATGGGCTATCTCCAGGTTACACAAGAAGTTAATGCATGTGTATATTACCCGTCGTTTAATATTTCTCTGTAACTGACAGGTCCTAAGCCATCAGCGATACAGCCGTGTAATCAATGAAGATCCCATTATAGCTAACAGCCCACTGAGTTCCCTCTTAGCTCACTGGTTATTGTTTGTGTAAATAATAGGTTGCAAGCTTCTCATCTGAGAGTAGAGGAAAAGGTTTTTTTGTATTCTCGTTAAGGCCGTAGACTTCAAGTCGAGCACGATTTCTGAGTGTGAAACTATTGAGTAACCCACTGGTAACACTTACGCATGGTTATGATAAATGACCAATTGCATCTATGGATCACAAACCCTTTATGCCCATGTTTGAAATGTCCCAATTACTCTTGGAAACGTTCTGGAAATATCACCTGATGATTCTGGATGTAATTACCAGGGAAACGACGTACTCAAATTGTAAATGTTTTGGATGTACTCATTGCCATGTTTTGTTTACGTGACAAACCTTACTGGTTGGCTGTGTCGGGTGGTGGCGGGTTCACGACAAATCTAACCCCAAAAAACCTCTATTATGAATGATATTGGTCGCGAGAGTTGAATGAAAAGTCTGATCCTCGATCCTGCACATCAGGGGTGGGGAACCTTTTTTCTGCCAAGGGCCATTTGGAAATTGATAATATCATTCGCGGGTCATGCAAAATTAAATTCATGTTGCTATGAAAAGCGCCTAGATTTATTGAATTTCGAGTCGTGCTGTTGCCTTGGCAGGGCCAGACCAAATGATTTTGCGGGCCTTGTACGGCCCGCGGGCCGGACGTTCCCCACCCCTGCTGTACATCATGGCCTTCAACCGCTGCTATCATGTGCACAGCATAGAAACATTGCAGACACATTCTCCTTAAGTGATGGGGGAGCTCACAGGCCTAACGTCTGTAATTGAGTGGCGAGCTGACGAAGCCAAAAGCCTGGGCTAGAATCGGACGACCATCTGTGATGAAATCACGTCGTTGTGTATCATGTAACAAATAAAGGACAATAGTCTATCTTTCCACGTAATACATAATAAAAACATGTGTTTGTCCATCAGTCAAGGGGACTGCCAGACCAGTAGTCCACAATGATAAAGGAGGCAAACTTTTCAACATTCTGAGTTTCTCCAGTGCAGTCAGGCCAAGAGCCTTTAGTTGCCAGATGTTACAAGTGACATTTCCGACACCTGATGAACAGTAATCTGCTGCAAATGAATCTCACATGGACATATTCATATACAGTAATATAACGCAGAACGTATATAAATTCAGATAAACCTGGCAGGTAAGGGTTTATACTCTTGAAGAAATTATCATATAACTTGCAATACAGTACAAGCAATGTTCCACACTGCTATTTTTATACATATGCTGTACATCAATCAAGAGTAAGTGTACGTATGTGGAAATACTATTATTTATTTTCTCTAAAACGTTTACCAGTCACTGTTTTCGCAATGAGAAAAAAAAACGATAGTGCCCTTCCTGCTGAAAAATGACCATGGGAATCCTTGACACAACACTGCTGGTGTTGCTTTTGAAGCTGACAATTTTGCTTGGAATCTTGGCCTCAGAAATAGCAAGAAAACCATCCCCACCATCACTGCCACATCTATGTGACCTCCATGACTCCTCTAAATTCAATTACCCATTTATATTGCCTTTGCAGCAGGCACAAGTTTAAGCATACCGTAGAAACTTGTAAAGGACAAGTCAAAAAAAGTTCAGAGAATCATGTTAAAGACGTACAATTATTTGAAACATGGCCAAGAGAAATGTTAATAATACTAAGGAAAAAAAGGAAAATGTCGTGGCATTACAATGATCATGCTCATTCTGTGCTCTCAAACACACGTGTAAATGAATGGTTTTGGAACAACTTACTCCACATTACAGTAATTACACAGTAAAAATATGAAGGCCTGAGCAAGTATATGCCTCATGAGTCTATTCTGTGTACGATGTCACAACTAGATGTATTTATGCTGTGCATCTTCAGTCACAAAGCTGCACATAGCTTTTACTTACACAATCTTAACAGTGGAGTATTTATTTTATAATTGTAATAAGGAAATGTATTTTATTCTCATAATGGCTTAGCGTTGAGCTTTATAGTATTACCTTCTGAATATCCGTAAAAATGTTATTTAAGTGCAGATGTACGTCCATCGCTTAAGCCCTCATTGCGTTTGAAGTCATGCCAGGAATTGGAATTAACAAGACATTAACAAAAAGTGCTGTGTCGTATTGCCTTTCTTGTGAGATTTACACTCCGTCCAGCAGTGCAAAGGCAGATAATGTTTGTATCCCTCACTGAGTTAGTAATAGTAGCACTAAAAGGAAATTCTAGCTCAGTAACATGAATCCATTAAACGCATCGTGTACGTGGCAGCTTTAATTGAGCAATGTTTCCAACAGTGCATTTATACAATCTCATTAAAACTAGATGATGTGCCCAAGGCCAAAGTACTCTCAAACAGAACAAAGCACTGTCAAGTTATTGAACACGAGCACATATATAATGGAATAGTGAGATTTGTGGATACTGAACCTGGCAGCCAACAACTGTGTATTGTTTGAGAATATCCTTATGGACACTTGCATGCAATCACATTTTCTGCATTCCACAATGCGCTCCCCCAATTTATGCATAAATAAGTGTATTATTTGTTTGCAATATGTTCTTCATTTATTTAAATAAATGGGAGAAGTGACGCAGAGGTTTGCTCTGAATCTGGCGACTTGAATTCGATTACCGCCCACGGCTCTTATCAGTGGCGAATGATATCTAAGCCGGTCCTGCAACCTCACGAACCCACACTGACCAGCACGGTTGAAGTGTGGTCAAAATACCCCCGTGCCCGACATGGTGTGGCCTTTATCCAAGAAGTGGACTGAAAAATTGTTATACGTTAATTTCAACTCACTTAGGGTTAGTTTTATATGTTTTTATATATATGTGAAATAACCAATTGTCCACTATCCAATCATCCGCAATGTTATTTGTAAAAGCAATACGTTTATATGAGATTCATGTAATTGCCCATGGAGAACATTTACAAACATTTATATCCGACATTACCCATTAAAACGCTTGATAACTCCACCAAGACAATTTATTTGAAAAGTTAGCCACTGGATTATTCAAAGGGAAATACCACATAAATATGATGTTGGTGATGGTAAAATTGTTATTTTGAATATTGTACACATCTAAAATTGACGATAATTACGATTTCTGAGTACAGCTTAATGTACATGCAGTCGCTGTTTATGGAGTACACCTACAGAGGTCAGGGGGCTGATATTTAGTCTTCGGGATTACCCAAGTGGTTGTCCTGTGTAGAAAATGGCCTCTGCCATAGAAGTGTGGAATTTCCACCACTGGCTGATGGTCTGCACGGACTCACTGCTTGTTGAGTATGGAGACACTTTTACTTTATTTTTTACAATATCCCTAACGATGCATTACAGTGTAAACAACTTCTTACAAAACAAGCATGTGCCGTTCTGGCAGTGTTATAGCGGGTATATGCATGCCAAGATGTGAGAAGATATTCTGACATTTGGCCCATTGGCAATACACTGCACCGACAAAGATCTCCAGATGTTTAGTCACAAACTTCAAATGATTTGAAACTAGTTTTGCATGCAGATCATAGATGAAAAAGACCCATTTTTCACAACAGCCCAACTGAAACATCTGAGCGTGATGGGTCTTAGTTTAAACATGCATTTAACATGCAATGGTTTAATTTGTTGATATTTGTTTAGATCATTTGTGAATTACTATTTCAAGTAACTTGATGATGGCAAGAGGCTAGGCCAGACATTTTGGCATATGCCTGTATTATAGGATTTTAAATGTTGGGTTGGTGAATCATTTTTATAATGATCATGAGACTCCCAACCTCTTGAGCAAAGCGGAAAGGCAGTACAGAAAGCGCATTACTTACTTGAATACATTTTCTCAATGTTATTCCCTCGTATACATCTGTAGTGACACCTTACACGGTACTCTTCAAAGGGAAAGATCCCCTTTTCTCCAAGCATCCTGAACGCCCTCGCTTCCACTTTACATATCCCTCAAGCTCCTTTCCCAAAGGTTCCTTGTCCCGCTTTTCACTCCAGCCAATCACCTTCCATTTTTCCGAACGGATTCCAACCGTCCTCCCTATCAATCATCCTCCGTTCCCCACTCTTATCCGTGTTGTATTTCTCCTCCACAATCCCTTAAATTATGAGAACTCCTTTGCCAGTAGCAAGATATAGTAAAATGTTTTTACAGTTTTCTCTGGCACCAAATGATCCCTTGATAAAGGTGTCAGTTTTGGTGCCAGATAAAAGGGTAAAAACCTATTACTATAATCCATTCAATTCCCTGCATCTAACCAATTACCTTTCAGGTCCGTTAAGTACAAATCAGAGGGCCTTGTTTTACGTCTTGACTGTACGTGTCATGCACGCCTGTGTCCATAACGTCCGGTGAGTGTTTTCGGTTGTGATTGAAGCACTACACACGCACGTTATCTGGATACTTGGTTTCGTTCCACGAACACACACGGTGCCCAAAAATGGAGTATTGGCCAAACATTGAAAAAGCAGCCACTATGTGAAGCTTTCCTGGATAAGCAATGGACTTTATTGTAGTCCTAAAAGGCAAGGGGGCATATCGAGCCAGCACTGCTGACATTTTGAGTTCAAATCAGTGCCGCGGACCAAGGCAAACGCCGAGTGTTCCTTTCGCAGTAACTTTGATGGTGTCACTGGAGATAGAAATACCACACAAAACAACTTAACTAATGGCTGGCAGGGATGGAAGAATGGGGACAACTGCACGCAGAAGCCAGAGAGGCACTGCTTTCAAGCATAACCTCTCACTGGCCCTGCCTATCAATCCTACCCTTTCGTTTCCCTGCTCTGCCGCCTCCCATCTCCCACCCACAGTTTCAATATCAGCGGGTGATTTCTTCACATTACATGTCACACATCACACACTTTCATCAGCTCGCAATATGCTCCCATTTTTATTCTCACAGGGAGAAATGAACGTAACTAGGGAATATAATTAAAATATACAACAGCCATGAAAAAAAAAACATGGTACGATATAAATATGAGCTGAATATGCTTAGATCATGTCAATGGATTATTCACAAGTATGTTAGATAACTTATTTATAATGTATGTGAATAAATCAAGAATTCCAAAATATAGCTTACAATATTCGAGGGGCGCCATGGTGGCGAGATGTTAACTACCTTGCCGGATATACAAGAGATCGTTCGTGGGTTTGATCCCAACCCTGACGCTTATATATTCGGAGTTTGCATGCTCTCCCCGTGGTCGCGTGGACTTTTATCCAGGTCCTCTGGTTTTTCCCTCCACATGTATAAACATGCATTTAGAGTATTTGGCTGCTATACATTTCCACATGACAAGCCCCTTCGTTGAACATATTGTTTGTGGCCAGGTCGCTTCTGAAAAAGAGCTATACAGCTCAGTGGGACTTACCTGGTATAATAAAAAATAGTTTCCTTTTGGTAATAGATACCTTTGTTTACAACGAAAGGTCTAAACGATATACGTGTTGACGATGGTTCTATTGCATGTTATAGCAAATATTATTTAGAGCTACATCTAGGAGGAAACCAAATTGCCCAAATAAAACCGACACTCGCGAGGGGATAGCGGTTAGCCACCGCACACAGAAGGGTCACAATCCTACTGGCAGCAGTGCCCCGTAGAGACACCTTGGTGTCTGGCAGCCAAGTGCCGGCGATTCGCGAACCCATCGTCAAATCTCTCGATTACCGGCATGTGCCTGGAACGCGCTTAGTTTGACGATTATCCATTTTCATTTATTCGGTGTGTGTACGGTAATGCATTTGCATGTGCATTGTATACATACATCGGAGCCATCAATCTTCCCAGCTCAATAGAACACAGTGATTACTAAATTGTGGAAAGTCAGCGTTGTTTGTCCTCGGGGTTCAAGGCCAGCATAGGAAGGAGCCCTGCATAATGTACATTCGAGAGTGACGCGCTTCTATTTTCTGAATATGAGTAAGGTACAATGCGGGTTTCGATTACAGAAATACATTTAACAATCCAGGCCGTAGAAATATTTTACTCATCGGAGTATGTCTGAATCAGTATTTTCGAGCTGCATTGCAGAAAAAGTATTCGGCAACTTCCATGTAGCAAGACTTTGTAACATGAGTAGTTGTATCAGCATGTGAATCTACAAATTGTATCAGCATGTGAATCTACAAATATCACTATCCAGGGTGCATTCTTTAAACAAGCTGTCTAATATATTTGCCTTTGCACAAGAACAATTCTAAATAAACAAATAAATAAAATTTGGTATGTGTGTTGACCACATGTTTTCTTCAGTTGTTGGTGAAATTCCACATTTTCACATAAAAAAAACAGGTGGATACAATCTAATTGTTTTCATACCCTCGAAATTGGTTTTAATTGTTTTGGGATAAAATCCTGCGTACATTCATTCAACACTGGTGAGATACGTGGAGCTGTCGGGATGTGTCCAACGTTGAACGCTTCCCTGACAAACTGCGCCGAAGCTGAATGCCGAGCAATGGCGCATTTAGCTGGATGTCCACAAATGAAAGGGCACTGGTTTGTAGTAAAAAGGCACGGTGCACTTTCATCACAGGTGTCAGTATAAAGATAGAATGTGGAGACATTCGAGGACGTTGTTGAATTGGCTAGCGACGTTGCAATAACCCAGGAGAATTTGCGAGAAAGATGTCAACAGATGTATTCTTTTTTGCGGGCGCTGACAGCAAGAAATGACGTGACCCACTCTGACAGAATATAGAGGTCAATTCTGGTGTTGGAGATGGGTGCTTGAGGCAGGGCAAAGTCTGTTACTGTTAAGATCAGAGGGCTTTGCACATTTAGAAACCCAAAAACACAAGAAGCTGTTGCCCTTTGAATAGAAGTGCATGTAAAGGATGCTTGTAATTTAATGGCAGGACAACTTGAATATCCCCTTTCTGCGTTCAACATCCCCCATAGTCTCACACCTGCCCACCTCTTGCCTTTGATCTCACTCTACTCCCCTTCACTTGCTCTCAGCTCCAGCAACCAAGGCCCTCCATCAAAATCTTCGCTCTGTGGGAGATTGCCCAATCTTGTCTACATCTACATGTCTCTGATCTCACTCCAGAACAATTCCACCTCAATGAGCCAGCATCAACCACTGTCCAAACCCGCTCTTCTGCAAACATGCGGGATTCAGCAACGTGCCATTCCACACAGAGCAGAGACACTCCACGTTTCGCTGAATATCTCATAATTTCCCTGGACTGAGCTGGAAAGCGGATGTAATAACGCTTTGGTTTTGTGTTGCGGAACGTTTCACAAAACCCAAGTTCTGCCCCCATGCGTTTTGAGTATTTGGCTGCTATAAATGGCCACATGATAAACCACTTCGTTGAGCTTTCATTTCTGGACATGTCACTTCTGACATAGAGCTATATAGCTCAGTGAGCCTTACCTGGTAAAATATATATATTTTTTTATAGTTTAACAGTTTTCCTTCCATCAATCTTGAGATCATTGTGGTTGTTGAGCATACATCACCCACCATAAAGGAAAACCACAAATTGATATAGTACAACTTAAAGTGATGAAAGTAAAAAAAAACGGCATTCCTGTTTCTATTGAAATGGCATGTTTTCTCATGATTTCTGAAGAAAATAAATATGTATTTCAAGTACAGTAATAATAACTCTCGGGGCATCATAATTTAATCACACCCTTGCTAATTAAATTTTCCATATCAATGCATTACCGAGGTAAAATATTATATGCATTAAAAAGACACACAAGTTGCCTTGTTACTAAAGAAGAGCCAATGTGCAAACCATGAGCATACAATACATATTTAATATTATAATAGACTGTCAAAGATTACATCAGTAGAATAGTTTAGGTCCACAGGGGCATTTGCTTCGAGCTAAAAAACTATTAAGTGCTGAAAATGTTGTGCCTTTAAAACTCTATCTTGTAATTGTTACCATAACCTAATGATGCTTAATTATGTTTTAGTTTCAAGTGGCATCTTTTTGGTGGATGCCGAGCGTTGTGCAGTGCAAATAAAAAAACAAAGATTTAATGAGACGCATGACTCAGCCGATTTAATAAAAAAATTAGCAAATGTTGTTTGATTCACTGAAACAACCACACGGTTGACACTGGGTCTTGTGTAAACACATATTATTCCACCGTTCATATTACCGATAGTGATTTAAAGACAAAGAGGGTCAAGATGTCACAATACTGTGGAAGCCCCAGTCTTCCCCTTGCATGTTGAAGTTTAATCTTGTGCAATGTTGAGCATTACCCATTATTGCCCTTTGTCTGTACCTTCGTGCATCCAAGTCTAAAAGTTTCCAACAGTTTAATGTGACTGGCAGTGTTGGTGGATTACATGGATTTCATAATTAACCATGAGGCTCTCAACGTGCTAAACTGCATGGTGGCCAAAAGACAGCTGTCCAGTGAATAGGTTCCTCACTTGGCCGTGCAGATTTTTAGTTTTTCCACGTGGCATGTGATTTCTTCCCACATGTAAAACTCCACCCAGGTAACAACATTTTATAAATTTGGTGTCGCACTCACCTTCATTAACTGCCCTGAAACGGCCGTGGGAATTCAATATTCCTGTGGCAGATGGCAGTCTCTTTCCCTGGACAATCATGGACATGATTTCTACGTACATGCATAATTTCTATTAAGTCTCCAGCAACCCTATCGGGTTAGGGTTGACACCTCTGAGGTACAAAAACCAGGACGTGTCATGGGAAGAATGTCTCACGGCACGGGAGGCGGGCAGAGCTTCACGTGAACGCATCGCCTTGCCACCTCAAAAGGAGGACAATCCTGGCCAGGGGTGAAACCCTACCAGTGGAGCATCGTCTACCTTGGGGAGGTCGGAGTCGTCCTCGCTGATCATTTCCCAGCTCTCTCCGTCGAGGCTCGTGGCCAGGCGGAACTTGCGCACGTGCAGCCGGTTGTCCGGAACGGTGCCGGACTTGGCGCCCTGCAGGATGATGCCACGGACGGTGTGCCGCCCGCCCAGCTCCACCTGCAGCCACTCACCCACGGGGTGGGACGCCCCGTGGGGGGGCATCGGCGCCCAGCCGTACGCGGAGCTGAGCAGCCGCGCGCTAGACGGAGCCCAGTTGAGGCCTCGCTGGGACGAGGACTGCAGTTGCGCGTCTTGTATCCTCCCGGAGAGCATTCCCAGCATGCCAGAGCAAGGGTAGTCTGTGGGCACAATTAATCATTTGCCGCTTACATGGAGTATATGGTTATGCTCCTTCGTCATATGGCTGTGGTGCACAAATACAAATAAGAAAAAAGTCTACACTCCCGTCAATATCGCTGCGGCCTGAAAAGTAAAAATATATAATAGGTGACGTTTCAGGCAATATGGTCATTCTCTAAAGGTTTACGTGCTATAAAGAAGGTACATTGCCTAAAACATTGCCTATTATGCATTTT
This sequence comes from Lethenteron reissneri, assembly GCF_015708825.2. NCBI lineage: Eukaryota > Metazoa > Chordata > Hyperoartia > Petromyzontiformes > Petromyzontidae > Lethenteron > Lethenteron reissneri. The sequence continues at coordinate 3,737,380 of NC_083801.1, forward strand.
AGTTTTAAGGCCACAGTTTTATTGGCGAAAGTGTCCTTTTAATTGATTCGGTGTGTGGTACGGCATAGTGTAGTAACAGTGTCCTGTTTTATATAACTCACATGGGTTGTGGCGATAGCAGAAGTGCAGCGGTTCACGCACTGCACTTTGAACCCGTCGACCTGAGTTTGATTACTGGCCATGGCTATGAATTTTGTATAGGACAGCTGTGACGTCTATTCTCTGATACCCAAGAGTGAGAAAATGTTGCATAGATTCATACACAACAATATTTTTGTTCTGCAGAAAGGATTGGAAAAATGCAGGCATTACAATCAATGGAGAAATCTTAACTAAAATTTTTTATTTGTTGATAACAGTAATTTATCGTCCAATGGAAATGAATAAACCAAACTTATATCTGTGCTCAACAAGCAATGGGGAAGTGCTCATCTCTATTGGCAGCCTTGAGACAGATGGGAATTCCACATTCCCATGCCAGGGACCTGTATTTGCCTGCAATGACGACAATCATATAATGCATATTATTACGTGCCAATAAATATGGTCCTATTTAATATTTTGTTTGCTCGAGGTGGCCTGGGTTAATAAAGACTACAATATCATGTTTGGTCTGGCTACTGCTGCTTTATTACAAAACCCTGATGTAGGTGCCTCGTGCCTGCAACAAGTACAGTGTAGACCAAGCTTTAACTTTACCATTCACACTGTAGGTAACACAAGACAGAACGTGCCCCTTATTAGTGCAGAAATGTATTATAATGATCATCGTTTCCCTGACCTCATTATGAAATAGTTGTTTTCAAAGTGGCCATTAAGAAAAAAAATGCTTTTCGTTCACGTTGTATTCATTACATCTGCTCTAAAATGAAGGTGTTATTGAATTGGAAATCACTGCGTATTGATCGTTTCAGATTCCTTGAAAGATGGGGAACACTAATGAAGTCAATGTATAATAAAACATGCAAAATAACATTCATATCCTGAGGCTCATTACGTAAAAAAAACAAAGCTGCCTTTGCAAAAAAAAACATTGACATCCAGCATAAATTAAAACTGAGCCACGTTCATGAAAAGAAAAACAGAAAATAACAGGCGTTAACGTGCAGAACTATTATAATTAAAATGTCAGAAGGTTATATCAGAGAGTGTAATGATATGGTCATCAGTGTACCTAGAATGCCACCAAACAGGATGATATTACATAGCTCTAATATACACTTTGATTTGCTATGCAAATGACATATCCTTAGATATGCAGGACGAATATGCCTGGCCTCCCCCCTCCCCCCTCTCATTATCCTTGTGTAATTATGAAATGATTGCTGCAAACTGTACCTCAACTCCCAAAAAGTCAACTAAAATGTGATTTCTTGTTCAAATAAGCATTCAGGCAGTGCTTCTTCCCTGTTTACAGCCTTACGGGGGCGGGTTGGGGGGGGAGCGAGTCTATCCATAGGACAACCTCTGTTGGCATCGTGGTCCTGATTTTATTATACCCAGTGGGATGATTGGTTGAGTCAACCACCAACCAGGATTTGAACTCGCAACTTTCCGTTTTGCAAGTCGCTCCGTCGACCGTTGAGCCACGTGACCGGTTACCACCAACCGAAGGTGGATTCAGCCAACCTTAATTCATGATATAATATATCTGGACTAGCTTGACGTGTGGAGTAAAAATTGGCAAAGCCTTCGCTTGCAGCACAGAAGGCGGCCAATCTTGGGTCAGCGCAGAGCGATGATTTAAAATGCAGTCTCACGAAGGGCACGGCTTAAACTTCCCCCAGGTGCCGACCAATCAGCCTATTATCTGATACAAGGTGGTGCACAACTAGCTGTGAAAATATTTTGTGGGGGAAAAGTAAAAGAAACCCGTATCCTCTCGGCCCGAGAAATAGCATGAGATGTATTGTCTGATGCATGTGTGGCATCATTACTTTATATGTAATATTGAGGGCACTTTCAGTTTTTCTGTGGTGCCATGCAACTTAAATATATTTCACCATTGTGTTCATTACTGTACAGTTCTGGCCTGCGCATATCTTTTGAGGTCCTTTGGAGTTCTCATTGGCAAGTAAAGAACCTCAAATTGTAAAATAATCACGCAGCATCTTAAATCAGATTTCGAGTTTATCCCCAACTTGGAGTGGGTGTTTAAAGGAAACAATTTCACTTACAAAAAAAAACCGAGAGTCAATGTTTTCTTTGGCAAGTTTCTGTACATGCACACGCACACGCACGCGTGTGCAATTCAACACTTCCATAACATATGCCCAATGCCCTGGCAATGGCGTCTTCTCTCACTTTGATGGCACAGCAAATTAGAAGTCCTTCAAGCTATGAGGTGCAACCGAAACATTTGGTCATGTTTTTAGCTGCTGAAAAATTGATGCTCTCTAATGGCCGACTGATGCATGAGCCATCAATAGAGGGTCGGTTCAAGTGGAGGCAGGCATTGACGAGGCAGCTCTGTGGTGGTTTGCATGACAGGCTCTTTGCTTAAAGCCTTTTAAGCTGACTTTTTAATTCGGGATTGGATGCAACAATAGTGGGTGAGCGTTCCCTACAGGAGCCAGTTTATTTTTTATCATTGCCAACATGACGATGCCAACATTTTTCCCGAACTGAGTTTAAACATGCGTCTTTTTGTTCGAGAGTTCGTTGTAAGTGAACTAAATTAACATTTCTAAAAGAAACATGCTGTTGTTTTCTTATTATTAATGCGGTGGTCACAGCGCTTGTCATAGCCGTTCTGGGAGGTCCAACAAAGACATTTCAAGTGATATAGCACATGATTTACACGCTCGTATGGAAAAGTTGCCAGATGAAGGTTACAGGGATGTGACCTAAGCAGACTTTTTTTCCGCGGCATCTTGACAAATGGCGTGTCAGAGTCGCCAATGAAAGTAGCAAGGGTTGGACATGCGCTATCTGAACGGATGAGACTGTCAGCGGAATACACGCAAGCAATGATTTCATCGTCTTTTCCCATGGTGCTTTCTTTTCTCTCCACTCACGTCCACATGTGCAACACTTGCAATGCCGTGCATTGAGAGTACCGCTGTCTTGTTCTATTGTACGGTACTTTCAACTCAGGCCCAATTTGTTTACAGCTCTATAGCTGGAATTCAGAAAAAAGTTGCATGGGGCATTTTCCACTTAAAAAAAACGTTAAAGCCACTTTAGTACGTGCACAAAAGTCACCGCCCATTTTGTGTCATTAGCAGACAATGGAAACATTTTCCAGCACAAAAAATGATTTTATTTCCATGGCATGACAAAAAATGAGCATGCAATCTGGGGTTGTGTCCCCTGCACCAGGAGGTGCTACACCACGGGCACAGCGCCTGTGTTGTCCCTGCCCTGGGAATGTAGATATGCCACCATCACCATGGAGATGATCTCCACTGCAAGCTTGTTTAAGCGTGGAGACCTTCTGGCTGGGCCGCGTGTTCAAGAATTGCAAGACGGGAACGATGTCGAGCTGTGGCATGATTTGGGAGAGCGTGAGTCTCGGCGCTCGCTCGGGAACGTTAAGTCTGCCCTTGTTGCTAACCGTGGTGCGGCCACACTGATTGCCCTGTGCGATTGGAATGCGGTAAGTTGATGCTACTTTTACAGGAAGTGGTCAGTCAAGGCTTGTCATGAGATAATTCAATCATCGTTAATCCATGATTCCGAAGATCTATTTTTCACGTGGGTTCTGCTACGTTGGGGGATGTTAGGCCAACACCAATTACACTGCATGTGTATTAGCTATGGGAGAGAACTAGAGAACCTGGAGGAAACCCATGCAGAACAGGGGTAAACGCGTAAACTCCACTCAGAAAGTTGGCCGAGTCAGGAATCAAACCCAGGTCCTTCTTTCTGTGAGGCGCAAGCTTTACCACTGCGCCAGCCTTTCTCCCAGGCTGGCAGGTAATACAGCATTGTGACGTGATGTAGCATTGCCTACGCTCAACTCAATCACTCGATCTCGTCAGATATAAGTTAATCAGCCTTGAGCCCACGTGACGGGTGAATGTCATGCACAGAAAACAGTTGTAACAGCAGGTGTTCTGGGCACTAGAGGGCAGCGCAGCAAACGCCATTGTTCTCCACTCTCCCAAACCTTCAACTCTCATTGACCAGCACGGGTGGCATGTGGTCAAATATCCCTCACGTCCCTCAAGGCGTAGAAAGCCCATCAGCCAGCAGTCGACCGACGCAAAGAACGGTCGTGGTACGTACGTCAGGATGTGTGATGTGCTGTGGCATGGCACGGTGTGGTAAGCAGCAGGGCATGCCGTGATTATCCAGCACGGGCAACTTACCGGAGATGTGACATCCGTACAGCTCAAAGCGGAGGGCGATGCCATTCTCCCAGCTCCGGGGCCTCACGCGCACGAACCGCGTCAGCACAGGCTCCGGGAATTTGTTCTCCACCAGCGAGGATGCGTCCGAGTTGGCCGAGAAGACCTGTGGAGGGTAAGGCCCTGGGTGTAGTTACTCTGGTTGGAGTCTGCACGTTCTCCCCGTGGTCACGTTGATTTTCCTCTGGGTCCTCTGGTTTTACCCTCCACATTTAGTGACATGCGTTTAGAGTATTTGGCTGCTAGAAATTTCCACCCGATAAGCCGCTTCGTTGAGATGTCATTTGTAGTCAGGTCGTTTCTGAAAAAGAGCTATATAGCTCAATGGGACTTACCTGGTAACATAAAAAAAAGTTTTATAGTTTAAATTGAGATACGAATAAGATTCATTATTTAGTGGTAGTGCATGTCTAAGATCCCACATACATGTACTTATACTTGATCATATATGTAAGCATAGCATACGTAAGCAGGGGGGATCAGTGGAGCAGTGGCTAGAGCATTGTGCGATTAACCCGAATACCTGAGTTTGATTCCCGGCCATGGCTAACGTCAGTAGTGACTGATATTTGAACTGGGCCTGCACCACCCCTTAACCAAAATTCACTGAAGAGTGCGATGAAATATCGTATGCGCAGAACTCCCCATAGGTGGCATGACATGGAGATGCCTTCATTGAGCAGTGGATTTACATAAGACTGTAAATAATGGCGAGATGTTAACTCCCTCGCCTGGTATACAGGAGGTCGTGGGTTCGATCCCAACCCTGACGCCTGTATATTTGGAGTTTACATGTTCTCCCCATGGTCGCGTGGATTTTTCACCGGGTCCTCCGGTTTTACCCTCCACATTTATAAACATGCACTACAAATTTCTACGTGATGACAAGGTATTTCGTTGAGCTATCATTTGATAGCCAGTTCGCTTCTGAAAAGGGGCTATATAGCTCAGTGGGCCTTACCTGGTAAAAAAAAGAGTTCAGTATTTTTAATTCTAGATTTGAAGCTTTAGTGACTGCAAAGATTCATATTCTTAGGTTTATTCGGTAAAGTCACTTAGGTAAAAAACATTAAAAAGTAAAATAAAATAAAAATCACGACGTTTCGAAGGCAACACCAGCTTCCGTCTTCAGGTGGTACCGTCACAGCCACGACAGCTGTATCAAGTAAATGAGAGATTGCAGAAGCTACCACTCCGTTTATTTTATTTTACTTTTAATGTTTTTTACCTACGTGACTTTACCGAAAAAACCTAAGAATATGATTCAGTATTTTTAGTTTCTTAATATTATTATGGTTAATGAAAGGACAGATGCCTTAATCATGCAAGCAGATTTCAAAAGAAACGGTTTGTTACAATGTGGCTCGGTGAAGTGTGAAACTTTGCGTACCTTGGGCATCCTTCCCTCTTTCAACATCATCCAATCGTCTCCATTGCTGCTGACTTCCATCTTGTATGATGTCACGTAGTAGCTCTTCTTGGAGTCCTTTGAGATGGCGCCCTGTGTCGCGATTCCACTCAGGATTTTCAGGTAGCCTAGATCAGCCTATTGAGATAACAAAGAGGAGAGTTCACTGGGTTGAAAACACGAATTTAAATAGATGAGTTAAAAATGAAATGTTATCTTTGCACATGGCAGTCTTCATACAAAAAAACAGACAAACGTAATCTCTATAAGCACATGCGCATTATCACATTCGTTGCATTTAAAGTTGTTGCATTAAATGTCACTCGTGTTGTTTTTACTTTATTTCTATATATATATTTCCTCCCAATATATTTTAACTGTGTTTTAAGAGTTGTATCGAGTTGAGCTGAACAATCAGAATATTATTTAGACTGGAGGAATCCGATGAGATATGAAGCTCTTTTCACACATGTCTAGTAGGTTTCACAGACATCCAGTAATGTTCAATCAGAACTATCATTCTGATGAGTGGACCACCCTGAGTCTGAGAATTGTCTGTAAATATCATGGAATTGGTTCTGAAGTCCCTTCAGCAGGCCCCTTTCGCCACTCTAAGCATGCACCTTTTTAAATCATTAATTTCAAAGCTGGAATTTGCATAATTAAACTAAGCTCTTATTTTTATTTCACCAGGTAAGGCCCACTGAGCTACATACTGTAGCTCTTTTTCAGAAATAACCTGGCCACAAATGATAGCGTAACGAAGTGGCTTATCACGTGGAAATATATAGCAGACACATACTCTAAATGAATGTTTCCAAATTAAGTGAAGACAAAGCTAATTAATTATACATTTTTGTGTACTTTGAATGCCTTCAATGCTGTTTCTCAAATTTCCGGAATGCTCCTCGCATTATACGTTTCATTTAGAAAGTTTATATACTGCATTGTATTTTCTTATTTTGCAAAGTTAAAGCTAATCTTCTCCCAAGCATATGTCTCTTCCTTGTTGAGCAATTGGCTGTGGTCCAGGTAATAACGTTTACTGCCTACAATTTACACACTACAGCATTAATAAGACTATGAAATAAATTTTTTGCCAAATTAGACTAAGCTGACAATTTAAAAAAGAAAAAAGTGTAAAAAAAAAGTGCTGCACATTTTACGGCAATATGTGCTGTGTGATAGCTCATTACCAGTGCCTTATAAATTACACAGAACCTAAACTTTATTTTTCTTAACTAAACTCATTGCTTTACACAAGCGATGTCTATACTAAGGTTTCCAATGCGGTAAATGTGCACATTTTTATTTAATTATTCCCCACCAACGGTACTTAAAATGCACACTTTCTCCAAAATAGTTGTGGTTCAGCGGAGGAAGATATTTTACTTTCAGCTTATTTTTGACCATTCGGAATGTGACCAGGAGCCGAGTAAGGAGGAATTAGGTAAGTGATGTGTGTGAAACTAATCCTTGCATTTGGGACATTAGAGAGAAGGCTTTAAAGGTTTTGACTGCCCCACTGAAATCAGTATCTGGGGGTCAAGGTTTTTTTCTTAAGATGGCCTTAAGAGTGCTTCTGCAAAGAGCCTAATGGCCTGAATGACATGTAGGGCGTCTTTAGCGTGTTTTGCTAGTAAAAAGACACACAAATACACGGTGTGAGAAACTGCCCGGCGTTTGGGGACCTATAAGTGAAGGCTATTGTGCGTCTGAGTCGAGGTCTCCAAGTACTTAAACACCCCCTCCCCACACACACGGAACGTTGAATTCTCACTGCCCTCCACACGTTCGGAGTTTGAAACTACCAAGTGACTTCTTGTTGGTTCTTTCGGTAAAGTCAAGTAGAAGGGAAATAATAAAATAATAAAAATAATAAAACAATTCTCACGACGTTTCGGCCACAATGCAAGCAGCTGTCCTCAGGTGAAGAACAGGTCTGTCGGGAAGACAGCGTCTGAATGGTGTCTTCCCGACAGACCTGTTCTTCACCTGAGGACGGCTGCTTGCGTTGTGGCTGAAACGTCGTGAGAATTGTATTTTATTATGTTTAATTTTTATTATTTTATTATTTTCCTTCTACGTGACTTTATCGAAAGAACCAAGAAGATGAATGCCTGCAGTCACGAAAGCTTTAAATCAATACCAAGTGACGGTTTTGTTTTGTTACTGCAGGCAGAGTGCAGTGTGTGCTCTGCAGACGTGTAACACCAAACCTGTATCCACTCCTTGTTGGAGTCTGCTGCCGGCGTCCATGCGTGGATGGGGTTGTTGAGCCGAGCCTGTTTGGGCTGCCACTCTTTGTTGGGGTACATTGAGGAAGCTGTGATCTGCTCATCTCGTATTTCCAGAGACTCCATTCCCAGTGGCTGGTTGCACTTCACCGCTAGATGCACGTGGTCACGGGAAATAAGTGTGACTCGAATGCACCGTGGCGTACGCAAACCAACGCGACAGTGACCACACGAAACGCAGATGACTGAATTGACAGGTAGATAGGGGAGTTACGAATGAATTTTTTTAAAAACATTCGTTTTACACTCGTCACAATGATGGCAAGCACCAACGCATTTGTCCTTGCATATGCTTAAAATATTAAAGAGCTAAATTGTTCGAAATAATTCAACCGTAATGAATAATTGCACGGCTACAATAGCAATGTGAGGCAACTTCTGTTGGTACACATTAATATCTCAGTTGTGTAGATCCAGTGACCCCGAGTTGTTCAGCACATGCAGTAAATATCGAATGAACAAAACAGTCAATAAAGTAGAACCTCTCCTAACGACCACCCCTGTTAACGACTAATCGCTTAACGACGGGCCTCCATAGAGCCCAATGTGTAGTGTATAGTGTCGTGTATAGTGTAGTGTATAGTAGTGTAGTGTATAGTAGTGTAGTGTATAGTGTAGTGTATAGTGTAGTGTATAGTAGTGTAGTGTATAGTGTAGTGTATAGTAGTGGAGTGTATAGTAGTGTAGTGTATAGTGTAGTGTAAAGTAGTGTAGTGTATAGTGTAGTGGATAATAGTGTAGTGCCTCCATAGAGCCCAATGTGTTCACTTACAGACCATTCCCCTGTTAACGACGGGCTGTTGTAGGTACAGTAAATATTAATTGACATTGATTAACCATGTTAATTTTAATGATATGTGTTTATGATGTTGTTATTATCTTTATGTATTAAATCAATTATTTCAATATCACAAAGTACGTTTTTTGGGTGAAAAAGGGTAACTTTCGGTGCTATCCGAACGAATGAAGCCTTTGACGTGTGTTTCCCATGCTCGCTTAACCATCAAATCACTTAACGACAGGTTCCGTGGAACCAATTACCGTCGTTAAGTGGGGTTCTACTGCATACGGCATTCCAGTCCTACGGTGGGGTGGCCTCTCGTGCTGCAATATAACTGTTGGGTGAGTGACAGTGGGGTGACCTACAAAGGGAGGGAGCCTTGCATGCAAACCATTTGAGCAGGAAAGTATATGACGTGACATGATCATTATTTGCATACATAAATTCAAACATACATATATAGCATTCGAGGCTTTTGTAAGCCCACTGGTGAGTGAGGTGCCCCACGTACAATTGGCATTCATGGGGCAGCAGGGGGTGTTGAGATACTTCACCACCTTGGTCAGTACTGGTAGAAGTGGAAGGTGTTAATCAATTATTCACCACCGAAGTTAGCACTGACTGGTAATCAAACTCAGGTCACTGGGCTAAAAGCAGTGGGTTTACCACTGCACCACTGCTTTATAAATACTGAATAGCGCATGAATTTCCATGCACATTTACACTTTGACCGGGTATGTGATATATTCAAACTGCTGAACTTTAAGATATTTTGGCCAACATTTAATCTACGCAATCTAGGCTGATACGTCAGAACGATTAGGCCGCTTTAATACCTCTCTTATATAAAACCACAACGGATTTACGATTGAATGTACATTATTAAAACACAAAAAATAGCAATTCTGTATGCAGCAACGTCTAGCAGAATGTCCCTAGAAAATGCTGGCTTTCAATATTGTCAGTGACTTTAATATAAAAAATCTCAGCACTACTTCTGCTCTTTTGGACCAACCGTAGATCTCATTAAAGGTAGTCCTGAGGTTTTCTGCCATCTATATTACAAATCTCAAATAGAAATGTCACAACTCTACTCTCTCCCACAAAGGTTAAAGCACCAATTAAATATACATTTTAATATGTATTTCATATTCCTCGTGAACATATAAAGGTCATAAAAAGCACAGCGGCTAAATATTTTTAAAGCTTTGCTATCTGGCTGCTGCAGAATACTGTAGCAGCCAGTGTTGGTACTCGTATTTATTTTAGTTTTTGATAATAAAAAAACTCCCAAAATACCACGTGCGAGTATGATGAAGGCTACTTTGTTTTCATTGCTGGAAATTATATTTGGTGATGTGTATATTTGCTTCCTTGGAATCAATGCTGCTGAAGCTATGCACTCCCAGAAGGCCGTGGGGGCTGACGGTTGTGTAAGCAAAACAAAAACCCCACTTCATGCCAGAGAGATATATATATATGCGAAAGTGACGTGTTTTCCCACTTAACCACTTTGTTACTTTGATGTTCTCCACGACGACGACGACGTTGTTGATTATATTGTGCAATGTATCATTGGAGGAGAGATCCTCTGGGGCCAATCGCGTAAACGTTCGAGAGCACCAACGACTAAACGTTCAGTTTGACACAGAGGCTTTCGCGACAAATATTATTCATAATACAGGTTTTTGGGTTATAATCGCGTAAGTATCGGTGTGTGTTGTCAACCCGCATCACCCGACACAGCCAACCAGTAAGGTTTGTCATGTAAAAAAGAAACGTTCCAATTACTTACTATTTCAGCCTACCGGTGTGTTTACAATTTGAATACCATGACGTATCGTTGGTAATTACATCCGGCATCATCGGGCGATTTTGCCATAATTCTGGCAAAATCTCCGTGGATTATGATGTAGATTTACTCTCTAGCACACCGGTGGGCTGAAGTAGTAACTAATTGGCACGTTTTGTTCACGTGACAGACCTTTCTGGTTGGCTGTGTCGGCTAGTGGTGGGTTAACAACACATTTACATTTCGATTTAAAGCTTTCGTGACTGCAGGGATTCATCTTCTTGGTTCTTTTGGTAAAGTCACGTAGAAGGGAAATAAAAAAATAAAACAATAAAATAATTCTCACGACGTTTCGGCCACACCGCAAGCAGCCGTCCTCAGGTGAAGAATGAAACACCACCAATATTTAAGATGGGTTGGAGGGGGGAAGAAGAGCTTAAAGTTTTATGGAATCCCACCAAGAAGTGGCGGTTACAGTTTTTTTTGTATTATTTCCCTTCTACGTGACTTTACCGAAAGAACCAAGAAGATGAATCCCTGCAGTCACGAAAGCTTTAAATCGAAATTTAACCGCCACTACGGGGTGGGATTCCATAAAACTTTAAGCTCTTCTTCACCCCTCCAACCCAGCTTAAATATACGCTCCAAGCTTGGTGGTGTTTCATTCTTCACCTGAGGACGGCTGCTTGCGGTGTGGCCGAAACGTCGTGAGAATTATTTTCTTATGTTTAAATTTTATTATTTTATTATTTCCCTTCTACGTGACTTTACCGAAAGAACCAAGAAGATGAACACATTTACACTTACGTGATCTAACCCAAAAAAACATTTGTATATAGACGAAACTTTCCTCGGAAGCCTCCCAAACACCGAGCCGTGGGTGGTCGCACCCCACAGGATTATCTGCAGCCGCCCCATCTGACTCCCTTTGAGGGAGCCCTGCTGATGCCAGCCTTAATAGGTTTCTAGCGCCGCCCGAGTCTGAAGGAAAACAAAACTGAGTGACCCGCTAGCCAAGCGCTGCATGCGGTATGCACGCATCATGGGAGCTTGGACTTCGGCCAAGTAATAATGATCTAACAACGTTGTTGTTGTTGTTGTTAGTTCATGATTACACCATTAAGGTCTCGAGATGACGATCTGCGCAATAAAAAATAGATTTCTAAAAATGGCCGCCATTTTCCTATTTAAAGAAACAATTTAACTGCGGGAATATATTAGGTTTGTACACCTGGGATAGATACGAACAACCTATATTGTCTACATCGTTACATATTCTTAGGTTTCTTTCGGTAAAGTCACGTAGGTAAAACATTAAAATTAAAATTAATAAAAGTAAAATAAAAATAAAATAAACTGACTTAAAATACCCTGGAGTCTACAAATTAAGTTGCAGTTGTGGTGATTGCTACATTGGAGAAACGAAACGTCATATCTCTGAGCGTGTCCGCGAGCACAAGTCAGATCTGAAACACAATAAAACTGATTCTTCCGCCGTTGCCGATCATTGCTACAACGCTGTGGGCTCTCATGAAATTGTCTTTTCCGAGACCAAAGTGCTCTGCTAACCTCCTGGCTACCATCAAAGGTTTGTACATGAAGCCATCCAAATATACAAACACAGACATAATTTCCACCGTGATGATGGGTACAAACTTAGTAATCGTTGGAAAGATGTTATTAACCATGCAAAAAAGATTTAACTACACATATTTGGACCATCTTATTTGACAGGCACTATTCTTCAGTTACCGTATAGTTTCTTCTTCTTTTTCACACACTGGTTTTCCTACTTTAAGTTTTACCACACATATTTGGCAAATCTAGAATTAATCCCAGCAACGTAACAAAAGTGCTGTTTCATCTACATAACAAAGGCTCAGTGCCATTCACAGCAGCCGCACCTTTACATCAGCCACACCTTAACAACTCTTAGAACCTCCCATTCAACCAGTCTACACAACAAAGACTCATTCCTGGCAGCGGTTTCAGCCTCACCACCTCTACATAACAAAAGGCTCAGTCCCATTTACACGCACCTTTACATCAGCCTCACCTTAACAACTCTTTTCAACCAGTCTACACAACAAAGACTCATTCCTAACAGCGTGCTTCAGCCGCACCGAACCTCACAATAAGAATATTCAGGGCCTACCTTGGCTCCTCCCACCCTCAACCAGTATATATACAAGGACTGTTTTCTTGGAATTTCTCTTACTTGATACAGCTATCGTGCTGTGACGGTTCCAGCTGAAGACGGAGGCTTGTGTTGCCTCCGAAACGTCGTGATTTTTATTTTATTTTTTATTTTACTTTTATTAATTTTAATTTTTTTTCTACGTGACTTTACCGAAAAAACCTAAGAATATTAATCCTTGCAGTCACGAAAGCTTAAAATCTACATCGTTACACTTTGCATACACCCTTTGTAAAATCAGGTAGAAGCAACATATGCACATGTTAGTGTATTGAATACGAATAAAGATGCAGTGATGATGGGTAAACAAAAACAAAGCAAGCACTGTCGGTACTTTGATCTAAAATATATACAGTATTTATGCATTTACAATTTTGCAGAATTAACATAACATAAATCATACAATAAAACAATGAATTAAAATTAAAGTTAATGATGTTGTTATAAATTAAACTGCACTTGCTTTCTCGTCATGGTTTTCTTACACATAGTTCACCGTGCAAAGTTCGGAGGGGGAATTAAATGTCAAATATCAGGGACTTACTTTCAATGATCTTGCGTTGAATCATCCTGTATGTTGCAGAGAAGCCATCCTTGGCGATGCCGCCATCCGTGTTAAAGGTGACGGAGAGAATCCCAGACACAGACTTTATCTCCCCTGGTGATTTGTTGCCACAGTAACGGCCAATCAGTGGCCCAACTGTGGCAGCAGCAGGATCCATTATAATGGGCAGAGAGTTGAAAAACAAGAGAGAGAGAGAGCACGGAAATGAGAGGGGAGAGAATGAGATGGGGAAAAGCAGACAGAAGAGAGAGGAAATGGCAGAGAGGGTGCAACGGATTGACATTCACAGAGGGGCGTTGAATGTGGGAGGAGGGTTATTGAAGTGAAATAGAGAGGGTGTGAAAGGCATTCAAGGAATAGAGATGATAAGCCCGAGGGGCAGGTCAAAAGAAAAGTGAATGAGTGGGAGGGAAGATAAGGAAGAGTTGTCAGAGCAAATAAAAAGGCAGAGAGAGAGAGAGAGAAACGAATGATAAGACAGACACAATGTTAGGAATGCATTGCATAAATGGCGCATTTAATATATAAGTTCAAGTCAATTGCATTTGGAAATGACAGTCAATTGTTACGGGTTCTCTGAATAATGTGAATATATGATGATAGTGACATATAAAGCAGCTTTAAAAAGTAAATGTTTTCACGGGGTCAAGAATAAATTGTCGTTGGCAAAAAATCCTACAGCTCACGCTTTCAACAAATGCCAAATATTAAGCTGTCCAATTGGATTTAAATTTACTGATAGCTATTCATACTTATTACTTTTTGAATAATACAGAGTTCATATATAGGATATATTTTTTGCATCATGAGACCATTCATGCCATAACATGTGTATATAGTATATACAGACCCTGATCATTCACTATTATGATTGACATTACATCTAAAATGAGACTCATATACTGTACATGTTGAAAACATCAATGTTTGTGAAGTTGTACAGCAAGTAAACCACTGTCCACAGACTTTGTCTCACATTTATTTCCAATGCACCGCCGAATGGTGCTACCATTGTCAAACGGAGGGAGAAGCTTTCGTGCAATTTCCGGAACCTCTGCCGGACGACGGCTGACCAGCATATGTCTTGGCAGAGATAAACCCCGATAAAAGATGAGTCCGTGACAGGGCTTTTCGGTCAGTCGGCTCCTTCTCATTCTGACACTATTCAATTCCCCCGTACAACAACAAGAAACGAAACGCCTCTGCGATGTGCGTGACTCAAGTGACGGGGTGGTGACGAGGGCCCAGCGGCCGACGGCGTTCGCCGTTCGATTATAACCAGCGGCCGCCCCGTTCAAACGACACGCGCCGTGGTGCCGCTTCGCAAATTGGATCCCCGTTACAAAATAAAAAGAGAATCCCGTGACGTCTTTCGCACAAGAGAGAGGAGACCGCTGTGTGCCGGCGTCGGGGGTCCAAGTTTGGGGAATCGAGGCTGCGAACGATCGAATCGCGGACACACGTGGCCGATCATCGCTCCCAATGTGGAAGCTTGTCAAGACCATCCTGGAAGAGTGTCTTGAGGCTTTCCTGGGCTAAACATCATACAAATTAATGAATGAGTGATGTTCTGAGTGACCGGTACGTTACAAAAAAAACCCACTAAAGTCTTCCTACGTATAGCGCAAGACAAGTCAATGTGTCTACCTCCTCAAACAAGCATTGGGGCAGTGCTCACGTAAGTTGCTGGCCTTGAGCCAATGGTAGAAATTGCACAGTCCCATGACAGGGGAAGGTTTATTCATCAAACAACCTGTCCTGATTCGCCCCTGAAGGTTTGATGGGGCTGAGTCAACCCCTGATCCGGCTATGAACGCTATGAACAAGGCACACAGCAGTCAACAGTAGTTATCCTTTGGATAGACTCAACCCCTATCAAAGGAATGTGGAATTTCCACCACCGGTTGAGGGCTGTAAATAGGCAATGAGCATCAGCAGAAATGCTCATTTGAGCAGGAAATCAGCTTCATTTCGCACTGCAGCACCACCGATCAAAATCTTTATTCGGATATTCTATAAGGGTAAGGCAAACATATGTTCACACAAAGAAGGTTAAACCAGATGACGCGTTCGTATCCCTGCTGATCCGTGCTCCCCCATTGACAGCGTTTGACATATCCTCTCGCTTAAAAATCCCCGCGCAACTGTGAGCGGCGTCCCACTCATCACCGGGTGAGCTTCTTAAGTCTCTGCTGCTAGACGCAATTCCCCCCCCCCCCTCCATCATCTCTTAATCCCTATTCACCCACCGCTCGGTGTGATGGGAGGGAGGTGGCGAGTCGAATTTGTTTGCGAACAAAATGCCTCTCGCGCCCCACTCACCCCCCAAATGCTGCGCGAGTGATGCAAACAGATGGTGCTGTCGTGAGACTATGATTACACGTACGCATTAAGACCTTGATATAACGGGGTGAAGTTGCGCCAGTATCATCGGCTAGATCTGATTTACACGACAGCTCGAGGGCACGTTGAAAGTGCATTATCTCCAGCCAGACTCATTGGCTGGGAACGATGTTAGGGTGTATTACAAGCTTTTGAGCCGTGCCAATTTCACGTTTGGAAGCATAGGTTGGGCGCTGTTGTACACAATATCTTATCACGATTGTGGCATTGGGATAACGTGGTGAGACTATGTAGTATTGTGTTAATAATCCCTCGTAAAAAAAGGTTAGACTGCTGTACAATTACCGTCTTGTTCTACTCCACAAGACATGGAAGATGCGAACTCTTTCCATAGTTTGAAGCCAGGCTGACGGAGTGAATCTGCTCATAATCTCCTTTAGATAGCATGGCCTTAAAGTTATCACATATGTGGATGGCATACTATGATGGTAAAATATTAGATTATTTTTTAAACTTTTTGTATTCTTAATTACAGCATATTATATCTACCTGTGTTCATCAGCAAGTGCCGGGTATTTATAGAACAGTCCCATTACTCTCAGTCACTGAACATGAACTGAAGCCATTTCCTGGCTAATTGATCTGGCCGTAGACTTGCACCGTCACTATTCATTCAGCCAAACACAAGAGGGATCATTTTCAATAAATGCACATGCTATGAAACTTTAGTAAAAGCATGTCACAGACGTTGATGATGTTCCTGAAGCACTTTAAAATCGTGTACCTTTCGCAGTTTAAGGTCAGTGGCTAGATCAAGGTGACATGACTGATACTCAGACATACAGATGGTGTCCTCTAGTAGCTACAAAGGTACTGTAACATTGTAGTGAGGTCACGTAGGTAAAAACAACTTTCACAAAAGCTTCACTTATTGTAATGACTGCTTTGCATACATGTTTCGTCTTACTGTGATGGTCAGTGGCTGGAAAAGATGTCAAACAGTCAGTGCTATCAACAGGTGGTTATAAAACAAATCCACAGTCACGGGACGTGAGGAATAACAGCAATCGAAATAAATCCCACGTAAAGTTGGCCTTGATGCGATGCTCAGTATTCTGACCGGATTTCAGAGAGCACTGTCAAGGCTTTGGAGCTTTAGGTCGCTTACAGTCGGAAAACACACGCAGAGACTTGTGGAGAAAGGTGAGGTGAGACATAGCAACGTTGGTTTAGTGGTACAGTGATGCATTTTTGTTCACATCAACTTTATTCCAATGCATTATAATTATTTGCAGTTCAACCCCCTTGAGATGCATTGAAATTCGTGTTTTTTGCCAGCATTTGTGTAATAATTATTCTGTAATTGCTGGAAATATTCAATTTTGTAATTTGTGAACTGTGAGAGAAGCCTGCACATTTTTGGCCACGAGAAAAAAAAATGATGTAACAAATACTCTGCAGGATATCTGGTTCCCCTGACCGGCTTTGCCGACTGACAGAAATGAGCACCACCCATTGCTCGTGTGAGCGTGAAGAGATTGATACTTAAAGGGAACAGCTTGCTCGATAACGCCACCCGGTATTTACGGAATACGCAAAGTGTGATAACGTTCTATGAATAAATGAACAACACAAGCCACTTTCAATAAATTCCACACCAAAATCGTGCTTTTGTTGAACCCGATGCAAGGTTTCATGTGAAATCCTTTAATTAAAATATTCAATTAATAATTTAATGAACAAATTCCAAGCTGCTAAGTTGCTTTGGTGCATAATTGTACTAATCATAATTGTCAGTAACACAGACTATTTAAGTTTACAATAATTTTTGCCATAGGACAATCAAAAATATCATACATTTTTTTTATGTATGATATTGAGTGTAGAATGGCTACAATACAAGTGTTACTTCATGTAAACAGCATTGCATAAAAAGCATAAAACCTGAGAAAAAAATTACGTTGGTCCTATTTCCGCATTACTCAACAGTTTTAATTCCTACAGCACTATTGAGATTACATTTCATACTCACACAAAATGGCTACGACAATTAATCACATAAATGATATATTTTATATATTATCAAAAAATAATTAGAAATACACTGAACCAATTAAAAAGTAAGCCTAAAACTGCATAAATCGCCTCAACTATAATGCGAGCCACTAAATTCTGCAAAATGTGCCACCTAAAAGCAAAAATAAATCCGATGTATCTTCATCCTCGCAGGGACTTTTTGGCTGGCCATTGAACAAAGACGGTAACTGCATCGTGTGCTTTTAGATGCGCTTCTGTGGCCATCTGGAATGCTCTTCCCTTCGATATGAGGAAGCCACTGGAGATATGCCCTTTTAAATCTAGACGGAAAATCTATTTCTTGAAAACTGCTTTTTGTGTTTAGTTTGTTGCCCTTCCCCTGCACCTCCGATTAGCACGGTTGGCTACGTACGGTGCTAAAGAAGTCCAACATACATACATGTTCAAACTCGCATTTGGGTCGGACTCATCTCCATTGACATGTCTTGAGC
The DNA here is from genome assembly GCF_015708825.2 of Lethenteron reissneri. NCBI lineage: Eukaryota > Metazoa > Chordata > Hyperoartia > Petromyzontiformes > Petromyzontidae > Lethenteron > Lethenteron reissneri. Next base: position 3,755,643 of record NC_083801.1, read on the forward strand.
CTGGTTTTGGAATGTTACATTCCAATGGTGGGGACCAGTACATGTCCACGTAACCTCGTAGAAATGAAAGTTTGATTCTACTTTTCATTGACATACAACTCACGACCATCTGATTATGAATCGATTCCTAAGCGAAAGCATTGCCCGGCTGCAGTGGAATAGAACACATTTGGACTGCACAGTCTCATAAGAAAACCTTCAGTAACGTACAAGCCTACCAGAGTGCATCTGGAATGTGTATGCGACAGCCTGGCCCAGCCAGCAGCGTCAAAGGCTGAACATTTCCCAGCAGTGAAACTAAAGGAAACTCAACTGCGAAACGCAGTTTGTAGAGGAACCACGAGTGCAGCCACCGAGAACCACCAAGCAGTAATGGAACACTATTTGTAATCGGGTTAGAATATTAAAGTGTTGGAGAGAAACTCAAATGTGACAAGACAGTTTCCTAGGCAGGCCGCTAATGTGGTAGGAGGGGACGGGGGTGGGGGTGTATTCCCCCCCCCCCCCTCGAAAGCCATGTCATCCAACATCAGCCCCGTCTCACAAATTACAGCAATATGCCACTGCTACCCTGTACTCATTCATGTCATCCAGTGCCTGCACACGAAATCTTGACTGGCTTTGGACCTGGTTATCGATGCAATCGGGAAAATGAAGGAAATTGTGAGATGAGTGGAATTCTGTGTTGGAGAACGGAGGAGGATGGCAGTTCACCGTGACTGGCATTGTGAGTGGAGATACGGAGGTTCGTGGCCAAAGGAAAGGCATAAAGCCAAATGGTGGGATACTTTAGGAGCAGACGCTGGGAGGTCAGAACACAGCTGCTACGTCGAGCGCGAGGAAGGAAGGGACGGTGACGTGTGGTGGCATCGCACCTCGTGACCTTCCCCTTTGCTCGCATAGAAAAAACGGACACATCCTCAGTATTTGTTATTCTAGCTAGCATCCTCTTCAATAGGCGAACGTACCCATCAGTTTGAAAACAGATTGTGGGTCAAGACGTCAATAATCGCCAAGGATCCATATCCTGTGTTTAGGCCGCACATCATCACTGCACTGATGATCCCATATCACGGGCCAACGCAGCATGCAGTTGATTATGCTGTTAGGTAGTCTTCGAAAATGTCGACACAATAACTTGTAAATGTCCCGCTACCGTGGGGGCAACTGTGGCGTGGCTGTAAAACATTGCATAATCGCAACTGCAAATGGGGGATACTGTTTCATTCGTCTCGCAGCACTTAAGTGATTTGTCTTGAGCTAAAGTGAGATTGAGAGCGTGTGTGAGGGGGGATAGACTTTCACTTGGCCGTAGTATTTTTATCGATGTTTCAGTTAGCGCTACAGCTTTCTGCGTGATGCACACGAATTTTGTCTCGACTATTATTTTGACGTACGCATTTAACGCCGGCGTGATATTCTTTACATTCCTCAAGACTCCTTGTGTATTTTGGTACAACAAAATAAACGAACCGCCGGTACATTAATTTAACAGCTAAGCTGCACCAACACTTGATCCCTTTGATTTTCACTCGGGGAAGAGTTACTGTGCGTTGGGTCACCGGTCAAACTAACCTCACGCCATTGCCCTCTTGGAGAAGGCAACGATTATCAAAGTATGTATGCTGGTTTGGGGGAATTACAATGCTCCCATGTGTCTAACATTTCATGCACCTTGGGGCCACGCCTCATTGACACGAAGGGCCCTTTTAAATATCCACCAACAGCTGACCCAGATCTATACGATACCGATACCCCTCGGCGCGCAACGCAGTGTGATTTAGGGGCACTCAGAGGGGCCCGCCGCACACACGCAGGCAGGCAAGTGGCCACTCTATCCGTGCAGGCTGGGAAGGGTGTTAGTGCAGAGGAAATGGCTCATTTGTGCCTTGCCGCTGCCCAGTGCTATTTGGGCTGCGGGGTGTAAAGTGGCGCCTTGGCTGGGCAGTGCGTGAGCATGTGCCTACAATTAAGGAAGATGGAGGCTCGTGCGCAAAAGTTTTAACGCTCTTTTGCTTTGCGGTCCGAATCGCGGTGCTTTCCCAATCTCGTAGCGTCGTTGACCAGTGTGGCAAGCGTTCTCATGAAGTCTGTTATGAAGTGGAATATGATTGATGCTGTGTGGAATTAACGTGGAAGCCTGAAGGAAGGGGAACCAGAACTGGCACGCTGCAGCGAGACGCCAAACGCCGTTACAGACATGCATTCGAGAGGCCTGGTATGTGTTTATGTTCGGTTAATGCACTGAGACCTTTTTTTTTCTATAAATCCCAAGGCCAGAGAATGAGGGGGCAGGAAGAGGGAAACGCTATTGTGGCTGCATCTCTCTTTGTGCTGTCACCACCACATGTTGGGCCCTATATTCATAAACGTGCAACATCTAACTCGATTATTCTATATTTCTCCCAAACCAAACACGATTTCCTTAGTCCACGAAACAATAAGGAATTATATCAAAATTTGCAGCAAGCTATAGGGAGAGGCATGTGAAAGGGCCAAGTTTGTATATTAAATTATCGCACCACGAGTGATCAGAATTGTATTTCTGCTGGAGGGCTGAGTCAGCCCTGAGCACCGTTCGCATTGCATGAGGCTCAATGTGGTGTGCATAAAGGCCGCGTGAATTTGACAATTGAACCATGCGCACACCGGCGTCTTGCCAGGGTCCCTTGTGGGAATAATAAATGCATCAAGTTTGGGCACTTCATTACATCGCATTAACAAAAACCGTGCTCCTAAACATTATACATACCGATAAGTGTAAAAAAAGTCTGCATTCGTAATGCATTTGTCTGTGCCATGTCTTGTTAGTTTCAAACACACACACACACGTGTACTAAAAGCACTCAGCGTGTGTGCGTAATGTAAAAACCATCAGCAGTTCCTAAAGGACTGCATTGTGGTAAAACTTATAGTTTTCTGGCCGGCACAATTCTTTTGTTAGAAATTAGATTTCATGTTACAGATTTAGTTTTTGTGTTACAAATTTGAATCTTACCATTTTCTTCTTTTGCATTTTTTGCATTACAGTGCACGACTTATACATAAACACATCATCATTGCAGAATTAAGTATTACCTTACAATACAAATTGCACGCTTGACTCCGTAACATAATTTACCATTCAGTGTATGAAATGAAGATGTTAATGCAGTACATATCAAAAGAAGCTACAACCATAGGCAGCTTTACACTGCAGATTGAGAATTAAACATCTAATTTTCAATATCTCAACATGGTAGTTGCTCTCTTTTACATAAATATATTCCGACAAATACTAAGCGTCGCATTAAACTATGCTAAGCAAGGCGATTCAGACCGCAGCCTACAGTTATTATAAATGAGCGTGCAACTGAATGCACCCTAAATATCGCGTCCGCTGCACTGAACCACCAGTCAATATGACACATGAAGCACGCCTTTTAGTTGAAAGAGGCAGCACGACATCGCTGCCATGTTCATCATTGCGTTAAGTTGCCCTGACCCAAATCATCACGCCAGTCGGCACGCATTGCGTTTGACCTCGGCAGTGGCAAATGGTGTTGACATGGGAAAACCACCAAGACCTGGGTACCCGGCTCACCGCTCGTCACTCGAAAACTAAACAACTAAAGCTTAACTTTTCATTTTATCAGGTAAGGCCAGCTGAGCTATATAGCTCTTTATCGGAATCGACCTGGCAACAAATGGTATCTTAACTAAGTGGCTTATCATGTGGATATGGATTGCAGCCAAATACTCTAAACGCATGACCTCCTGCATACCAGGCGAGGGAGTTAACATCTCGCCACCGAGGCACTCACCGTGCGGCAGCCCGTCCCACACCTCCAGTCGGTCGAATCGACACTCGGCATCTGGTTGGGCAGCCGGCTCAGCCTCCAGGCTGAACACGTGGAATCGCAGGACAATCTCAGACTGTGGCGGAGCAGAGATGATGTAGGTGCACTCCAAGTTGTGGCCGTAAGGTTCGGGGTATCCGGGTGATTGCAGCGTTCCATTGGGCGTCGTAAACGTATTGGAGCATTCGTCTGCGTGGGAAAGAAATGTCGCGCAGATGCAATGAGCACACGCGTCTCTCTCACTCCTGTCTCAGGCAAACAAAGCACATCTGCACAATTCAAAACAAAGCTCGTCTCTGATAATTACTTTTAAGGGAGCTGTCACAATATTTTCAATATTGAATGCTGGTGCTTGGTTAAATTTCAGTGCAAGATTGTTTTGTGATTTTTAAATTATGAGCCCCTTCTAGTTTATTGCATCAGTTTGTTTCCCTCTTACTTTGACTTTTTCAATCCCATGCCTATTTTACATGCAGAAACATATAAACTATGTTCTGCATAATTTATACCAATACGGTCAGTTTGCTGCACATGGCTCCGTGGCAGAATGCCTGACTCACACACACGTTTGCGAGTTAAAATCCCGTTCAAGGGTTTGGGTCAGTCTATCATCCCTCTGACATCTGTAAAATAAGTACTACTTTGTGGGTGGTCAGCAGTGTTTGTTTAATGGGGGGCGGGGGGGGGGTCTGGACCCTGAAATGAGAATGTAGAATTTCCACCACGAGCTTAGGACTAGAAACAAACACAGATGGGTACTGACAAATTCTAATGAGTTGGGTCGGAGAAACGTAATGCATTGTTTAGCACGGCGCAACCCACATTACCAACACTCTCTTGTGTTGAGCTGGCCTTCGCAGATGCTTACTACAGCATTTTCAATATATGTATGCGTATTTGAGAGACATTACGTTTGCATACATTTGTGTGAGCGTATTTCTATACTGTATTACAAAATGTGTTGGAAGTGAAAATAAAAAATTTAACTAATTTACAGCAATATTTTTGGGTTTTTCAAGAATATGAATTCCTGCAGTCACGAAATCTTTAAGTCAACAATTTACGGCCAATTGTCAAATGACCGCTGTGGCTTCCCAGTGCAGCATTCGCTGCACGGGGATTGTGTGCACATCCTTCGCCGTGCTGATGAGTGCATGTTGGCGACGAGGAGACAGTACCATGTCAGACATCAACCTGCCACTCATAATGAACCATGATCGGGGAATCAAACTAGGTTGGCGGGGTCTTAGCGCAGTGCGCCTAGCGCTGTGCCACCACTCCACCCAAAAGCTTCAACACCAAAAAGTAATCTATGTTAATGTCCGGAGTGAATGTTAGCAGTGTGCTTGGCATACAGTGGATTTTTGCACAAAAACTAAAATGAAAACCACACAATTACACGTGACAGTTGGATATTATTTCCCGTACTGCGTAGTGACCGAAAGCAATCTGAATTTAATTACGGTCAAACAAAATGTGGCTGATCCCACTTGAGGATTCACAAAACAAGAGGACGTTTAATGGCAACAACAACAACAACTTAAGAATGTTGTGCTTGAAGGGTCACTGCAAAAAAATAACAAGGAACACAGAGTCCATTTGCAATAATTACACTTTACGTGGCGATTAAGCTACTTTCACAAACGAACTTTTTGTGCAAAGAACAGAAAAGGCACGAGCCATTCGCAATGATTATCATCTGGCCAACAATCCTGAAACGCAGTGTTAGAACTCACTAATTATTTGGTGACGCTGCTGCTGCTACGTTGCCAGTGGTGCTCAAGCGCAGCGAACAAAGACACCACTCGACACGTTCGTCAATAACGCTGTGGCCTTGAAAAGAAAAAAACATTGTATAATAGGCGACGTTTTGGGTAATGGTCCTTCTTCACAGCACACAGAGAAAGGACTCGACCTCTCAGGCCTCTCTCTCTCTGCGTGCACTGTGGGGAAATGCAATTTCCCAAAACATTGCCTATTTTAGACTTTCGTTCTTTTTTTTAGGCCACAGCGTCATTGACGAATGAAATTAGTTTCTTGTTTTTGGTTAGAAATCACAGATCACGTGTGCGTTCACTTACAGTTCCCTCATACACATTGCCAAATGGGAAAAGTAAATGTGGCACTACTTTGATGCTTTAAACAGCTGCCCTCGGTTTTGCCAACATTCATGTGTCTTGCACTCTGGCCAATCAAAGGGGTAACTCAGGTAAACTAAAATCCGCATCGTGCACATTTTATTTTTAAAAAGCTAGGAGAGACGGAAACAAATACACACGGTTAAAATGTTTTCATTCACGTCGTAATTTTTCAATGCAGCGAGTCACATCAGTTTACCGTACTGTAATATCATGTCCATATCGCATCATTATACCGAGAGTGAACTTCAATACGGAGCATAACACTGGGTTTGTACACCGACCTATATGTAAGTGTGTAGTCCACGAACGCGTGTCACGTTCACCTGCCATTACTTTGCGGTGTAAAACACACATCATTCATGGGCATGAATCACTCATCTGCTTGTAAACACGAGCTTGCATGCCATTTTGCACCATTGTGCACACGATGAATAAGCGCTGAGCATTCTTGATCGCGACGAAATTCACGTGCAGCACACAGTGTACCCTACAGCCAGAGCATGTCGCGCTGTGAAAGCTCGGGTGTTATGTCCAGTGTAATGATGCTGCGTTTAGTTTGTTGTCCTTCCTCGCACCTCCGATTAGCACGGTTGGCTACGTCTGGTGTGAAAGAAGTTTAACATACATATACGTTGCATTGCATTGCGACACAGCACTGCATTGTGGGTGTACTGGTCGTTTACAGGACATGCTTTCTTATAGAATAGGAACGAACACATTGCATCACAGAGATACAAGCACAATGCTGCAATCGTTTGCTCATGTCACTGCTGGCAGAAAGGGCCTCTACGAGAGAGGGCTCCCGAGAGCCCACTCAGGAAGGTATTTGGCCAACTGAACCTCATGGCGGGACCCTGGGGTCCCGAATAAACGGAAGTCAAAATCGTAATTTATTTATTTTTGGCGACTCCGTCCCACCGCGCACATAAACGCCGCGACCCGCTTGGCGCGGATCGTTCTGTTGTCGCGTCGTCCGAGCGCAGCAGCGAGGACGAATGCGCAGAAGAAACAAAACTTTGAAACTCTGATTAGCGCATCGTGTAGAGCTCGTCGAGAGGAATAAATTGCCGTGTCGTTCGCCTTCAACAGACATAAAATGACGTCGCAACGCAGTTTATGCGAGAGCCGGGGGCTTATGGGACCCCGGTGTCCCGCCATATGGTTCAACTATGCCATGCTGGCCAGACGCATTATGACACTCGATAGCGTGGATTTATTGCATTTAGCAAAGGCGTTATGTACGGTGATGTGTTTTCTGTAAGCTTTGCTTGATTGCCTACTCTGATTAAATGCACTGAGCCCGATACTTTTAGAGCTCGTCTTTACACTTTGGTCGAATACCAGTGTCAGCAGAATGCTGAAATTTGAGGCCAGTCCACAATTGTGGCAGGAACTGTGGCAGAATGGGTGTGGTTTTGTATAGATTCGGCAATAAATGAATTGTGAAATGTGCAACTTTGCTAAAGCATTCAAACTACAGGAGTGTATGTATGCATGTATGTATGTTGAACTTCTTTCGCACCCTACATAGACAACTGTGCTAATCGGAGGTGCGGGGGGAAGGACAACAAAATAAACGCAAAACTCAATTCTAAAGAAATGAGTTTTCAATCTAGATTTAGAAGTGCACAGCTCCAATAAACGGAAGGAAGTGTTCCAGATGGCTACAGAATCACATCTCAAAGCGCGCAATGCAGTGCCCATCTTTGTTCGATGGTGAGCCAAAAGCCGCTGATGAGGATGACCGGAGTTTGCGTTCCGGTTTATGCTCCTTTGTGACATATATAGAGAGCTGAAGCAGCTCAAGCGAGACACTGACCTGTTTTGTAAATCTCGTATCGGAGGGAGAATCCTGCTCCCTGGGTGGCATAGTCCGACTTGAATCGGATGAAGAGGGTGGCACCTGAGGAGGTCTGCGACGGGGGCGCAATGTTCCCGCAGAACTTCCCAAGCAGCGGCGCACTGTCGTCCGCTCCGTCCCGGATCTCCACAAAGTCGTACCTGCGCAGGAGAGAACCGCAGCTTGAAGCCGCTAATGGGCGGCAGGGTGGTTGCACTGTTGGTAACACTTGTGCCTCACGGGCAGAAGGACGTGGGTTCGATCTCTCTCTCTCTCTGTGTGTGGAGTTTTGCGAATTACTCAAGATTGATCACGCCTGGCAACGTCGCACCCTAACTGCCACAACTTGGCAGGCCCTCTCCTGCAAGAGAGTGTTGAGAGTCAGTGAGGCTTTACTGCGTAAACAAGCGGAATCATAATACTCGTAATAACAGTCAAACATCGACCATCTCCTGCCTTCGTGAAATATTCTGGCAGCGCTCATCTCCACCGGTGGCCCCGAGTACAGCTGTGCATATCCCAAATCCCCACGATTGATTCTGGCCTTTCCATTGGACAAGCACTGTTGAGTTTATACAAAGAGTGACCGTATTCACTGCATTCACCTCGATGTGATGATTGATTGCGAGTTGAGCGCTCTGCCAACAATGCCACGAAGCCAGCTCAATTATTACCCGTAGCTAAAAGGAGCGCATGTGCTCGTAGTCAATTATCAATATATTTGGTCATGAACCGCACCTCCGATTAGCGCGCGGTTTGGCGATGTACGGTGCGAAAGAAGTTCAACTTACACACATACATATCCTCGTACACTGAGTTGCATTGTTGGAACATAACGCATTTTACAAAACAGAGACAACATCTGCTTGGTTCTTTCGGTAAAGTCACGTAGAAGGGAAATAATAAAATAATAAAAATAAAATATCATAAAATAATTCTCACGACGTTTCGGCCACAACGCAAGCAGCCGTCCTCAGGTGAAGACCAGGTCTGTCGGGGAGACGCTGTCTCCGAAACGTCGTGAGAATTATTTTATTATGTTTTATTTTTATGATTTTATTATTTCCCTTCTACGTGACTTTACCGAAAGAACCAAGAAGATGAATCCCTGCAGTCACGAAAGCTTTAAATAGTGACAACATCATCACTAGATTGTCCATTCATAGTGATGCTATCACTATCCTTATGTACAGTAATCACTTAAGCTCTGGTAGTCTTACAGCAATAAATATCATTACCACAGCAATGGCCTTACCACATGTTACTCCCGCCATAACTACTACAACAACATGAGCCTTTTCAAAATACTGTACAGCAAATACACGTAGATGTGACTTACCTCATGAAGTATGCGTGGCAGGTGTAACCAGATATTTTGCTTGCTAACTCAATTCATTTAAACCATAGGTTTTAAAGAAAACAATGTATATGACAGCCATCTGTGCAGCATTTTTAAACGTCTCTGAACCACAAAAGACAATATCTCAGTGCAAATTTTTTTTTATTAAAAAAAGAGTCAGTATCGTATGTATCATTTTGGCTTTTGACGTTCTTGCATTTGGAAATGTTTGAAGATTCGTTTTTCGAGATTAGAGATAATGCATGATGTTTTACTGTTAATATATAGCGCTCGAGAAATACAATATACAATACATATATTGTTGACTATGTTAAACGCAGCGTCTCTCTGTTGAGATGCCATCTGACATAGGTCTAAATCCCTGCTTGAAAAAAAACCCACATCTTTCAACAGCTAAAACGATTTTCAACTTGTAAATAGTATTTTTTTTTAATCATCTTCAGCCATGATCTATCCACTGCTGTATGAAAGCCCCCGTCATCTCTCGATATTCATGGTGGACATCTGGTTGGGTGTCTTCCCGACGTTGGCCGCTACTAAGGCATTGGTCTCAAACATTAGTCTCAAAAACCTATTTTCTATCTCTGAACATCATAGCTCTTCCGAAAAAAAATTCTGAAGCAGAAGGTAGTAGCGCCGGGCACAACCACATTTGCCAATGTGATTTGTAACTTTGATCCTTACCCACGTATCGATAAGTTAAATTGTAAAGTGCAATTTTCTTTTGGGACTGTGTGTTGTCTTGGTGTGGGACTGCTTTTGTTTTGCTGCCTGCCCAAGATTGCATTTGGTGTTGAAACATCGGCAGGAACTGATGTACTTATGCAACTTGTACTTACATACTTTATTTTTTAACTCATATATAGTGACTTGTTTAGCTTTCCTATACTTTGCGCTCCTGTTTTTTTTGTATTAATTGTTGCAACTTTTTGACCCACCGTTACTGTTCACCTGTGAAAAAAAAGAGCCTCATAGCTCATCGGATTCTTCCAGTCGAAATCAAGATTGTGATTCTGAAGTGCGCATTCTTCATCTGAACCGGTCCAGGTGCTCCCCTTCACGAACCTGCACTGACCAGCATGGTGAAGAATGGTCAAGCAGCACCCCCGTAACTGATACGATTCGGGTCACAGTCAGTCCACACGTGGATTTCCACCAGATCTGAACTGCACGATCCTGTGACTAATGCTGCACTACGATACGGTGAAATCGCGCAAAAATAAAAAAATTGTATTAAGTAAAAATGGGAAGCTTTTAGGCATAAATGGAGAATGGAAAAAAAGTGTGAGATGAAAAGCCCAAAGCACTTTCATATCCTCTGCTTGCACTGCAGGGTGCACTAAGAACAGCTGATCCAAGTGCAACTGTGCCAATACAGCCTTCACAGGACTTCATTAATGCAAGAAGAGGCCACATTAAACTATAAAATCTCGAAATTAAAATTCCTAATAGACGCCGGCACTTACACAGGGCTGCCCAGATAACGTATCATGCCAAGAACATCAGAGCTGTAGGTCCTGGATCCCTATTGGGTGGGTGCTTGCCGGTGCCGTTTTTGGCACTCCACGCTCCCGCATTCTGATGGCCGGTGTAGCACTTACTGAGAGGAATTTCTGGAAGAATGCCGCTTTACGCTGGCTGTTTTGAAGCCTCGTCTTCACAAGCAGCACTTTTGAGCGGCCAATTGTAGCAGGCAGAACTGCGGCTGCCCACCAGAGTGAAGTTGGCACAATGTTGAACTTGCGGCTGCCTGGCAGGATCAACAGCGGAGGGCCACGTGACCTCCCGGCAAAAATAAAAATCGACGTCGAATGTCTTTTTTGCACCGTATGTAGCCAACCGTGCTAATCAGAGGTGTGGTACATAGCGGCGTGCACTCTTTTCCCTCTGGTATTTAATGATCCTGTGGTGTAGTTTGCAAGAGCAGGAAATTGTGCACCACTGTCATACTCCGCATCTACGGTTATAATGGTGGGGGGGGGGGGGGGCAGTATGAACCCAGTGACCTGAGTGTGATTCCTAGCTTTGCACCCCCTCCCCCATGTCCCCACCACCCACATTGGGGCACCTCGGTGATGAGATGTTAACGCCCTTGCCTGGTATACAGGAGGTCGTGGGTTCGACAACGACTCCGACGCCTGTGTATTTGGCGTTGGCACGTTCTCACCGTGGTCACGTGGATTTTTTTCCGGGTCCTCCGGTTTTTCCCTCCAGATTTTAGAAACGTGTGTGAGGAGTATTTGACTGCTATGCATGTCACGTGATAAGCCACTTCGTTGAGCTCTCATTTGTGAAAGCCAGGTCGCTTCTGAAAGAGAGCTATAGAGCTCAGTGGGCCTTACCTGGTAAAATAAAAGTTTACTTTAGTTTTTTTTTAGTTTCACCTTCACTAACCTGTGCCGACCAGCGTGGTGAATTATAGTCGCGCGATTCGCCGGACTGTCACACCATGAAAGCTTCATCCAAGTTGACGAAAGGAACGGACATTTTTTATTACTAAATCATTACCTGCAGCTATATTTCCTTTGCATGAAGTGTAAATAATTAATGGAATATCACGTGGTAGGTGGGTGTGTGTGTGTGCGCGCGTGCCTAGCAGTGGGGTGCTGAAGAGCATTTTTCTGCCACGATCCTGGCCTTTTCGAGGTCAAATCAGCTTAATAAGTACCTCGCGTAGAGTCAACAATGGCTACGGGGAAACAACGGCAGCTGGACAAGGCGCAGGCCATGTCATCCCCTTGTCTGCCGTGTTAACGTTAACAGGTGTTTGCTAATGGCACTTACGCCAACATTCTTTCAGGGTTGAAATGAGGGGTATGGTATATGGCCCTTTTTTTTCTTAGAAAAAATAAATATTTGCCACGAAAAAAAATACACAATTTGAACATTTTGCAGCTGCAGAATTAACTGTATGTACTATTTAAGAAGTTGAACGATAGCCACTCGTGTTTTACACACATGCGAATGTATATATTTGCACAGATTTTTCCACCGTAAACAATATGTATTTATGGCTGCTTAGATTTATGTCGCGAACAAATTGGGCTGTCTACTCTGTTTACAAAAAAATCTGCGGCCGCTTCATGGGCCTGCTCCAGTTGTTTGCTTAGTTGTTATTTCACAATTGAGAAACAGCAAGAGAATACGCGCCCTTTAAAGAGCACTTCCTCTTCCTCTCTAGAAGCTATTTAGATACTAGTTTTATTTCTATTTGCACGGTTAATGAAGTAAATATTTTGAGTATTGTTCACAACGGGTTGAATTGTTTTTTTCCGGGAATTGAGCAGCGGACTGGCCCGTGTAATTATAGCAAACGGAGTTTCCTCCTCTGCTTAAATTTAACTGACGTCCCGCCCATCCTGCAGCTTGAAAGCTGTCAAAGCCACTGGCATTAAGGGCCCACCGAAACTCTGTTGTTCATCCGCTCGTTTTCTTGGAGACAAAACAACAGTATATTTATTTACAGCTCTTGTTGATCTACATTACATTAGGCCCTGGCATTAGGCCTCATCATGGTCCGTGGTCAATTATAAAACAACAACAAAACTGCATGTACAGGCACTGTTTGTTGTCACTTGAGTAAAAAACAAAATAACGAGACGTGAGCAAAGACACAATGAGCCTGATTGTTTCAACGACAAGAGTAGTAGGGCATAACAAATATATAAATAGATTGTATTGAGAACCGCATTTATAAACGATGCATGCATAGTGTTGCAATATATTGTAAAAAAAAAGGCAACGTGAGTTTTTGTTTATTTCTCATGGTTGCTGCTGCTGCTGCTGCACCACCGTTTCCTGGATTCTCGTCATTAAAACGACGAATGTGATGTCACCAAACAACGGAGCAAACATTTCATTTTTGGTCACATTGCTAAAGCATCAGGCCCAGAATAGCCACAACAAAAACCCCATTGCCTAAGCCAGTGTAAAAGCCTTCAACTTTCCGTCGTAAATATATACCTCAATACATATGTAGGGTTGTAAAGGACGGACTAATAAACTTCTTTATGGCACACACAGTTTATTGTCTTAATTACACAGTCCCTAACACACAAGGCATATACGGTCCCCTTACCCGTTAACCTGAGGAGGTACAGCCTCCGACCCTGCACAGCTCACGCTCACACTTCGCTCCTATTCTACGGAGCTACAGCCTCCGGACTTGCCGGCTATCTAATCTCCCCGCTAGCCTAGCGTCCTCCGGCTGGGACCTAGGGGAGGCACACTGACCCGCCGCTGGCCCGGCGGGTCCCCGACCTCTGGTCGCTCGAGACCTTCGCCCTGACAAGGGCGGGAAGGCTGGGAGCCAGGGTCCTATCCATGACCTATCTCCCCTGACCACTGGTTACTCTGAGCCCCAGCCCTGACAAGGGCTGGAAGGCTTGGTCCAGGGTCCTAGATGTCTTCAGCCGACTTGGGTCTTCGTGTAGCAGAACTGGCCAAGAGCTCTCAGCGCTCCGGCTTTTATACCTGTTCGTGGCCGGGTTGACCAATTCCCGGCCACCTTGTGGACCCCTCCGATTGGTCCTTCCCAATCTGGCGTTTGGATCCTACCTCGCCCCATTTGACCCTAACCGTTTGATTGAGCGGGAAAACCTTGTTTACTAACTGCTCTCTCACAGCTTGCGAACAGCGAGTAGTTATCACCACTACACATATATAATGGAACCTCACGTGTTGTCCAAATCCAACGTCCTATTGCGGCTCCGCAGCTGCATGTGACTCTTTCGGGCCTGCTTCGTGACGCAATGTGCGTACGTATTCACATGCAACGGCGCCTTTTGAAATATCTAGTTTTGTACCGAATTCGACCAAACAAAAATGTCTCTTGTTATTTTGGTTGCCGACCCCTGGTTCCATTCTAATAGCACTCGGGTGTAGGTGCACAGAGCGACGAAGGGTCGAGTGACTCAAGGAATGTGTGGTCTTACGCCACGCACAGCTGTGAGGAGGACCGTATACAGACACCTAGGGGACACAAGTGAGTGTGAGCAGAGGTCGCAGAGGGTGTGTTTGCGGACAAAGTGGACAAATATGCATTTCTCGTGTGTACGGTCAATCTAAGGTCATTCGCTAGCTTCACGAGTGTTAGAGAAGGCAGTGTGTGTGCATAGTAGGCATATGTATGCCTGGAGGGAATTCAATGTAGACAGAGCCTGCCCCGACAACGTTCTGGGGATAAGATGAGGGGTTAGGATCAGGGGTTAGGATGAGGGGTTAGGATTAGGGGTTAGGATTAGGGGTTCGTGTTGTGGATTAGGATGCTAGCCTGAACTGAAGAACTCAGCTCAAAATGTAACCTCGGCTCTTAACCTCAAAGTGAAGCTTTAAACAGGAATGTTGGTTAGCCTCACTGATTTTTCGGAAGCCTTATTAATTGGATATTCCACAGACAAGTGATGATTGGGCCACTGCTACATTTTAAAAGCACTGAATGTTAAAAAAAGATGTCTTTGCCTCAGGTCATTTGCAGCTGCGATCGTATTACAGTCGCATGCGCCCTAATTTGACCAATCTCATCTTTCCCGCAGTAATTTTAATATATCATTATAATTCTTTAAGTCCGTATGTTGTCACTCCTGGCAGTAAGTGCCACTCAAGTTTTAATAATTCGGTGTATTTATTGCGAGTTTTACCCGATAGTTTAACGTAACTATTTTAGTCACGATAACACGTATGCACCTATGCTACTCATTTACATGAATTTGAATGCAAAGCAATTCTAAGGATTTCTGAAATTAAATTAACGGTACAAAGATCCGTATTATTATTTTAATTCAACATTTATTCCTGAGAATACTGTCACGTTTTCTTTTGGTCGGGAGAGTTATTTTCAGCGAAGATGACCCCCGTACATGTCTTCCACTTGATTACAGTGGCCGTTAGTAGGTTAGTCATCAGACATTTCAGAACTGTTTGTGGTGTAATGTTCATCTATATAACCAATAACCCGCTGCTTCTCGTATTCTTTCAGAAAATACCAAATGTCTTTGTGTAGTCGTATGCATTGCATTCGCGAGCATACAAAATGCACACAAAGGGGCCTTGCATTCACAACGCTGTGTGTATAGACTTTGTACAGTGTAATTGCTAGTGCCATTGCAATGTGTACTTGTGGCACATGTAAAAAAAAACACCCTCAGTCGATTCGTTGTTTATTAAAATGTTACCAATTTCATCAATGACTTATTCTTCTTCATAATAATCATCATGTATTCATAGCAACATCATCTTCATCAATTCTCAGCTAGAAAGGTAAACATCGTATGCTTATTACCATGTGTTTCTATATGTGGCGAACCAGTTACCTTGTATGGAATTTTAAAGTATTTTACCAAAGTGGTAATGCAAAACTAATATTTTAGCAACCCTGATTTAAAGCTCTATATTTTTTTAAACAGTAATGTATTTTCAAAATGGTATATTTTGTCATCCACAAGAGAATATATTGCTGCATTTACTTTCATTATTTTCTTGGCATTAGTCTCAAATCACTGCAAGGCAATTCTTATTCATAAGAAATCTGAGTAAAATGTTTATTCAATGCAGGGCATTTTAAATGCAGTACCCTCCCACAAGCCCTGTAGGTAATTGATGAGCTCAACAATAATCTACTGCCAATAAAATGAGCAGCAGAAGGACATGCCCTGAAATTGTATAAGCCTTTGTATGAGCTCAGCTTAGGACTTCTACTTCTGTCTTATGGCAGGATGGAAAAGCAGTTGTGAAACGTGTTATAGTTGAATGCTAAGTTTATTTCCACCAATCCAAGGAGGCAGTAGATGCAACAACAGGATGTGTGCGGATGGAATCTTCGACGGTGATTCGTTTAGTGGTTTGGATTTCACTATAGCCGCAGCTTAGCACTCAAAACCGGGATGTCACCATGGCCAAAGATATTGATGCCACCACACCTCGTCAACAGATAGCAAAATTGCTTCAAATACCATTATATGTACACTGAGACTTATCACTCTTTTGTTCACAAGTAATTTCCATAGCCCATAAAAAGCCTGGCCTGCTCAAGCAATCCACCTCTTGACCTCCTCACAGCCCCCTGTATTATAGATATTACTAACTAACGTCCTCCATGACCACGGGGAGAGAGACTTGCACACTCAAAATATACAGGCATGATCAGGCTTTGGGATCTAGCCACGACCTCCTGTATACCAGGCGAGGTAGTTAACATCTCGTTGCCGTGGTGCCCCAGATCAAACGAACGCTTCATTCCTTTGGAGTCAATACAAGTTTGCAGGAAGCCAGTGGGGGTTATGCTACCGAGAGACCGGCCCCTACCACAGGAACGTGGAATTGTTTCACTTGACACGAGCATTGTTGCCGTACGTCGTGACGATACCGTGCCGGTGGCCGTGGCAAAACACTTCGCAGGAATCCATCCGCGAATGCGAGAGTCTGAAATCTCATTCGCATTCTGTGACTGTGCGCGCATTATTGTTTCGACGCCGAGACGCTGCGCTTTTTGCTGTAAAAAGCTGATACGAAGATTGGCGTAGAACAACTGCTTCGTGTGTTTAATGTTCGTACGAGACACAAACTGCCATTTTCTGCCAGTCATGCGTATCGACCGTAGCAAATTTCACCTTGAAGCATTAGCGCTGTTCGGGGCTCCGCTTAACTGGCAACTATCTCTGAATTTTAGAGCAAATTTCTTTTTTCAGCAAGCTCGATGCTCTTTTTTGCCTCTCACAAAATGTTTTATCCTCAATGCTTTCGCACAGGCACCGAATACGCTGCTGTGTGACATCGTCTTCGATGTAGCCCCCCCCCCCCCACCTCCAAATGTACCGCATTGCGATCTCGTGATGCCACAATTCGCAGAATACAGAATGTAATATTCCAGGAATACCCCTGCTATATGTCTCAAGAAAGAGAAAAAAACTGCACGATCAACCTTCGTGAAACTGCTGACTGCAGTGGAAAATATGAGCGTAACATCAAAAATATTCTCCGGTCAAAATTATGAGTCTAACTAGTAACAGCGACTTTGGCTGTAACGGTTCCACCTGAAGACGGACGCTCGTGTGAGCGCCCAAAACGTCGTGATTTTATTTAGTTGTTTTCATTTATTTTATTTTATTTTTTACCTACGTGACTTTACCGAAAAAACCCAAAGAGTATGAATCCTTGCAGTCGCGAAAGCTTCAAATCTAGAATTAGTTTAACCGTACTTTTATGGGTGAAACCATGCAGTGTGGCACACAACATTGTAGTCGGCTCATGGACAAGCTGGAGTCGTTGATAAGTGACTGGTTGAAGAATGGCACTTTGTCGTGTGGGAGTGTGCACGTGCATGCGTGCAGCAAAGTTTGTTTTGAGGACGGACGGTGAGGTGTTTTCTTTACTGGGCCACGTTTGTTTGTGTGCACCTCCCGCGTGCACTGACCTCTGACACTACTTGTGAAGGTTCACAAATGGCAAGGAAAATGATCTGAGACAGCTATGGGGCGGCAGGGGGGGGTAGGTAATTCCGCACCCTCTGCAGAGTTTCATTCGTCCAGATAACAATGAGCAGTCAACGCAAAGTTCGAAGGTTGTGATCAGTTGCAATCCTAGATCTGGGATGACTGTGCCCACCATCCTTTTGCAGTCAACAAAATAAGAACTCAATTTGTACAGGACAACAGTCTTAGGGAGAAACTGGCCACGACCATAAACATGTGGAATTTTCCATATTTGGCTTAGGATTACCAATGACGATGAAACCTACATCGCGCTAGTGTTGATTTTGGAAACGCGTTTTCTTTTTAAACCACACACACACACAAAAATGCAAAAGGAAGCACCTATTATAAGCACAATCTGTGGTCTCTTGAACAATAGGGTATTATTGGGAAGTAGTGATAAGCGAGGCAATTTTTATCGTGAGTTAGGATACAGAAAAGAGCTTGGAATGTGGAGAACGGATTGTCATCACAGGAACAATGTGGTTAATATCTCCGCTGTGGTTTTGTATAAGTACAGGGTATTTTCAAAAAGATCGCTAGATCTCTGCAACCATGAACTGTCCATGAATGAAACTCTTACCACTTGAAAGGGTGGGGCATAGAGTTTCAAATGATTACCGCTAAATGCCTCTCCCAGAGCACAAACAGCCCCTAGCCTCAGTCATTCGCAAATACACACTGCCTCAACGTTGGATAGGTCGCACGGGACCCCAAGACTTGGCGCTACACTCTTGGCCCCCAAGATCCCCAGACATCACACCCTGCGACTTTTTCTTGTGGGGATACGTCAAAGACCGTGTTTTTTTGCCACCATTAGCGACTAATCTGGATGACCTCAAAACAGAATCACGGCAGCGGTGACTTCAGTGGAAGAAGTCACTTTGAGAGGCGTTTGGGACAAATTCCACTATCGTCTCGATGTTGTTCGTACAGCAGGTGGAGGGCACATAGAGCATTTATAAAATGGTTAGTCAAACTTGATAACTCATTAAACCGTTTGTAACTTTTTTTGTAATTGTAACATATTGCCATCGTTAAATATACTGCTTTGAAATTGGGTATTTTTTTGGAAAAAACCTGTATTTAGTCCTCCAGCAAGGGTCAGAATTTGGGAACAGATGACCAAATGGAGAGGATTAAAAGCCACAGTGGTCATCATTTACCCTGTTGTATGAACTTTCTGAAATCGTGTGATGGACATTCCACATTCCCAGTTAAATATAATCTTGGCCACCGTCTCTAAAGCCAGGTCTGTTCATTTATTGGAACATTTTTTGAGACCCAAATTTACAAAGTATCCTCATAAAAATCGTCATAACCATAATAATATCTCACATATAACCATCAAATAATTTCTATTCATAGCTAAAAGATAGAGCTATTTGATTAATAACGTTTTATTTATTTATAAAAAAAATTGAATAGGTGTGGAATTTATATAGAAAGTTTAATAAAAATAATAAGTTCCTTCAATTATGCCCCTAATTTTTCAAATGTAATTAAGTTCAGCTCAACATGCACTATGGAATAAAACCTGGATTAAAATCCACGTATTCCCTTCTCTAGGGGCTAATCTAATCGAATATATACCTAAAAATGTTGAAGAAAAAAAATCCGTATTAATCTTTACAACTTTGTCTCTCCACTAGCGATGATTACTTTAATACATTATTCGGCAGCATTTTGAGGTTATAATGTACCGAGGGGTCTTAAGGTTCATATACGTTCAGTCTTGATATAATTCTGTAGAATAAAGCATTTATAACAAATGACTAATGCGGTGGATCTGGAATGTCCATCACATGATTCCAGACAGTTCAGACATCAGGCTCACTGAACATCATAGTGGCTGTTAGTCCCTCCATTTGGCAGTCAAACCTGGCCTGTCTCAGAAAAGAATGTGGTTTCACCCCGTTGTGGGCTTGATCTTTACAAAAGCGGAAATACTTAATGAAATCCATGGAATGCATACTTTGTTACTTTTTGCTCGTCTGTAACAAGCACCAATAAAAACCGAGGTCTTAATATGATGATAATTTGAAGGCTGAGTCAGGGTGACTCAAGGGGTCTTTTCAGAATTGATATAACTGTGTGAATGAGGCATTGACAATGGCAGTAATGACATGCTGGGCGGTTTTACAGTCAGATACACTCTATAGAGCTGTTAGTATAATGAGATATTTTAATGAAGTGGTTATCAATGGCCATTCTTCGAATTTCCTGATGGGCTTTATCTATAAGGCCATAGTCGAAACTCCATTTTACAACAGTATATAGGAGTAGGCACAAAAAAAAACCTCTTAGGAAATGCAATCATGGCCATTCTGCCATATAATTTACTGGCCATTGCAGCATCCCCTTAGTGAGAATGTAGACTGTTTGGTTACCATATAGGACCGAGATTCCACATAAACCCAATGGGCATCGTCAAATGCTTGTTGGGTACAATGCTCGTGTTAAAGAGTTTGTCTTAAATTAGGAGAATCTGCACAGTAGGAATCCCATTGTTTCTCTTGTGTAAATGTTAGGCGACGTTAAACAAATACTTGTGCGATGAAGGATACGGATTCATCATCATCATCATGATCCATGGGCAGATGGCCTGTGAGGTGTCCACTGAACATTTCGTAATTTGTTTACACTTTTCTTTGTCTTGTGCCAATATGCTCAAGTGGTGGCCACATCTGTCTGGCACCAATCTCTTGTGAAGTCGTCCTCAAGCCATTCTCTGTTAGGTCTTCCTCTCTTTCCTGCTTATTCCATCTTCCCGTTGTTGTCCATCCTACGCATGTGCCCAAACAGTGCCGGTGTCTAGAAGCCAATCGAAGCTGGGTGGGATGAAGCCAAAAGCAGAGGAGCGCACTGGTTCCAGGAGGATTTGTACGACGAATACAAACCTCGAGGCGTCAAGGATGCCGCCCGTGCCGCGAGCCTCCGTTGCGTGTTTCAGGTCTCGCGAGAGGGTGAGCCCTGCAGAGGCCACCTTATCTCTATAGAATCTAAAGAAAACGAACACTTCTTAAAGCCATGCTGATGCTAGATGCGAGACTCAGATAGAGCTGTCGAAATTGTCCGCGAAGGAATGTGCAAAAAAATGACGACTTTGCTCCCGAGGGAGGGATCATTTGGTCCCGAGGGTTTGAAAAACACACCGCGTGTGCCCGTTCACTCTCGATCCGAACGTGCACACTTTGTTGGCAGCCCCATGGTGGCAGCAAAAACACCAGGATAACGCTTCTCTGCAACCGTATGCTGAACTTCCATCGCGCCGTACATAGCCAACCGCATCGAATCATGTACGTATGTATGTTGAACGACCTTTCGCAACACCGTGCGTGACCTACCCCCGCTCGTCGGAGATGCGGGGTTCTAAGGACAACAAACTAAAACAATTTTGTGCGCCGCCCGGGAATCGAACCATGGGTTAGCCAGAATGGGAATCTTCCACTATACCACTACACCAGCGGCACGTTTAACCACCGCCTCCGTGACACGTCTCATGTCAATGATTACGTGCTCAGAAAATAATTACACAAGCACACCTCCTGCTCATTGCCGAGACTCGCGCAATGCAGCGTATAAACATGCTTTTATTTTTCCATGGACAAATCTACGATGCATTGATATCAGCGAAAATAAAACAATCTCTTCCTAGATGTACCAGCCCAGTGTGCATAAAACACCCTCCAAAGGGGCTCTGTAGAGTTCCCTCTCGGGGAAGTATTTCCATGAGCAGTGCTGTAATCAATAAATTGCAGGGCTGCACATTTACCTTGACTGTTTTAATTAAGATGACATAAACGATGACAGTTCGAGGTATACATACACATATACCGTATGTGTGCAGCGTAATGCATCCATTGAAATAGTTTCTATACATTTCCCTTTGTCCGTCGGAAGACTGAGTGGCGTTATTCAACATTCCCTTTTCCTCTCGTCTCTGCACTCCATCACGCTTGCATCGCTTATCCTCCCGTCGAACGGGTCATTCCTCAAGAAATCTTATCTCTCGCGTGTTTCCCGGAATAGATGTGTTCTTTACTTAACTCTATTGTTTTTGCTTGTTAAACAACCCCAATCACACGCGATGGGAAAACATAGGCTATCTTGTAAGAATGCCATTCTTGTGGCAAACTGAGTATTTGACCAGGTGTCACTCTGTGGCAGAATTCTCGACCCACGATCAGAAGGCTGCAAGTTAAAATTCCAAAGCAGGACTAAGAAATCAGTTGCGCGTCTGCGACCTCAAGGATGTAAATGTGAAGAATGTCATCTCTTCGTTGACAGCGAACTCACTTCTGCTTTTGAATTCAGTTGCGCCAGTTCCCGTGAATGCCGATTCCTGAAATATCGATTCCTGTAATACCGATCGCGGAACGAAGCGTTGATTAAATGACGAACGGATATTCTCACCACGCTCACAACACTGATTCTTACCGCACTCTCAAACAAACTTTCTGTTCTCTCGTAATGTGCACCGATGCCTACTTTACCGAGGGCGGCAATACTGCCTTGAGAAAAATGTAAGATTGATTCCTTGTTTACAAGTGGAAAATGGCATCGCAGTGACAAGCCAGAGCAGTGGTTCTCACCATTTCTGTATGGTGGCCCCCTATCAAGACCACGGGTGCTCATACATCCTCAACCTCTCCTCCCATCCCCTACCCAGAAAATAACTAAAGCTGGTAAGGGGCCGTCCATGAATAACATCACGCACCTAGGGGGGGGGGGGCGGGGTCAGACATTTGTGACGATGTGTGATGAGGGGGGGGGGGGGTTGAGAAATGTGACGTCACATCAAAATGCGCAACTTTAAATAAATATAAACAACACGTTCGACTTAATTAAATAGACTCTTTAATAAATGTTTTCTCCTACAACATCAGAGTGCAGCGGCCCATTAAATACGCACGACAATGACAATAGTTTAACGCGATTTGAAGCATGTTTTATTTTTGGAGGGGGGGGGGGGGGGCAGAGCTTTGTGACGTCATATTTGAGGGGGGGTCCAAAATCGTCCAAAATCGCGTGACGTCATTTATGGACGGTCCCAAACATCGTCTGATGCGCATTGTGAAGACTCGGCTCCACAGATTCCACTTTCACCTGCGCAAAGTCCCAAACACTCACAAAGCCCCTTAACACTTTCCTGTTGACGCCCGAGCTCCCATTTATTTTTTCTGACCTTGTTTGGCCCCGACTCACCCTCTCACTTAAGCGCGGCTCTCCTGCTCAAGAAAATACGGCCGTTGTCTGCACCCCATCAATATTCCTATGATCGAGCCCCCCTGTTCTTTTCTATTACTTACCCACCATCTAAATCCGAGCCCATCTATTTTTCCATACCTTCCCCTTCTGTCTTGCATATGATGAATTTCGCTCGACTTCCCTTCACTGTGCCTACATTTCTCTTCGCACGCCACGGCACTTTCCCTCCCCCCCTCCTTTTTTATTATTATTATTATTTATTTTTGTATAGATACTACACGAAGATAGACCTCGACAATTCTCACACATCCTTGTCCGTGAATTGAAACGTATGGCCAATGCTTCGTCTGAAAATTTGTCCGATTCCACCTAAATTCCAGAGTGTTCGTTGAAGCAACATTTGAGGGCCCCATTAGACTCTGGATGGCCAAGTGGAGGCTAGCCCGGGCATGACCAGGATGCATGCTGCAGCTAAGCCTGGGCTGTATACAGAGCAGCTGAGTGTATAGCCTAACACACAAACAGGGCGGCTCTGTGCGTATGTAGCCTTGGCTAAAGCTGATCGTATACATTGAACAATGACGAATAGATGCAGCCTTTACCGTAGCCTAGCAAATACATGGGGCAGATGTGTACTTAGCCTTGAGTCTACAAATGCATCTCAGCCCTGTATAGGTGCAGGTAAGGACTCTGCCGCAGTTGCTGACCACTTGGAAAGCTATGTGTGTCCCACGGGCCCTTCCTCCTTGCCTGGACACCATGCCAGATTTGGGACAATTCTGGGCACTTGGCATCGGCCATATATTTCTATGGTGATTCTAGCCATCAGGCATCAATCAACCAGAATCACCATTACGGATAGATGGAGTCAGTGATGCTTAGCTAGGATTACGTAAACTCTATTCATAATAGAGCCCCCATTCTGTTGTACGAACCCTCCATGGTAAGATTCCTGTTATAACCCCATTCAAATGAGTGGAGAATTGTACATGAGAATTGGCTATAGAGGAAATATTACTTACATTGCCCTCACCTTACCAAGCTATCGAAACTTTAGGGCACCTCGAATTAAATGTGACAAGTTGAACCCTTGAAAAATTAACAATACGGTATCGTAATGAAATCGGCAACCGTGACTCGAACACGTCACCCATGTTGCCATGTTTTCCACCAAGCAGATTTCACAATATTAGTCTTATTATTCCCAGATTAAAGTACGTGCAATTTTTCACATTCACTCATTTTAGTCAATGTGAAACTATATTTTTGTTATTGTTCTTTTTATGATTTATAAGACACAATATATTTGCTTTGATATTAACAGGTACTGTATAATAATAAGGGGTTCCCCCTTTTTTCTGGCAACTAAACTGAAACCTTTTTACAAGGATGCATGTCTGCATTAACCACAATACTAGCAGTCGAAATGCAAACAAAAACACACTATGATAATATATGCATTGTCCTTGAAACTGATTGGTCCACACCCTGAGTTTCAAGGACAATGCATATATTATCATAGTGTGTTTTTGTTTGCATTTCGACTGCAAGTATTGTGGTTAATGCAGACATGAATCCTTGTTTAAAGGTTTCAGTTTTGTTGCCAGAAAAAAGGGGAAAACCCCTATTATTATATTTTGGTACTGGCAAAGGAGGTCTAATGATGATGAGGTAATGCATATTCTTTGGGTCTTTCGGTGAAGCAACGTAGATAAAAATAGTAATAAAATGATCACGACGTTTCGATCACAACACAAGCTATCGTCATCAGGTGAAACAAATATAACGAGAGAGTTGCCTAGGCTGTATTTTCTCTTGCCTCGGCAGCTCCCTCACCTGATGATGATTGCTTGTGTTGCGATCGAAACGTTGTGATAATTATATTATTTCTATATCTACGTGGCTTTAACGAAAGACCAAAATAATATGAATTCCTGCAGTCACGAAAGCTTTAAGTCAAGGTACTGTATAGTTTATGATTATATTTATATGATGATCATGAACATATATACACACAGACAGTTTTTTTTTTTACAAAATCGTGAAAATTCACTTAACCTGCTCATAGCACTTACATGTTTAACATTATGCGGTATTGCCATTATTTATATTGCTTATACTTTTATAGAGTTATATTTTACCCCTGTTCCCCTCAACATGTGATGCAAAATTTGTATTTAAAGCTTTCGTGACTGCAGGGATTCATATTCTTGGTTCTTTCGGTAAAGTCACGTAGAAGGGAAAAAATAAAATAATAAAATAAAAAAACAAGAATATGTATACAAAACTTAGGGCTTTCATTACCAGTACGTGGCTGGATACGATACGCTTCTGAGCTTTTTTTTGTTTCAGGGTGAATCACCAATTCTTGCTTATTATAGCGTTTGTTAACACAGGAAAGCCTCACTAAGTCTGAAGACTCCTTATCAGGAGGGTCTTGCCAGGTTTTCACAGTGCGGGAGGGCATGTTGCTATGCGTGTAGTCCCCATTGAGTCGTTTGCTAGTAATGTCGGGCGTTAGGATGTCTGGCCATTACCAGTTACGTTGTTCCGATGCAGTTTGCAGCAATGATATTAAAACGCTCATTAGTATTGTTATTATAATTGTATGGGGGGTGGGGGGGGGTTATCTATGGGAGAAAATCAGAGAACCCAGAGGAAACCGATGCAGAAGAGAGGGAGAGAACATACAAACCCCAGAGCCAGGGACTGATTCCCAGGCCTTGCTGTGAGGTGCAAGTGTTACCACTGCACCACGACCCTGCCATCAAGTCGTGGAACAAAGACGGTCACTGCATCCGCGCGCTCTCAGATGTGCTTCTGCGGCTGTCTGGAACGCTCTTCCTTCTGATGTTATGAAGCCACATGAGCTATGCACTTTTAAATCTAGATTGAAAACTCATTTCTTGCAATGCTTTTTGTGTTTAGTTGGCTACGTACGGTGCGAAAGGAGGTCAACATACACATACATACCAAAGCACACGTGTACCACTGTATTGCCTAATGCCCGATTGGAAGACTTCTCCACTCAAGGATCGAGCTGCCTTTTTGTCAGCAAGTGATAGTCCCTTGATTTGCTTGAGCACTTGTATATTTTGGTATATGAAGCTCACTGAAGCAACGTTATCACAATTTGTCACTCATGGGAGTTGCAGACAGCTTGTGGAAATGTGCATGCACGACCTCTTCGTGAAAAAAAAAAGCTGTAAGCGAATCTTCTGAGCTTATGACACAAAGGGCTCACAGTGATGTCACCAGACAGCAGTCTCTTAGGCTTTAGCGCATTACACATAAAATGCCTTTGAGGCGATTCTCTGGGTCTCATGCTACAGATGTAGAATGTGCCCATTATGACACATTAAAGCACTACAGCTGCTTGTCACAAATTTTCTGGTACAAAAAAACTACAGGACAATTTACTGTAGGTAATTGTAGCTTAGCTTCCTCCTGAAAAGTTTCCAATCTCAGCCAATTTACAAGTTGAATCTTCACTGGGTGACAGCAGAATATTTTTCTGACACTACAATCTTTCCCAGTTGGAAGAGTTTTTTTACCAGACATCCACATTGCCAGAGTTTCAGATATTGTTTTTAAAGTGTGAGCCCCAGAGGTAACTGTTTTTAAATGTGACACATGCCGCTCATCTTCTGCAGAATGTATTATACAAATATTGCATCTGAGTTTGTTTTTTTATAAATTAATCAACCACTCAAAATAATGTATCCTAAATAAACTGTAAACAATTTAATAAATCAATGTAACATTTAGCTCCCACAATTAATCCGGGTTCTCAGGTTCAGAAAATGAATGGTCTCAGCACGGTCACCAACATCTGCACGAAAAAAAACCCATGAGCACATTCGATTTTCCTCTGACTGTCACGTGACACTATTATATCAGAATATATGAGAACGTGTAAAGGCTAAAAGGGCCACGTTGAGGATTTTTTGGGATTTCTTGTGAAAACGCATCTTCTGTAGCCTCTGATTGAATTAGTAACGTTACGACATGATTCTAATAGCGCAGTTCAAATATATTGGGGGAAATAGACCAATAATAATGATCTCATTACAGAATGTATTATCCGTTATGCCTTTGTCAAAATCTTACCTTTTGGCAAGAATTAAATAATTGCATATTGAGCATTATATTACCGTTGCCACAAAAAATCCACTGCCAAGTACAGGCAGGGTATTCATCATTGACGCAACCGCACTTTGCACAGTGAGGAATCGACGGGTCATGAGTAGTACAGGGAAGCGGCCCTGTTGCCATGGTTAGCAGACTGTACGTATGTACGCTGTACTTCTTTCACGCCGTATGTAGCCACCCGCGCCAATGGGAGGTGCGGTGGAAGGACAACAAACGAAACGCAATCAAACTAAACACAAACTGGACTTGCAACCCAGAGGCAACCGGCACGGTTTCCCGGCGTGGCGGTTTCGATCAATGGGTACGATTCTCATGTCCCTCCCCCTCTTCTGTCCAGATACGGATGCTTGATGAACAAATAGAAAATTAGAAACTCTCCAGTGTGCAACTGTGGCCATCCAGAACAGACCGTACAGTGGAGAACGACGCAATTCCCCCCATCCACAAATACGAAGGGGACATCGTCGCAGCGATGCACTCCGCTGCCCCTGACGTGGTTATCTGGCTGGACCACCTGAATGTGAAACCGTAGTTGTTGCTCTGCGTCTACATCAGGCGTACGATTTAAAAAGAGGCATAAATGGAATACACCGCGCGATTTTGTTGATCGGCAGGTCGTGCACGGTAGGATAAACTGCGGGGCACTCCAGCCTCCTCCTCCTCCTTCAAGTCGTCTGGCCAGCATGGGAGAGGAGGGCAAACACCCTCTCGAAGCACTCTCCTGATCTTCCTCGGGGCCTACCGTCAGGATTGGTATAAGCGAAGCAATTGCAGGGCAACACTTTTACCTTTCGTTTGTAGAAAAAAAAATGTAATATGCAATCCACTTATTTTCTGGTTCTTCCATGGGGAACGGCTACATTTGATTTTGCACGAGCTGCCCTTATGAGCATGCAAAGACTGACTACATTTCAACATTTCAAAATGCAACATTTTACGCGTTACACCACGGACAAAAAAAAAGAACTGAGCAAAAAAAATCTTGATAAACTGAGGTGAAATTTGCAATTGGAAATATAATTTTCACTACAAAGCTGCCCTCTGCCACCTTCTGTTTGACCATGGGGCCACCAACGCAGCGCATCTGGCTGCCTGTGTACACAGAGATAATAGCACATGTAAAAACATTAGTGTCCAAATGAGATACATTTACACATACAGAGCTCTACAAAGAGACTGCTCCCTCTTATACAGTTCAAATGCTACGTCTATTTGCTACAAACCCATGTTACCAGGTTTCTGTAACCAGGATCCCATTGCACATGAGCAATTATTGCCCGATGGGTTTTAGCTGAGCCAAAATAAAACCTAAAATCGATGTGAAATGTGGTAGTATGCCTGTTAAATATTAAACTTTAGCAGATTATGGTAAAAAAAATAAGTTAATATTTTTGTCACAGAGGGAAGGAACAGCTCTGTGTTATGACCCAACATTTCCTACTTTCTGTGACATTGCCGATAACAAAAGTTTCCCGGTCATAGGAGGCCACTCTTCATTTTATCCACGTCGATCTAGAGATAGGAGTGGAGCGCACGATTCGTTGTTATCTGTGATGCTGCAGCGAACAGGAAAAGTCACAATGATGCCACATGACATTAGCCACATGCCTGACTAGACATTTAATTATTGTTCTTGCGTGCCACAGCTTCCAATCTCAGCACGCATTCCATATCTGTACGTAGAGCACGAGATATTGTGGAACACTTCTTGCAAGTTTGTGTGAAATAGTGGCAGACACCTTTCCCGCTATGCATTCTGGGCGTGTCTGACATTACACATCGCACAGTGGCTTACATCCGGCAAGATTTTACATTTAACATATTTAATACAAATAACACATTTTGCAACTTCGTAAAATCACTGCTGCAAACCATGCCTCATGGCCGATTGAAACTATGCCATACATCATAAGGTCGCATTCATTACACACAAAGTGCTTCCCACAGATTAACCACAATACCTTGCTGATCAAGTCAAGGCGCATATACCATCACGCGAACTCTGGTCATTCTCGCAGCGGCGTTTGGCTAACTGTTGAACAAAGATGGTCACTGCATAGCGAGCTTTCAGGTGCACTTAGGCGTCCGTCTGGAATGCTCTTTCTTCCGATATTAGGAAGCCACTGGAGCTATGCACTTTTAAATCTAAATGGCAAACTCATTTCTTTAGAACTGCTTTTTATTTAGTTTTCTGTCCTTCCGCCGCACCTCCGATTGGCACAGTTGGCTACGTACGGTGCGAAAGAAGTTAAGCATACATATATATCAGCCGTGAGGGTTGTCTGAGCATACGTCATCACACTTCACCACACTAGACAATTTAGGGTGGCAAAGTGGTGGGTGGAGGTCTGCCAGGATTGATCCATATATGACTGATGTCAGCCATGGCCGGGAATCAAACTGAGGACACAAATTCATAATCAACGATTTTTGGGTTTAGATCGCGTTTATTTATAAATGTGTCGTAACCCTCCACCACCCGACACGGCCAATCAGTAAAAATGTGTCACGTTGACAAAGACAAATAGTTCACTGCTTTAGCCCACCGGTGTGTTGAAGCAACAACATTTACAATTTGAGTACGACGTTTCGCTGGTAATTGCGATCAGCATCATCGGGCAATTCGCCAGAATGGTGAGGCTCTCCTGTGTCTCCCGTTCTTATATAGAGCAGCAGCAGGGTGACGTCATCATTAACTCATTAACTCATCAGGTGCAAAGATTCAAGGGGGGAGTGATTGTAATTATATACTAGATTAGTAATCAGGCTATTGTTACGATGCGAGTTGTAGATTAGTAATCATTTGGAATGTGTTTTATTGTGATTATGCTACATTAGTAATCAGTTAGTGGTTGTTTCCCTTATAAATAATTGTAATGTGTCTTATTTAATAATACGCTTCCAGGCCGCACTAAGCCTATAGCTGTCTGAGCGATTAAAGTTATTTCTGTTTCTCTCAATTTCAATCGATTCTCTAATTAGTCTTTGCCAGTAGTAACTAGTTTTTACACAACACTTCCACGTTGTCAAAATCAATTGAGTGTCCCTGTTGGCATGCATGTTCTGCTACGTGTTAAACTGAGGACACAAAGTTCATAGCGTAATGCTTGGACTACTGTCTCACCCGTCCACCCCATTACACAATCTATAGTATACGTATATCATACAAATTTAAGGATGTCTTTGAGGGATACTCTATATACAAGATAACTCCTCTTTTATGCTACCCTATTATCCATGACTCCTATTTTTCCTCCATGGATATTCGGAGTAAATTAGCGGATAGTGCCAGGAGAAAATAACATCCGCAATCTGGGCTCCCCCCACATCAAAACGGCTAAGAGGAGCTCTCCTGTGCACACACATGGAAGCAAATCTGTGGAGGCAGTAGGTTCCATCGGACACACACGTGCACACAAACGCATCCCTTATGTGTGTGGATACACCAGTGAGACCAATAAGGGTCTGATTGGTTGACCCCCATTGATGGGCAGGGATTGCACCCGGGTACATTGATGCTTTGGCAGTATCTCCCCACTGTGCCCTTGCCGTGGGGTTTTAGCCATTGTCCGCAGATTGAAAATAGACCTCGTTCATTTCCTCCGGGGGGACAGCAAGTAATCTTGACCGTAAATTTACGGAAAGTTTCCACCACGAGCGCAATGTGCCCCAACTCATAAATTACGTGAAATGCAACTCATGAATCTACCAATCTTGCCTCCACATTGCTCAATTACCAGCATGCATTATTGCCACTGTGCTGCCTCGCCTGATATACAGAAGGTCGTGGATTCGATCCTGACCCAGACGCCCGTATATTTGGAGTTTGCATTTATTTCACCCTCTGTGATCGCGTGGATTTTTCTCCTGGTCCTCTGGTTTTTCCCCTCCACATTTAGAAACATGAGTTTAGAGTATTTGGCTGCTTTACATTTCCACACGGTATGCCACTTTGTTGAGCTATCATTTGTGGCCAGGTAGCTTCTGAAAAAAGAGCTGTAAAGCTCAGTGGGCCTTACCTGGTAAAATAAAAAAACTATATATCGTACTTGAAATTCATCATAATAGCTAATGCACTCATATATAAAACAATCATTGGATATTTGGGTTTTTTGTCATGGAGTTCTGACACATATGCACAACCCTTTTGAGTGGACTCCACGTGATGATTTAATTTGCTTGGCCATGTCGGGAGGTGGAAGGTCTTATGAAAGACATTTGGCCGGATCGTTGCGTGACCTCACCCAAACATCAACCGTGAATCACAAAAAATCCTGACCGAAATATTCCTGGAGTAGCTGAGGTCAGTCGAGCCAACACACACCACAATCGTTTGGCACCCCATGCATGCCTGGGATGCTGTTTTGTTTTTAATTTGTAAATACAAGACAACGATATTGTTTATTGCATCCCGTTTAACAGCGAGACGGTCCATTTTTTATAGGCTATGTTGAAATATTCACACAAAGCTCCAGTGTAAATAATGTTCACTGCTGCGTACAATAGAGTGCCTTTGTGCTAACATGCTTGAGATAGAACTGGTGTTGTTCTATTATACTTAAAAAAAATCAATCTCAGCCATTCCTTCAGAAGATCCCATTGTTGCAGCTTAAGTTTTGCTCGTTGATCTGTTTTCACTGTACACTATCCCTTTAGAAACCTTTCTGTAATAAATTTCAAGGCTAAGCCATGGTTCTTTTTTTTATCCGTAACAATATAATCTCTTCCATTTTATTCAGCCTCGCTTCACCATCCCATCTCTCTCTTTCTCTGGTTCAGTCCTCTATACTCTCTGTGCGCCATGTATTCTGTCATCCCTGGCATCATTTGCCTCATGCTTTTGCTTTGAGTGATTTCCCGACTATGTCTTTTTTTTACACGTGCCCCTCATCCAATAAGAAACCTGTCCGGAGTCAGGAGTAGTGTGTGCTTTGAGGAGCAGCTAACGATTGGGCCAGTCTGGCCAGGCGATATACCTTACCCACTATTTCAGCACGCGTGTTATGTATGTATCTCACACTAAGGACACAATTTTAAGCATCGTATAACCATTCGATTATTTATTCTGAAGTGAATAATAACAATGTCAAATATTTGTCCAGGAAAGCCTTTGCTGAGTCTCATTACCGGTGCTCAGGTGCGGTTTGCAGGGTGGATGCTTGATTTAAAAAAAACATAAATTAGTGTTTGGCTTGTGGGAGAAAACTGGAATACCCGGAGAAAACTCAAGCATACGAGGGGATACCACCAGCACTGGCATCTCGCGGCCAAGTCTTGCAGCCCCTAAGCTTACAGCGCCCGGCAAGCCCTGGTGGTGGTTGCCCATAAAAACACTGGCCAGGTGAAACTTCTGCTAGGCTACATTCATGGTGATTTGGTTGTAAAACCACATGCGTCAATATTCATTGTATCTAACTTATCTCCTTAGACTGTAACTGTCTCTTCTCGATGAAATATGTTTTAATTGCACCTAAGTGTACCATCGTCTCACTTCTCGCCATGATGTCTGCCCCCCCAATTAATCTCCTTAAAACAACTATTTTTCTCCACTGCCACCTGTAAGAACGTGCCCCTGCTTTGTACAGCGTTTTGCGACGTGCTCACACTGAGACACTCCATGAACGTGATTGCATTGCAAACTATATTTCAGATACGGCACTCACATTACAAACATTCGTGTGCGTATATCTACACATTCTGCCGGTGCTAATTTCACTTCATCTGCAGGCATCTAATTAAACCATTGATTCCACTGTCTGTCCACATGGCTGCTAACATTCCCCTCCAATGCCTCAAATCTATCACCTAAACCGGTGTTTCACCTTTTACAAGCATCGCCTCCGTCGACAGACTGCACTCGACACCAAACACTGTCTCCAGATATACGTATTCCCAATGTTTTCTTCTCGTACCATATGCTTTGATCTAGTAATCCTGCATAATAGATGTGTTTTTGGGTTAATCTTCAATTTGGGATATGTGGGAGATGGTGACACGTGGTCAAGACTAACGATGGAGTGGCAGCCACAGGAGGAAGGCAAGGCTGAGAGGCTGCCCACTGCAGGGAGATGAAGCTATTACATCATCTCGTGTGCAGGAGCTACATGGATTGTTGCATTTGCGAGACCATCAGGGATGTGGTGGCCTTCACACCAGATGTGGATAAATCCGGACGGGTGATGATAATGATTGTCATGAGTATTCGCCACGTTGCCACGGACGTAACAAGAGGCGTTGGTGAAACTGGCTAAGTACAGGAAAAACCTTGCCCAACGCGGTTTAATTGAACGCACGTTTCGGCTATCCACGGCTTACCCAATGAGGTCTGTATTCTGGAACGCAAGAGTGATGTTTCGGGTCGACGCGGTTTTACGCTGATCACATTCTCATCTCCATGTCGACAAGTAGTGCGGTTAGGGTGCTGCATCCGTTGGAAGGTGTCGACGAATCGACTGCGAGAACTATTTATTTACCACGTGTTTTTTTGTGTGCGTATGTTTTGTTTGTTAGCGTAATAATGTAACACACTCAACACGCACGACGGCACCTTCACGTATAGCCGCATGCGTCTACACGTGCACTCGTCGGGGACGTCGGTCATAAGGACGCCTGGATGGCGAATCGTGAATGTTCACGTGACAGAGTTTACAGGGGCGAGCGCTGGGCGTGAGTGCCGCGCGAAGGGGAATCGAGACGCAGGTTTTTGTGTGGAGGTGAAATTGAATAGTAAGGAGTGTACACACGCGCACAATAAATGAAGAGAGACGCTGCATATTTTGTACACTCACAAGGGCGGACATCATGTAGAATTAGCTAAACAATGGGGGATGATAATTTTTGACCCAGGAACGCAACTCTATTTTTACCACAAGGTCTATGATTTGTCGAACGCGGTTTTGCCCAACACGGCATTTTCCAGGAACGTAACCCCCCACCCCGCGTTCGGCGGGGTCTGCCTCTTACTTCAACGTATCTCCTACGCCTGTCAGTGACCGTCTCTTCACTCTACTCCCGGCTTCATTCAACCTCCCACCGCAACCCCTCTCAGCTTTAAATGTTCGTCTGACTTCGGTTTAAACATTAAAAACAACAAGGCATTCAGACGAGCTGAAAGTTTATCCCCCTAATTTTATATAATTTTGACTCATTCGCCCACGGAGACATCTCCTGAAACCTCATTACTGTATTCCTAATTCTTAGCCAAATATTTTTTTACATTTAAATAATTAAAGTGCAGTGTACCATACGTGCGGATCGTGTTCAATATTCATGCCGGTGTGCTAGCAGGACATAATTATTCAAGAAACACTACATTTTTGGAGGTCTCATGAATGCAATATTCATTATCGCGTATAAGTGTGACAGAATTCATATTGCCACGCAATCTTGGCAGAGTCAATGTTAACGATGCACGGGGCCACTGTTGAACATCATTAAACAACCGAATTACACAACATGGGACTCGCTCCCTCCCCGTCACCTTTTAAATAGGTGTGAAGGGCAAGGGTAAACGTTAATAACTAATGAGGGCGCAATTCATACGTGTTTATGCTGAACCCTCAGCTCACGAATAGAGTGCTTTCAGACTCTTAGGTTTTTTCGATAAAGTCACGTAGGTAATTTATTTTTAAATAAATTAAATCACGACGTTTCGGGCGCAACACAAGCGTCCTTCCTCAGGTGGGGACAACGTAGCGAAAGCACAACCACTTAGATGTGTCTCAGAGATGGCTGTGACGAGAGATTATATAGTCGCAGAGGCTTTGTGGTGTAGATGGCAGAAGTAGATAAGCAAGCTAAGACCTTAATTAATTACAAAAGTTATCAAAAGGGAAAATGTAGTAACCCAAGTCAAGAAATGGTAACCGATTTTTCCTGTTGTTGTAACTTTCTGACCCACCCCCACTGGACATCTGTGAAAAAGAGCTTCACAGCTTATCAGATTGTTCCAAGATGAATACAAATTCTGATTCCAGTGCACCGTTTGGCACATGCGAAATTGACAAATAGTACGGCGGCCTAAGTCACTGCGAGGTGCAGTGCCACTCCCTTCACGTCCCCGTTAAAAACAAACTTTCACATGTTCACATGTTTCGTTTGTCGCTAGACAACATTTCTATATGTGTAGCAAACTGATCACTGGTTTGATACCATTTTTGTTTCATGCGGTTACTAGTAAGGAAAAAAAAATACTTGAGATCAAGATTTGCACGCTTTAGTTTTGATGATTTTTTTTTACCTATTGTGGTATATAATAACAACCCCTTTGTCAAGCCACTGCTGAATAAAGACCTCCCGACATTGTGATTGTTTGACTACATGCTACCACTTTGGTCAGTGTGGGTCGGTGAAGAGGGAAGCCCCAAGACTGGTTCAGGACGCACTCACCGCTGACGTTAGTTGGGTTTGTGAATTAAACTCAGGTCACAAGTTCATAGTGCAGTGCACGAACCACTTTGCATCTACTCCTCACGCACAGTATATATGCCTCGGATCGAATTGAATCATTTGTCTTGCTGTTGGGGAAAAAATACCACGAAAAATAAGGCGACTTCCTTGCCATCCAAAATGCTGAAGATTACAAAGTATTACACCTCCCAGAGTATTGCTGCTTTTTCGGCTCCTGCACTCATTCCAACAATCACTTTTTAGTCTTCTATATTTGTATCAATGTCTGTACAATATGCGGTTGAATTTCGATTTAAAGCTTTCGTGACTGCAGGGATTCAGTAAAGTCACGTAGAAGGGAAATAATGAAATAATAAAAATTTAACAATAAAATTCTCACGACGTTTCGATTGCAACACAAGCAATCATCATCAGGTGTGAAAGCGACAGCAAGAAAATCGGTTACTCATTTTCCTGTGGTTGCACTTATTACCTGAACACGACATGCTGTTGACCACTAAGTCTATCTTACTATTCAAATTCACACTCGCAAGGGCGTAGCACTCATCTCTACTCTCACCTGCAGTACAATTTGCGATTCTTTCTAAACTAAACTATTTTTTTTATTTTACCAGGTAAGGCCCACTGACTTAAATAGAAGTGACTTGGCCATAAATGATAGCCCAACGAAGTGGCTTGCAATGTGGAAATGTATCGCAGCAAAAAACTCTCAACGCATGTTTCTAAATGTGGAGGAGAAACTGCAAATATTCCGTCAGGGTCGTGATCGATTCCACGACCTCCTGTATACCCGGCGAGGTAATTAACATCTCGCCACCGTGGTGCCCTTTTTTGACTCATTTGCTTCGTTACATTTAGAACGAGCACTCAAAAAGAACGTTCAGAGGCACGGGTGAAAACATGGAAAAAAATTGTCTTGAGATTCGGACATCAGAAGGATGACACCGACATGGCTGTGCGGCACAGCGAGAGAAGAGGAGGAAGTGAGTTCCAGGCGACGGGAGCTGCGACCTTCACCTTGTCTGGGTCGAGAGAACCAGGGTTCGACCAGGCGGAGGCCACTGGAGGCAGCCCATAAAACAAGTTGGAACAAGTTAACATTTTTTACTCTTTTGATGCTAGACATCATTTGGACACATTCGTGCATTCAAGATTCCTAGAAAGCGGGATTGTATTGTAAACGAATTGTCATTGCCTTTGTTATTGCCTGTATACCACGTGACATGTCCGTTCTTCTGATAGTTCTCACGTGAAGAATGCACCATCACAATGTCTCTCGCGATATATTCCCGTACTTCAAAGTCATTGTCAAATATTTATGCTTTAATTTGGTTTCCTCTGCTATGTATCGCACTGTGATCCTGTCAGCCTGTCTCATTAAGTTGTTTTGGCACCCTGATGCCTGGCCATACCCACGAGGCCCAGGCAATCCTCACAATGCTGTCCCGTCAAAACACACAACACGCCGCTGTCAAGAAGGTCCCCGTGAAAACAATGACGGGAGTACCTCCTCTGTGTACGTTGTGGATGGCCGTGCCATGCAGAATTCCCCACGGCGATACAATGTGAATGCATTAGGCATTGAGATGGTGGCTTAATTTAATGTGCAGGGGCGGCGGGGGGGGAGTAGAGGGGCAGTGGGAGATGGGTCGCTGTAGAGGCCGCAACTTCAACGGGGGCAAAGGAGCCGCCAGCCACGGATGGTTGTCGAGTGAGAATTCCGGAACTAAGAAGCTGCAGCAGCAGCAGTGGGAGAGAATGAGCGACCTCCCACTAAGTGAAGGTTCAGGTTTCACGTCTATTTTGCTTCACCCGGTGAGCAACTCAGGAGGCATGGGAAGCCTCAAAGGCAGCAGCGACCCAGGCCACTGATAATGTAAAACATAACAAGTACAGGCAGACCTCGTTGAAGGTGTTGAAGAGGCGTTCCTGGAGAAGTGAGCTCTCATCGAATCAGCGCTAAAAGTGGGGGGGGGTCATTATACCAATAACGCTGTCGGATGCGTTCCCGGCGGCGTTATTTCTTTCGCGTGAGCAATATCTGCGGGCTTCGTTGGGGCATCGGGGAATAGCGCCAATAGTAATGATTCACCTAGTAGCAAAGTAGCTACATATGCTACGGGCCCAAGCTATCAATTTCGGTTCAGTGATTCTGCACTTGCTCTATTACTATAGTACTATACTGCCTTCAACTATTATGAACGACTGGGTGTTTAAGGTTAGCGATTTGTCGTATTATCTGGCTGTATAGCAAATGAAATAATGCAATTAATTTACTATACAAGTAGAAAATTAGTGTTTTAACATTTACGTATTTATTTATTTAGGGCCCCTTCATAACATATTCCACAGGCCCACACTAGCTTAACACTCTTACATTTATGATAACACCGTCAGGAAGTATCGTGGAAGGTCCTCGCAAGTGATATAAATGTACCGCACTCCTCCTGCAAGGTTGGGGGTTGCTGTGTTCTGAGCGATGCCCTCGGTGAGGCTTCTTCTCGGGTGAAGTCCTCGAGACTCTTTGCTGTCATCTTCTTGGTTCTTTCGGTAAAGTCACGTAGAATGGAAATAATAAAATAATAAAAATAAAACATAATTAAATAATTCTCACGACGAAAGCTTTAAATCGACTCTTTGCTGTGTTCGTGGGTTCTCTCGCCTGGCTTGAACGCACTGCTATTAACATTGGAGGAGGGGGGAGGGTGGGAATATCTAAAACAAAATTTTATTTAAAAAATTCGTGACCACGAATCGTGCTAATCGAATCGCTGGGGAGGGGGGTGGTTGACTGAGAGCATGCGTCGCTCTCGTTGGCTGAGCGAATGATGGGGGACGGGTGCGTTTCGCTCGACCGACGCTGCTGCTGCATGTTATCGCTCGTAGGCACTTTGTAGACATTTTGACCGCATTTCTTTTTTGTTAAGCGATAAGAAAAATTGTTCTCCCGGATAAAGAGCACTGTAACGACGAAACAGCGTTCTACGGGGGTCGCGCTAAGCGATGTCTGGTGTGTAACAACGAAGCAGCAGCATTATAGAGACATCAACAACAGTGGATGTTGAAATAAAAACATTTTCAGAAAACAAATGTTGGCTCAGAAAAAAAACTACTTTTAAACACCATGGTAAAATTAACTCACAGAAACCTCGAAACAGATGTACCGTCATGATTGCATGAACACGTTAAGCATTTGCTGCTGGAGTGAAGCGCACATGGGAGGAAGTACGGGATGAGAGCAGCGATGTAGGCAGGGGTGAGTCCTTGGAGGATCTTAATGATGGCGAATGTGATCTTGAAATTAATCTGGGGTTTTACTGGGAACCAGCGGAGGGGATTGGAGCACTGGTGGTGTATGTGGTCGCACATTACACAGGAAATGCTGACACCACATGGTTAATATCAACCGTCCACGTTTCTGCTTTTGAGGGCCAGTCCTAGTTGATGGAGTCAAACTCGCATGGACATGTGATTAGAGGAGACGCGATTCGTCCCCGTGCCCAACTACTCAACATGAGCTCAACAACTCAACTTGTATTGTAATCCCATGAATCTTCACACACACCGCACCCTATCGCTTATCAGACAGAACATCATCTCCTTCATAACTGGACAATTAAAGACAAGCCACAGTAGGGCGACTGTGGCTATGCAACACACACAATGGGCGCTCCTTCAACGGCCCCGCCCACCTCCCCCTAACACGTTCCATTCATTGGCTACCACATTCAGATAAGCCCCTCCTCCTTAACTTGTATTTAAGAGCTTGTCTCTTGGAATTTTGCCTCACTTGATACAGTAAATCTTAGCTGTGACGGTCCCACCTGATGACGGAGACTTGTGTTGCCTCCGAAACGTCGTGATTTATTATTTTATTTCTATTATTATTAATATTATTTTATTATTTATTTTTACCTACGTGACTTTACCGAAAAAACCTAAGAGGAGGAGGAACAGCAAAATTACTCAAACTCTGATGAAGCCCTCTCTTGGTTAGCAGACCTCGACATTTGCATTTAGCTCTCGAGCATATTGCAATCAGATGCAAGAATGGAAGAAAATAGAATTCGTCAGACCTAACCCAAGTAGACACGAAAGTCACCTTGGTAATTTAGCATGCGTGGCGAAATAATGGAACGGACTATCAAAATGAATAGCCTATATTAATGTACGTATTTGTTTTACTATTGGGTAAAAGAAATTCACATTCGTGAAAAGTGGCACCCGTGCAATGATAGCCCTGGCCAGACTGTGCTCCCTTTGTGACGATCACGTTTTTCATTTGAATGGCTCAATCTCGTTGGCAATTCGCAGGACCGACTTCGGTCGAGCGTAGTTCCATTTGTGCGACGTATCAATTTTTTTTTTCACTACACATTCTGTAAACAGTGGGGAGGTGATGAAAGACTTTTTATAAACAGCTGTGCCGTGGCCAAAAACAGCCAGGCAGCTGCACGGGGCCAGCCTATGACCGCCGCTCCCAGTTGGCCTGCTCACTGTTACTGGTAATTCTCCTGCGGTGGACACGCGCTGCCCAAAGTGATGTCGCCACTGCCTTCACGCGGCTCGCCGATGTCGTCACGTGTGCCCTGCCCGCCGCGTACTTGCGTGCACACGCGTGTTGCTCGTGTCAGCGTGTATATTGTATGCCATGTGGAGTGGGGGGTGAAGGAGGTAGGGGGTGGGTGGGTGAACATGAATCCCCAAGCGTGTTTAAATGTTGCTTCTACATGCCTAATTTTTAACCCATCCGAGAGCGCGTCTCACCGGGGGAGATGGAGCGATGAAATGAGCTCGTGTGCAGGTGCTGGATGGATCAATCCAAGCAGGGTTATTTTGCGAGAGATGGTGGGTGACAGCTTGGTAAGGCCTTCATCCAGCAGTGGTTTGAGCGTGGCTGACGATGGTGCTGGCCAGTTGTTAGGAGTTAGTGGACCAAATTGGCAGAAAATTGCAGGCCGTGTTTGTTTTTTCAGTTGCGGTCATCAGCGGGACCTGCCTCTCCGCGCACACGTATGCTGTGTCTACTAGAGATGTTACACTTAATAAATAAAAATCAGTTTGCCTTTTATACACTACAGCTTATCAT
This sequence comes from Lethenteron reissneri, assembly GCF_015708825.2. Classification (NCBI taxonomy): domain Eukaryota; kingdom Metazoa; phylum Chordata; class Hyperoartia; order Petromyzontiformes; family Petromyzontidae; genus Lethenteron; species Lethenteron reissneri. The sequence goes on from NC_083801.1 coordinate 3,796,152, forward strand.
TAATGATGTGAACGTGTAATGGGGTGCACGTTAAAAAATAAAACATTTAGATGTTCTTCATATTCAACTTCTTAATATTTGGAAAACTCCAAAGCACCTAAATTCGTGTAGAATGATTTATGATTTTGTTATTGTTACCGGAGCCTTGACAAAACGACCGCTTGCAATAACTTGCAAGTCCTGCGTTTCTTGATATTGTTTTATTTATAACAAATCACCTTATATTCTCTCATGTCATGAACCTAATGTGTTGAGGGACAATTTTTGTGTTATTTCAAACGCAGCAAATTAAATTTTGCCCCGGCATGCATCCCTCTTTTGTGCCGTGGTGTTCAAAATGACCTTGTCTTAAGGAAGGTCGAGAGAGAGACATGCAATGGCTCTGAAGTTCCTACCTGCATTGTTCATCAAGTGCACGTGCATGAGGGCACAGGAGCACGTCCCCGTGTGTCGTTTGCTGAGCATTAAAATGCTCATGCCCCACAAACCGCATTAATTGTGTTTCTCAAAACGCTGTTCAAGTCGCCGTGGAAGCGTGCACTATCCTAATGTAGCGTCGTATTTGCAGTGTAATAAATAGCGAGATGCTATTCGAACGGTACCCTGGTACGCTCGATATTTTATCCTTTATATCTGTAAGATGTTTATGGAAATTCTCCACACCTGGGATGATGTCAGCCTATTATGTATATCGATCAAAGTCAAGTCATCCCCAGAGGAATAAAGGGCTGAGTCAATCCCCGACAGGGATTTAAATGAGCAAACTTTCCAATACGGAGTGAATTTCACAACAACACTGGGTGGTATTTGTTACATTGAAGCCGAACAATTATCACCGTGACACTGTCTCAGACACACTCTTTATATAGCAGACACAACTCAACAGACGGCTGAAGTTGCCTTACTCTGGCAGAAACTATAGTGAGATATTAATCGTGAAGAATACCCATATTCCACGCTTTTTAACGCAAAAAAATATCCTGAGCTATCGATATTTTGTGCAATTCAAGGGAAGTAGGCAAGAGTGGTGCCAATTTCATGGCCAAGGGCTTACGTGAAATTCCAGCTGAATTCGCTCTTGCCTTTGGTAGCCTCCGATAAATTATCCAACATTGCAGAGTAGCAATTTGTCAAAATAGATATGAAATGTTCTGCAACTGAAGTTTCAATAGTACAGTAGTCTTCCGTGTTTTATATTGTGTGGATAACAAAAAAAGATATGTTTGTGTTTTCAGTAAAAGAAATTACTTAAAATTGTAAATTGTCCATTTTTTTTAGAATTTTGTTCACGAGGTCATGGAATTGCATGCTTGCATGCTTCACTTGATGCATTTTGAAAACAGCGTTTTCATTGTGAAAAGAAAAAATAAATGTTTCGCGGAATGCGTGCGGTCACCTGACAACTTAAATGTGCTCGTAGCAAAGTGCAGAACCTTGGTGAGGTCGTTGGCGGTGGAGAAAAAAGTATATCCACAACTTGTGGTAACAAAAGCCTCTGATTTTCTATTGTCAAGATTGTACATTTCAACCCTATGATTATAGTTCATTCAAAAGTGACACAACTTTACGATTCAGAGGACTTCACCAGCAAATGAGGATCATTGAAGCCAATTTGAACCATATATTTGCAGCACCGTGGTAGCAAAATCGTTTTTGGATCGGGATATTTAAAACTATCCCTCATCAAATGTTTGTCTCCAAGTAATCCAGATTGCAGACATATTTGGACCATGGATAATTGGGATACCGTTGCAGTGATAAACATTCCAGCAGCGTCCTTCACGTACAACATTGGCTGCCACTGCACCCTCCTGGTGAAGGTGTGAGTCCACCGCTCGCTTTGGGACCCCCCACTATGTAGTTGTAGCTCTGCCCCACGCTTCTTTGGCCATGAGAAGGCCCTTGCCTTTGAATTCGAATTTACCAGTGGTGTGGCCCGTTGGGCGAAAACCACGATGCAGTACCGTATGTGGAACCCCATTGCATCTCTCCACATACAAATACAGGCAATGTTAAGTCCACCACCACATTGGCTTTCCAGAGCATCATAGCCCAAGCAACATTTGTTTGAGCCAGCAAAGCCTTTATCGGTTTCAACCTTTTGGATATCATCAGCCGAGTCAGACTCGTTAAAGAAATGCTACTGGTTTACCAGACGTTATTGGCAAGAGCACTCCATATAAACTACGGGAAACCCATTCAATGCGAAACGCAAATCACCGTAAGCAAACTCATCATGCGTTGCCGTGGGGCAGCAAAAGAAGTGCAAAATACATACACACATCATGCGTAAAAACAAATCCAGAACTCCGTTCTGTCACTCCACGTGCAGTCTCAGTAAAGCATATATTTAGTCCATTAGCCTGTTGGATTTCCAGACTAATATACCGTGCTGTAAATATACTGGTGGGGCACGGAAGTCTGTAGGGGTGGTAAGGAGGAGAAGAGGGAGGTGGAGAGGGGGAGAGGGGGTGTGGGCAAGGGGGTGGTGCAGTAACCCTTGTGGGGAGCGGTGGTGCAGCGGTTAGCGCAATGTGCTTCGAAGCCAGCGAACCGAGTTCGATTCTCACTCACTGCCAACACCAGTAACGATTATCTGAACCGATGCTGGGCCTCCTCTAGGTCGATTGAGCCTCAAATTTGTACTTGGGTGCGAAGCGCTTCGGGAAAAGCGCTATGTAAAATCCAAGATAAGATAAGATGATTAAGCATCGCCACTAGGGAAACAAAGGCGGTTGGCCATAGTGCTGGCCACCCACCCCCTCGTTTTTCGTGACAGCCTTCATGGGTGCTACTCGCTACGAACAACTACTTGCCCCCCCTCTCTACAGTCTGTTGCAGGCTATACGGTGCGGTCACTCACAAGCACACGCTTGAGCACAGCAGTGAAGGGTGCCCTGGCTGGTTCCAGCCCAGATAACCCCCCCACCTCGGCCCCAATAGAGGGGCATGCAGGAGCCCGCAGGAGCCCACCCCCTGCCTGCCTGCCCTGCCACGAGGAGCCGCAGTGTGGTGGCATCCCAGCACGTGGTGGCGCCCGTCTGCGATCGCCTGCCCTTGGGTTTACCAGAGGCTGCCTCCACACACGGCACCGTAGTCTTAAGATCCGGTTAGGAGCAGCTTTACCCTCGCGTGACTGTCCTTCACCTGGTACTAATATGCGGTGTATAATCTTTATCCCGAGCGGGTGGGCAATCGTGGGGCCTCGTGTACACTGGACCTTGATGAGACGAGCCACCGCTTAGCGTTATGCTGGTCTTCTGCACGGCGGAATGTTATCGTCACGTACACTCCAGTGTGTAATGTATATTCATTGCAATCATCAGAGGGCCGATGAAAGGAATTGTAACAAAATGAGACAGTTGAACTTTTGCCATTAAAGGGTGGGAATGTGTTTTCAAAATATGATCACCAAGCAATTTTTAACACCTGGACAAAGGCCGGCTGTCATTTGATTCGAGTGATATTGAGTCTGGAAAGGTGACCACAACTTTGCTACAGACCAGTTTCAACAAATAGCATGAATGTCAACACACATTAGGAATATCAATTTCAAATGACGAGGAAATCAAATTGTGTAGCCGCCTCTTTGGGGAGGGCAAGGTAATGTGCCTCGGGAAGCCGTCAACCCCATCGTCTCGACCGTGGACTTGGACGCGCGGCACTTAAGTGAGTGTGTGCGTGCCTGTCGGTGAAATTTGTTGAGGATTGCAACACGGTACCGGCAATCGTTGGTCCTCTCCACCTCGAAGTGCGGGTTGAAGTTGAGGATGATGCGCTGATCGCTCTGCGGAGCCTGGACCAGCCACTCGCACATGAGGTGCGCGGGGTAGTCCTGCGGGTAGCCCGGAGACATGACGTAGCCCGGCTCGCCGGCAGACAGCTGCCAGTTGCACGGCACTGCGAAGTCAAGCATGGGGGGGGGGGGGCAGAGGGGAGAGGGACAAAGGGACAACAAGGGCTTAGAAGCAGCACATCCTCCCCACTGAGGAACGGAGGGCCCAGGGTGAAAAAATAATTTGGTTCGTTTGAACAAATACACGGCTTGTGGGAGATTGTACCCGAGAATGATGCACGACGTACGTCAGTTCTGCTCATCAAATGTAAAACAAAATTTACGCTATTCTGGGTACATAATAGAATAATCAACGTACAAATTAAATTGCCGAGCTTGTGTGGATATGGTCAACGCAGACAATAAAAAGGATTAAGTTTAGTTGAATTGTATAAAAAAATATATTGTTAACATCTTGAAAGTCACAGTTAACCTTGTATTAATCTGACTAAAATCGTGACAGCATCGTTAGATACATATATTTTAGTTGACTGCATACGGTATTATAGATTCAGTTCTACAAACAAAAATCAGGCATTATTACACAATGTACATTCACCAATTTCTGTTCATAATGACTGTGCTGTCGGGGTTATGTCAGGAGGCAAAGCATACTTAGTCACATCAGATCATATCAGTAAACAACCGGGATAATAACACCACGCAAACTACATCGAGACCTTTATTATCAATAGTCCTTTATTCCCTGCCACTGAGTGGGAGCGCTTGTATTGTGGTCGTTAAAGATGATTTTGCAGTTAGTGCAGCACAGCAGAAGCACCTCCGATTAGCACGGTTGGCTATGTGCGGTGCGAAAGAAGCTCAACATAAAGAAGTGTGCTCACGAATGAGATCGCTATTTTGTCTTTCACAAGTCAGCAGAGACGTAATAGCCCCCGTCATAAGAATGTGGAATTTGTTTTTACCACTGGCTCGTTTGAGCAGGAAATTACTTTTGAGTGCACGACATTACCGAGGGATAAAATGTGAATTTGGTTACAGGCTAACGGACGTTCAGAGTTCTACGATTTCCATCGCGGTATTATTTTTAGCTATAGCCTCACATCCGGACGGCTGTAATTGTAAAATGTCGGGTTCACATCTTGGTCAGGGGTTAGCTCAGTTCATCATCCCTCCGGGTTTCATGACACACAATACGCGCCGCCTTGTGAGACGTCAACACCCACCCAGTGCTCGCGCTACGTACGGATCAACTAACCCCTGCCCGAGGAAGGTAGAATTTTCACTTCGTTGAGTCATCATTTGTGATCAGATCGCTTCTGAAAAAATAAGATAATGGCTCAGTGGGCCTTAACTAGCAAGATTTTTTTTACATCTTTAAATTGATTTGTTTACTGTGCACTCTTATCGTGTGTTTGTATTGTTTGTTGTTCTAGCGTTCTGACCTGCCCCTACTCAACATATGGGAAAAATAATTTCACAGCTCATAGGATTCCTCCAGTATCAATAAATATTCTGATTCATTGCCGACTGAATGCCACAGAACATGCACGCTCATTTGAGCGTGGAGCGTGGAGGTGCTGTGACTTAATTTTTTAAAAGAGATTTCAATAATGCACGTGGGAAATATTTGCATCAAAAAGTTAAGTGTCATATTACTCATTAAATAAAACCTACTGCCTCGCTTAGGAATACAATAGATCACAAGTTTTAATATTGCAAAAGTAACGAAATATGCCAATATTTGTTTTCAACATGGATTTGTTTGGTGAAGGAATCAAATAATACGACTCGTGCAATATAGAATACAGATTATGCATATACCATTTAATTTCATGATTTGATTGCTAAAAAAATCTTCTTTTCTCCAATTTGCTTACCCAGTAAACGTGGAATGTTGGGCCAACGATGGTTAATTTCCAACCACATGTCAACGTTGCTGCTGCAACGTTGCATTTTTACCGAGTTTTTCCCAACAATCGACTCCATCTGCTCTCAAGCCACGCCTTTCAATCCATCTGCTATCAACGTGCTATTTGTATACGCAGAGCGATGTATGCGCCTGCATTAATCTAATTCACTTCCCATCTAATCTCATTCATTTCCCATTTCCTTCTCTCGTCATACTAATTCCCTTCGTGTCCTTATTCTTCGTTGCCAATGCCCCGTGCTTCATCTCTGTCTTCTTTTGAGATGCATTTTCGCAAATCTCCAATCTTTATTTGTGGACATGAAAGCGGAGTGTGTGGATGATGTTAAAGGTCACACTGGGGGTGGAGGGGGCCGCTGTGTGCATCCTCGGAACTGATGTCCACGTTCGGCCGCTGAGCCGAGAAAAAAAAGTTCAGGTCGTAGGTTCAATGATGGGCAGCCACCTGCGTTCAACCTAGGCTCTCATCTTCGAACGTATGTTATGTTTTTTGTTGTTGTTTAAATTTCAGTTGAATTGGTCTAGTTGTGCCCTGAGCACTATTTTTTTTGTTATCTATAAAGCTGTTGCATGATCTACACGTGGCGAACCCCGCTAAGGGGCTCTCAATCGGAAGGCTGCGAGTGAAACTCCTGCGTGGGGCTGATTCAGCCCATCGTCCTTTTGGTGCCAATAAAATTGAGTACCAATTTGTGTGGAAGGCAATCGTGGTTGTCCTATTGATAGACTCCGCCGCCACCATGGAAATGTGGAATTTTCACTCCCGTCACGAGGCTGTCAAACAGCAGACGCCGGGATTGATCAATTGATCATCAATGACATTTTGGCCTGAATTTTTGAGCTTCTCCACGGAATGTGTGAAAGTGCCGGTCCAACCGTTGGCCAAGTCGAGTCTTTGAAGTGACTCCCAGAGTGCCAAAGCGGCATCACGTGGAGTTGTTTCCTGGCATCCTGCGCTGCACTCTAACGGGAGCTCTGATTATAATACATCTGCTTACTTAGCAACGTGACTCAATAATAGCACACCTGGGACGCAATCAGTGATTTAGCATAAACCATTTACAACCGTTCTCTGTGCGACTCCTAACAAATTGGGAGCATCTCTCACTCGTTCTCCGAGCACACTCTTCTGCAAGCCACTGCTTGCACGCCACTGTCAGTGCGTTTGTGCGCGAGTGTTATTGTGTGCTGCACGTTGATACGTGTATGGGTCTGCACGAGTGCGGTATGCTAGTACCGTAGATTGAGCAGAATGGTTTTAAGAATTATCTATGTTGTTTTTGAACTTCTTTCGCACCGTACGTAGCCAACCGTGCTAACATCGGAGGTGCGGGGGAAGGACAACAAACTAAACACAAAAGGCGGCTCTGTATAATAAATTCGTTTACAATCTAGGTTTAAACGTGCGTAGCTCCAGGAAGAGCGTTCCAAACGGCCGCAGAAGTGCATCTGAAAGTGCACGATGCGAGTGACCGCCTTTGTTGGATGGCTTTTATTCGAGGCCCTTGTAAGGGAGTCTTACTGGTAGGAACCTCTGGTTACACCAGCCCACAGGGGATTATTGTGTCCGTCTGTCCGTCGTGCAGGGAGGGGCTGGGTGGGGAGGGTGGGGCTGGGTGGGGGGTGGGAGGGGTGGGGCTGGGTGGGGAGGGGCTGGTCACCCCGTGGTGCCCATATAAAACTCAATGTTTAACCTACTCACGCCGGCTTGTGCCCGCCCTCACAGTCGGGCATATTTGCGGAATACACCACGCCGCCGTTGACCCTGGCCATTGACCGAGCAACCCAACGTTCCTACCAGCTCCCTCCGCAGGAATGTGTTCTGTTCGTGTTTCCTTGAGCCATTGTCTACCCCAGTGTTCAGGTAGCACAGTTAAGTGTTTTGTTGCAGTCGTTTGGAATCTACGGCTGCCTTATTACTGCAGCCGTAGGGCCTTGACTGCTGATGTAATCAGTGTAATTTTTCAGGTCTCTCAATGTAGTGGATTATCTACGGCTGTCTTCGCATCCCTGTCAATGTTCGCAGGTGCGACGGTGTGTTTCCATGTCGTTTGTGCTCAGTGGCATCTCTCGGAACGAATTGCATTGTCTCTGTCACTCACTGGGTGATCATCTAAGTGTTACTTAATGTCTCTTGGCGTGTCCGTTTTGTCGTAAATGTTCCCCATTGTATTCCAGGTGTGCTCTGAGTACAGTACCACAATACGGTCCATTCAGAACCCTGACAAGGCAGTGCATTCGAGAGCGGCCCACAAAAGGTGGCATCACATCATTACTTCTGAGATTCATTCAAGCGACTTCTAATCCACACTACTCGATGCTGCACTTTCCCAAGCACAATGACATAATTGCAACTTCTAGGATCCCTTCCAGTTACTTACGATTCACACAGTAAGGGGCACACTTTCCAACGTGCCCTGCTACAAATAAATGTTCATCATTTGAGATAAAGGGACTTGATGTCTTTTTGTTACAAATCTCAGAGCTGGTATCTAACCGCATTATGTGCAAAACTAAATTGAACGTGACGGGCTTTTGTTCCAGTAATCGATGACCAAGCTGAGATAATCAACTTGCTACACTTGAGAACCTGGTTCAATTCACAGGTGGCAAATTGGAATTAAACCCAGGCTCTCAGCTCTGTGACCTTTGAGCCTCCTTCTGTTGTTGCCTCGAATTTGTTTAAACTCTGCCGCCATGTAAAGCCATGCATTCTGAAATCTCTCCCGTGCTTATTAGTATGTATATAACCTAGTGCCTCTCAGACTACCTCGGTGTGTGTGTGTCAGCACGCCTCGCCCTCTCTCAGCGTTTCGTAATATTTCTCAATATTCATCGGCATGCCTCCTTGTAGCTCTGTGCAGTGAAGTGTGCTGCAGTTTATATCAGTCTCTCTCGGCATATGTCGGTGCTCATCAGCGTGCATTGATGTGTTCCGTATATAATCGACACAAGCGTTGCACCGAGCACACTCGCGTCTGTGCAGCATCAACGGTTCCCGATTGTAACGTTGGCCTCGGTCGAAACCCTGGCCCACGATGTGAACTTCCCAGCCCTGCTCTGGCCACGGTTTTTACCGCAACAAAAGCCTCTCCTCTTCCGTACGCTTCACAGTGGCATTTTTTGTGGCTGCTTTAACCACAGCTTCGTGTAATCTACGTGTCTTATGCAAAAGGGTTTTCCTTCGTTGACAAGCCTTATCGTGACAGCTGTTCGTGATGGGATATCATGGTGCTCTGTCGGTTGCCAGCGATCAGCAGGAACTATAAAGGCACTTTGCGCAGATTATTTTTATCTCCGCTTTGGAGTAATGTATTTTCCCCATTTGGCCTTCCTTGTTGAGGTAGATACACACCTCATATATGCTCACATTTGATATGAGGGCTTGCCAAGATTTCTCGACTCCAGTGAGGAAGTTGTGGGTTGGTTTTCATACCCAAGGCTATTGGTGCTGATCTGCCTTTTCCAGATGGCTTATGCGTGGGCAGGCAGTTGATTATTTGTGTAAGACCCAGCTCTCTGCAATGGAAACAGCCCCGTGGATACCTATTTTAACATTCTACCCCTTTTGTTTACATACAATGAACAGCCAAAGAAAGTTGTCACAATAGCTGTTGAAATTTGTCCGCAATGGTGACCGAACCTAGCTTCTGTATACACCTCAAGTCGACAAACATGTTCACATAAGTGCTTCTGGTCCCATTCAGCAAATGATGGTTAAGTGTACATCACCTTCACAGTTTCGCGACTGCATTGTGCCGGGTGGAACAGATGAATAATGGTTAGGGCCCTGTGCTATGAATCCGATGACCCTGAGTTAGCCACAGGTGAGGTGTGTTCTGAGTAATATCTAAAACCGGGCCGAGGCTCCCACGTGACCAGCATGGTGAAGTATGGTCAAACAACTCAAATGAATGACGTAGCATGGACAGGTCTCCATCCACCATTGCATGGGGAAAGTTACTTTACCGTTATACTGGTAGGAACCTCCTGGTTACACCAGCCCACAGGGGATTATTGTGTCTGTCGTGCAGGGAGGAGCTGGGTGGGGAGTGTGGGGCTGGGTGGGGAGGGGAGGGTGGGGAGGGGCTGGGTGGGGAGGGTGGGGAGGGGCTGTGTGGGAGGGTGGGGCTGGGTGGGGAGGGGCTGGTCACCCCGTGGTACCCTTATAAAACTCAACGTTTAACCTACTCACGCCGGCTTGTGCCCGCCCTCACAGTCGGGCATATTTGCGGAATACACCACGCCGCCGTTGACCCTGGCCATTGACCGAACAACCCAACGTTCCTACCAGCTCCCTCCGCAGGAATGTGTATAACAACTGTCATTCTAAAATGCGATACAGCATACGCTTTGGGAGTTATATAACTGCATCTCAAGACACTGTATCAAAGAGCGTGGGGTTAATCACATCCAATGAGGAGGGCATATGTGTGACAAAGAAAAGGCAGCCAGGCAAAGGGGAGATGAAATAACTATTTTTTTCCGGACTTGAACCGCTTGCAAAGAGTCGGGAACACGAATTACAGAGAACGCAACACATTGCTTGATTTGAAGCTTTCGTGACTGCAGGAATCCATGCAGCAGGGAAACTGCTGTGATTGTCTCACCTGCTGATGGTCGCTTGTGTTGCGATCGAAACGTCGTGATCTATTAATTGTCTACCACCGTGACTTTACCGAAAGAACCATTACATTTGGAATACGCATAGGAAGTGCTCTTGTGGTGAAATTCGTTGGGTTTTGTTTTCCGTTCCGTGGCTTTACTTTTTTGGCTGGAATGACTCGTGAGCAGACACAATAGAGAACTCCTCAATGCCACACCTGAAATAAAACTATCGCGGTTAGGCTAAAATTACGTGATAAAACACAGACCAAGAGTAACGTATACCCTGCAATGATAGTATATAGAATGATGGTATAAACTAATGATGCAATTCAATACCCTGTGCAGTGAGAATAGGTTTTTCCCCTTTTTTCTGGCAACACAACAGGTGTTAAGATTCTACTTGATACAGTAATTTTGCTAGTGACGGTGCCACCTGAAGACTGGAAGCTTGTGTTGCCTCGGAAACGTCGTGATTTAATTTATTTTATTTTATTTTTAACCTACGTGACTTTACCGAAAAAAACAAAGAGTAAGGTGTTAAGATGTTAAAACACCAAACTGAAACCCTTATACAGGGAATCATGTCTGCATTAACCACAATACTTGAGGTCAGAATGCAAACAAAAAACACACTCTAATAATATATGCATTGTCCTTGAAACTGATTGATCCACACCAGAGACAGCTTTCTTTTGAGCCTCGTCTCAAACGGTGTTAGACCAGACGACGCTTTTCAATGTAGCGAACTCAATGCAAACAAGTTGTGTGATTGCAGTGGCCAGCAGTCTCGTCGTGGGATCCGTGACAGGGTCCTGGCACAGTGTTGTTCGTGAAGTCCTCGTCCTGAACAAAGTGACTGAATTTTCGGACCGCCCAAGGAATACAAATATTGCTGGGAACCTCTCTTTTTTATCTGCAACTAATGAATTTGACCACTGACAATATTACTTCCTTAATCTTTGCATTTATATTTTGGGAGCCAAAGTGGCATGTGAGGGGTGGTGAACCGGGACTGGATCGGGTATTACTCGCCGCTCATGTTAACCCTAGCCGGGAGTGCAACTTGGGTTACTGGTTCATTGCACAGTGCACTGATATAACCCGTGGCTCGGAATATAACTCAGTTGACCTGGCTTCATTGACCTACCCACTGCAGTAGTAGCCTGTCCACCGCTTTTCTTGTTTAGTTACAGATCATTTTTGCTTATACAACTGAGCCATGACCTTACCTCGCAATGGCTTGCTCTTGATGTCACAAGACATCATGTTGCTCGTGTCACCCTTAAGCAGACAGAAGACATGGAGCTATGCTCCGCAGCATTAGCAGATGGCTGCCGCGATGGCGAGATATTAACTACCTCGCCGGGTATGGAGGAGGTCGTGGGTTCGATCCCGACCCTAATGCATGCTGCATATTTGGAGCTTGCTTGTTTTCCTTGTGTTCGTGTGGAATTTTCTCCAGATCCTCCGGTTTTTCCCTCCAGATTTAGAAACATGCGTTTAAAGTATTTGGCTGCTATACATTTCCATATGATAAGCCACTTTGCTGAGCTACCATTTGTGGACATGTCACTTTTGGAAAATAGCTATATAGCTCAGTGGGCCTTATCTGGTAAAATAAAAATAAAATAGTTGAAACTAGTTTTAGACCTGTTGACCCCGTGTAAACTGGGAAAAGTGTGTTATCAATTTAACTACCGGCCACTCAAAAAATGTCAAAGCGTAGAATTGATCGAACGGATGTGGAAATGCGATTGTCTAATGGTGGCCCTGATCTCGACGTGGGCATTCCTCATTCATTTGATGAGGGCCGGTCTGTACATAATAGGAGAATCGATGTTGGCTCATCGCAAAGTGGTGTTCATTTAAAACTATTTTTATTTTACCAGCCAAGGTCCACTGAGCTATGTAGCTCTTTTTCAGAAACGACCTGGCCACAAACGATAGCTCAACGAAGTGACTCATCGCGTGAAAATGTATCGCAGCCAACTACTCTAAACGCGTGTTGATCAATTTCATGACCCCGAAGAGATGATGGGTTTAGTAAACCCCTGACTCAGATTTAAACTCGCAGGAATACGATTATATGTATGCTGAACTTCTTTCGCACCGTACGTGAGCACGTACCACAACGTGTAGAATTATGACACATCCCTCGTGTCGGCAACACGGCATGGTTATTGTTGAACACGTGTCTTATTCACGACCTCTATTTGGCCCATACAATCCCCTATATCGCGCGCATGCATAATTGGACGTCAAACACACAGACTCGTTCGCGTACACCCTTGTAGTCACGTGCACCTCGTGGTGCATGTGATTCTGTGCCACGGTATACGAGCACTCCTTCCCTTAAGCTCAAATAAGCGCCGATCACAAGACCAACCATCTCCCACGTCTACAATCCCGGGGTCAAGGGGTGGCTCCTTGTCACGCATTGGTCATTAGGAGGTATAGCGACTCCCTTCAGAGGATTTTCCACGCGCTCAGACTTTCACCTATGGGTGGGCGGATGGGTGTGAAAGGTAATGCCCACCTCTGGCGAGTGGGATCTTAATTGGGGAACGCTGGAGAATGGAAAGTCGTTATCCGGCAACACTCAAGGCACGTTAATCTCGCTCGTACGCTTCTCCGCAGGCGTCGACTGAGGGCAGCATTGTGTTCGTTTGTTAAAGGCCCAAATGTACGGCATACTGAATTTCAATACAATATACCCTGTACGTGTCTGCAGCACAGACACGCGCACGGACAAGCCAAAGGCACGAAACAAGTATCCATAAACCAGGAAGAAAAATCATGCATATGCACGGACCGTGTAACGCTATATCCAACGGTGCGTTCGGTCCGTTGATGTTTGAGAACACGCGCGGGTCAATGACGATGATCGGCTTCACGAGCTAACAGACAGGCGGGCGGAGCTAATGCATTTGCGCTTTTCACCACGCCTGTCGGCGCCGGTGAATGATTCGCGGGCGCGATGGTCGTGTCCGCCGTGGCGCGTGTGGGTGGCGACGCTTCCTCCGCGACGCGTGCGCGTGGCCTGCGAGCTCGGGGCACACACGGATGGCCCGCATCACGGCTCTGGGCTCTAGGCTCTTTTTTCAAAGCCCTGGGGCTGGGCGGAAAGACCTTTGCCATTGGTATCGGCGTTATCATCGCAATTTACTGACATAAAGAAATACGTTTTGGAAAAATGATGTAGTGCATTACCCTGACAATAATATGAATAGACAATGAATGATAAATCCTGCAATTTGCAGCATGCGTTACGAAACACACACACACACCTGTTGCACGCAGTAAGACACGCGTCTCTGTGTGCACCTCCTGTGTGTGTGCGTGATGTGCCACTGCAGCGCTGTCATTCAAATGCCGCTGGGCGGGGGGGAGGGATAAAATCAGCAGGACTCTGTGACGAGTCAAGCGGGGGGTTGTGCTATGGACAGATGGGACCGCGGCTTAGAAATGTGGAATTTCCATATCTGACCCACATGGGCAGGGCGCCAACAGAGATGGTATCCGAACAGGCAGCCGCTGTGGGTTTGGCTGTTTTGTAATATATCATTAATTAGTCGCCCAGGAAAGCCACGCTGACTCTGAAAAACGTTGTTACGAGGGTCCTGCATTGGGATGTTTGGCCGACACCAATGGCACTGCATGGAGTTTTGTTTTTGTTTTAAGCTGTGGGAAGAAACCGAGAGAACCCCGAGGAAACCCTCGCAGGATGGGGGAAGAACATACAAACTTCACACACACACACACAAAGCACCGTCCGTGTCAGGAATCGAACCCAGGTGGGAGCCAAATGCTGCCTTTGCACGGCGCTGCTAATCATCACCAGAGGCACGGCCCTGTGAATGGTCGTCTTGGATGCGCGGGGACAGTCGCCTCGAAGATGCTGCACACCCCCACGCGGACCCGTGAGAAGCGCATGCGATGGCAGGGGAATCGGTATGTATTGGTTACCCCCCACCCCCCACGTCTCCCGCAGCACAATAGACTGTCCTCATCCCCAACACTCAAATCGTGCGGTTAGGGTAAACACACACACACACACCAAACAATAAAAGAAGTCGGCGATGAAGCACAAACGCGTTCGTGGTGTGTATCCGAACGTTGAAGGCGCGCCAGTCGTCAGCTCGCTGCGCTTGAAGCTTCGTTCAACGGGAGTTCGAATCCCGACCACGGCTCGGTCGCGTCAGTGTCGAGTGAATATCTGAAACCGGTGCTGTCAGCGTGGCGAGGTTATGCGCAAACAACCTCTACGGCCAACGCGACATTGGGGGAAGGACCGTATAGTTCAGTTAGCGCATTGACAAAAGGGGTGTACATTATTTTACGCTGTTTCACGCATCGTATTTAGGTCGTACTAAAGCATTAGGGCGGAGACCCTACGAGTATTTTCAATCAGTCTTTTGAAAGTCGCATTGTTCGTCCGGCCGCGCTATCGAACGGATGTAACTCTTCGCAAGCACACAATGCTGCGAATTATTTGGAATAAAGGCTTGCAAATCAGCGGTCATCTGTATTATACCAGTTCCTTTGTGAGCCGACAATGGAGACGAATGGACACCCCGTATTGTCCCACTGCTGCGACTCGTTTCGTGGTGTTTTTCATGTACAATGGAAATCGTTCCACAAGTAAAAAAAAAAACACCCAAAACTTTTGTCTATTCGCTCAAAGAAAATCAAAGTTTCAGGATGCTCGTATATTTTTTTTACACTTGAGAAATCGATAGCATTCAACCGAATTTACAGCATACCACAGAGCACACAAAGTCCATAACGTTCGATGTTGAAATACTTAGGCTGCAGTATGTCATATGCACATCCTATAGCCTGTACAGAATCTAGGAACTTTGCATAACCGCTCATACAGCATCGCTCTAGGACCGTCTTGCACGTGATAATGACAATATCCGCATTGTCCTCAGAGCGTGAGGATACACAGCATATGTATATGTACGGCCCTCTTCTATCCACTGCTGGATGGAAGCCTTCTTTCACAAAGTGCGTGCCTATCGGAGGTGTGGGGGGAGGACAACATGGAGGGGGGTTGTTTGACCATACTTCACTATTCATAATAAAGTGTTTTGGGTTAGATCGCGTCATTATAAATGTGTCGCAACCCTCCACCACCCGACACGGCCAATCAGTAAAAAAACAAAATGCGTCACGTTAACAAAACGCCAATTAGTTACTCCTTCAGCCCACCGGTGTGTTTGAGGGGTGAATCGACATTTCGAATTTGAGTTGTACGACGTTTCGCTGGTAATTACATCCAGCATGTTCGGGCGATTTGCCAGAACACTTCACGACTCTGATCAGTGCGGGTTGGTGACGGGGGGTGGGAGGATGGAGGCTTAGAACCGGGACCATTTCAGATTCATCTCTCTTAGCCGCTGTGGGGAAACCAACTCTGGTCGATGAATAATTCATGCATTGCGCGATGGCGCTAACCGCTGTCCCACCCGTCATGTACACGACGGTACTTGTACTGCACTCCAATGCTCGCTGTAGCCACGCAAGCCACGGCCGTAACGCCAATTGATGGCAGGGGCCGCATGCGAAGTCGTATGAACGTCACCGACTTTATAGAACTGCGGTCAATGAAAAACTGGGATTGTAAGGGAAGCTTTTCGCGTATGGTGACGCCGGCGAGTTGTACTCGTACGGCAACCCGCCTCCCTATCCGCAACAGCATGTACATTATATTCTAAATCCGTATTGTGGGCACGAGGGGATGATGTCTGCGCAACCCCCGGGAGAGGCGCGCATTTCAACTCGCATTGTATCGATAATTTCACGCATAACATGCTGGCAAACAAACCCCGGCTTGTGCCGCCCGTGGAATCAAGTCTCCGGGCTCAATCGCCCCTTTTGTAGTTTTGACAAACAAAATCATATTGTGCTTGCCCCGTCCCCCTGTCTCGTCTCGAGCCATTGACACGACCCAACGACGAGGGCTTAGCGCGGTCTATTTAATGAGCAATCCGCACAAAGCGGACTTTATACGCAGTGTCTGCTCGCGAAAAGACGCTGCTGCTGCTGCTCATTGTAGGCTTCTGCTGGGCTCTTGTCAGCCACACACACACACAGCCCACGTATCGTACTACAGTCGCGGCTTTGAGTGCCTGGGACTACGGTCTTACAACTACTAAACATTTTTTTTTACCATGGTAGGCCCGCTGAGCTAAAACATATTTCTATTTTTTTTCAGAAGCGACTTGGCACGCTAATGATAGTTCAACGAAGTGGCTTATGACGTGGACATTTATAGCGGCCAAAGACTCTGAACGCACGTTTCCAGATGAGAAAAATCCACGGGACCACGGGGGGGGGGGGGGGGGGCTAGAGAGAAACGTGCAAACTCCAAAAATACAACGGGCAAATCTTCAGGGTCAGGGATCGAACCCACGACCTCCTGCATACAAGGCGAGGGAGTTAACATCTCGTCACCGCGGGCGCCCCAAACTGCACGTCGCTTAAAGAACACACGAGCGGAGAGTAAAACCTGTCCCCCTTATAGTGCGCGTGTGTGTACATGTGCGCGTGTACTCGCATTCCCCAGCAAGGCTGTCGGAAACGGCTACAGCCCCCATACAGTTGATTGCCAATGCACAAGAGGGGTGGGGGGGTGGGTTCGCTTGCATGTTGTGCGAGCCTTCCAGCTGCGAGCAATTACCAGTCGCAATATGCGAGCGCTAAAGCAACGCGGTCACTTATCCCCCTTCGGCAGCGCGAGTCGTGGGCACAAACTCAACGAGCGCACACAACAACAAAACAACAAAGGGGGTCTCGGCACCGTTCAACTCACGGCCACGGAGAGCGCGTGGATAGCCGCGGCGAGCGAGAGAGTGAGCGCCGCTGGGTTGAAGAGAGAGGCGCGCAACACGTCTGATGGACGCGTCCCTTTGGGAATGAAAGGGAAAACGGGGCACACGAAAGCCCGTGGGCGCAGCGCACGCGCGCTGACAGTCGCGTTGAAGAGAGAGAGAGACAGAGAGAGAGATGCACTGTTGCAAGTCCCCCGCGAAACACGTATTTTAAACAAAACTAAATAAAATGCAAGGAGGAATGAATGACTGAGTCCGCGAAAACAGTAAAAAGTGAGAAGAACACGTCCGCTAAAGGCAAAGAGGACTGTCGTGGACTGCTACACTCGTGGACGAAGCAGATGCGATCTGTGCCGTTGCACGTAGCGGACGCGTGGGTAGTTGTCGGTGCATGCGCGCTCACGGAGACGGAGCGAGGAGTGAATACCGCATACTTGGCTCGCAGCTGAACTAACGGAGGGAGCAGTCGCGGGCTGGAGACGGGCGAGCGAGCGCGAGCGAGTGAAAGTTTTTTGGCGAAAGTGCCAAATGCGCGGCGTTACCCTCTCACCTGCCCTCGCCGTGCACGGGCTGACGAGTAGGCACAACGTGCCCAGCACAAGCAGCTGCCGAAGTTGCTGCAGCTGCTGCTGCTGCTGTCGTTCCATCCCCGTTCTCCTCCTCCTCCTCCTCGGCGCTTCCCCGCTATTCCACATTCAGCTTCACTCGCGTGGCGCTGCAGAACGCGCGCTGCAGGGGTGGCGGTGCGGGCGTTGCGGGCGGGTAAAACGCGGCACCAGCGCCCAATTCAGCTCGCAACCCCTCTAAGTCCCCTGGCTGCCTCGGGGATAACCGAGCACTAAAAGAGCCGGGGCTAAAGAAACGACGTTAATTCCTCCTCCCCCCCCTCCAGCCTCCCCCCCTCTCTGTATTTGCTCCGCGTTGCAGGCAATTAACGCGCAGCAAGCGGCGAAAAAAAGTCACGAGGCTCAACTCAGCGTCGCTGGACGCAGACTGCGCGCGGGGGCCGCCTCTCTCCTTTGTTGCCGACCTCCCCCTCCATCTGGAGTCGGCGGATGTCCATTTCCTGATGACGGCGCGGCGGGTCTCCGCTGGGAGGAGGAATGAGCCGGGCCCCGAGGGCCGGGGGGGGCGGGGAGGAGCCGCAACGTGCCCCTAAGGCTGCGCCGATGAAGCGAGATGCTGACCTGGGCTTGGAGAGGGGGGGGGGGGGTCGCTGGGTTTGCTTTGGGGGTGGGGGTAGAGAGGGGTGGGTGTTGAGGGGGGGGCTGGTCTTGGTCGAAAGGGTTGGCTTCTACTGCCGTGGCCGGTCACGTCTGCCTCGCTGCCACCTGCACAGAGTCAAGGCGGCGGAGGAGAAGGCGGTGCTGCGGATCGCGCAGCCGAGCGAGGGAGCGCCGTGCGCTCGCTCAGCCTCGATCCACCGCCGCTTGCCACATCGGGCTGCGCGCAGCGCCACGGATCTGGTCAACAATAGACGCCAAGAGCGAGGCGCTTACGTAAAGCGCCGTGTCACAGCCCCATGTCAATATCGCGTCTTGGGCCAACTTAATCCCCCCCCACCCACCCCATCCAGCACCCGCTTTGCGAATCGTGGAGGAAAGACGCGCGCACCGGACAGCAGCTACTTCCTCTGGCGGATCTGCGCGCAAAGCCAGCACGCGTGTACAATCCCGCACGATGTTTAGTGGCAGCAGCAGCAGAAGTGTGGAATCTATAGCGGTGTAGTAGCATAGTCTTGCACCCCGTTGGTTCTCAGTCGTAAAAATAAATAAATGCAATAGGTTTTATGAAACAAAGTAGTTGTACTTACGTTGCCCGTGCAAAATTTGTGTTTCGATAATTTACCTTCTAAATGTGGCATGTCTCGCACCCCCAGAAAGGGCATCTGGAACCCCAAGGGGGTGCCTACACCCCAGGTTAAGAAGAACCACTGGTCTAAGAAGTGCGTAGTAAATGGAACGCTACCATCGCGCGAAAAGAAATTCGCAGCGTTCAATCCCACACCGATTGTTCAAGAGACACTTAAAGCCCCAGGTCTGTCGCCTGGCTCTCGAGTGACAACAACACTGAGTCCCGGAGTCACTGTCATCTTTAAACAAAACAGGAACACACTGAACGTAATCGATAACGTGCCTTTGAGTCACCGCTGGTTGAAAGCCTCCCCTGCGCCGTTGTCGGCCCGTCTGTCATGAAAAGGTAGTTTGACCGCTACGCTGGTCAGTAGGACCGGTAGTAGCAGCTCACATTTAGAACTCGCCGCCTAAGGTTGCCAAGTTGGTCGCGCGGATGCCCCCACCGCTGCGCCACCGCTCCACCCCCAGTGAGTGTGGCGGCCTACGCATAGGCGCGTTGAACGCAGCACTGTATTGGCGAGATGATCAAAATAGAAT
Source organism: Lethenteron reissneri (assembly GCF_015708825.2). Lineage (NCBI taxonomy): Eukaryota > Metazoa > Chordata > Hyperoartia > Petromyzontiformes > Petromyzontidae > Lethenteron > Lethenteron reissneri. Next base: position 3,815,715 of record NC_083801.1, read on the forward strand.
TGGACGAGGATGCGGACGTGAGATGTGCCGCGGAGCGTGTTGTGCTTGGCCGTCTTGGTCCAGAAGGAAACGCGAGGCATCGAGACGTGGCTAAAGAAAATAATCGCGCAGTGGCCAGGGCGATGGAGGATGTTGATTATGCACGCAGTGATGAACTCAGCCACGGGCACGCAAGCCTCCTTCCTCCCCCCCACCAGCGAATGCTCATAAACATGCTACAATTGTAATCTTATATATACAACAACAAAACTTGAATTGCATTGACATCCAAAAGCAAGTCTTGAGCTCGAAAACGTAGCCTTAAGGATGCGGCAAAATTCGCGTGGTTTTCGTATCGCGTGGTTTTCATATCACGGCGTCGGTTTTAATGTCGGTTCGATTATTATTGTCCACGCGACCATTAACTAGGACTGACAACGGGTTATTCTATGTTTTTTTGTTATCTGAGGAGCGTGTATGTCCGCTGGCTATAATAATTGGCGTCGGAATTTACCAGAATGCGCTAACCAACCAAAACCCACAGCCTTTCTCATTCCGCCAAGTCGCCCCTTCGCCACGTGCCAACTTCATCACGTGCTAATAATTGTTGCGCAGGTAATCCAGCGGATCTAACGCAACCCAGACACGGGCGACGGTCGGCTGCCTCTGGAGGGCCCTTTAGCCCTTTGCCGAACCCATTCGGGCGTAAACGTGTCATTAACGTGTGCTTTATTTACGCCTCTTCGGCAATAAACCAGGCTGGTTTAACCACGCTCGTAAACCCGTACTACTACCGATGGCAGTTCGAAAGAATATTAGCGTCGCTAAACAATAAAAGTGACATGCAATATACGTCACGGTGCAGGATCGTGCCACCTAGCGGCCGTGGCGTGGCCAGTCGCTGCGCTTTGATTTCTGGGACGGGTTGAAATGTGTCTTCTTCTCAACGCACGGTTAGATAGATGGACGCTTGGAATGAATAAACACTGACAGACTGACAGGAGGATGCATGTGCACGGACCGGGGAAGATTCACACGTTGCAAATCGTAAGAAAGAGTGCGTTGACTGTTCCAGGAAAGTAAATGTGTTACCTGGGGCAGCTGGACGCCTCGTTCGGAGGGGCGGTGTGCCGGTGGACAAGACTGCAGGTAAAGTCGCGTAGGTCAAGTGATGCAGCAAATCTGGCTGTGACGGTCCCACCTGATGACGGAGACTTGTGTTGCCTCCGAAACGTCGTGATTTTTTATTTTTTTTATTTTATTTTATTTTTATTAATTTTAATGACATTTTATACTAACGTGACTTTACCGAAAGAACTAAGAGTATGCATCCTTGCAGTCACGAAAGCTTTAAATCTAGAATTAAGACTGCAGGTGACGGAATAGCAACGAGGGGAGACATCGCTCACGGCACCGTAAGGCCACTGTGGAGGTGGAGTTGATGGCCTTTATGATGATGATGAGAAAGGAGTGTTGATGATAATTCAGTTGTTTTCTGTTGCTGGGTTGTATAGACTTTAACTGGTATGATAAAAAAAAAGTTGAGTTTCATCTCTATATATGTTTTTTTACGTGATTTTTTTTACCTGTCCTATACTATGCAGTCCTATCGTCTTTTTTTTTGTTGCAACATTCTGACCCCGTGTCCCCTACTGGACATCCGTGCCAAAGCGCTTTACAGCTCGTCGGATTCCTCAAATACAAACAAAGAATCTGATTCTGGCTCCCGCGGTCTGGCGTCCGTGCGCCGCCTTGTATCGAGTTGTGCGTTCGCGCAGCATTTGCTCTGCATCGCGGGGGTACGGAGAGAACGCCGCCATGGAAGCCCACCGCTGCAGGGAGAGAGCCAGAGAGCGGCGTCCGATAAGATCAGGGAATGTGCAGCAGTGAGATGGATTGTGGCCATCGCAGCACCACCGAGGAGGGTTGGCTGACGCACCGCGTGGGAAGACCGTCCAGCAGTTTGATAGTCCGTGGCTGATGAAGATCGTTATCCTCTGATTGAGGTGATACCCGATGGAGGATTGCAACATTAGGTCGCGTGCAGGCTAACACCAGTGCCGGATTAAGCTCGTGCAGGCCTGTAGAATATGTTATAAAGGGGCCCTAATTTTTTTTTAAACACGTAAACATTAAAACACAATTAGTTTTACGTGCATAGTAAAGTAATTGCATTTTTTTTTCATTTGCTATACAGCCAGATAATACGAGAAATTGCTCACCTTAAAAACCCAGTTGTTCATAAAAGTTGAATGCGGTATAGTACTACAGTAATAGAGCAAGTGCAGAATCACTGAACCTAAATTGGTAGATTGAAAGCATTTAGCGTGGGGCCCTTGAAAGTGCGGGGCCTGTAGCTACATATGTAGCTACTTTTGCTACGAGGATAATCCGGCACTGGGTAACACGCTTTTTTTTTTTATAACCCCGTTAACTGCCGAATGCTTCCCATTCAGGGGTTGCACGTGGGCCACAGCAATGCCGTCTGGTTTATTTTCCTCTCCCTCAAAGCGTGAGCAATAAAACATCACCGTCAGTGTGCGTGCGGTTAGGACGCGATTATAGACGGCTGGAGACACGAACGCAAGAGAACGACATTGATAAAGTCACACACACAACACACACGAGGGGTGTTTGGTGTGTGTGGTGTGTGTAGTGCGTGTGTGTATGCTGTGTATGGTGTGTGTGGTGTGTGTGTGTGGTGTGTGTGGTGTGTGTGTGGTGTGTGTATGTGTGCTGTGTATGGTGTGTGTGTGGTGTGTGTGTGTGCTGTGTATGGTGTGTGTGTGTGGTGTGTGTGGTGTGTGTATGTGTGCTGTGTATGGTGTGTGTGTGTGTGGTGTGTGTGTGGTATGTGTATGGTGTGTGCTGTGTGTGTGGTGTGTGTGTGGTGTGTGTGTGTGGGGTGTGTGTGTGGTGTGTGTGTGGTGTCTGTGGTGTGTGTGGTGTGTGTGTGTGTGGTGTGTCTGGTGTGTGTGGTGTGTGTGTGTATGGTGTGTGTGTGTGGTGTGTGTGTGTGGTGTATGTATGGTGTGTGTATGGTGTGTGTGTGTGTGTATGTGTGTGTGTGGTGTGTGTGTGTATGGTGTGTGTGTGTGGTGTGTGTGTGTGGTGTGTGTGTGTGGTGTATGTATGGTGTGTGTGGTGTGTGTGGTGTGTGTGGTGTATGTATGGTGTGTGTGGTGTGTGTGTGGTGTGTGTGGTGTGTGTATGGTGTGTGTAGTGTGTGTGCTCTGTGTGTGTGTTCAGGAATGGGAGCCGTTTCTATTGAGGCACCGAGGAACAAAGACATCGGCAGAATCTCGCGGGGCAGTCCGCGGTTGGACGCCCAATGGGCCACATTTGCCGTTGAAATCAACGAAAATGTGCGTGGATATCACGAGGTATCGAAGGGTCACTTTTACATTGTTTATATATACACACACACAGATACAAATACATATTAAAATAACCAACACAACAAAAACAACAAATAAATATTGCGTCGTCACGCAGGTAAAACAAATACGTCTCCATATACATATCTTATACGCTCACGAAAGGTAGTAAAATAATACCTACGTGACTTTACCGAAAGAACCAAAGAGTATGGATTCCTGCAGTCACGAAAGTTTCAAAAAGCCATGTATATATACTGAAACAAAGCGTTGAAAGATTACATTATTGCGAGAACGGTTTTCCACCGTTAAAAGAGCTCAATAAAAGGCCTCCCTCCCAGTCCAATTTCTACCCACGCGTCACTTCTGGCGTCGTCCGTGACTCGGCATGAGAACACGTGGCCCTCACGTGGAGATTACGCCCGGTTTGTGTGCGTGCGTGCATTCGTTACTAATGTCACTATCAGTCTCATGGACTCTTCGTGTTTACTTTCGCGAACAAAAGAGACGACCTTCAAATGCAAATTGGACCCCAAAAGTCTAAAGGCTGCGGTGAACTAATTGCGGTTTTTTTTGAGTGGCTCAGAGGTTAAGGTTTAAATCAATTCATTTAAATTTAATTTAAATGTTTAACAAAATCAATGCGGACGTAACAAAGAGGAAAAAAGGCGTAGTTATGGTAACCAAATACTATTGAAAGCTTTGCGTGCGTTGAATGTCGTTCAGTGGTCACATAGGGGACGAGACGAGTGTTGTTTAATAAGAATATCTTGCCTTCAATAGCCCTAAACTAATACTGAACACCGTGTAAACAGCCTCAGATGTTGACATTCATAAATCTACGCTCATAGACAACACCGCTTCTCCACCGAGCATTCAATTACCGTGATAGATGAATGAGCGTCCGGCCCAAATGCCGACCACACACATTTGCGGCAGAACTTGATCCGTCCAATAGACCAGTTGGTGTTCCACAGGGTATTTGCATCCTAAGCTACTCATCGCTATTCTAACGCTATCGACAACTCTCTTAATTGTGGCGTGCATAGGAAATTGAAATTACTTCTAGAACAACATCGCAGCACGCTCCATCTTCCACCGAGTTGTGAAGGCATGACACGTTAATTGCAATTAAGCCATTAAGTTACCAATAGCAGTCGCCTTCGTGGCATATTATGACACATTATGACAAATACATGCATGTGTAGAGGAGTATTGTGAGTAACAATGAGGGGGGCGAGCCGAAGGAGGCGCGAGCGGGTTGAGAGTCAAGGATGACGTCACGTCACGGGTTAAGCAAGAGGCTTTCGGAAAGCACTTTCGGGAACGTGGGCGGGGCCGAGCTGGGGGGAGGAGCCGCCCAAGGGGTTCTTAAGGGGGACCCCGTGACGGGAGCGTGGTCGTCGTTGGGAGCCAGGATAAGGAGCGGCTGGAATAGGGTCTCTCTCTCCTCGTCGCGGAGCGGGTGTTGGCTGATCCCCCGCTCTGGGCAGATAAGTGACAGCGCCTAAGGGATAGCCGGAGTAAAAGAGTAGGGTAGAGGACCAGGGTCTCTCTTTCCTCGTCGCGGAGCGGGTGTTGGCTGATCCCCCGCTCTGGGAAGATGAGTGACAGCGCCAAAGGGATAGCCGAGGGTAGGGTCCAATTAGTGTTCAGTGTCCAGGTGAAGGACCGAGAGAGAGTGCATCTACATTGGTGTGAGTGTGGGATGCCGAGTGTGAGAGTGTTTTAATAAACGGCAACAGCCCTTATCGTGTTAATTTTAGATTTGAAGCTTTCGTGACTGCAAGGATTCATATTCTTAGGTTTTTTCGGTAAAGTCACGTAGGTAAAATTTTTAAATTAATAAAAGTAAAATTAAATAAAAATAAAATAAAAATCACGACGTTTCGGAGGCAACACAAGCTTCCGTCTTCAGGTTCCACCTGACGGAAGCTTGTGTTGCCTCCGAAACGTCGTGATTTTTATTTTATTTTTATTTTATTTTACTTTTTTTAATTTACATTTTTTACCTACGTGACTTTACCGAAAAAACCTAAGAATACTTTATCGTGTTCCTCGTCTCCACGTAGTTGTACTGCACGACACATGCATTGTATGCACTTCAGTGCTTGTTTACGTCATCAACATCTTCATAAATGTTCTATTCACTGCTGGAGGAAGACCCTCACACGTAGCCACCCATCCCTCTCGATCCTGCAATTAAACGACCCAATCCTGCACACGAGCTGATTTCATCGCTCCATCTCCGCAGCGGTTGTGCCGTCATGCCCATTCACACCGTTGGAAGGGTATGCACGTGTATTTTTATTGCACGTGTTAATTACTTTTACAAATATCTGCGACTCTAGGCGCAACCGTAACGAATAATTGATCATCAGCAGTGCTCTTTACCCACACGCACAACACACTGGGCAGCTTTGTTTACAATTATCTGCCTAAATCAGACTTTTAAAACGATCTTCCCAAGGGCAGAGCTCAAAACAAACGCTCTGCTATTGATCTTCTTGAGAGAAGTCCCATTGGTCTGATTTGGCAGCGCTATCACGGTGAGACACGTGGAGCACAATTTTTTGGGGCTTCTAGTAACCTTGTTTTTTTTTGTAAACATAACAGAATCTTGGTGTTATAACCGTTCATGAAGTGTAATATTAATAGCAATAATGGATAGCACTTGGCAAATCCACGATAAGATGAAGGCCTCTCCACGCCATGTCGGTCATTGGAGTTGGTTGACCATATTTCACCACGTGGTCAGTGCGAGTTGGTTAAAGTGTAGCCCAAGACAGGTTAAGCTATCACTCGCTCGCCACTGATGTTAACCGTGATCGAGAATTGAACTCAGGTGGCCGAGTCCATATATGTTCTACCACTGCTCCTCCACACGCATCTCTCACGTTTTCATTCCATTGTATCGTCCTTGTAAATAAATTGCTGCCACCTAAAGTTTTGTTTTCCGGTTTCCTTTGCGAGTCGGAAACCTGCTGGGCGGCCAGGTGCACATCAGATGACAGTGCCGCTTGTGGGTTTCTTCTACACCTGCGCGGATTTCCAGAGTCATCCAAGCAACGTTGGCCCAACTTTGCTTCTAGTTGGCTGGACAAAAGCCACATATTTGCTGTGTGCTGTAAAACGTTTTAAAATTTAATTTCATACGAAGGCGATCACGAGCAATATTATGATGCAAATTTGGTTTAATTTAGGCTATAAATTAGTTTCATAATCGGTTTATTTTGTGTTCGTAAAATTGTCAAAAGAATACATCGGAACCGGTTTTGTAAAAAAAAATGAATTGGCACATTTGCCCACGTGACAACTTTTTTATTTTGGCTGTGTTGGGTGGTGGGGGCTGTCGCTCTAATTGACTTTATATCTGCACGATCCAGCCCAAAATAAAACAATCATGAATCATTGTTCACTTGTGTATTATTGCAGCGATCCACGGATAGTGGGGCATAATCGATCCAAGTGTCAAAATCACCGGATTATCCGCTGGCAATATAGAAAGCAGTGCTTGATTTTAGCTGGAACAGACTGGAACGCTGTTTCCGGAGATAGTTTTGGCACCCTGCCGCATCCATCTCGCTTTACTTTGCCCCAATTTTTTGTGACACATATAAACCCTGTTTGTAGGATTAAAGGAAGATAGAGTACAAATATATAAGATCATTATAAACAGGCGTGCCTCGCAACTCTCATGGTAGTGGAATCACGACTCCGAAAAAGAACAGAAAAAAAACCTCAACTCAGACATTAAGCCCTGTTCATCACTCTCCCGATTGTCACGTAATTCAGAATCTTTATTTATCGCGGAGGAATCCGATGAGTAATGAAGCTCTTTTTCACAGACGTCCAGCAGGGTCAGCGAGTTACATCAACAAACAATACAAACACACGATGTGAGCGCAAACATTGAGCAAGTCGCTAATATATACATACATAATACGAGTACACATTGCACAGGTACAGAAATTGCTACTTAACAGACGCGACTTGGAAGACTCTTACTCGTCACCGACCATTCCGGCAGGTTTTAAAGGGCTCCCCACACGTGACTAGACACGTGTGTGTGTTTGCAGTGCGTGTAGAGCCTCACTATGTAACACAATTTTTGATTCCTGGGGAGTGTTATTTGCTAATTGCTTATGCCTAAAAAGGTATAGAAAATGTCTATTATTCTCCACAATCTTTGCTTTTGTGACCAGGACAGTGATATTTTGAAATTGACCTATTTTCAATGAGAAAACGGGCAAATTTGTGCCTTCGTTCACATAAAGTCAGAAAAAAACAACATATGAATCAAAATTTACATGTATTTATAGGAAAGTAATACAAAAATGACTACAAAAGATTTTAAAGTGAGTAGTTTTTCGAGATTTAAGATTATACTGTAAATCACTTTCACGAATCAGCCTCCAAATGTAGTCTCCCATCATGTTCTTGTTATACTGTCCTTGGTAGCGGCATTCAAATTCCAGCATATCCTGGTGGAAGCGCTCGCCTTGCGCCTCCAAGTACACTCCCATGTTTTCCTTGAATTTATCAAGATGAGCATCAAGGATATGGACTTTGAGGGATATCCTACAGCCCATTGTGCCGTAGTTCTTCACCAGTCTCAACCCGCTCCACATAGTTTTCGACCTTGTGATTGCCCAGGAAGCCACGAACCACTGCGACAAAGCTGTTCCAAGCCACTTTCTCCTTACTCGTGAGCTTCTTGGGGAATTCATTGCACTCCAGGATCTTCTTTATCTGTGGTCCGACGAAGACACCGGCTTTGACCTTTGCCTCAGACAGCTTAGGGAAGAAGTCTTGAAGGAACTTAAAGGCTGCCGACTCCTTATCTACAGCTCTGACAAATTGTATTATAAAGCCCAATTTGATGTGCAGTGGTGGCATCAGCACCTTCCGGGGGTCTACCAGTGGCTCCCACTTGACGTTGTTCCTCCCCACAGAGAACTTGGTCCGCTGTGGCCAGTCCCGCCTGTAGTAGTGCGCCGTGGTGTCCCTGCTGTCCCAAAGGTAAAGATTGCAGGGGAACTTGGTAAAACCGCCTTGGAGACCCATCAGGAATTCCACAATTTTGAAGTCTACGATGACCTACCAGCCATTGTCGTAACATTTTTCAAATATGATATATTTTTCAATAACATTGAAAATTGTAAAACATTTGAAAATTAAAAACTTTTACAATTTTAAACATTTTAACAAACTTTATAACATAAATTTCAGAGCAACAATTGTCCATCTTACCTTCCAGAGTTATTTTGCATTGCTCGCAGGTGAAATTAGGTGCCCAGGGTTTGTCTTGATCCCCGACAGGCATGCCGAAATATTCCTTGTAGGCCTCACACATCTTAGTAGATGCTTCCACAGAGTACTTTTTCACTCTGGTTTTGATAAATTGTCTGTAGACATAGCAAAATGCGTCTGCCGGATGCTTGCAGCCTTTTGATGCCATCTCAGAAAAATGCAGATTTGTATCCACTTAGGCAGCTGGATCTAAACTGAACTGGTGGACTTAAGGCCCCCGTATTTAAATTACTATTTATATTACTGGAAAGTTCTGGAATGTTCTAGAAGTTACTCCAAGTTTACTCAGAACTGAATCTATCTGGAATGTTCTGGATAATATGTAAATTCAAAATATCGCTGTCCTGGTCACAAAAGCAAAGTTGGTGGGGAATAATAGCCAGTCTCTGCACTTTTGAGGCATACGCAATTAGGAAATTACAATTACCAGCCAGGAACAAAAAATATGTTACACAGTGTATTTTTCCACCGCTTTGAGACGTCCCACCATGGATTATAATCCGCGCCCCATGCATTGACCACAGCGCCACCGTGTGGCCACGCGGCGCAATGCCCTCCAAAACCAATATCGCAGGGCCAAACGACCTTGCTAATTTTGTTAATTAGTTGATAATAATGTCTAAGTAAACACCTATGAGAATTAAAACGTCGTTGCTATCTATGTGTCAGTTGACACCCTTTCAAATGTGATATTCCGCCTCAAGGGTGTCCAAGTGATACAGGATAAGTAAATTAATTTCAAAGAAGGGATTTTCGCGGTGTTGCAGGTTTCCATGGCGAGAGTTGATGTTGATGACGTGATTGTGTAAAATTCCGTCCGTGCAACATTGCTCCGCTGAGAGTTTGGTTGCGTTGAATAAGCCAAAGTATACGGCCGACCTTTAAAAAAAAACATTATTGTAATAATATAATCAGGGCACAGTCTGCCTGCCAGTTAGGTCAACCCCGTGCTCTCAAAGCGGATATGAATCTGAGCGCCCTACTCTGCAGAGAGCAGCAGCAGCACCATCTTGCTGGGAGGCACGATTCGAAGCCGAAGTCTTCGCGCTCCCGTGTATCAACTTATTTGTTGATGCCGAGTGCTGTTAGAGCTCTGTTGTGCCCTGCCAGCATATTACACAGTCTAATTCTTGCGACAGACGTACGATAAGCTCATTTTGGAATCTCTGTTATTATAAATGTATAGGCCGCGCGGGCTGAGCTGATTTGTTTTTGTTTGATTCACAATTTCTAAGCGCGGTTCCAAAACGCCAAGCGGCAAGCAAGGAAGAAGGCGCGATCAAAGTTGTAATAGATATGAGTTGTAACACGTCTTGTAAACTGAGCGAGGCCATTAAAACGAACTTAAAATAAAATATTCGATGGGAGGGGTTTACAAAGTGGAGCAATGCGGTGTGGTGATTGAGTGGATGACTGGGTGGGCGAGTGAGTGGGTGAGTGGGTGGGTGAGTCGGTGACTGGTTAGGTGAGTGAGTGAGTGGATGGGTGAGTGAGTGACTGGGTGGGCGAGTGGGTGAGTTAGTGAGTGGGTGACTGGGTGGGTGGGTGAGTGGGTGAGTGAGTGACTGGGTGAGCGAGTAAGTGGGTGGGTGAGTGAGTGGGTGAGTCAGTCGGTAGACGAGTGAGTGAGTGGGTGAGTGAGTGGGTGAGTGAGTGGGTGAGTGAGTGAGTGACTGGGTGGGTGAGTGAGTGAGTGAGTGACTGGGTGGGCGAGTGAGTGAGTTAGTGAGTGGGTGACTGGGTGGGTGAGTGAGTGGGCGAGTCAGTCGGTGGACGAGCGAGTGGGTGACTGGGTGGGTGAGTGAGTGAGTGACTGGGTGGGCGAGTGAGTGAGTTAGTGAGTGGGTGACTGGGTGGGTGGGTGGGTGAGTGGGTGAGTGAGTGGGTGAATGAGTCGTTGGACGAGCGAGTGGGTGACTGCGTGGGTGAGTGAGCAGGTGAGTGGGTGACTCTGAGGGGGAGTGAATAGGTGACTGCGTGGGTGGTGAGTGAGTGGGTGGATAAGTGGGTGAGTGCGTGAGTGAGTTGTGGTGACCTGCAGTGTGGTGGTTGAGCACAGTGCAGTGGATGAGACGAAACAGGCGGTCCGGTTTACCGAGCTCTCATCATGGACGAGCAATCAAAGGTTGAAACCCATTTGAGTAGTAATGGAGGAAAGTGTAAAGGAGGCCACTGTGAGCGAGTGAGTGAGTGAGTGGAGTGAATCAGTGAGTGCTGGATCATCAATCACCCTGACTGCTGCCGCTTCACTTTGAATTTGATCAAGTGCGGGGAGGTAGGAACTGAGTGCTCTACCCCAGATATGACAGCAGGAGTTCAACTTCGACCGAATTACTGCTTTGTACAGCAGCCGGTAATAATTGCTCACAGTTAAAGACCAAGGCTTTGGAGCAGCAAAAGAAAACCAAAGGCTTATTGGATACCGCCTGTGTCGTGCGCATGAGATGTGCCGATATCAGGCAAACATCCCAATGCGGTGCTCTAGTAAGAGGGCCGTGTATTGGTGTATTATTAGTGTGGGTTCTGTGTAAACACGAGAACAACTAAACTATTATTATTTTACCAGGTAAGGCCCACTGAGCTCTGCAGCTCTTTATCAGAAGCGAACCTGGCCACAAATGATAGCTCAACGAAGTGGCTTATCACGTGGAAATGTATAGCGGCCAAGTACTCTAAACGCGTGTTGATTCTAAAATATCGAGCGAAAGCCCGGATCGAGAGAGAGAGAGAGATGTGATTTCCAAATTTACAGCAGGCGTCAGGGTCGGGATCGAACCCACGACCTCCTGCATACCCAGACGAGGTAGCTAACATCTCGCCACCGTGTAAGTGTCAGCGTGCAGCTATGGTGAGATTCCGCTGGACCTGAATGATAACACATTGTACTAAAAAGTAGATAAAATAGCGATTATTCTCCACAAACTTTGCTTTTGTGAGCAGGATTTTACGTGAACGAAAGACACAAATGCACACGTCTTCTCATTGAAAATAGGTACATTTCTAAATATCACTGTCCTGGTCACAAAAGCAAAGTTTGCGGGGAATAATAGCACTTACTACCCAGGAACAATGTTGGTTTATTGTTACACACAGTGTAATAATCCACAACACCGCTGTGGCCAATCCCGATTGTTCCCTGGCACGCCAGGAGATTGCTGGCGGCATAGGCGTTGCTGCGTTCCTGACCACCCCGCCCATGACTACGGGCGTAACGGGACTGGGCCAGGTTTTCGAAAACGAAATCGCGTACAATGTGTTGAGCACCTTCTTGAGAGTGAGCATGCCCCTGGTAATGACCCTGCAATTTGGTGCTGCAATTATCAGCCGTACGACTGCACTACCAATTATGCGCACGCTCTACGGAGCATCCGTAGAATTGATGGGGAGGGGTGGGGGGGGGGGTGACATTTTTGGTGCACCCTGTACTCTGCGCATTGGCGTGTTTGGGTGGCTGCCCCTGATTGTCCACCCCTCGGTTGAGGCTCGGGTGGGCGCGCAGTGAGTCCCTAACCTCTCAACCGCCGGCTCCGTCCCACGAGTTCCGTGGGAAGTGATCATTGGAGCTGTTGCAGACATTGGTCTATTTTGGAGGATTTTTTTGGGGGGAGGGGGAGATGGTGCAAATCTTCTTAGAGGACTGACACGGTCGACAGGTCTACGGTGGTCTGGAGCCCGATGGGTTGGGGGGGTTACTGGGGGGGGGGGGACACTGATCGCTTGTAGAATCATTTTTCCAGAGCTCCCGTATTTCGCGCTATAACTCACGAAGTGTCCGGTGTGACGGTGTCGGTGCCCTACTAACGGCGTTGGGCGCTGTGAGCTCCCAAAGGGACGGGGGGGGGGTCTCGTGGCCTTGACCAGGAAAAGGCTGGCTGGTTGGTGGTGATGGGGGGGTGTCATGCACTTAAAGAACGTGCCTGCACGCCTCTTAAGCGTCCAAAGTAACCGCTGTTGCGCATTCCACCTCTCACAGCTGCTAAATTTAAGGGCTCAAGTAAGGTTGATTTGTTTACCCACGGGAGACCCAGGATAGGCTCTCAGTTGCTAGTGGGACGGGGGTCACCAAAATGACGAAAGCAAAACAAATAAGATGAAGTACACCGAAGCAGCAAATATAAATCAGTGCAAAGACAACCGTGTTGTCACATGAGAAATCGGGTAAAATATTGCACGAACATAAATCAATGTTAAATAATGCATTCCCTGTAGCGTAGGCCGGCTCGGGCAGATGCATTTTCAATCGGTTGTTGTGGTAACTAAAGACCAGGCGTGACTTGCATCACGCGAACTCCGGTCCCATTCGCAGCGGCTTCCCATCGAACAAAGACGGCCACCGCATCGCACGCTTTCATGTGCACTTTTGCGGCCGTCTGGAACGCTCTTCCGATATTAGGGAGCCACTGGAGCTATGCACTTTCAAATCTAGATTGAAAAAGAATGTCTTAAGAATTGCTTTTTGTGTTTTGTCCGTTGTCCTACCCCATGCACATACGATTTTGCACGTTTGGCTGTGCATGGTGCAAAAGAAGTTGAACGTACGTAGCTCTCTTCTGTGCCAGAAAAGCCGCACCATGTTGTGGAGAGTTACGGGAATCATCAGGAGTGCTTCCTATCAAACACGAAGTGCTAAGTTTAGGCATTGCTAGGCAATGCCGCCTACTGATTCTGGCAGCCAAAGCTGAGCCTGGGGCACCCCGAGGAGTGAGATGCCCGCCAATGAGTTGAGTTGTATCTCTTTCGTCGTTTTATATCTCTTGCAACGTTGGGGGCTGTTGTTCTTCAGATATTATGCATACACATTCACTCCAATATCCATCATGGGGGTTGTTTAACTTCACCATGCCGGTCAGGTCCGGCCCAGGATCCGTTGTGATATCACTGGATACCGATGTCAGTTGCTGCTGGGAATCGAACTCGGGCAGCCACGTTCGTGGCGCATTGACATTTAATTGTACACACATTTATTATCTTTAATGACTTTACAAATGGAAACGTAAAAAAAACTCTTCCAGTGTGTGACTGTTGTCATCCAGATCAGACCGTGCAACATGATAGCGACGCAATGCCCCATCCGCAAGCACGAAGGAAACATCATCACAGTGATGCACTCCGCTGCCCCAGACGCGGTTGTCTGACTTTGACCGACTGAATGTGACATTGAAGTTGTTTTCGTTGCATCTGCATGAGCCAAACGAAAGAATAAGACGATGTATTTATATTATTGTTACTCTTCATTGTCATCGCATTCACACGTTGGGACAAGGATTCCAACAGAAATGGCTATTACAGACCAGAGTGCCACAATACATTGTTACTTTACACCCACACTTAACTGCACGCTTATCACGAATTTTATCTGAGTGTTTAATTGGTGACATCCACGCTGTCACCCAGCAAAGCATCCCAATGCGTGGGGGAATGTCCCTCACATGATGATGATGATGAAACTGAACTATTTCAATAGTCACTTCAATAGACGTTTACCCTTTCCAACACAAATGGCACAACTTTGCGCTCCGTAAATATGTCAGTTGCATGGCAATTAAACGGATGTTTTAAAGTCAATAAAGCAGAAATATCATAAATGAAGTGGAAAATCAACTGAATGTTTATTTTCTTCTCATCCATCGTTGACTGAGCTGAGACCATTCATCCGCTAGACTTGAGAATGTGATTTTAATCGACGGTTGCTGCCTGGATTAGAACCTAGGATCACAGTGCTGCCATCAAAGGGGTCTGACAGGCATTAGCCTCTCGAGCTATGGAGCCAGTGTAAGCTAGCTTGTTAAATTAAGTCGAAGTACATCACATTTGAAAGACAGGTTAAGGCATTTTAAAATGTGAGCTGTATCACTGACCGTATCACATGATATTTCTTGCATAGTTTTAAAATTTTTACAACAGCAACAACAACACGCTTTTTGTTCCACAGGGCACATTTTACTCTGTGGTTCTTTCGGCAAAGTCACGTAGAAAATAAAATCAAATTAATTGATTTCATTATTGTATTTTCTACGTGACTTTACCGAAACAACCAAAGAGTAATTCCTGCAGTCACAAAAGCTTCGAATCTAGTTTTAGGGCACATTTCATACGCTCAATGTTGGGAGGTTTCCGTGCATGAATATTTCAGCGGCTCGCAGAATACCAATGCTGGATGGCAAGATGTATACATGTTGCACCTTACGTAGCCAACCGTGCTAACCGGAGGTGCGAGGAAAGACAACAAACTCAACAAACGACGTAACCACCATGGGGAGGGTGCACTCGTTTCCAAAACAGGAGCTCGCCGTCGCAACCTCTCGACGCGTCCACGTTCGCCGTTATCTCGGGATGCGCGTGCCCTCCTCACAAGTCACAGAACGCCGCATCCGGCGCTGCCAAAGAGGGGGCTGGAGCCGTACATGGTGGCAATGTCACGCGGCACGGCACAGGCAAGCGGTCACAATGTCACGGACTTGCTGCTGAGTGTATTGCAAGCTACCTCCCGAGGCACCCAGGCAGTGACAGAACACTTTCAGTATGCCAGGCATGCACTCGGCAATGTTGCAATGACATTGAGATCTTCAGAGACATGCTTTTTTGAAACACTGGTCAGGGTAGATGCCCCCTGACCACGATAATGCTGTGGTCCACTGCCTCTGATGTTGGCAGAGCCTGACTGCCAGATGCACAATGTTGGTGGAAATCTGCATATTTTGGCAGACCTCCACCAGCAGACCAAATGCCCTCAAACGCATCAGCAGCATAACATGATCACCTTGATATCATAAGGCAGAACTTTCCATAAGAGATAGATGTAATTAAATAATTCGTATGTTGTTTATCGGTGTTATGTGACCGACATTCAAACATATGATTGTTGTGGGTCTTAAATGAATGAAAATATTTGACCTCATCATTGCAGTGCTTCGAATTTGGATGTCAAAGTATTCAGATTCTAACATTTGTTGCATGCAATCAGAAGACCTGAATTTTCCATTCTGACACACAATACTGGAATTGTAAATGATGTGGGTTCATATTATTGGGTCTTTTGGTAAAATGACGTCGATAGGTTCAAAGAAAATAACAAAAAATAACAAAAAACTACGACGTTTCCATCGCAACACAAGCGTTCGTCATCAGGAAGAGGGGGTTAGCTTCTAAAGGTAAACTGTTTATGAAGGTTGAAATGGGCGTAGTTTGTAGACGCCGGGGTATTGCATGTCAGGGATCACATCCTTCACAGATGGGATCAGATCACGAATTTGACGTACCGTGTTAAATCGTGGGTTTACTCTCCAACACACCGATTAGTAACGAATTGGCATGTTTTGTTTACGTGACAAACCTTATTCATATGGTTGTGTCGGGTGGTGGCAGGTTTAACGACATATTTATATTTACACGATCTAACCCAAACACCTCTATTTTGGACACCTACAAAATTCACCCTTAAAATAAAAATTCCATTTCACATGTAAATTGTAATCGAATAGAAACATGCAGCACATGAATATATAATAAAATAACAATACAATAGTACGTTGTTGAAATATTTAGTAATAAAAATGTTTTAACTAGACTGTATACTATAAAATAATCTAAGAGACGTAAGAACATCCATCATTCCATGTCAAAAAAGCTCTCTAGTCATTAAACAATGTGAAAATTACCAGTAAACTTCCTGGTTGATTTGCTGATATTAAATATTTTTCACATGTAAGATATCGTGTTTCCTATTCGCTGAATCACGTGTTGTGAGATGTTATCTCCTTTGCCCGGTATATAGGAGGTCGTAGGTTCAATCCCGACCCTGACGCATCTCTATTTGGGGTTTGCATATTCTCCTGTGGTCGCATGGCTTTTTCTCCGGGTTCTCCATTTTTTTCCCTCCACATTTTAGAATAAACACGCGTTCAGAGTAGTTGGCTGCTTTCATTTCCACGTGATAAGCTACTTCGTTGAGCTATCATTTGTGGACAGGTCGCTTCTGAAACAGAGCTGTACAGCTCAGTGGGCCTTACCTGGTAAAATAAAAATACTAGTAATAGTAATAATAGTATTTGTCTCTCTGGGCAAACCAGCCTAGGGTGGTGCTCTTCTCTGCTTGAGTTCCTGAGCCAGTTGTAGGAATTCTGTAGTCCTACGTGGGCATCAGCTCTCTGGATGGAACTATCAAATCCCACATATTGGTGCTTATTTCACTGATATATGGCTAAATGGAGCTGCGGTTAGCGCTCGATGCTAATATTCAATGTGTGGACATGATGGGCTGTGAGTCGACTGCTATATTGAATTTAAACTTGCACCCTTCAGATGTCGAGTCGAATATTCTAACCACAGCTCCAGCCAGCCATATATCAATGCAATAGAACATCACGAGTCTATTGAGGGCATTGTGGATTGTGATGTTTTGTTAAAATATGTGCTCCATCCCCATGCAGATGAGAAAGAATCCCTGCAGTCATTTATATCGGAAACAAAGAGATCTGGAATGCGTTGCATATTTAACAGTGATATATTAGTCAAACATTGTTGCAAATAGAAACCACTGTCCTATTCCTCAAGTGTGATGCTCCCTTAACAGTTGGTTGCTAACAGCTTAGTTCCACACACATATTACAATGTGTTATGTATGTTTCGGGAATTGTCCGCAAAATCCAGAATGGGATCATTCCTCGCCATAACAAGGGAATAATTCAGGAGGGGTAAAGCAGACGGAGACGACTCGTGGGTTTTCCACCACTTTACGGCAGAATGAAGCGTGCCAGATGGCGCGGTAAATACCCCTCGGAAATGCGGGCGTAGCTCCCGCATGCCCAATCCGATGTCTCCTCCCAGACTTGTGGAATTCCTCGGTCTCCGATTGCAGGCGTGAACCACGAATCACGTCCACTGCTGTCCCAGCTCTGTCGTTAGACCCCGCTGACTGGACCTTCCTGCCGCGCGCAACGCGGCGTGGCGGGATGGCCTCTTCGCAAGTGGCGGTATGAGCTTGAAGGATGGCTTCCATCATGTACGGCATTGCCTCGTTATTTGCGAGGGATACGTTCCAGAGATGCAATTTCGGTGGATAATGATATTGGCCTAGGAAAACCTAAAATAAATCAAAACGATCTCATCAATTTATCTCATCGCTTTTCTCGCATCACATTCTCTTTCAAAACTTCATCTTACTGCTGTCTTTCTCTCTCTCTTACTCGATGCAATTCGTGGATAGCCAAAATCGCGGATAGCAAGTTCGTGAATAATGAGGGAATACCGTACAAGGTTTGGCCCTAAGTGTCTCCCGACTGAGGCGAACCTGTAGAGGAGCGTAATGGGCCCAGGCTGGCTGCGGAAATTACTCTTACCGTGGGAGTCAGGACAAGCACTGTCAATTTCCCACAAAAGTGGTACTATTTTATCCATCCCTGAGCAACAATGGGCTGAGTTGACCCAAAACTAGGATTTGAACCTGTGCTACCAATCTCCAAGTCGTTATTTTTGCTCCATCCTGACTGCCTAGCAAAGCCGTAGGAGGGCCTTTGTCAAACGTGACCGCATGAAGCTGGCATTTCCACCATAAATATTACGCAGCAAATTGAGACTCTGTACAAATGAAAGGAGAGAGTAACGCTTCGCTTCCGTCCTGGCGGGAGATGAAATTTTGATTATCATCGCAGTAACTTTGAGCAAAGCTTTTTGTCAAACACTCGTGGAGAGATTAGATGTTAACCCACGTGTTCTTCGGCGCATTCCTGGGTGTTACGTTATCAATTTACATTTTTTTAAATGTCAAACTGTATTTGCAGTTTAAGTTTATCAGTAAAAAAAGTTGTTATTTTTTCATCACATTTGCATATTCTGTTTTGACATTGACATGGCACGTTTGAAAGCTCTGACGTAATAAATGTCCGAGCAAGCAAATCTACAAAAATGCTCACTTGAGATGTAAAGCCACATGGGGAAGCTCAAAGCGTTTTCCTTACAAAAGTGCATATGAAAAGTGAAGGGGGTGAGTGAGTGGTGGTCAACTAACCAGCTGGGAATGCAGTTAAGGCAGACCTCAGCTGGAGTGGGGAATCGTCATCACTTTGTGGTTAGGTCTGTACGAGGGCTATTTATATCAGCGGCGCTGAATAGGTTTTGATTTTCCGAGGATTTTATATTTTGAATGGCAGGCTTAAAGTTTTCCATGTTTGGGGTGGACAATCATGCTCCATTCATATTTAGCACAGGTCCATGAATGCAAGTCACAAGTGTATATTTGTGATTTAAAAAAAGAAAATCGATCTGATAGGGAACAATTGACAAGCAATCCATGTCTCGTTCAAATTAATACAATTCAATGCCGTATTAAATTGACTCAAATACTTCAGCCGCTTTGACAATCAAAAGTTTACACGTTCAACCATGCATGTGGTCCTTTACCACATAATACCACCCAGGGAGACGTGATCATATTTACAACTACCATTACTACACGAGTTGTATGTATGTATGATGAACTTCTTTGCCTACGTACACTGCGAAAGAAATTGAACATACAAAAGGTCCCATGATGTAGCTGCTCACCCCGAGCTATAAATACTCTCATACGTGCATTGGTTTTGTACTGTTCGCCTTTTGGCGTTCTCCTGTTCTGACACTGATGAGACTATGCCATAAAGAAGGATGTTGTCTCTGGTGTAGGCCAATCGGTATCAAAGACAATGCATCTATTATCAGAAGACGTTTTGTTTGCATTTTCACCATAAGTATATGTAGTTAATACAGACTTGATCTTAAAACTTGTTTTCTTGCCAAAAACGGTAGAACCTATTATTATTATTTATTATTTGATGCTGGCAAAAAGAGGTCCCATGATATACAGATATACAAATCGTTATACACGACATACAGTTTAACGCCAGCAGACCTCACGGCCCCTGAGGACGGCGTTCTTCATTGCAAGGCCCCCTGGGCCACTGGTGGCCCCTCTGTGGCCTTTCGTGCGGCCCCTGGTGGACTTTAGTGTGGCCCCTGGTGGCCTTTAGTGTGGCCCCTGGTGGCCTTCAGTGCGGCCCCTGGTGGCCTTTAGTGTGACCCCTGGTGGCCTTTAGTGCGGCCCCTGGTGGCCTTTAATGTGGCCCCTGGTGGCCTTTAGTGTGGTCCCTGGTGGCCTTCAACGCGGCCCCTCAGTGGCCTTTAGTGCGGCCCCTGGTGCGCGGCCCCCGACAATAGACAAAATAACGCGAAAACACTCCCCCATCATCATCGCCGTCGTCGCCGTGCTGCTGTCAAACCCCAACGGTTTCAAATGTGTGTGTCCCCCCCCCACACACACATAACTCGTGATGTCTTATAGGGGAAAGTGGCCCCTGTCTGAAAATTAGTGAAGGACACTGTCCCAGGCGATGAGAATGCCTTCCTATATTTGTGTGCACGTGTGTGGGGAGCAGTAGTAGGGTGTCACGGTGGCGAGATGTTAACTACCTCGCCTGGTACACAGGACGTCGTGGGTTCGATCCCGACCCTGACGCCTGTGTATTTGGAGTTTGCACGTTCTCTCTCCTCGTGGTCGCGTGGATTTTTCTCTGTGTGCTCCGGTTTTTTCTCCCTCCACATTTAGAAACAGCGTTCATAGTGCTGCTGTACATTTCCACATGATAAGCCACTTCGTTGGGCTATCATTTATCTGAACCCGTCCTGGGCCTCCTCTAGGTCGACTCAGTATCAGATGAGCACCTGGTACAATGTGTCAGCATCGCCACAAGGAAGACAAAAGCGGCAGAGTGTTATGCTGGCCACCTTATCCCCTCGTGTGCCGTGTTAGCCTACAAAGGTGCACGCTAACAGCACTTGGCCCAAAATTATGTTAAGGCTACACGGGGGTGGGAGGTGTGTTTGTAGTTGCCTCGTGTGTGTGAGTGTACGTGTGTGTCTGTGTAGGAGTGCGTGAGTGTGTACTTCAGTATCATCTACGTGCTTCTTGGTTCATTCGTTGTGTGACCGTGGTGTAATACTTGGTTGAGATCCGTGGTGTTATACTTGGTTGAGATCCGTGGTGATTATACTTGGTTGAGATCCGTGGTGTTATACTTGGTTGAGATCCGTGGTGTTATACTTGGTTGAGATCCGTGGTGTTTTACTTGGTTGAGATCCGTGGTGTTATACTTGGTTGAGATCCGTGGTGTTATACTTGGTTGAGATCCGTGGTGTTATACTTGGTTGAGATCCGTGGTGTTATACTTGGTTGAGATCCGTGGTGTTATACTTGGTTGAGATCCGTGGTGTTATACTTGGTTGAGATCCGTGGTGTTATACTTGGTTGAGATCCGTGGTGTTATACTTGGTTGAGATCCGTGGTGTTATACTTGGTTGAGATCCGTGGTTATACTTGGTTGAGATCCGTGGTGTTATACTTGATTGAGATCCGTGGTGTTATACTTGGTTGAGATCCGTGGTGTTATACTTGGTTGAGATCCGTGGTGTTTATACTTGGTTGAGATCCGTGGTGTTATACTTGGTTGAGATCCGTGGTGTTATACTTGTTGAGATCCGTGGTGTTTTACTTGGTTGAGATCCGTGGTGTTATACTTGATTGAGATCCGTGGTGTTATACTTGGTTGAGATCCGTGGTGTTATACTTGGTTGAGATCCGTGGTGTTATACTTGGTTGAGATCCGTGGTGTTATACTTGGTTGAGATCCGTGGTGTTATACTTGGTTGAGATCCGTGGTGTTTTACTTGGTTGAGATCCGTGGTGTTATACTTGGTTGAGATCCGTGGTGTTATACTTGGTTGAGATCCGTGGTGTTATACTTGGTTGAGATCCGTGGTGTTATACTTGGTTGAGATCCGTGGTGTTATACTTGGTTGAGATCCGTGGTGTTATACTTGGTTGAGATCCGTGGTGTTATACTTGATTGAGATCCGTGGTGTTATACTTGGTTGAGATCCGTGATGTTATACTTGGTTGAGATCCGCGGTGTTATACTTTGTTGAGATCCGTGGTGTTATACTTGGTTGAGATCCGTGGTGTTATACTTGGTTGAGATCCGTGGTGTTATACTTGGTTGAGATCCGTGGTGTTTTACTTGGTTGAGATCCGTGGTGTTATACTTGGTTGAGATCCGTGGTGTTATACTTGGTTGAGATCCGTGGTGTTATACTTGGTTGAGATCCGTGGTGTTATACTTGGTTGAGATCCGTGGTGTTATACTTCTATATACTTGAGCGAGTCTTGCGCCGTGTCATAAGCGTGCCTGTAGTCTACACGACATACGGTTTCAATGTGATTTGGTTACCATTTTTGTATTTTTTTTATATATATACCAGCAAACATGTGGTGCACATTCAAAGTACAGGTCTCTTCTATTAAGGGGGGATAAAGTTGAAAATATTTGTATTTGAATAAAGGGTACTATTTCGGGAAGAGCGGTGGCACGGTGGTTAGCACACTGCAATGTCAACCCGGCCACAGAGTCAGTCACAAGTGATGTCTGGGATTCCCCCCTTACCAACCCAAACTAACCAGCGTGGTCTATGTTTTCGTATCGGTCAATAACGGCAGATTAAAGATGTAATTTTAGATTTGTCATGCACTCAATTGTCTGTTCAGAAGCAGAGTGGATATCGTCCCTTCCTCCTTTTAAGGAGTGAAGGCAGCAGCAGCAGCGGCGGAGTGTTTACGATGCGTTCGATGGTTTCGAGATTCGTGGTCGCCGAATCTTTGATGCGCTATGTGTGCATCACGTGGTCGCACCGGTCATGCCCGGCAGTGATTCGTTTGATAGTCGACCAGTGGTGAAGTACGCTCATACAATGTGTAAGTGTGCTGATTTGGCTTAGCCTTTATTCGGCGGCGTATCGACAAAGGGTTGTACATTTTAACTTTTTTAAACATTTAGGGTATGGATGCTCATCGTTCAGATGCTTGTTTACAGTAGCAGCATGGGATATAAACAGTGAAATCTAACGATCTCACTGGCCAAACTCTCATTGAGTGGCATTCGTGATCTCCAGAAGCTCAGTCTCCAATGAGGCCATCAGGCAGTTTTAACCTCGATCGGATGGTCCAAATGCAGTAGTGGAAATTCCACATTTCTGCCGTGAGTAACAGAGGACAAAATACCGTTGATGCCCCGAAAAGTGGTCCTTATTAAATCCTTTATTTTAAGTTCACTTGCTTGCTTGCTTGCGCGCTTACGACCGTGCAAATCTTTCGGTCGTTTTTTAACCCACTTCCCGTGATCCAATCGAGCTGACATTTTGCACACACACTCGTTGTGCGTGACAATTTATTTTCGTGAAAACATTTTTCCAAAATTTTCCACTTTTTCGGAAAAAAACATTTTCATATTTAATTTAAACTACCAATGTGATAAAAATGAAACTCTTACTCAAGAAAAACAGAAATGAATAATAAAATAAAACCGATGCAACGCATATAAAGGATTTATAGTGAAAAACTTTGTTTTTACGGGTTAACTTTTTTATCAACCTCAGAAGGATTATGGGGTAATCCTATTCCCATCTCAGTTTGAACTTACATTTCATTTGCGAGTATGGTGTTTTAGACAAAGTGGCACCCTGGCTGGTAAACGGTGAAACGATAACTCTGTGGGTATAAATGTAAACAACTGAAATATAAACATTTGGTTAATTTTTGGCATGTGCATATTGAGTGAGCCACACTGTTTTCTAAGTGTCTGTGAACAATGTGCGTCATTGCAGCATGTCTCCGAGGAAGAATAAAACAATTGCCTGACATCTGATTGTTTCAAGAATGGTTCCAGAGAACGGAAGTCAGTGGCAATGTTTGTGGAAATGTTGCACGTTTCGTGCAACATGGAATCGCAGCGGGATTTTCTTAAGGAGGGGGTTCTTGTTTATTTAGCGGTTTGCATGTCGCCGTAATTGTTTAACGTATCCATTTGATGAACGTAATTGCCTGTGTTTCATTGCTTTAAGATTATACACATTAATTGTCGTTACGTCATCATACATTTTTGTGGTGGTAGTGGTGGGGGGGGCAGGGGAGTCGTATTTATAAAAACATGCATCTGTCTGTGTTGATAACAACGTATTCATAGAATTCATGAACATAAAAAAGACACTTGTATAAAGAACACACTTCTGAACTTTGAAAAACAAACAAAAAAGTAAACACAACCGATGATCACAAAAAAACATAATTGCTCGCAGAAATATAACTTGCGGTTAGTTTCTCTTGTTTTGATTTCCATTCTGGCATTATTTATACAAAGGGGGGGGGGGGTAGGGAGGGTGCACATGTTTTCTTTTTGAAAGAATGTCAAGCAGAAAGCTTCGTCCGTGCCAGGAGTCGGCCTTTGATGTGCAGTCGTGGGCCTCTTGTGAAGTTTCGTGGCGCAAGGTTTAAGCCGTCGCAAAGCAGCGTTGTGGTTTTTTTGTGTGTGTGTGTGTCGACTTAGCTTTTTTGGTGCCGTTCCAAACAAAACCACGGGGGAAAGTGCCCCTGGTTGCAACGTCTTGCGCAAGAGAAAAGGTCGCGTGCAGCCACCCGTGACGAACTCACAATGGCATGGGAAACGTGAAGGCAGGGTTGCGCCTTGAGGTTTTATTCCTCACTCCTCCCTCGGTTAAAATGAACGATGTCGCGTTTTGTTGCGACCTTCCCCACTTTAACTCGCTGCGACGCTCATGTCCACACAGGTGATGCAAGCCAAGAAGAAACTGTACTTCAAAGTAGACGATCAATGGACACACCCGTGCTGTGGGAATCCTTGACACGGTAAGCGCAAGGGTGCAGCCATCACCCATTATGGCTTTGACAGGATGCACCCATAGCAATGTTAAAGTGCACAATCCTTTATCTGAACCCCACCCCCCCCCCCCCTTGATATAACTCGCAAAAATGCACATATGTGGTGAATAAAATTAAATTGGGACGTAAAATTAAATAAAGAAAGTAAAACTGATTTATTTTTTATATTTTTTGGTTATGAACCAGGCGACCCAAGTTCGATTTTAGCTCACGGCCACTGCCAGTCAAGATTATCTGAGCCGTCCTGGGCCTCCTCTAGGTAGGCTCGGCCTAAAATGAGTACCTGGTGCCGTGTGTAAACATCGCCACTGAGGAGACAAAGGCGGCTGGGTGTGGTGCTGCCTGCCCACCCCCATGCCGACCTTCATAGGTGCTAGCTAACTGCACTTTCCCCAACAGTCTGTCAAGGCTATACGGGGGGATTTTTGTCTTTGGAGGCTTACAACGCAAAGAGATCGCGACCAGAGATGCATCTGCAGCATCTACTGCTCTGTACAGGCGAGATGAGAATGTTTAGAGGCGTCAAACTGATCCGCACTGATCAGGGTAAAACTGCGTACAGCTGAAACATCAGCCCAACGTTCCGGAAAACATGTCTCAACAAGTAAACCGTGTGTAGGTTAAACATGCGTTCGATAAAACAGCGCCAGGCAAATGTATGACTGACTGTAACTGTGCAATGGAACTCATCTCAAACATGCCTACATTACAATCAAATTCCATTATCGCCTGCCATTATAAGGAGCTGATAATTTGTAAAATAAAAAAATTAATGCCATCTCCAGGCACAGAATAATGAGAAACTAACACGATAGGCAGGCAACGTTGCTCGCGCTTTAAACCACTCACTTGTTTAATTAAACAAATTAACTGCTTCCGAAATATATTTTTAAACCCCTTCTCGTGTCTCTCAAAAATCCTCATGAGGCCTCAATTGGCATACTTGCCCTCTATATCCTACCTCTCAAAGGCACATGGCAATGCCGGAGATGTCACCAAGCCGTGCCCGTCACCTCCCGTCCAGCGGCACATGCAATGAGGGAGTTCAGACACGTTTTTTCCCCCTTTGTCCTTCCAAGTTCATTCTCAGAGCTGGAAATGTGCCAAGTTAAGTGGTGCACCGCATTTAATGTGGATTATTGCGCAGTTTGATGGTGGATCGGACTGAAACCATAATAATCACAACTCCAAGTAATTATCATAGGCGGCAGGCCTGCATTCGAACCCAGGGTGTGAGTAGTGACAGTTTGACGCCTCTGTCTGCCCCTCTGAGACCAACCGGCCACCAAATTTGTATTTTGCCTTTCAAGATGTGGTGGGCCCACGGCCAGACCTGGAAAACATTCCAGAAAAAAAAAACGAGTCACGTTGAACAGGCCCTCAAAGATAATCTCACTGTCGGTGCTATGGAGGGCACAGCTGTGGACAAGCTGGAGTTTGACCTCGATATTTGGGGGGGAGGGGGGAGGGGGTGAGGGGCAGTGCTTCGCTTTGTCCCTCACATTAGGAATCGCTGGTGTATTTCATTTTTTTTTAATCCTTTATATTAAGTTCTCTTGCTTGCTTGCTTGCGTGCTTGCGTGCTTGCTTGCTTACGACCGTGCAAATCTTTCGGTCGTTTTTTAACCCACTTCACGTGATCCAATCGAGCTGACATTTTGCACACATACTCGTTGTGCGTGACAATTAATTTTCGTGAAAATTTTTTTCCAAAATTTTACACTGTTTAGGGAAAACATTTTAAATATTTATGTACTAATTGCTTAATGGTGGCAGACAATCATCTGACCCATAGGTGGCAGCCATCTCAAGCCAGAGGACGAGAGGACTCTAGCCGCCACGCATATAAAGGATTTAAAGTGAAAAACTTTCTTTTTACGGGTTAATTTTTATTAATTGTAAACTCCTGAAAATAAATTAATAAAGGTGTCCAGTATGTAGAGGGAGGGGGGGGGCTGCTCCCCCCCCACACTCCACCCATGGCCCTGTGTTTATTTGAGTAAAAACAGCCCAAGATAGATCACAGCCCATGTAATGAGGTACGAGGGGAACTGCAGCGGAAATAATTGGAATTACATCGAATGCCGTGTTAAACAGCAACGTGCCATTGTGCCTGAAGACGAAACTCCTTCATTAGTGCACGGTACACATAATGTAACTCATTCGTATGCAACTTACCATGAACATGTTGACTAACGGCAAAAATAAACACTCCGTACGTATGTTGAGCTACTTTCGCACCGTACGTAGCCACCACATCTTGAAAGGCATATCTCATTGCCATTCATATTCATAGCAGCAACACCATCGCATAGTCGCCTACTCTAGGAGGAACTATGGATGGGCTGGGCGGTATAAATAAGCACACTCTGGGACCAAGTCCTGAGCCTCAAAGACGGGAAGGAGGGAGCAGCAACGGCGGGGGGCTGGGGGGTGACCCTCCTGCCCCCCGCAATGCTAAGGGCCTAAGGCAACAGAGCCAATTCCACTCCCTTGAAAGCAACAGGTTGCACTCCTCGACAATGTCTTGCAACGTCAAGGCTCCGATCCTCCGGCATACGGCCCGCTGCACCATGCAGCGACATTATCAGATGCTAATTAGCATTCTGTTTGGCCCACTTTGCAACCGGTGACAGCGAGAGTCAATACCGACAGTGGCAGCAGCAGCAGTAGCAGGCTCAAGTGGGACACGTGCTCACGCAGGCATTTCTGTTTCGTTTTTTTTATTTTCTTCCAGAGATTATCTCAGCCAGACCGAGAGCTCGGAATGCGATACGCATTTGCCACCTTTCTGCTAAATTTGGCGATCGCACCTCCAAGGCCGAGTTGCACCATATCAAAGGGAGCTCAACTGATAAATCCAATAATGCGCGATGAAGTTTATGGGGTGCTGAGGTGGCGAGATGTTGACTAGCTCGCCTGGTATACATGAGGTCGTGGGCTCAATCCCAACCCTGACGCCTGCTGCTCTATATTTGGAGTTGCGGTGTGTCTCTCTCCCAGTGGTCGCGTGGATGTTTATCCCGGCCCTCCGGGTTTTCCCCTCCACATTTAGAAACGTGCTTAGAGAGTATCTAGCTGTTATTTATGTCCACATGATAAGCCACCTCGTTGAGCTATGATTTGTGGTCAGAGCTATATAGCTCAGTGGGCCTTACCTAGTTAAATAAAAATAAAACGTTTAAAAATAGATTACGTAATTTATTTTCAGCTGCTTTAAATACATTTGTTCCTATTTCTGTCTCTGTGTAGTTCCAAAGATGCATCTCTCCACGCTTTGTGCACTTTTCTGGGCCATATGTCAAAGCAGTTGGTACTCGTCGATTAAAAAAAAAAGTTCCTCTTCAGGCGTGGGTGGGGCTACGCCCATTTTAAACCTTTAAAAACAATTTGCCTCTAGAAGCTCACCCCTTTTCCTGATGATGACTGCTTGTGTTGCCATCGAAACGTCGTAGTTTTTTTCTTGAACCTATCTACGTGACTTCACCAAAAGACCCAAAATAATATTAATTCCTGCAGTCACGAAAGCTTTAAGTCAAGATTTAATGAATGAGTGACCCCATTCAAACCACAGTGACCGTGCTGGACAGAGCCCATGGAGAATGAAAAACGAAACGATGCTGTTATTCAGCTTGTCATGTCACATGGCACCCATGCTGTCACGGTTAAACAAGATGTGGCCACACTGTGGAAGCTGTCAGCTAGGCATGTACATTTCTGACAATGGAGATGCTCTAATCTGTGGAAAGCATCTGAAGTGAACAAGGATGGAAATATACGTGTTTGGCAATGTGTGTTCTCTTCGGTGTAGCGGTTAGCGTGCTGCGCTACAACCCCGGTGAGTACGATTACCGCTCACCACCAATAACAGTGGTGATTATTTGAACCGGTTCTGGGCCTCCCCTATGTCTACTCAGCCTCAAATGAGAACCTTGCCATGTCGGTACTAGGGAGATAAAGGCGGCTGGATGTGGTGCTAGCCACCCACCCCCTAGTGTGCCGTGCCGGCCTTCATAGGTGTTCGCTAACAGCACTTGCTCAAATTGTTTGTTGAGGCTATACAGGGGATCTTTGTCTCTTCCCTGTTTGATTGGTCGATTGATGTACTTGTGAATATCAAGTAGTTCACAATCCAAAATGTAATTGTATTAAATGGTGGCATATTTTATCTCGCTGAAATATGATGCCGCTCATTCTTTAAAAAAGATATTCACATCTTCACCTGTCATCTTTATAAAAAAATAAATTATACACGTGTTTTTAAACACCGCACATAAATATTTTCATTTCACGGCTGTTACAAATAAATCCGGCGAATAACGTGCTTCATCCCGAATACAGTTTGTTTTGGGTTAGATCGCTTAAATATAAATGTGTCGTTAAACCCGCCACCACCCGACACAGCCAATTAGTAATGTTTGCTGTGTCGGCTGTGTCGGCTGTGTCGGGTGATGGCAGGTCTAATGACACATTTTTATTTACGCAATCAGGCTAAAAAAAAAAATCTGTATTATGGATTATATTGTTCGCAAAAGCTTACTACGTGTCAAACGTGATTCAGCTAATTGTCTATTTGCAAGATCCGATCACTTGCGCATAAATGGCATATCACCATTTGCTGCAAGGTTTTTTGAAGTTCCAGATTATTGCCACCCTCTGCCTGGCTTGAAGAGGGTTGCTGATTATGCCCCAAAGGGGTTCCATACATCACACTGACAGACCTTGATGAATGTGAGATTCCTGCAGAACACGTACGTGGATTGAATGAGAATGGCATGCGGGAACATCTTTTCGCCAACGGAACAGGAGACGTGGCTTTAAATTCCACGCACATTCGATGCAACAGCATTAAGCTGCAGAACGCGAGTTGTTTTCTTGCATTTTGCAGCTCAATGTGTTGCACGTTGCCGTTTCACATTCCTGCTTGACCAGTGACCAGGTCACAGATAGAACACGTAAAGGTTAAAGACGTTTATAGAAAACATCGCAAAGCATAAACACCATTATCAGTAACTGAGATGATGCACATTAACAGCGTTCCCACCGCCGATGCATCCTACTGCTGCAAAACCAAACACAACAATAATGTTACGTTGCGATTTTCAATGCACGTGAGAAATGATAGGTGACTACCACACCCCATCGGTGACCGGTCTACGCTGTCATTTGTTTGCTCTTGCCAATGGTATTGAATTTTTGCAGCCCGTAAACACTTATAAATATATTCTCATTATCTGCAATTTACATGGAAAATGGAGAAGAGCACTGGTGATGTCCCGGGAGAGCCCTGCTATGTATGCTAGCATTATTTCAATCCATATAGATTACTTTATCAGGAAGCTAAACCCTCCAAACGGTGGCACATTGACAAAAATCGAAAAATCAATGTCCTCATGTTGCTGGTGTCGGCAGGATTTTTTTTTTGCTCTTTGAAAGCCGGTCAAGTGTGTTGGGGTGGTGACAACAATGGACCTTGAGGAATGTTAACACAAACGACATGTGGGAACGCATAATGTGTGTACGTATATAGAATTAATTTCGTACCGTACGTAGGCAAACATGCTAATTGGATGTGCGGGGGGGGGGAAGGACAACAAACTAAACACGACAAAAGCTGTTTTGAAGAAATTCGTTTTCAAATTAAGTGCATAGCTCCAGCGGCTTCCTAATATCGGAAGGAAGAGAGCGTTCCAGACGGCCTTTGCGATGGTCACAACACCGAGGAGAAGCACAGTCTCCCCCTGCGTCTAGGAACACGGAACACCTCGAGTGCTGGTGAATCACCAGGACGCAGAGTGTGACTCTGCATCGTGATGCAGCCATCAATTAGGTGCCCGCACACTCACCCGCCAGGGCTTTCTGTGCTCTGACACTTGTCTCCGTCTTGGAACTCTTTAAAATAAGGCTCGGATTTTGTCCAGACATGGCCAAAGCCACACACGTTGCTGCCTTGCTGACATCTCGGGGCCAGGGAAGGTTAATTAATGTTTTCAGTTTCTCAAATCCCTCAAGATGCCACAGACTCGCAGGGCCATTCTCTCCTCCTGTAATGAAGGCTGAAAGAGGGAGTGTTTTCTTTTTTTGTATGAGCCGTTCTTGTCTTCTTTGTGTATTTATTTACAGTTGTCTAAAAGTGCCGTGTGCCACTGAGTACTCCACATGAAAGCACAATATACAGCCGCTTTTGTTTCAGCAATTTAAAATAAGCCTGTAAGGAAAACTATTCTGCTCTTTAAAAAAAAAGTAAACCCCGAACATTTTCACAAGTCATCTTAACCTGGCAAACTTGAGTTTGATTCCTGAACACTACTAAGATCGATAGTAAACTGGTCCTGGATTTCCCCTTCAGAAATTCACACTAACCCACCTGGTGAAGTATGGTCTAATAGCCCACGTGACCGACATGGTTCGGGGAGGTCTTCATCCAGCAGTCGATTGACAAAGGGCTGTAAGTTAGTCTTCAGTTCATTGTGGATGGACCCAATAATTTGTCTACAAGATCCTTTTTTGATACATCGTGCAGTATATGCGATGTGCACAATACAACTCATAATGCACTCTACAGCATTCACTGACACATGAACTTGTGTTGCATGGTAGTAAAGTTAATCCGAATTTTCCCGTTTTCTGGAAAAGTTGACGATTTGTGTACGAGATTGTCACAAGTATTTAAATTGCATGGCGACCACAAAACATTTTCAACCAGCGAAGTGTCCTCACTCCAGCACAATTCCCTGTGCTTCCGTGCTTCGTGGTTATGTCAAACACCATCCGTGACTGAGCACAGAATGTGTACCCTTTGCACACATTTAAAAAAGACAGTTGGGTGTCTCGCTCCGCGTGTGAGAGGTGACTAAACCCTGCTGTGGATGCGTAGGTAGTCCAAGCTGTTCCTTATGTAATTGGTCCGACATAACATTAAATTAAACGACAAACTATATATTTCTTATTTTACCAGCTATGGTTCACTGAGCTATGTAGCTCTTGTTCAGAAGCGACCTGGCCACAAACGATAGCTCAACGAAGTGGCTTATCACGTGGAAACTGACAACACCCAAACACTATAAGCGCGTGACGTTGATTCTGAATGTGAAGGAAAAAAACCGGAGGACCCAGAGAAAAATCCACGCGACCACGGGGAGAGAGACACGCAAACTCTAAATATACAAGCGTCAGGGTCGGGATCAAATCCACGATCTCCTGTATACCAGGAGAGGTAGTTAACATCTCGCCATCGTGGCGCCCCACACTATGCACAGTGTGGCAGGGGCATCAGTCCAGAAATCCTCGGCAAATCCTCTTTCACAATATTGCAGACTGTCGGAAGTGTAGTGCTGTCTCATATTTTGGATTAAAATTGCCATGGCTCTCTTTGGCAAGGTTATTGATCGTGTAGTGCAAAAATTAACCTTATTCACCCTCTCTAAAAAATAGAAAGTGGCTTTGGTTTTTTAAAGGAAAAATAATCATATATGTAATCAAATATAAAAAAAAACATTTTCAGCACGATTACTTTAACTTTCAAGGACATTTTAAAAGAATGTTTTAAAATAATATTTTTTTCTCACATTTGTAAAAGGCTGTCCAATCTCTATGTTGTCACTGAAATTGTTTTTTTGGGACCAGTACTCCATCTCTTTCTTCATCCCTCTTGACCCCATTTCTGGCTCTGACACCACTGACCTCTCCATCCTACCTGACCAGACAGAGAATCACATCAGCAGAATCTCTTGCATCTCCTTGGACCTTTTGTCCTGCATTCTCTGTGTCTCTTTAAGGGGTGTTTTTTTGTGCCTTTCATTGCCCAGCCTTTTCACTGTGACGTCCCACAACGCTCCACGCTTGCCCTTCTCCATTACGTGATTTACCTCCGCAAATACATTTCCAAAAATCTTTCCACTTTTGAGCTTTACAAAAATGAGATGAACAGAGCGGGCAGCGGCGATCTTAAGTAAAATGAGTGGTGATTTAGACAAGGACTCTGCACAGCACGGAACCTGACAGGATATATGTTAGGCATTGGCGCAATGGCTCGGAACAAATTACGCAAAAAGTCATAATGATACAGGCAAAGCCATCTTACACTGGCAAATATTCATTGACTCACTACATTGTCATCGATCCTGCTGAACCTCTTCAGGAACAAATCATAACTTAGGCCCATTGTCAATCCACTGCTGGATGAAGGCCTTCCCACGTTGCCTGTCGTGGGGTTTGTTGTTTGGCCATACTTCACCACGCTCTTCAGTGGTGAAGGGGGTGCATGGCACCAGCGCCGGCTCAAGAAATCACTCGCCACTAACGTTAGCCATGGCTAGGAATCTAACTCAGGTTCACTTGGGTTCACCGTGCAGTGTGAAAGCCACTGCGCCACCGCTCCACTCCCTTAAGAAATATGACAAGCAAACAAAATTAATTCCAACTTCCTATGGCACAGAGCAGCCTGTATCCATGGCAACCACCGCTAACTGATAACCTCCCACAAAGTAGTACTTATTTTAATGACTCCAGAGAGATTGTGGGCAGGGTTGATCTGTGGTTGAAATATAAAATTGCAGCGTTACGATTGAGCCATGGAGTCATGTTTTTTTTTATGGATGTATCATTGCTGTAAATGGTCAAATAAACATTCGCATTAGGCCTCGGCAACGTAAGGTAATTTACCATTTTTACCAGGTAAAAGGTTAAAGGGTAAAGGTGTCGACCATGCCAAGGGGTAAGGTAAAGGGTAGGGTAAAGGTAGTATGGAAGAATTACCCGGTAGGGTAAAGGTAGCGCAAAGTATTACCCGGTAAATACCCTGTTAACTGCTCGCTAATAGCTCCGTGGCGCAGTCCGCGGCCTCCATTTGAAATTGTAATCATTGATGTCGGACCAGATGGAGATGGACCACGTTCTTGAGGTAGAGGATGAGCTCAAGGATGCCAGCAACGGCATTTCCGGGGTCGCTGCGAACACCAATAGAAAGAGGCAGCGGCACGCGTTCCCGTGGGAGCACACGCACGATTGGATGGAGGGTGATCCCCGTGTGCATCAAGGAAAGCGGTAATACGTGCACTGCCGCAAGTGGTTTTCCTCCCACACGAACACGTCGGGGTGGAAAGCCCACCTCAAGAAGCACAATGTGCTCGCCCCAGGCAGCGAGGTCAGGACGTCGGCGTCGGCGAGCTGCCTAATGCAGCAAACACTGAGACAGCCAGCAATCCCGGATCACCTCCCGGTAAAGTTTGAGAACGCGGTGGTTTATTTTGTAATCCAAGGTGCAATCTCTTTGTGAGTCGCCGGCAGCAACAAGTTCAAGACATTGACGCAGGGATACGAGGGCCCGTCGACCCGCACCGTCATTCACAGGATTATC
The DNA here is from genome assembly GCF_015708825.2 of Lethenteron reissneri. Lineage (NCBI taxonomy): Eukaryota > Metazoa > Chordata > Hyperoartia > Petromyzontiformes > Petromyzontidae > Lethenteron > Lethenteron reissneri. Next base: position 3,849,499 of record NC_083801.1, read on the forward strand.
GAGCTTCATGCCATCATGCTGCCCATTGTTGGGGCGTTCTTCTCCAACCTGGACATTCGCCATGCTCACTCACCATCGACGGGTTGTCGAACCACAACCTGAAGGGATTTTGGATAGTCACGGTGCACTGGATCGACACCAAATCTGGGGCGTCGAAATCCATGCTGCTGACGATCATCGATGTGCAGTCCGGAAGGGGTGTCGGCAAGTGCATTGGGGCCGCTCTGTTTGAGCACCTCCAAAGCCTCGGGCACAATGTCTCGACCAAGCTGCTCGCTGTCACCAGCGACAATGGCTCCGACGCGAACAGTGCTGTCAAGACGTTGTTCGCCCTAGTCAATACGGACGCCGGATATGTGCAGTTGCGGGTTTGCCACCAATATTCGCTGCACATATCATTCGGTCCAGATCGGCGTCGTCCAAGTTCTCAAATTGATCAAGTCGACCAACGCCGAACTGCGCTGAGGTACTCGTCAATATCAGGCGCAGCAAGGTCGTCTGGCAGTCGTACCACCGCGTGGCCGAGATCGCCAAACTCGCTAGCAAGGAGCCGACGTTTGACATGGGCGACGATGCCATCAAGAAGCGTGTCGCATTGGACATTATCATTGCGCGCTTCCGGGATGCGATCAGCGTTGTTGCTTTCTCTGAACTGCAGTGGGCATGACGGCATTCCTGCGAATGCCGCACCAGGTCATAACCTCGTTATCGGCGGACCGCAAGTCGACATTGGATCTCGTGCCGGTGACGATGATCCGTTATTGCGATCGTGGTGAAGCCACTTTTAGAGCGATCGATGAGTCCTTGACCGCGATGGGGATAAAGGCCGAGCTGGTGCTGTACCAGGAATTCCTGGTTCAGAAACCCACCATTGTGGCATCCTATTTGTATCCACAGCTGCCGAAAACGACAGACCCAGACGAGCTGGCTACGCTGAAGGCCACGATCCTCTCGTGGATCACGGTCGGCTGCCTGAAGGTCCCGTCTAACCGGGCCGGAGTGGCGCAGGATCTTATTCTTTGTCGTTTGTCCGAGGACGACGGCAATGACGAACTTGATCAGGTTGCTGATGAGATCGTCATCGACCAAGACGACTGGGACGAGGAGGTTATGGAGGACGGTGTCGTTGACAGCCTCAACGCTGAAATCGAGAGCATTCTATACCAATAAAGTACTCTACCTCACATTAATCCTGTTGTCTGGTAATTACCCTGTAATCGGGTAATTTCTATGGGGTAAGTGTAAAAGGTAGGGTAAATGTAGGCTCGTTGTCTTTACCTTACCTTGCCGCGGACTATTCGCATATTACATCTATATAAATTAATAAAGCATAATATGACAATCTAACGTACAGTATACCCTAAACACACACATTACAAACATGAGTGATATGTTTGCAGTAAACTTAAACAATGTGTTTGCATGCACAACGAAAACATTTTTACATGTCAGCTGCACACACAGCCTGAAAGCACATTCCGTATATTTATGAAACACATCATATTCCGAATATAACCTTTCATGCAAACATATTGATTGCTTTCTTGCATTGCAGCTGCAGCCAGAACTGCCGCAAACATGATCCCAGCCAGCCCTTCTCCATCATCAGTCTCCCTCTCATGAGAACTGACAGAAATGCAAATTAATTGGAAGACTGAAAACATTACTACTATAATCAGCCAAGAATGTCTGTTTGTGTGTAACGCGTGTGATGTCATTACAGATGCCGCACCCCCCCCCTCTCCCCTAATGAATATTCATGAGCGGGTGGATTTTTACACTCACTCGAAAGAAGGTCGAGTGTAAATAATTTTTTTCGCAAATTCACTTCTTTATTGAAAGTGAATCTAATAAATAATTCTACGCAGCAACAAAGTAGATTTCGTGTCTTTATTTATTTCTTCAGCACTTGAGACAAAAGGTAAGTCTTATTTATGCTTCTACATTATGGAAAAATAGACATTTCTCGGTGATTTTCAGATATTGTATCGATTTACAATTAATTGCAACCCCAGCGACCGAAGGCAGAAGAGAATAAAGTATCAAAGCAGTGAATTTGAGCAAATTTAAGGTCAGTTATATACAGTGCTACAGTGACATGAAGTTAGGTGTTTCATAACATAGTTTTGTGCAAGAATCACTGCTATTAAATTTCACAAGATACAATTATACGTTTTTTTGTAAATATTACAGCTTCCGTCCTAGGACGGGCAAAATGCTAGTTGTAAATAATCACTCTCTCGCCATGGTTACACACAAATGGTTGGACTCGTGTTGGAACTATTACCAACAATCACATTCTTCAGGAAAGCCTGTTAAGTGTCAAAATTCGTTACTTCTTTTCTCTAAAGGAATGTGAAGGACATTTCTTATTTCGCATTTTTACGTAATATTATAATAGATATCCCCTAATCGACTGCTTTCAATGCCTGGTTGGTGTCACAGGTGAAAATGATGATAGTTTCACATGCCATAAGGTCGCTGTTTCGGTGAACTTAAAAAAAAAGTTAATTACAAATAATATATTTAGTTATTTCGGTCACTGAGGGTTAAATAAAATCTGTATGTGTCAGAGGTCTGGACTTAGTCAGGAAATGTTGAGGTTTCCAGAGAGCTTGAAATAGCCTCGCTGACTCGGGCATATTCCCAAACGGGCTACATTCCTTCCAGAATCAGAATCTTTATTTATTCCTGGAGAAATCCAATGAGCTATGAAGCTCTTTGCTTTCTTCACAGATGTCCGGTAGTTTCACAGCTGTCCATCATCCAGCTTTGTGTGTGTGTGTGTTTAGTTAGTTGTCCTTCCCCTGCACCTCCGATAATAGCGTGGCTGGCTGCGTCCAGTGCGAAAGTGGTTCAACATACATACACATACATAGATACACCTATCCACACGGTCACAGGGAGCTGCAACAAAGACCTGCTGCTGATGTTGCTGCTACAGCTGCTGCGACACGTGCACACAACATATCATGAGAACCCCCCCGCCCCGCTTCATGAAAGGACCAAGGCAAGATTGGAGTTGATGAGTTCACGTCCACCTACGACCAATGTGGTGCACTGCATCGCGTGCAGAAAGGATTCCCCTGCCATGTACGTCGGTGAAAGCCAGAGAAGGCTGACAGACGCTTGAGGAGTGTTGCCATTGCCAACCTCGCTTACACAGTCGTGGGAAATGTGATGGCCGCAGGATACAGCTTCTCTGGCACGACTATGAGCGATGTTCTCCAATCGGATTCATTTCGACTCCGAATCGACACGACATCCTGATTCTAATTCAAGGCCTGACCTGTGAAGGACAAGATCCCTGACATGCAATATCCCGGTGTCTACAAACTAAGGTGTATCTGCGGCAGCAGTTATATTGGGGAAACTAAGCAACATGTCTTGGACCGTGTTTGTGAGCATAAGGCAGATTTGAAACACAGTAGGACCAACACTTCTGCCGTGGCTGATCATTATTTTAATCCGGCTGGCTCACACGAAATTGATTTCTCTAAGACGATGGTACTTTGCAAGCCCACTGGCTATCAACAAAGATTCGTTCATGAAGCCATCCATATATACAGACATAGACACAATTTCAACCAAGAGGATGGTACAAATTCAGCAATCATTGGAAAAATGTCATCAACCACTTAAGTCATAACTTGTTGAATGTTTCATCATTAGACCTCGTTTGCCAGTACCAAAATATAATAATAGGGTTTTTCCCATTTTTTCTGGCAACAAAACCTTTTTTTACAAGGATTCATGTCTGCATTAACCACAATACTTGCAGTCAAAATGCAAACAAAAAACATACTATGACAATATATGCATTGTTCTTGAAACTGATTGGTCCACACCAAGGGACGTATGTTTTTTTGTTTGCATTTTGACTGCAAGTATTGTGATTAATGCAGACATGAATCCTTGTAAAAAGGTTTCAGTTTTGTTGCCATAAAAAAAGGGGAAAACCCCTATTATTCTTGTATGTTTTCTTGTCACCTTCCATTCCTTTCTTGTCACCTTCCGTCCTTCACCTTGGTACTCTCTGACCCCAGGGCACATATGCCCCGCCCACTTAGCTCTGACATCAGAACGCTTGTACCACGTCCATTTTTGAACCCTTATAAAACGGTTGCCTTCAGTGACTTTCCCCCTTTTTCCTCCTGAAGACGATCGCTTGTGTTGTGATCGAAACGTCGTAGTTTTATAAGTTATTTTTACTTTATTACAATTTTTTCTATCTACGTGACTTCACCGAAAGAACCAAAGAACATAGATAGATCATGTGTAATGTTGATATTGTACTGGTGTGGTGGCGCGATGGTGTTTTCGCACTGCGCTATGAAAATGCACGTGAGTTTGATTCCAGGTCACGGCTGACATCGGTGCGGAGTGACATCTGGTGTCGTTCCAGGGACATCGACGGGAGCCCTTCATCCAGCAGTGGATTACAGAAAGACTGAAAACAAAGATTATTATATTCATTTAATATTCCCGTTCATGTAACTTCTAAAAACAGTCATACATTGTGGTCCTTGACTCTAATGAAACTTAAAAAAAAGCAAAATAATTGCAGTGGAGCCGCACTTGTTAAAGCAATTATGGAGAGCAGAGAGCTCTTTAATCCACAATGTTTGTTGTTGGAGGCAGCTGGGCTGGCAAATAAGGCAGATTGCACAAAATCTTTTGAGTTATTGAATATCTAATTAAGTATTTACATGTCTGGCTTTTCCACAGAAAGGGATGTTTACTCGGAGCCAATGAACTGGAATAGTACACTCGCGGCGTAATCTCTTATGTAAAGTGGTAAGTCCTGCAGCATGACATCACAGAGGACATTAAGATTTTGCCCAACAAAATTGCACTGGAAGCAGAGTCAGGTGCCACTTATTCTCATTCAATGGGGGGGGGGGGGGGCATCAATCACATCGCCCCAGTTAGCAGAATGTGTGGATAACGCAACGACGGCCTTCTTCGGGAACGGAGGTGGCCCAGGGGCAGACTGAGACTGACCTGGACGCCCAGCGTTGAGGCTGATCTCAGATGTCACAACCTCGGCGACCTGCGCTGGGCAAGGCATCGGGCGCAGGACGGCATCTCGCGAGGATCGTTTACACCAGGGCCAAGGTCTGCGACTGATTAAGAACCGCCTCTTTGCCATTCCGATGACGTACGTGTACACCATCAGTTTTTCTTCCGATTCCGGTCTGATGATATAAACGAAAATGAAATAACATATCGAGGCTCCCACAAGGCAATGCGGGAGGGCGTGTGGCACTGTTTGGCACCAGCTATTGTCGAGTACGGTCGTGTCGCTACGATTCTCTGCAGTGAGTACAATGTCTTTAAAAACAACGGTATGCCCCTCAAAATATAATTCATATTGAAACGATTGCGCGTTCCAAGATTCAGCGGTTAACTGGACACCCACCCTGCAACTTACAGACGTCTCAGAACGGGAAAGGATTAACTGCTTAAGTTGTATAACCTGAATGATAACATTTCTGCCGAAGATACAATGCATCAAAACTGTGATTAAACTTGTTTTTTTAAAGAAAAAAATGCAATAAAGAACGCATTGTTACATGCAATTTTTTTTACTGTATTCAGAAATTGTAATTACATCAAAAGCGTGCTAATAACAACAATCGCATCCTTTACTTATCTCATTAGCAATGACGTTTGGCTACTGTTGTGTTTAATCAGATCGTGCAACAGCGGGAGTTTTCATTCAAGATGTGTATCTTGAATGCATTTTCAACTTTCCCAGCATTTCATGGTGGATTATGGCATTCCAGTTTCTGTAATATCTGTTATAATTTCTGCTGTGATTATGTCATTAGACTCGCAATGCAACCATAGTGACTGCATGTGATTGAAGCGATGCATCTTATGGTGCACTGCACTTTTATTCATAAACGGGGATTACACACGTTCATCGTTGAGGCTTTGAAGCAATGTGTTTATCAACACCGGCGTTAAGTGATGATCTTCAAGTTTCCCATTTTTTTCTACTTGATACGTTTCTTTCCTAGGCGTCATGTGGCTCACGATCAAAAAGGTCTGTACGGGTTAGAATCTCGGTCTGGGGACCTGCTCAGTCAAAACACCCTTCCAGCATTGAGAGGTTGAGTACCGTTTCGTGGGAAGTCAAACATTCGTTATCCCACAGAGAAACGAACCATTGCCCCCTAGAAAATTGAGATTCCCACCAGTTGGCTCAAAGCCAACAACAGCTACAAGCACCGTACAACACTGTACAATATTCTTTCATGACCAAGCCAAGAGTAATGTGACCAACTTTTCATCAAAGTGTCTGTGTAGCATCCCGAACTGAGCAATCATTTTGTACGTGAATAATTAGCGCGAGCAAATAATTGCAACTATGCGAATGAATTGGAGTGCCAGTATTACTAAATTGATGACTTACAGAAATAATTATTTTTAAAAATTAGGTGCAACCCTTTGCCCATCAATGTTGGATGAAGGCTTCCATATGCTGTACCAGTCATGGCCATTATTCAGAACCGCAGAGAGTGGAGTCAGGTGGAGCAATTTGCTCCAGGCCTGAGATCTGAGAGGGCTTGATAAGGACTAAGGGGGGCTCAGAGGGGGCTTCATATGGTATCTCGATCCTGTGCCTTCAAAAACCTGTGGGGTTTTTTTTACCATACCTCACACTCATGGTCATTGTAGGTTAATTAAGGAGTAGTGGCCCAGGACTGATTCGGATATCGCTCGGCAACTGATGTTAGCCGAGCGAGGGAATTGAACCGAGGGCACAAGGTTTATAGTACAGGGGTGGAGTGGTGGCACAGTGGATAACACACTGCACCATGAATCCAGCGACCTCAGTTCCTCACTCAACCAGAGCGAACATCGGTGGCAATTGATATCTAAATGGGTCCTGGGCACCACCATTTCTCTCCTTCGCCAACCCACACTGACCCGCGTGGTGATGTACGTTCAAACAAGCCCTATGAATGGCCTACATGACTTGGGGAGTCCATCGTCCAGTAGATCTACAGATATACATTAAGCTATATCATCTGCATAGTGTTTCCATTTGAAGAAAAACATAATATGTTAATGTTTACAATCGCATGGCTTAACTACTTGTGCAAGCATATCACCAGCAGACGGGTCATTAAGAAGGCAGGAGGGTGGGAGTATATGGGAAAGCATCTCTAATGAGTGCCTCACTGCAAACAACATGGGTCGTAATTTTGTCTATTAAATATCACTGAAGACTGTATGCTATTTCACAATATTTATTATAAACTATTCATCATGGCTCCCCATTATAATTTTTTAAACAGTTATTTCAAAGTTATGTTAAAAGAGTAAATATATTACAGATGTTCTAGTAAAATGTTTACCTACTTGCATATAGTTAAACGTTAATTATATAGCAGTGTAACCTCTGTAAATTATTACTAATAGCCCTTGCAAATGAAACATTTTACATGAAATAATAGCAAAACACTGTAAATTATGGGAAAATGTATTCTCTCTCATAGATAATATTTAACATGTGTTTATCATTTTCACTGCAGATTGGTATTACAGCTGGTATCGGTTTGTACTATTAAAACAGTAACTTAAATATGCAGTTGATGGGGCAGTGAGCTAATGTCTTACACGCCCACAGTTGAGAACCCAAAGCCAACCCTTTGGTAGTCAAACAGATTCCCATGCATAGCAATTTGAGCGGTCAGCCCGAGCCATCGATGACGTAACAACCTCACAGTGCATGGGGTTGTGTCAAGCCTCAGTTCACATGCGAAGTGGCATACGTGGAGTTGATTTTCTCACGGCAAAAAAGATCCACTGGCTGGAAACTTTCCATCACCGAAGTCTTTTTTTGTTGTTGCGACTCACGAGAAGGCTGCATTGGCGGAGTGGCACGGAGCGCAGGTCCACCCACTGCAAACGCAAGCCGATCATAGAATGATTGGCATGGCGAGAGTACTCCACCGCGGTGCCACGTCGTCACGACTCAATGCCTGCTCACAGGCACGGCCAACCAATCAGACTCCAGTCGCAAGTGCGCGTGTGCGCACGCGCGTGTGTGTATGTATGTATACGCAGTGGGGGAGCGGTAGTGGATCGGTTAGCACGCTGCGCTACGAACCCGGCGAGCCGAGTTCGATTCCCGCTCACGGCCAACATTAGTGACGATTGTTTGAACCGGTCCTGGGCCTCCCCTAAGTCGACTCAGATTCAAATAAGTGCCTGGTGCAGTGCGTACATATTGCCACTGGGGAGACAAAGGCGTGGATGCTGGCCACCCCACCCCCTCGTGTGCCATTACGACATTCATAGGTGCTCGCTTAGCAGCACTTGCCCCAACAGTCTGTTAAAGCTATACGGGGGATCTTTGTCTTTGTGTTTGTATGCACAGGATTAGCGAAATGCATTTGCTCGGAACAGAATCAGAACCAAAAGATGGAGCGAGCCCCTGGTCCTCACCTTCATTCGTGACTCTGTTTGGGAATTCCTCATGACTATGAGGGGATCCGGCGTCTCAAAGCGCATCGCAAACAGTTTGCAATTTACATCACTTCTTATCAAACAAAAAACATTTAAAAGGGAACCCTCGCTGGCAGTTGTCCCTTCGGGCAGACGGTGACTCAGCACCTGGCCCGCAATGGGACATTTAGACTGCCATTGCTATGTGCAATCCAAAATTTGGAGTAATTTGCAGGAAATCTAATTAGAAAAAAAATGGAGGCGTGACGCTTGCATGCATTGGTCGACGTGTTTCAAACGATGTCACCGGATCCTTGAACAGCCACTGTGAACGCTGGATGCGTTCACAGTTTCACGGTTCATGAACCCGCAGCATTAAGCAGGGCTGCCGCCAGGGTCGAACCGCGAACCCTCTACAGCAAAGGCAGCGAATGTGCTCCCACCGGGTCGTGCCACTTCCTCCGCGGAAAAAAAAATGCATCGGAAGCTTACAACATTGTGGCAGTAATTAATTAATACACTCCTCAGGCAAGGTCAATAGGTAAACGTATAATTGTTGGCAAATCAAAAATAAATCCAAACAATTAGGGCCGTCGTGCATTTCCGAGTAGTGCAAATCACGTATCTGTAAACTTTTTTTTTCCGCAACAAACGGCACAACACAAGTAATAAATAACACTTATCGCATTCATTGAATTGAGCAAGGTTATATCATAATCACAGCCTACTCATGCCATGAAAACAACAACAAATATTGATGCCTTGTATCAAGACGGCAATGAATAAATAAGCAACGAACGAGGCTGTGATATTGGTGTTGCAGTCACGGTATGAGAACCAATCAGGAGTCTTCTCTGCTGCTGGCGTCCGAACACTTGTGGTGAGGGCTCTGGGACATGTGTGTTTTGGTAGAGCTGCGTAGGGCTGAACGATTAATCGATTTCAAATCGAAATCGCAATTTGAAACAATGCGATTAGCAAATCGCAAAGTCTGCGATTTTTTCCCGATTTGAAAAGTCCTATTACTTTCAAATTGGAATTGTTTTATTTGTTATTGTTCTAACTTTATTTATTAAACTTCAAAATTGTTCTGTTTGATTGTTCTATTTCAATGAAAACATTTTAATAAATAACATCTTGGATGCAATTCATATATTTGTTGGAAGCAATTCATATATTTTTTTAAAGTTCTCATCCTTGCATTAGAATATATGGAGCAGTTCATATTTTGATGGTATCATGTGGTAATGCTTTTAAATCTATTACACAGTGAATATTGAACTGAAGCTTGACTTTTTAAAAATGTAATCGAATATCAAATTGCAATATCTGTCAGACAAATATTTTCCCCAAACCGTTCAGCCCCAGAGTTGTGTTCTTCATTGCAAGGCCCGTGGGCCCCCTGGTGGCCTTTAGTGTGGCCACTGGGGTGCAGCCCCTGGCAATACACACAAGTGAAAACAACCCCCATCATCATCGTGTTGTGCTGTCATTCCCCAATGGTTTCAAAAGTGTGGCTGGTCCTCACGCTGATGCCTTATCGGCGACAGTAGCCCCTCTCTTAAATTTTGTGAAAAATACTGGTACAGGGAGGGTGTGGCTGCCTTAGGGAAATCGTCTGTCGTATTAACGCGAATAACAAACGTTCTCTGAAAAATAACCTTTGTCTGTTCGCGAAAACACCGTCGTGTACCGATAACGAATTAAACTGGCCTTGTTAAATATCGCCATAAAATCTGGCTGCCATTGTCTTAAATTGCCAACACGTTAGTATGATGGTTCGATCGGCTCCAGGTGACCTTATTCACGTTAGTCTAAGCACTGTTGTGTGTTTAACAAGAACACGTTTTAAATCTATTTGGAACAGCGTGCGTGCAAGGTGTTTCATGCAACTGAATTTCTCATATTAGAGAAACATGGATGGGAACGTTGTTGCAAGCAACATCATTGCACCAATATTCTACGGCTTAGCTGAAGCTATAGCATTTGAAAGCAAAACGCATTTGTGTATTTTAGTAAATATTCACGTCATATTATATCCAGGTACCACATTTGATTTGTCCGTGTGAAATAACGTAGATTATAACATACTAAGAGACACGTACAGGGCATGGCATTTTCACGGAATGTTTGGGGAAGTGGGTCGAAAAAAGATGACACTTGACGTTATTGAGAAATCAAAAACGATTTGGCCATTGGCAGTCGTGTACAATCATACGGCATAACTGGGGTGTTCGGTAGATGTCACCGTTTATTACAGTTTATTGGAAAAGTGTGTTGTCTTTTTTTGATTGACAGTTTAAATTTGAGAAATTGCACTGCGTTCGAAATAAATAACCTTGGAATAGAATCATTAATGAGTCAATAAGCCAAATTTGACATGTTTAGGTCAACACATTCCAAAGACGTTACATGAAAAAATATATATCTTTCTAACTGTGTAACCGGACTCTTTGCTTAAAGTCTAAATTACCTAACTGGAGCCAAGAGTGAAAAGGCCGTAAAATCTCGTGATTTTGTGTTTGAGTTGAACATGCTTAACGCAGATATAGGGAAAAACATCAATGCCTAAAGAGAATTGGCAGGCGACCATTTTTTATTTTACTCAATAATGCTAGAAAATGTATAGTTCAAAGCTGCCAATCAGAAAATTGTCCCTGGTAATACATTTGTTTAAAAGTTATCTTGCATGAAGGCCTGTCATCAATGTACAGTAACCCAAACTTTTGTAATGTTTTCATGGCTTGATTCATCCTTTATGCATGTATGTTGAACTTCTTTCACACCTACGTGGCCAACCGTGCGAATCGGAGGTGCGGGGGAAGCACAACAAACTAAACACAAAAAGCACTTCTAAAGAAAAGAGTTTTCAATCCCGACTTAAAAGTGCAAAGCTCCGGTCGCTTGAATTTGAAATTAACTGTAAATTAAAACCAAATTAACATAAACTAACTGACAATGTTCAATGTACTTTGTCCTTAAAATCTTCACTTTTTTATGAGACCCAGTAACACTTTTCCACTCAATACAAATCCTTTTTATTTTGCCGGCCCTGCATTACTCCCCTGACTTCAACGCACTGGGAATGTTCAGCCGCTCTTATTGGAATGCCTGTCCCGCATGGACGTGCCATTAAAGTGTAAAGCCGCATTAATACTGCATGCTTTGAGTTAACGGTGGAGTGCTTTTAAGAGTTGTTACATTTAGGTTTTATATGCGCTTTTTTTATTAAACCGTCCATTTATCTTATGTATTAATTCGCTTGCTGCCTTAGTCAATCAATCAATCCTTATTTTTACGTACCAATATCGCCCTCGATAAAGTAAGCATTAGCGCACATTACAGCGGGACGGGAACAGTACAGGGGGGGGGGGGGGGGGGTCACACAGCAACAGGAATGAAAAAGGAAAGGCATCACGACGAAGTAACAGCGGTGCTGCTTCTGCAACTGAGCACTGCCCTTGCCAGGGGCAAGGGGCTCGAAGGTCTTTTAGACTTGGATAGACAAACTGTGCGTCTCTTCACCAGACTGCACTCACCCGTGTGGCCCTCTTCTGTCTTTCGTACGGCTGATGGAGACGCAGAGCGACGACTACGATGTCACACCTAGGTGGTCAAGCTCAGATAACCGCATCAGGAGCAGCAGTGCGTCATCGCTGCGACGATGTCTCCGTGTTTGCGGATGGGGCATTGCGTCGTTATTCGTTGCACGGTCTGTTCTGGATGACCACGGTCACAAGCTGGAGAATTTTATAATTGTCCATTTGTGCATCAGGTATCCGCATCTGCCATGGTTTGTGCGGATGCGGTTTAAGGTGGACTGTGAGCTTCGTGGAAGATTAAACCCAGCGTGGCGAAGTGTGGTCAATGCCCCCAGCCCCCCGTACCATGACCGGCGCACCTAAACCACGGCATCCAGTGCCCGGCATCTCTGGATTCCACCACCCGTGGCATCGCCCGGGCAGGTGGAGCAGGAGGTGCTAAGAATCACTGGGTACGATGAGGATGCCTTCTTTATGCAACACACGGACACTGTCGAGTCAATCAAACATTGTCGAATTGGAGACAGAATTGGCAGAAACAAATTGGGACGCAGCTGGTTATCAACTTGTTGGGAAGGGGAGAACTTTATACCTTGGAATAGTGACAACCTGTATTGTAGAGGCAGAGCTGACCATAGTTGTGGAGTGGGTGGGAAACATAGTTTCCCAAAACACACACGAAGGCTCTCAATACTCTACAAGCTCAAGATTATTCAAGAATGCGCTCCGACAAACACTAAGGCACGGTGAAGTTGTGGCCCCCATGTTTAAAGAACTTACACACTGAAGTACAGTGGCACCACAGGGTTGTTAGAGGTGGCGGCAGTCGTAAATATCAACCATGATCAAACATGAGCGTCACGGTGGCGAGATGTTAACGACCTCGCCTGGTTTACAGGAGTTGGTGGGGTCGACCCCGACCCTGACGCCTGTTTATTTGGAGTTTGCATGTTCTCCCCGTGGTCGCGTAGATTTTTTTTCGGGTTCTCCCGTTTTTTCCTCCACATTTATAAACATGCGTTTAGAGTATTTGTGGTTGTTCCTTCATATTTGCCGGGCACAAGTCTATTTTGCCGAGTTAATTGCATCCCCGGCGTTTGGCATTGCTGCTGCATTGGCATTATTGGCTTCATTGGCATTGTTGCTGCAGTGGCGTTGTTGTTGCATCCTCCCCCTCGCGCACCCCCCCAGCTCTCTCAGCCCCGCCCACTTCCCCCCCACCCCCCCGTCCAACTTCACGTCTCCCCCTCCTAGCGTCCACGCAACGCTCCCCTACCCCCCTTGCCCCTCCCCCTCTCTTACCTATATAACCTCTTACCACGGCATCTCTCTCCCACTTCAGCAAAAAAAATATTGCTGTTGTTTTCCCACCTGATGATGATTGCTTGTGTTGCAATCGAAAAGTTGTGATTGCATTTGTTTTATTTCATACCTGCGTGACTTTACCGAAAGAACCAAAGAGTATGAGTTATTGGCTGCTTTACATTTGCACACGATACGTCGCTTGGTTGATCTATCATTTGTGATGAGGTCGCTTCAGTGGGCTTTACCTGGTAACATGCATATAGTTAGGAGTCTGTAGTTTGTTCGTGAGTCTTCCAACGTTACTACTTCCTCTGGATAAACTGCAAACATGCATGTTCATCACGTCCGAGATGCTCATACATATATTTGCAGGTCCAGGCGTGCACAGGTAGCCGATAGCTTTCCAGTTTCTACCCACACTCACAGATTTATTTCCAGCCTCACTGGAAGTTTAATAAGTGTGGGCTGGAACAATTAAGTACATTAATATACAGGCGTTCTGGAAAACAATAGAGGCTCTTCTTCAAAGTAATTACCTCGTATTGTCATTTTGGCAATTGGGTCTGCGTGTGCCAGCAGTATCTGCTCTTCTTAGACGAGGCAGGATATAAAACACACCCAATTTTACATGCGGCGTGTTGCCTGATTTTGCAGTGTGTGCATCAAGATGCCGTGTATCTGTTGTGTTTATTTTAGCAGACGGGGACGAATGTTGTGGTTGTTGTTGTCTGCCACGAGCTCATGATAATTGCAATGATTTCATTACCTTATAGTCATCGCTTGAGCACAATCTAATGCACTCAATCTCAACGTCTTTTTTTATCCTGACAGTGTGTGATTTTACATAAAATATACAGCATGATAATTCAATGTGTTGGATGCCGTACGCACATATATCGTTTTAAAGTATTACCTTTTCAAGATCAAGAGGTCATCAAACATTGCTCTTACAGGGCGACACTATCTGGGTTTTTTAGGTTCCTCCCCTGCTCTCTGACCTTCACTCTAATGCCCGTCTTAATAGCTTCCCATCCTCATCCATAATTCATCACAACCTCCTCAGCCACCTACTTCCTCATTACACAGACGGTGTATTCCGAACGCCCAAAGTCGCTCACCCCCTTTAACCGCCACCGTTATCAGCCCCCTGGCTATCCACGACTGGACGAAGAGCGGTCCCACGCCGTTGCCAGCCCCGTCGTGGTAACTGCGATGCCACGATCCGTCTTGCTCCTGCGCGCGGGATGCTCTCATCGCTCCGTGCGGACGGTGGTCATCCCCCTCTTTTGGGCGCGCCCGGTCCTTCGGTTGCCATTTCTGTCACCAGCTTTGTCCACCGGCCGTCATCCCGTTCGCGCGGTGCGTCGCCCTCTCCAAGCTTACTTGACTTTCCCGAACGGCCCTGTGTTTTTTGTTTTCGGTTAGCATTTTCTTCTCCACTTGTTCGTCCATCCCTCAGTGTGATGCCACTCGTGCGTGGTTCTTCAACGCACTTTTCAGCTCACGTTATTTGCCGGCGTCCATAATTTCTGATACATGTCGTAGCGAGTAGTGCGCTCTAATTGGACACATTTTTCTTCGAGTGCATCGGCAATGCGCTGCTTGTCATCAAAGCACTTCGGCTACTCTCATTCAACCCTTTCTTCGTCACGTCGATCCTATTCTGCCTTCAATAATTGCCATCGGTGTATTAGTTATATAATTTGCAAGTGCATCGCTCCAACTATATTTCTTTCATTTAACTGACTGGCACACGAGGTGTGTTTCATGCATATCCATCTTGAGCCCTGTGAAACTGTTAGCAACCACATGAGAACAATACGAATAATAATAATAATAATCAGAGAACGCATTGCAAGAGTGATTGAAGATGTTATCGTAAACACAGTGTGTTCTCCTGTTATAACGCCTGTTTTCACAACCACGAAAGGGATAGAAACGCGATCAATGTATTAGAGAACACATGTTTTTTTTTACAATGCGGATGCGAATTGGATATAACGCGATTGAGTGAACACAACTACGTCGCCCGAGTCGGGATACGCGGTCATATTGCTGCCACGGCGTAGCATCGCACGAGGCGGGATGCTGCTGGATGCTTCTAGATGCTACCCACGTGCCTCAGTCTTTGTTCAGCCTGCTTACGCATCTCCACGTGTTATTGCGGACTGTCGTTATATATTATTGAGTATCACGCGATTCTTCCATAACTGGGTGTTCTTCAGGAAAGCAACGTTATGTGGGAGAACAGACTGCATTGTAAGCATGAGAGCAGCAAAAAGGATAATGGTTATTGGTAAATCGCAAATAATAGCCCTGAGAGACGAAAGGAACCATTATGCATGAGAAAGAATCATAATAATAGCGGAGGCCTATATATATAAGCAAAGCTCTCGAGCAAAAGAATGAACGGGCTGAGGGTGTGATTTGATTGCCAGGAAGAGGGGAGGATTTCCCTGTGTCTGCTTGCTATTTTTTATTAATCCCCGGGACTGCACTTTTGTTATCTTCAGTAGCGACAAATGTATTCTCCTCTGATAAAATAAATAAATAACGACATTTACTCTGCCGGGGTTGAGCCTGGTAATTACTTGAATGGGAGACTGATGGGAGTAGCAGGCTGGCTGCAAGGTGGCCACGAGTTTGACATGCCTATGCCACGGAGAACAACACATTCTGAGATGAGCACGATGTTCCAATGTCACACCTGAAGAAGTAACCAACTGCCTTTTGCAACACTGACAAGGAAACGTTTTCAGGCCAGACCAGAAATCCACAAAAAAAAGCTATGGAGCGAATTCAACAGAAAACAGAGGTATAATAATAATTAAAAACACACACAAATAATAACAATACTCATTATGTACCATCGTGGAAGATTACGGGTAAAAATGTATTATAAAAATGCAGTCCTTGTTTTTTTTTTGTCCGTTCACCAATGTGCCCATATGTCCACGGACAAAAAAAAGAAATAACATTTGACGTGGAGAGCGAGACTTTGTGAATGTGTTACCCCATCGATGTGCACACAGGATGGCGGTGGAGGGAGGGGGGCGAGGACCAATTTGTCGAGACAGGTGTTGAAATAGTCTCCACGGGTCCGATGACCACGGGGGAGGCCCAAGAGCAGACGGTGGGAGACCTTGGAGGTCGCGTGCCTACTGCGTAGCAGGTGCAGGATTCTGGTGGAGGGTAGAAATCATTGACAAAGAGGGGGGGGGGGGTGTGGTATCAACGACTTTGGCCATGAAGACACCATCATCTTGTTGCCCGTCATTCACAGTGGTGCATAATGAGTGCTCGTTCGTCGAACGTCAACTGGTGTCTCGCATTCTTGATTTGAAGCTTTCGTGACTGCAGGAATACATACTTTTTGGTTCTTTCGGTAAAGTCACGTAGGTATAAAATAAAATAAATCACGACGTTTCGGGCGCAACACAAAGCGTCCGTCATCAGGTGTGTGCGCTACGTGGCTGCGTCGGATATGAGCGGGGTAAAAAAAAATGTTGTCACAGCTAGCAGAGGGGATAAAGCAGTCGTGCAGTTCACCGCGGTGCTGATGATTACATCTCGATATTGCCATATCATTCTCTGCATACCCATGCCACAGCTCTGTGTGTGTGCGCGCTTTGGATTGCCCGTTGGTCCTTGTCGGATTTCATCGAATTCCATCTTAATGGCCTTGCTTATCAATCCAGAGATGCACTTTCCTTATAACATCCTCAGGCTAATCCGTGCAGAGGCATGGCAAATGTTTACGATTGTACAGCACACAGACGTTGAGCGACTTGACCTCCCTTGCTCTTATAAAGGGAATATGGTATTCAGACCATCTAAGCTGCAATTATGGATTTATTTCTGATGGCATCAACCAGCTTCCTCGGTGCATGATTTGACCATTAGTTACACGCTGGATGTTTTGAGAGCAATCTGGAATATATGACAGCGTGACTAAAGGCGTGGTTTTATTTACTATTTACAGGCCATATTCAGCTAAACTCTTCTGACATATAAATTATATTCTGTAGGAGGGGGGGGGGGGGTGATAGAATCCACGACAGTAATTTGTAATCTATGGCATGATCTCATTCCAGTCTATACGTATATATTGCACGATATTTTACCAAAGGAGAGTAATCAAGCAAGTGATATTCCTACACCGATGATTTCCTGCATATAAAAATAGCTGGGTTTAGGTGAGCTGTTGAATCAAGTGTTTCACTTGTCACTTCGACCTCGAGTTCCCCGGTCACATTCGTCTTTCTCGTTCTGTCTTTGGCACTCCCCACTCACGAAACCTGCTGTTGCCTTGAAGTCTCTTATCACAAGTCAACCATGACATTGGGAATCATATCCAATACCCCTAGAGCTTATTACAGATTTTCTCAACGACATAAACGTTTTATATCTCCTGTTGTATATCCGCAACGACTACTGATTAAGCTAACATGCCTTAACAGTGCTTACACTTTATTCAATCAAAACGTTATTTCTTTAAAGGGGTCTTCCTTAAAACCAAGGACCCTCTACATAAACGATTCACCATTAAAACGATTCAATGAAAATAATCATCAGATTAATCCACGACTATAAATTCTGTCGCACTAATAAAAATTTAATCCGTAAATGCCACGCGAAACAAGTAACGTTGTAAATAGTTTTTTTTAAGACTCTGGATGGTCAGGCAATCCCCTTATCCGACGAGGGACTTTCTCAGTGGGGTAGGAGCCGTGTAAGCAAAGGAATGGCCCCAGATGTTTGTAGTCACACCCTGGGAATCTTTATCAATCCCTCAAAGTAACCTCGAAACTAAACTATAAACTGTTTTTTTTTTATTTTACCAGGTAAGGCCCACTGAGCTATATAGTATTTTTCGGAATCGACCTGGACCCAAATGATAGCTCAAAGAAGTTGTTAATCACTTGGAAATGTTTAGGAGCCAAATACTCTGAACGCACATTTGTAAATGTGGATGAAAAACTCAGAGGACCTGGAAAAAAGAATCCACGGAAACCACGTGAAAACTCCAAATATACAGGTGTCAGGGTCAGGATCGAACCCACGACCTCCTGCATACCGGGCAAAATAGTTAACGTCTCGCCACCGTGGCACTTGACAATCTCCACCACATCCCTTAGAGGGGGCCATATAGAAGCCGGACCTGATGGTGACAACCTGATGGCCCAACCAAAATAACTCACTCACTTACAGAAACTCGGTTAGACACTTGGATCGCTCTCCGCGTTGTATCGTTGGAAACTAAGCAAGTAGTGACAGCTATTGGCTCAAAAATTTGATGGCAGGTGCCGGCACAACAGTAGTGAGGGAAAGGGTGAGGGTGGCACCTCGTCCAGATTGTTAAAATATTGAGCGACAACTCTGGCTGTATTGCTGTGTAGGTTTTCGCTGTTTTTACGTTTCACCCGCTGACGTGTTTTTGGGTTGCGCCGCGTGTTTGTTCCACATGATGTCCGATGTTTTACTCCACAATGCTGAAGACGTTCCCAGCATGTGGGGCGAAACGTCAGTCATGCCAAACAAGTGGCAGTAAAACCCAAAACATTATTATAAAGCTATGAAATACTGTAATTTTCTGTGATGTATATATATGCTGAACTTCTTTTGCACCGTACATAGCCAACTATGCTAATGGGAGGTGCAGGGAAGGACAAGAAACTTAACACAAAGAGCACTTTTAAAGAAAATAAAACGTTGAATGAAGTTCCAGTTCCTCCTTACTGCCACGGTAGTCCATAGCTGTGCATGGCCTACAGATGAGGGTAAAATTCTGATCAACAATTTAACAAAAAATCCTAAAGTAGACATCACATTTCTATTTAATTTGTATTCCCCTGAGCTAATATCCTTTGTATAATGCAATGATGATTAGTCATGTAATTAATCATCTCCTCCATGGTTTAATAAATTGCCACGACTCAGGGTCATGATTCAATTAAGAGTCAAATCAATTTGTATAATTTATATTTTCATCACTTGTTTCTGTCTCATATATACTTTCTATTTCACTTCATTGCACTGCATTAACATACCATTTGCATCCTTTGTACATAGTTAATTGGCAAATGATTCGATGCGTGTATTGTGAGTGAACTGTTTGTGTTTAATCGATTAATCCATGACTCTTCACATGAATAACGATTGGTCACGCTGATATTTGTGGTGCTATTGGCCATCATGAGGGTCTTTAGTCATCATGTATACGAGTTGACTCTGCACTCGGATTCCCAAAGGCTTAGTTTGTTTACCATCCCTATCATAGCATTGTACGCTCACTTACGATGTTGTCCAGATTCCTCTGTGATGATTTGAATTCAGGAGGTGAATTGAATAATTCAAATAAAGCATGCACCAACTGTAACTAAATTGGGATAGTCTGACGATATCATGAAATGTGTTCAAAGCAGGGGACCTGAAATTGAACTCCAAAACTCACGCATTGAGCCTGAAACAGTGCCCTTGCAGTCCGACAATGTGTAACGACTAACATTTCCTGACAGGAGAAAAGTTAAGTTCAAAGTAAAGTGCATACTCAGACGAGTCCCCTTTCTCCAATGCAGAATTTTTAGGTCTGAAAGGTCTCTCTGTGTGTGTCCTCTCTGGCTTCATCCATTCTAACTCCAGCGTGCTGGGTACCAGGAAACACAAATACACCGCTCAATAGCATTCCAAGTCCAAAACTGCCATGTTACCTTGGATCTGCCTTTGATATGTTTGTTGAGACTGCAGTATGCTTCATGAATTGCAATGAAAAAAGCATTCCTTTGTTTACTAATTAAGTAATTTAAATAGGCGAATGCATTTCAATCGCTCTTTCACACTGTTGTACATGGCACCGCTATTCATCCCACAGAGACGACTGGCATGGACAGAGCTGCTCTTTTATTTAGAATACTATTTAGAATAAAAGAACAGAAACAGAATAGAGAGGAATGACTTTCTTTGTCCGTGTGAAGTCAAGCTTTGCACGGCTGATAAAATCCAAAGGAAGCGTGAGAAAATTTCGCGAGCCAGCTGAATGTCCCATTTCCAAAAATAAATGTAAACTACGTCTTGCCCATGACAAACAGAAAAAGCCCACGGATTTTCTCCGTGACATGACAATGTCGTGCCTTCACCCCGAAAGGCATTCGCCGTGAACCTCAGATTACAATGTGAGGTCATCGCCGATAAGAACGATTGCATGCGGTTGTTTGTTTGATGGAGACAAGATGGAGGTGTACAGTTCCCGCAAACTCTTTTGTCATAACCCCATTGCCGTCTGATCTCTTATCGCAAGGCAGCTGTCAGTTTTATCGTCCATTTACGACCATGCCTCTTTATTTGTTTGCGTCCACAAATCTTTCCACACACGTACAGAGCGGGGAGTCGTTTTGCATCTCTCTGGGCCTGTTTAGATTCTCCACTCCTGGCTGCATGCATTTGTGTTCACAGCCACACTCCATTTGGAAACGCACCAACACACTCATAGTAGATATTATTTTGTTTTTGTTAATGTTGTGGTTCCCGCTGATTACCCCTATTTTTATTCATCGCTCACCTCCAATTTCCACCGGTTATTTCAGCACTTTGTTTTGTAACAGGATCTGCCTTTTAATTGTAACGCACAAAATGTTCTAAACGTAGTGGAATTTAAATAGAAATATGCACGCGCACACGTGCACAAGCCATCACGACTTTAAATCGTGACATCATGAAAGGTCTTGGCATGCACCACCAGCTTATTCTCAGAAATGCATTCATTGTTAAGTATGTGCTGCTTGCAATAAGTGCATTAAGGGATTTTTTTTTTACGCTCGGCCAAAAAAAAAATTACTGGAAATGTTTTTGCACGTTGCAACACATTCTTTACGATGTAACAAAAAATTGTTAATTTCAACCCAGGTGAATTTTTTTTTTAAGTCAACGTGGTTTCCTGTTCAACGAGCGTCTAGGCAGTTTCAGGTCGTCTCATTCTAGTGACCCTAGAGCAGTGGTTCTCAAGGTGCGGTCCCCGGGATCACCGACGTGGGTCCGCATTCATCTCCCCGGGATGCAAACGGAGGTTGATCCGGACAATAATGACAACGTTTTAACTATTTTGTTGGGCACATTAATTCATATTTTACTCGTGATATTTTATTTTAAAATGAAGTGAGGTAAACCACCATGATTAAACTATCCTAACCCTTCGATATAAATGCCCCGCCCTCCTCCACCCTCAAAAAAAGTATAGCTGCTTTAAAATATATATATAATAATGTGAATAACTTTGTATGTCTAGTATATAGAGAGATACGTGAATGCGTTTTGTCACCAGCGGTAGGGGGCTGGGTGGTCCGCGGAAATGTTTGCATCATCCGTGTGGTCAGCAGGCCAAAAAGAGTTTGAGAAAAAATGCATATTTTTTTTATTAACTACTATTTTTATTTCACCAGGTAAGGCCCGCTGAGCGATGTAGCTCTTTTTCAGAAGCGACCTGGCCCCAAATTACAGCTCAAAGAGGTGGATTATTTGGAAGTTTCCAGCGGTTAAATACAACTGAAGCAACGTTGATTCTAAATATGGAGGGAAAAATCGGAGGACCCGGATAAAAATCCACACGACCACGGGGAGAGAGATATGCAAACTCCAAATATGCAGCAGGCGTCAGGGTTGGGATCGAACCCATGCCCTCCTATATACCAGGCAAGGTAGTTAACATCTCGCCACCGTGACGCCCAAACACTGCCCTAGAAGGCTGATGGGCTGAGACAACCCATGAACACGATTAGAACTCATTGCCTTCTGATTGAAAGCTGCTCACTCGCTGATTGGACGAGGCATCTAAGCTCCACCCACCTCTTCAGGCTGCCTTGTGAGGAACCTTGACCTTTGACCCCCGACCTCTGAGTTAAAACCAGACTTGTTATTTTTGAGCCGGGATACATGCGGGTTTTTACGTATTTTCATCAAATGCAAGCTATCGATATATAAAAAAAACACATTAATGTAAAAATTTACAAGCAAAGGAATAAGTTATTAAATCTTGTTGAACACATTTTCTGCAAATCACTTATATGCCCTTTGGCAAGATTGAAATGCATGCACCCAGAAGTGGCATTTCACTGTTTGATTGCCGTTGTAATTTGCCAATGGCAGATTACTTGATACACTACGGTACATTGTGAGACGTTGTACAGTCAATCCAAGGGCACTGGAGCACATTATTGAGCCGTTTTGATCTGGTCTAGGATCAGGTCAGCATTATTATTATTATGAGTATGCTTATTCTTGGTTCTTTTGGTAAAGTCACGTAGAAGGGAAATTATAAAATAATAATAAATTATTTATCTTCTACGTGACTTTACCGAAAGAACAAAGAATATGAATCCCTGCAGTCACGAAAGCTTTTCATCGAAAAATGAGAATGCTTGTTTGAAAGAATGTTTAATAATACACGGTGGTTATTATAATTTAACTTTTACGATTGTTTACCCGAGAAAAAGCCCCGGCGACTCTCAAACCTCTGTTTTCACGAGGGTCCTGCCAAGTGTTCGCAGTCGAGAGGGGGGGGGGGTGAGGTTGCTAAGTGTCAGCCCAATTCTCTGAATATTGCAAAACAATGTTCGTGCGTTAGGGTAGGAGAACCCAGAGGAAAGCCACGCAGGACAAGGGGAGAACGTACCGACTCTACACTGAGAGGCACCAGAGTTTGCAATCGAAGCCAGGCCCCATCTTCATCCTGTGAGGCGCGAATATTATCGCCAAGTCCCCCTATCACAGTAAGTGGACGTCCACATCGCCTGAAACGAAAGCATTATGCGGGGTTCCCCAGGGCTCTGTTCTAGGTCCCCTGCTCTTCACAGCCTACACTTCCCCGATCGGCCGGCTCATCGCAAGCTTCGGTGTTAAGCATCACTCATACGCGGATGACACTATTCTATTCACCGCCATCGATTCTAACAATGCATCTGGATTCGAGAGGCTCTCGGAATGTACCACCGCCTTGCAACAGTGGTTCACTGCACACAACCTAGCCCTTAATCCGAAAAAGTCAGTGGCCATCATGTTAGGTACCAAGCAACGTCTCAACTCATCAGCACTCCCAACACACATACACATCTTCGGACACAACATCAGGTTCACCGATTACTTCAGCTACCTCGGTGTCATCCTACATTCAACTTTATCCTTCGACCGTCAAACCAACCATATCATCAGTTCATGTAACTTTCAACTGAAGGCTCTCAGACACCTACGTCCTCTCATCTCCACTGAAATTGCCAACACATTGTCATGTTGAATAGTTGGGTCTCGCCTTGACTATTGCAACTCCGTCCTAGTCCGGACCTCCACTGGCAACCTAAAAAAACTTCAGCCCCGTCTCGACTCACTTGCCTGTCTCCGTGCCCTCAACTGGCTACCCTTCGTTAGCAGGGTCATATACAAGATCGCCTGCCTCTGCCACGATGCCTTCACATCTGCCTGCCCCCCGTACCTCTCTTCATTATTGACAACTTGCAGCTCAGCACACGGCAGATGCCTGCGCAGCGCGACTCACGACCTCCTCTTGATACCAAAATCCAGGATGGGCATGTCTATGCGCCGCTTTTCGGTGGCAGCCCCAACAGTCTGGAACGCCGTCACCCCTCTGCACATTCGCAGCATCACCTCAATCGCCTCCTTCAAGAGACACTGAAAAACTCACCTCTACAATCATGCTTTCGAGCGACTCTGAGCTTGGCTTCGTGCCTCTGAGTTGCGGCCGTTACGTCCGCAAATTTGCGCGCGTTATAAATTGCATTATTATTATTAACGCAGCTTTCAGTTGTATTACGCTCGTCCAGTTATCTCTCCTCTAATTCTTGCTGTGAGGCGCGAGTGTTACCACTGCACAACCTTACACGCATATAACACGTGTGTGTGTGTGTGTGCATGTAACCAGTGGTAACATCAGGTTTGTGGACTCAAACCAAATCATATTCCAGGCAGGCTCGGTCATTATTGTAATGCTCTTGTTTAACGCGGAAACCAGCGCGGTAATTGCATTTGGTTTTCCGTATGCCACGGCACATGGTAGCATGCAGTCACGTGTAATGAAATAGACTCTGCAGCATACAAACGAACGCGTACATATTGTAATTGTCATAGGAGTGTGGAATTTCCACTTTTGGCTCAGGGCCACCAACGGAGTAGAGCAGGGTAGATTTCTCACACGAGCTTAGCGGTTAGTCGATCGGCAGGTCACGCGCGCTGGGGTAAAGTGTGACCACACACAGGTGTGGCCCACGTGGACGAGGAGGCCACGAACCCGCACGAGGGTCTTCTCCTGAGCTCCCTCGAGTGGAGGCCCTGCTGCCAACACTGTGGTGCTGTGCGCAAGCAATTGCAGCGATGCAACCTTTACCTTTATACGTTCAGACTTCATACAAGTCATCTGTGCTTCATACTTTAGCCGAGCTCACCTCATGCTTAATTTCTCCGACTCAATAACATAGCCGTTTCTCCTGAACTCCGCCCCTCAAACTTGCTATGAAGGTGTATAATATTGATGTCCTCCTTAACTCGGGCTCGTCTTTTCCATTCACATTTCTCATTAAAAAAACTCCCCCTAACAGAGTCTCAAAAGCATCTTCCTTACCCGTGAACTGCTGACACATTCACGCCTTCATGATTTCTAGCGTGTGTAGTGCAACGCTGCATAACTCACAAACTTCAAATGGATTCTGCTGCTAGGCACATCACTCTAGCCACATGAAAAGGATAATTATGTATATACAGTATATGTGTATCCCCTAGCCCTTCCACTTTTTTGCCATTCATATATGCACCAGATACAAATCTCCATTTTTGTTAAATTTGTTGTCTGGCCCTGACACGTCTATGAGGCACTTTCTCCTGCCTTCTGTCCCAAATCACTTCGCAAAGAAAATAACTTTTTTTCCCCCACCTACTCATTATTCTGAGAATAGGGCAATACTTCACTTGTGCCCGTGCATTCTGAAAAGGATTTTTTTTACGACAAGGAATTGTGACGATCTGTTATCGCTGTAGCTTAGGATTTTTTGCTTAAAGTTCCCTTCAATCTCACTTGTAACAATTAGGGCCCTCGTTATAAAATGAGCAATGGCCAGTGATCAGCTCCACCGGTGGTCCTGAGCCACTGGTGGAAAGTCCATATCCATTCGGTGGGAAACGTCTCGCCCAAAGGATGAGCAATGTTGAGCTTCGACAATGTGGTACCTGTTTTACCAACCCCAGAAGCCAATTCGGAAATTGAGCACAGTGATTTAGGACAGTGCCGCCGGCCAATAATATCTGCATGACATGATGATATACGGCAAAACCTCTCTATTCGCGAGGGTTACGTTCTAAAAAATGCTGGCGAATGCTGAAACTTTGTTCAACGGGAAAAATGTGGTGACGTTCCTGGTACAAGTGAACATAGCAGGGACATAGTAAATGTTTAACAACAATGACAACGATAAATCATGCATACATTGTGCAGAACGCTATATATTTTTTTACTTTGATAATGATGATGATTTGACGACGATGGAGGCGGTGGTGATGGTGAGCAATTCAGGAGGATGACTCCTCGGGAGAGGCAATGGGAAGAGAGGAAGATTGCAGACACACTCTCCCGTTGGACGCCTGGGTGCCAGGATTAAGGGCAATTAACAAGCAAGTACAGTACGTAGCAAGTAAAATACGCAATTGCGAGTGCAGAGGCGTTGCAAGGTAATTGCCTATCCGTGGTACGCAGGATTACTGCGGGGCTGAGGACGAAACGGGCAGCCGAGGTGGCTTGCCTGGTGTCGGTGATCTGTAAGGCACCGCGTACACTCGCGAATCGGGAATTAGTACGCATTCAGTGACTCGCGAGTATGCGAAACTCGCAGAATCCAGAACTCGCGGAGAGAGAAAGTTTGTGCTATCAAGTGAAGCGGTGCAGCTGTGAAATTATGTTGCTCAGGCCACTGCTGGTGCAAGACCCATCCACTCTTCCATATGTCTTGAAAGATGTGGGAATACCCACACTCTAATCCACCGAATGCAGCCTGCCAAACAACTAACTGTGGTTTTAGCCACTTACTGCTGGGAGCACAGAGGTGAGGAGATTTTGTTGAAAACTTTCTCCGCCGATTGAATTACGAAATTCCCAAGGAGCACGAACCGGTGCCATCTGGATCACGTGCTCAGTTTGCTCACCATCGACTGCACGGCAGTCTCCCCGCGTTGCACCGTCACGGCACAGGCGGTGAGATCACAACTTTGTCCCTCGTCTGCCTTCTCACTAAGCTCTAAAGCATCCAGGGATGCCTTTTTGTGTCCGCTTGCTGCGGTGAGGCGCACATTTGTATTGTATTTGCAGTTTAGACCACGTGATCTATGCAGAGAGTGAGTTGTCCATACGCTCACCACTCGCGAGTATATGGACAACTCGTAAGTTTTACATACATTCGATATTTTGTTACACGCAAAAACATGTCTTCAGCTTAATAGGTGTGCTCGTTTATACTCTACTAGCTGTACTACCCGGCTTCGCCCGGGACTTGTATCCACCACGCCCGGCCGCCTTTGTCTCCCCAGTGGCAATGTTAATACGCCACACCAGTTACTCGTTTTGAGGCTGAGTCGACCTAGGGGAGGCCCAGGACCGGTTCAAATAATCGTCACCGGTGGTGGCCGTGAGCGGGAATGGAACTCGGGTCGCCGGGTTCGTAGCGTGGCGCGCTAACCACGACACTACATTGCGTTACGCTTCCGTTGTAGGATTTGTGTGAGGCGCGCCGATCCGCTGTAGGGTTTTAGTGAGGCGCGCCGATCCGTTGTAGG
Source organism: Lethenteron reissneri (assembly GCF_015708825.2). NCBI lineage: Eukaryota > Metazoa > Chordata > Hyperoartia > Petromyzontiformes > Petromyzontidae > Lethenteron > Lethenteron reissneri. The sequence continues at coordinate 3,876,627 of NC_083801.1, forward strand.
GTTTGTGTGAGGCGTGCCGATCTGTTGTAGGGTTTTAGTGAGGTGTGCCGATCCGTTGTAGGGTTTTAGTGATGCGCGCCGATCCGTTGTAGGGTTTTAGTGAGGCGCGCCGATCCGTTGTAGGGTTTTAGTGAGGCGCGCCGATCCCCCGCGATACAATAATACTGTGTAATCGCTATAATTTTATGATTAACCGAGCCTATAATAGTAATTGCACACATTGGAGTGGCGGGGGAGTGAAGAGGACGTGTAACTTTGATGAATTTACCTCAGAGTCGATTGGTGGGTGTCGAGGCCTAGCACCGTGCAGAGCCTCCGGCCTCGCCTGATTTTCCCACCCGGTTGAGGCTGGGTACGGGTGCGGTCCCCCCCCCCCCGCGCTACAATAATACTGTCTAATCGCTATAATTTAATAATCGACCGACCCTATAATAGTAATTGCACACATTGTGGTGGGGGGGAGTGAAGAGGACGTGAAACTTTGATGAATTTACCTCAGAGTCGCGTGTTAATGCGTGCGCCTATTTTTAACGGGAATAAAAAATGGCGTCCACCCCGCGGCGAAGGCGTCGCTACCCGTTGCCAGGGGCAACCGCCGTCCAATGAAAGCGGCGAAGGCGTCGCTACCCGTTGCCAGGGGCAACCGCCGTCCAATGAAAGTGCGTATGGTCCGGCGACACACAGACACACAGACAGACAGACAGATTCACGATTTTATATATATAGATGATCAGTCCATAAATGACGTCACTCGATTTTGGACGAGTTTTGACCTCCCCCCCCTCCTCCTCATCACACGGCGTCACAAAAAGTCAGACCCCCCTCAAATATGACGTCACAAAGCTCCCCCCCCCCCCAAAATAAAACATGCTTCAAATCGCTTTAAACTATTGTCATTGTAGCATGGTTGCCTACGTACGGTGTGAAAGAAGTTCAACATACATACACATATTTTACAGCATTTTAATATCCAAATCTCAAAAACGTTTAAACTAGTCTTCATACATTGCAATAATGGTATCAAACCAATAATATCCTTTAATCTGATATGTGTAATGTCCAAATACATTTTAGGTCATCATTTTTGTTTTTAAAGCAACTTCGTTTTTATTCTTGGGTCTTTCGGTAAAGTCACGTAGATAGGTTCAAAGAAAATAAAAAAAATTTAACCTATCTATGTGACTTTAGCGAAAGACCCAAGAATATGAATTCCTGCAGTCACGAAAGCTTTAAGTCAAGATTCAACTTTGTTTTCTTGAGAATACGGAGAGAAATGAAAATAGGTTTTCCCTTTTATCTGGCAACAAAACAGGTGTTAAGTTGTTAAGACACCAAACTGAAACATTTTACTAGGAATCATGTCTGCATTAACCACAATATTTGTGGTCAGAATGCAAACAAATAATATACTCTGATAATATGTGCATTGACTTTGAAACTGATTGGTCCACACCAGAGACCAATCAGTTTCAAAGACAATGCATATGTAGTGACATAAGAAGGGAGGGGCTGCTGTAGGCTCTGGGTTCCCAGGTGGGTCCAGACGCGTAAGCCTCTGGGCGCCAGGCACTGGGTTCCCAGGGGATCCAGACGCTTTTAAGCCTTTGGGCGCCAGGCGTTGGGTTCCCAGGCGCTTAAGCCTTTTTGGCGCCGCCAACGGGGGGGGGGCTGTGTGTGCTCTGTGGGATGTCTGGTGGCGCACAAGACCCACCCCTCGTCGGACCAGGCATAAAAGGAGAGCTCCCTGGACGATCGGGCGGGTTGTAACTCAAGACCCAAGACCCACGACCAGCCATCTGAAGACCCTGGGATGCTGTGAGAGCCAGCGCTGGGACTCTGGAACTCCCGACGCTACGACCTTGTGAGGGCGAGTCCAGAGCGTAGCCAGAGTAGAGTATCTAGGCTGTGTAGCTAGGCTGTGTACCTAGGCTGTAACAGAGTATCAGGACTGTTGGAGTGTTGTATTGTAATAAAGAAGTTACATCTACAAGTGTCTCCGGAACCCATTACATTTGGCGTCAGAGGTGGCAATGGAGACAAGAAGTAAGCCACGTACCTTCAGTCCTGACGGCGATGTTGAGGAGCAAGCGGCGACGGGGCAGCCAACTCGGGCCGACAACAACGCCGCACCACCGGCTGAGCAGGCGTCCACCACACCTGCCGATCCTCCTCCAGCGTCGGGAGCAGCAATGGAGGAAACGCTGCTTCGCCTCACCGAGCTGCTCCACGCCACCGTCTCCATCCTGGACGACATGCGTCGCTCACAGGCGGAGGCAGGAGAGAGAGAGGCGGCGCAGCGACCGCGCCATCCCGCCGGCTCCAACACAAACACATCCGGGTGTGTCGTCACTTCTGCGGGGGGAGCAGTGGCCGCTGGGAGCGACGTCACTTCCGGGCCCAGCGTGGGCCATCCCGATGACGCCGCGTCATCAGCGCTGCGTCCCTCACCGCCTGGTGACAGCTGTTGGCAACCCAGCAACGCCGCGTCGTCAGCGCTGCGTCCCTCACCGCCGGGTGACAGCTGTTTGCAACCGCCGAGTGAGAGCGCTGCGAACGCGCAGCCAGCTTCAGCCGGGTTGCCAGGCAACGGAAGCTTGGCTCACGTCCAACAACGCCTGCCAGCACTCAAGGCATTTTCTTCAGAGGGGGGTGAGTGGGCAGCGTTCGAACGCCGGTTCGTCTCTCTTATAGAGACGTCCGGCTGGTCGGAGTATGAAGCGCTCCAGGGCCTCCCGGCCATGCTCGACGACGACTCCCTCGCAGCACTCCTTGCTGTGCCACGCGCGAAACGTGCCACGCTCACGGATGCCCTTCATCAGATGCGGCTGATTTATGGACCCCCATCCGAAGCACGTCACCGCTTCGATGCGAGGAGGAAGAAGGCCTCCGAGTCGGCGATGGGGTACCGCAGCGCGCTGCTGGCCATGGCGAAGGTTGCCTACCCTCGCATGGATGAAGACGCTGTGGAGTCACTCGTGCTGCAGAAGCTCATGAGCTTGGCCCGCCAGCTTCGAGTTGCCATGCCGACAGCCGACGACGACGACGACTTCACGTCGCTACGTGCTGCCAGGTGCATCCAAGCACACCTACATTGCGATGAGGACACGACCATCGCCGCCTGCGCAGGCCCACCTGATGCACAAGCCTATGACGTGCATTCGGGGCCTCATCAGGCCTTCGCAGCAACAGAAAATCGCGGATCGTCCAACTGGCGATCCCAGCGAGATCACCACCAGCGGGACCGGCCAACCTCGCGCCAGGACGGAGCGTCCATCGTCTGCCACAACTGTGGCCTTCGGGGCCATGTGGCGTCCGGCTGCCGGGTCCCCCGACGCCGGACTTCAGGACCTCCGGCGCCTCGGCCACCACCTTATCCTCGGCATACCCAGGCGAGTCACGACACCTCGCACTCTCGGCCCCCACTTACAACAAGCACGCACCCTCACACCACACAGGGGGGTCATGCTTCGGAGGAGGGGGATTCGGGCCCATCATTGAACAACCGGCCGCTCGGACCGGGTCAATGGTCCGAGTTGGCCCATAGGGTCGTTGCCGCTGCGGCAGGGTCCTCTGCCGTAGTGGGTTCCATCGAGGGCGTTGATGTTCGTATGTTGATCGATACGGGTGCGTCGGCGACCATCATTTCAGACATAATTTATAACATTTTGCCCGATACATGCCGTCCCTTGCAGCCAGTTGATGTGCCATGCTATGCCGCAAATGGGGGTTCGTTGGGCATCACCGGACGGATCAATGCTCAGATCCGCATTGCTGACGTCCAATTAGTTGGGCCCATTTTGGTCTCATCAACCCTCGCCGTTCCGTGCCTCCTCGGAACAGATTTCTTGGGGAAGATGCCCATTAAAATTCTCATTAACAAAGGGTGTATTGAGCTCCCCTCCGGCCGACGCATGGCCTTCCTACCCACACCCACTCGGTTGCACTCCGCATCTATGACGGTGCAGGCGTTGGCGGCGTGCACAATTCACATTCCTCCTGGCTCTCAGATGTTAGTTCCCCTCCGGTTTCGTAAACCCCTTGATTACGACGCGTTCATGGGGGGTGCTGTGATCGGGCCTTCGCGTTCAGCTGAGCGGGTGCCGGACCTCGTGTGTGCACAAACGCTCGTGCGAAGCGACCACGACCCCTTTATCCAGGTCCTTAACGCGGGATTGGAAACGGCCGTTATCTGTCAGGGAATGGTGCTTGCTCACGCGACGCCAGCCCCGCCAGAAGATGTGATCGTGGGTCACGTAGGGGGCGAGTTCTCTTCCGTTGCCAAGCCAGGTCCTGACACAGGATGGCTCGACGCGCTTTGCTCCACTTCTGCCGATTTGTCACCATTACAGCATGCTAAATTACGCACGCTGCTGAGCGATTTCGCCGACGTTTTCAGTCAAAGCAAATTCGACATTGGCTGCACTAAATTGCTAAGCCACCACATCGACACGGGTGATGCCGCTCCAATTCGTCAAAACCCATTCCGGTTGAGCCCGGCCGAAAAAGAACATGTACGGGTGGCCGTCAACGATATGTTGGCGGCCGATGTCATTGCGCCATCAAATAGCCCATGGGGGGCGCCGATCGTTCTTGTTAAGAAGCACGACGGGAGCCTCCGCTTTTGTGTTGACTTCAGGAAACTTAATAAGATTTCTGTGGCCGACGCCTACCCGCTTCCCAGGATGGACGAGTCGCTCGATGCCTTAGCAGGTGCGCATTACTTCTCCACCTTGGATCTCCTCTCGGGGTTTTGGCAGCTACCCCTTGATGACGCATCCAAACCAAAGACGGCCTTTCGCACGCCGCAGGGACTGTTCCAATTCAACAGACTTCCCATGGGTCTTCACTCGGCCCCGGCGACGTTCCAGCGCCTGATGGAGCTGGTCCTCGCTGGGCTTCAGTGGGATTCTTGCCTAATCTACCTCGACGATGTAATCGTGTTCAGCAAAACTTTTGATGAACACCTCACGCGATTGAAGGCAGTTTTCCTTAAAATGCGAACGGCTAACCTCAAAATCAAACCGCAAAAGTGCCACCTCATGAGGGATTCGGTTCGTTATTTGGGCCATATTGTCAGCCGCTCGGGAATTGCCACGGACCCCGAAAAGACAAATTGTGTGCGCTCATGGCCAACTCCTACCTCTGTTGGGGAGGTGCGGAGTTTTATCGGCTTCGCCTCATATTATCGACGATTTGTTGCGGGATTCGCATCCATCGCGAAGCCCCTCCACGCATTGACGGCCAAAGGGGTCAAATTCCGCTGGGGAGAGTTAGAACAGGCATCTTTCAATGCCGTCCGAAAAGCACTGGTCGATGCTCCTACCCTGTTTTATCCAGATTTTACCACTCCGTTCATTCTGGATACAGACGCCAGCAACACCGGAATTGGAGGGGTGCTGTCGCCCGCGGAGCAACGTTACTGCGTGACGCGCCGCGAATTGCTTGCTATCGTTTTTTTCAAAAAGCAGTACAGGCCATACGTGTATGGCAGGCATTTCACAGTTCGCTCCGACCATGCGGCGCTACAATACGCCTTGCGAGTGGACCAACCATCTGTACAGCTCTCGCGTTGGCTCGAGATCCTCCAGGACTTTGCGTTCACTGTCATTTACCGCAAGGGGATTCAACACGGGAACGCCGACGGGTTGTCGCGGCTGCCGAACAATGGGCGCTGTGCTTGTTTTTTGGGTGCGGGGCGTTGTAGGCAGCCTGACGGGGTACCGCCCCCATCCCTTGCGGCCGCGGCCGGGGATGGGGTCGGGGACCACGGGGCTCCCTCCACGCAAGTTCCGCAGGACGCATTGCTGGGCCTCGGGTTGTACGACTGGGGACGTCTTCAGATGGAAGACGTCTCCCTCCTCAAATTGAGTCGCCGCGCTAGGGATGCCGAGGGTCACAGGGGGCAGGGAGGCCCCGTATCATATGTCATCCGGGAAGGCGTCCTCATGCATTGGGATGGGGGGTCCCAATCCCACACATTGGTGGTGCCCACCTCCCTGCGGGGGCGACTTGTGTGGGAAACCCACAGTCGCCTCTTGCACTTGGGTGTTCAGAAAATACTAGCTAAAATCCAATTGGAATTTTTCTGGCCGGGCATGGCAAACGATGTGGCTGACCTTGTGCAAGGTTGCACAGAATGTGCACGGCGGAAACCACCTGCTAGGCCGTCCTGCCCGCCACTCCAATCCATTAAAGTTTCCCGGGTCAATGAGATCGTCGCATTGGATATTTTGGGTCCGTTTCCCGCTACTCCTCGGGGTAGTAAGTACCTTTTGGTTGGGGTCGAATATTTTACCCGATGGGCCATGGCCTGGCCACTCCCCAACCAGTCTGCAGCAGCCATTACGGAGGCCTTTTTCCAGGGCTACGTCCTGGACAAGGGTGCTCCCGAACGCCTGCTGACCGACCAAGGGAAAAATTTCTCTTCCACGCTGTTGTGGGATGTGTGCAACCTGCTAGGGACACACAAAATTCGCACCTCGCCATATCACCCCCAGACTGACGGTATGGTCGAGCGATTACATAGGACACTTACCTCCATGCTAAGCCACCAGGTGTCTGAGTCACAGACTGATTGGGATCTCCACATACCTGGTGTCTTGGCCGCCTATAGAATGGCGCCCCATGCTGCCACCGGGTACTCGCCATTCTATCTTATGTATGGTAGGGAGGTTTGCCCCCCAATCGACGTACAATTGCACATTAAACAGCCCGCACCTAAGGCTAAGATTGCCGACCACATCCGTGCTAATGTGCGTCGTCTCATGGATGCCCGGGAGGCTGCTCAAAATAACTCAGAAGCCCGTCAGCTTGCCAACGAGCGGTTGCGGAATCTCCGCACATCCCGCCACGTTTGGGTGGAAGGGGACCGCGCCTGGCTCCACTGCCCGCAGGTACCATTGGCTACTTCCTAAAAACTGCTTAAGCCTTGGAGAGGCCCGGTTGTTATTATTCGCGTTCTCCGCCCGCAGTGTGTCAGGATCCAGCATGGCAAGCGACGTTGGTTCGTGCACCCGTCACGTCTAAAACCTTACATTCAACCCTACACACCTCCTTCACTTCTCCGGGGCCGAGAGCGCGACATGTCTGACGAGCCGCGCCGCGATGATGCTGCTTCTAACTCTCGGGCAGGTCCCGCTGACCCGCCCTCAGGTGCCTTGGGAATGAAATCCGCCACGGCCGACCAAGCGGGAACAAGCTTGCCCGCGGGATCAGCGACCCAGGACACAAGCGCAACAGCGGGTCGTCGGTCCCCTCCCGCCTCCGTCGCGACCGATGGACCTGCCACTCGGACTCGCTCAAAACTCAAACGATTTTCATGACCCCCGCCCACGAACTCTCGTCCCAACGCGACGCCACTCACTTTGCCATCATGTATAGTGGGCGATTGGGGCGTGCGTTCATCCTGCATATATGTGTTTATACAGTGTTGTTCTGCATCGGTGACCACAGGAGGGGGAGAGGCGCTTTCTTCTCATTTTTTTTTCTTGATTGTCACACACTCATTCTGATGGTTAACAAATAATTTCTTGTACAATTGTATTTTTTTTTGACAGCCGGGTCGGCTGGAGGCTACGTAGAGGGGGGTAATGTAGTGACATAAGAAGGGAGGGGCTGCTGTAGGCTCTGGGTTCCCAGGTGGGTCCAGACGCGTAAGCCTCTGGGCGCCAGGCACTGGGTTCCCAGGGGATCCAGACGCTTTTAAGCCTTTGGGCGCCAGGCGTTGGGTTCCCAGGCGCTTAAGCCTTTTTGGCGCCGCCAACGGGGGGGGGGGGGGGGGGCTGTGTGTGCTCTGTGGGATGTCTGGTGGCGCACAAGACCCACCCCTCGTCGGACCAGGCATAAAAGGAGAGCTCCCTGGACTATCGGGCGGGTTGTAACTCAAGACCCAAGACCCACGACCAGCCATCTGAAGACCCTGGGATGCTGTGAGAGCCAGCGCTGGGACTCTGGAACTCCCGACGCTACGACCTTGTGAGGGCGAGTCCAGAGCGTAGCCAGAGTAGAGTATCTAGGCTGTGTAGCTAGGCTGTGTACCTAGGCTGTAACAGAGTATCAGGACTGTTGGAGTGTTGTATTGTAATAAAGAAGTTACATCTACAAGTGTCTCCGGAACCCATTACACATATATTATCAGAATATGTTTTTGCTTGCATTTTGACCGCAAGTATTGTGGTTAATGCATGCATTATTCCTTGTAAAAGGTTTCAGTTTGGTGTTTTAGCAACTTAAGACCTTTACACCATTGGAACCTCATTTGCCAGTATCAAAATATGAGAATTGTTTTTTGCCCTTTTATCTGGCAACAAAACTGACACCTTTTTTACAGGCGCACGCCTTTTGGCGTCATCTAGTCCTACACATGTGAGACTAGGCTCTAAAGAAAGCTGTCTCGGGTGTGCACCAATCAATTTCAAGGACAGTGCACATTATCAGAGTTATGTTTTTTTTGTTTGCATTCCGACTGCAGGTATTGTGGTCAATGCAATCATGACTCCTTGTAAAAAAGGTGTCTATTTTGTTGCCAGATAAAAGGGTAAAAAAACAATTATCAACTTAAGACCTGTTTTGTTGCCAGATAAAAGGGGAAAAACCCTATTCTCATATTTGGTACTGGCAAAGGAGCTCCCATGATGCGGAGAGAAATGTTGCGCAAATTATTAATTGGGCCATGACCACGGTTACCGTCAGTGGCAAGTGGGTGTCTGACCTCGGCTCTTGGCTCTTCCTCGCAAAACTGCACTAACCAAGCGTGGTGAGGTACGATCTAACAACCCCCCCCCCCTCCAACACCGCCAAAGGGAAGACACTGACTCATTCGTACTCCAGCGGTGGATTGATTAAAAAAGTCTGGAGATACTTTCGCCTTGTAATTCAAGGATATCGATGAAAATTTAGTCAATTTTCTAAATCACGTTATTCCCCAACCGACAGCAACTTGCACGCACAGCCCAGGGCATTTAACTGTGCGGGAAACATTCGCATGCAGCTAATTAATGTAAATGCCGTACAGTATTGGCTTCGTTGCCACTGGATTTAAGGTTATTGCAGTGGTGGGAGCTTCAGATGGTGGTTGGGGGTTGGAAATCAATGTTGTTTTCCTGCCTTCTCACCGATTTGCATCCATTGTCATTAGTGAGGGTGGCACAAAAGCCAGGAAAACATGTTATATTTGAACAAATCACATCGGGTCAATTTAATTTATTTTCACAAACGTTCAAACTGGCTCCCATGAACATTAATGCCTTGCGAGAATTCTCTTTTGCAATAAATTCAGGACTCGTTTTTGTCTTAAAGATCACAGCTGTCTGCTTTAGCAAACGTAAAGACGACTTGGTAAAGTCGTTCGTCTTCAGTAGAGTTTATTTACATTGTTAAATGTCATCCAAAAATGCAGAATAAAATAGATATTAACTATTATTAATCGAAGAAGAATAAACGATAAAAAAATGTTATGTCAGTGTTCACATGAATTAACCATATGTTTCCTGACTTTTGGGCCACAATGTAGATTACTATCATTGGCTTGGGTAATTATTTATAAGCTGTTTGGTTATTCTTTGGTAGAGTCAAACTGTTCTTGTCCGTGATAGACGTTCCCCATCGAGGTGAAAAAAACAATAGACATGATATCATTCTGTTATCCGTGACAAAAACTCTTCGGGTCTACGACCTCATATCCACCACATCATGGGTAATATTATGAAGGGAGCCCCCAATTCCGATACATGTATGTATTCCCGAGAAAACCATCCAGCTATCCATTATAGTTATTTGTGGCCAGTTACAACACCAGTAATCTACAACAAACACAATATAAGGGAATCACATGCACATAATTTCCGCAGTCGTCCCGAGCGTTGGACACGTTTAATTTTGAATACATTAAATTTAAATCTTCACTTAACTTTTGCCAGAACTCGGAAGGGCCGACAAGAAACCTCAGCAGGCAGTGGCTGCTCGTGTCTCTGGTGGGGCAGTAGTAGCTCGTGTCTCTGGTGGGGCAGTGGTGTCTCGTGTCTCTGGTGGGGCAGTGGTGTCTCTGGTGGGGCAGTGGTGTCTCGTGTCTCTGGTGGGGCAGTGGTGTCTCTAATGGGGCAGTAGTAGCTCGTGTCTCTGGTGTGGCAGTGGTGACTCGTGTCTCTGGTGGGGCAGTGGTGTCTCGTGTCTCTGGTGGGGCAGTGGTGTCTCGTGTCTCTGGTGGGGCAGTGGTGTCTCGTGTCTCTGGTGGGGCAGTGGTGTCTCGTGTCTCTGGTGGGGCAGTGGTGTCTCGTGTCTCTGGTGGGGCAGTTGTGTCTCGTGTCTCTGGTGGGGCAGTGGTGTCTCGTGTCTCTGGTGGGGCAGTGGTGTCTCGTGTCTCTGGTGGGGCAGTGGTGTCTCGTGTCTCTGGTGGGGCAGTGGTGTCTCGTGTCTCTGGTGGGGCAGTGGTGTCTCGTGTCTCTGGTGGGGCAGTGGTGTCTCGTGTCTCTGGTGGGGCAGTGGTGTCTCGTGTCTCTGGTGGGGCAGTGGTGTCTCGTGTCTCTGGTGGGGCAGTGGTGTCTCGTGTCTCTGGTGGGGCAGTGGTGTCTCGTGTCTCTGGTGGGGCAGTGGTGACTCGTGTCTCTGGTGGGGCAGTGGTGTCTCGTGTCTCTGGTGGGGCAGTGGTGTCTCGTGTCTCTGGTGAAGCAGTGGTGTCTCGTGTCTCTGGTGGGGCAGTGGTGTCTCGTGTCTCTGGTGGGGCAGTGGTGTCTCGTGTCTCTGGTGGGGCAGTGGTGTCTTGTGTCTCTGGTGGGGCAGTGGTGTCTCTGGTGGGGCAGTGGTGTCTCGTGTCTCTGGTGAGGCAGTGGTGACTCGTGTCTCTGGTGGGGCAGTGGTGTCTCGTGTCTCTGGTGGGGTAGTGGTGTCTCGTGTCTCTGGTGGGGCAGTGGTGTCTCGTGTCTCTGGTGGGGCAGTGGTGTCTCTGGTGGGGCAGTGGTGTCTCGTGTCTCTGGTGGGGCAGTGGTGTCTCGTGTCTCTGGTGGGGCAGTGGTGTCTCGTGTCTCTGGTGGGGCAGTGGTGTCTCGTGTCTCTGGTGAGGCAGTGGTGACTTGTGTCTCTGGTGGGGCAGTGGTGTCTCTGGTGGGGCAGTGGTGTCTCGTGTCTCTGGTGGGGCAGTGGTGTCTCTGGTGGGGCAGTGGTGTCTCGTGTCTCTGGTGGGGCAGTGGTGTCTCTGGTGGGGCAGTGGTGTCTCGTGTCTCTGGTGGGGCAGTGGTGTCTCGTGTCTCTGGTGGGACAGTGGTTTCTCATGTCTCTGGTGGGGCAGTGTTGTCTCTGATGGGGCAGTGGTGTCTCGTGTCTCTGGTGGGGCAGTGGTGTCTCTGGTGGGGCAGTGGTGTCTCGTGTCTCTGGTGGGGCAGTGGTGTCTCTGGTGGGGTAGTGGTGTCTCTGGTGGGGCAGTGGTGTCTCTGGTGGGGCAGTGGTGTCTCGTGTCTCTGGTGGGGCAGTGGTGTCTCGTGTCTCTGGTGGGGCAGTGGTGTCTCGTGTCTCTGGTGGGGCAGTGGTGACTTGTGTCTCTGGTGGGGCCGTGGTGTCTCGTGTCTCTGGTGGGGCAGTGGTGACTCGTGTCTCTGGTGGGGCAGTGGTGTCTCGTGTCTCTGGTGGGGCAGTGGTGTCTCGTGTCTCTGGTGGGGCAGTGGTGTCTCGTGTCTCTGGTGGGGCAGTGGTGTCTCGTGTCTCTGGTGGGGCAGTGGTGTCTCGTGTCTCTGGTGGGGCAGTGGTGGCTCGTGTCTCTGGTGGGGCAGTGGTGTCTCGTGTCTCTGATGGGGCAGTGGTGTCTCGTGTCTCTGGTGGGGCAGTGGTGTCTCGTGTCTCTGGTGGGGCAGTGGTGTCTCGTGTCTCTGGTGGGACAGTGGTGTCTCGTGTCTCTGGTGGGGCAGTGGTGTCTCTGGTGGGGCAGTGGTGTCTCGTGTCTCTGGTGGGACAGTGGTGTCTCGTATCTCTGGTGGGGCAGTGGTGTCTCTGGTGGGGCAGTGGTGACTCGTGTCTATGGTGGGGCAGTGGTGTCTCTGGTGGGGCAGTGGTGTCTCGTGTCTCTGGTGGGGCAGTGGTGTCTCGTGTCTCTGGTGGGGCAGTGGTGTCTCGTGTCTCTGGTGGGGCAGTGGTGTCTCGTGTCTCTGGTGGGGCAGTGGTGTCTCGTGTCTCTGGTGGGGCAGTGGTGTCTCGTGTCTCTGGTGGGGCAGTGGTGGCTCGTGTCTCTGGTGGGGCAGTGGTGTCTCGTGTCTCCGGTGGGGCAGTGGTGTCTCGTGTCTCTGGTGGGGCAGTGGTGTCTCGTGTCTCTGGTGGGGCAGTGGTGTCTCGTGTCTCTGGTGGGGCAGTGGTGTCTCGTGTCTCTGGTGGGGCAGTGGTGTCTCGTATCTCTGGTGGGGCAGTGGTGTCTCGTGTCTCTGGTGGGGCAGTGGTGTCTCTGGTGGGGCAGTGGTGTCTCGTGTCTCTGGTGGGGCAGTGGTGTCTCGTGTCTCTGGTGGGGCAGTAGTGTCTCGTGTCTCTGGTGGGGCAGTGGTGTCTCGTGTCTCTGGTGGGGCAGTGGTGTCTCGTGTCTCTGGTGGGGCAGTGGTGTCTCGTGTCTCTGGTGGGGCAGTGGTGTCTCTGGTGGGGCAGTGGTGTCTCGTGTCTCTGGTGGGGCAGTGGTGTCTCGTGTCTCTGGTGGGGCAGTGGTGTCTCGTGTCTCTGGTGGGGCAGTGGTGTCTCGTGTCTCTGGTGGGGCAGTGGTGTCTCGTGTCTCTGGTGGGGCAGTGGTGGCTCGTGTCTCTGGTGGGGCAGTGGTGTCTCGTGTCTCTGGTGGGGCAGTGGTGTCTCGTGTCTCTGGTGGGGCAGTGGTGTCTCGTGTCTCTGGTGGGGCAGTGGTGACTCGTGTCTCTGGTGGGACAGTGGTGTCTCGTGTCTCTGGTGGGGCAGTGGTGTCTCGTATCTCTGGTGGGGCAGTGGTGTCTCTGGTGGGGCAGTGGTGTCTCGTGTCTCTGGTGGGGCAGTGGTGTCTCGTGTCTCTGGTGGGACAGTGGTGTCTCGTGTCTCTGGTGGGGCAGTGGTGTCTCTGGTGGGGCAGTGGTGTCTCGTGTCTCTGGTGGGACAGTGGTGTCTCGTATCTCTGGTGGGGCAGTGGTGTCTCTGGTGGGGCAGTGGTGACTCGTGTCTCTGGTGGGGCAGTGGTGTCTCTGGTGGGGCAGTGGTGTCTCGTGTCTCTGGTGGGGCAGTGGTGTCTCGTGTCTCTGGTGGGGCAGTGGTGTCTCGTGTCTCTGGTGGGGCAGTGGTGTCTCGTGTCTCTGGTGGGGCAGTGGTGTCTCGTGTCTCTGGTGGGGCAGTGGTGGCTCGTGTCTCTGGTGGGGCAGTGGTGTCTCGTTTCTCCGGTGGGGCAGTGGTGTCTCGTGTCTCTGGTGGGGCAGTGGTGTCTCGTGTCTCTGGTGGGGCAGTGGTGTCTCGTGTCTCTGGTGGGGCAGTGGTGTCTCGTGTCTCTGGTGGGGCAGTGGTGTCTCGTGTCTCTGGTGGGGCAGTGGTGTCTTGTGTCTCTGGTGGGGCAGTGGTGTCTCTGGTGGGGCAGTGGTGTCTCGTGTCTCTGGTGAGGCAGTGGTGACTCGTGTCTCTGGTGGGGCAGTGGTGTCTCGTGTCTCTGGTGGGGTAGTGGTGTCTCGTGTCTCTGGTGGGGCAGTGGTGTCTCGTGTCTCTGGTGGGGCAGTGGTGTCTCTGGTGGGGCAGTGGTGTCTCGTGTCTCTGGTGGGGCAGTGGTGTCTCGTGTCTCTGGTGGGGCAGTGGTGTCTCGTGTCTCTGGTGGGGCAGTGGTGTCTCGTGTCTCTGGTGAGGCAGTGGTGACTTGTGTCTCTGGTGGGGCAGTGGTGTCTCTGGTGGGGCAGTGGTGTCTCGTGTCTCTGGTGGGGCAGTGGTGTCTCTGGTGGGCAGTGGTGTCTCGTGTCTCTGGTGGGGCAGTGGTGTCTCTGGTGGGGCAGTGGTGTCTCGTGTCTCTGGTGGGGCAGTGGTGTCTCGTGTCTCTGGTGGGACAGTGGTGTCTCATGTCTCTGGTGGGGCAGTGTTGTCTCTGATGGGGCAGTGGTGTCTCGTGTCTCTGGTGGGGCAGTGGTGTCTCTGGTGGGGCAGTGGTGTCTCGTGTCTCTGGTGGGGCAGTGGTGTCTCTGGTGGGGTAGTGGTGTCTCTGGTGGGGCAGTGGTGTCTCTGGTGGGGCAGTGGTGTCTCGTGTCTCTGGTGGGGCAGTGGTGTCTCGTGTCTCTGGTGGGGCAGTGGTGTCTCGTGTCTCTGGTGGGGCAGTGGTGACTTGTGTCTCTGGTGGGGCCGTGGTGTCTCGTGTCTCTGGTGGGGCAGTGGTGACTCGTGTCTTCTGGTGGGGCAGTGGTGTCTCGTGTCTCTGGTGGGGCAGTGGTGTCTCGTGTCTCTGGTGGGGCAGTGGTGTCTCGTGTCTCTGGTGGGGCAGTGGTGTCTCGTGTCTCTGGTGGGGCAGTGGTGTCTCGTGTCTCTGGTGGGGCAGTGGTGGCTCGTGTCTCTGGTGGGGCAGTGGTGTCTCGTGTCTCTGGGGGGGCAGTGGTGTCTCGTGTCTCTGGTGGGGCAGTGGTGTCTCGTGTCTCTGGTGGGGCAGTGGTGTCTCGTGTCTCTGGTGGGGCAGTGGTGTCTCGTGTCTCTGGTGGGACAGTGGTGTCTCGTGTCTCTGGTGGGGCAGTGGTGTCTCTGGTGGGGCAGTGGTGTCTCGTGTCTCTGGTGGGACAGTGGTGTCTCGTATCTCTGGTGGGGCAGTGGTGTCTCTGGTGGGGCAGTGGTGACTCGTGTCTCTGGTGGGGCAGTGGTGTCTCTGGTGGGGCAGTGGTGTCTCGTGTCTCTGGTGGGGCAGTGGTGTCTCGTGTCTCTGGTGGGGCAGTGGTGTCTCGTGTCTCTGGTGGGGCAGTGGTGTCTCGTGTCTCTGGTGGGGCAGTGGTGTCTCGTGTCTCTGGTGGGGCAGTGGTGTCTCGTGTCTCTGGTGGGGCAGTGGTGGCTCGTGTCTCTGGTGGGGCAGTGGTGTCTCGTGTCTCTCGGTGGGGCAGTGGTGTCTCGTGTCTCTGGTGGGGCAGTGGTGTCTCGTGTCTCTGGTGGGGCAGTGGTGTCTCGTGTCTCTGGTGGGGCAGTGGTGTCTCGTGTCTCTGGTGGGGCAGTGGTGTCTCGTGTCTCTGGTGGGGCAGTGGTGTCTCGTGTCTCTGGTGGGGCAGTGGTGTCTCGTGTCTCTGGTGGGGCAGTGGTGTCTCGTGTCTCTGGTGGGGCAGTGGTGTCTCGTGTCTCTGGTGGGGCAGTGGTGTCTCGTGTCTCTGGTGGGGCAGTAGGTGTCTCGTGTCTCTGGTGGGGCAGTGGTGTCTCGTGTCTCTGGTGGGGCAGTGGTGTCTCGTGTCTCTGGTGGGGCAGTGGTGTCTCGTGTCTCTGGTGGGCAGTGGTGTCTCTGGTGGGGCAGTGGTGTCTCGTGTCTCTGGTGGGGCAGTGGTGTCTCGTGTCTCTGGTGGGGCAGTGGTGTCTCGTGTCTCTGGTGGGGCAGTGGTGTCTCGTGTCTCTGGTGGGGCAGTGGTGTCTCGTGTCTCTGGTGGGGCAGTGGTGGCTCGTGTCTCTGGTGGGGCAGTGGTGTCTCGTGTCTCTGGTGGGGCAGTGGTGTCTCGTGTCTCTGGTGGGGCAGTGGTGTCTCGTGTCTCTGGTGGGGCAGTGGTGACTCGTGTCTCTGGTGGGACAGTGGTGTCTCGTGTCTCTGGTGGGGCAGTGGTGTCTCGTATCTCTGGTGGGGCAGTGGTGTCTCTGGTGGGGCAGTGGTGTCTCGTGTCTCTGGTGGGGCAGTGGTGTCTCGTGTCTCTGGTGGGACAGTGGTGTCTCGTGTCTCTGGTGGGGCAGTGGTGTCTCTGGTGGGGCAGTGGTGTCTCGTGTCTCTGGTGGGACAGTGGTGTCTCGTATCTCTGGTGGGGCAGTGGTGTCTCTGGTGGGGCAGTGGTGACTCGTGTCTCTGGTGGGGCAGTGGTGTCTCTGGTGGGGCAGTGGTGTCTCGTGTCTCTGGTGGGGCAGTGGTGTCTCGTGTCTCTGGTGGGGCAGTGGTGTCTCGTGTCTCTGGTGGGGCAGTGGTGTCTCGTGTCTCTGGTGGGGCAGTGGTGTCTCGTGTCTCTGGTGGGGCAGTGGTGTCTCGTGTCTCTGGTGGGGCAGTGGTGGCTCGTGTCTCTGGTGGGGCAGTGGTGTCTCGTGTCTCCGGTGGGGCAGTGGTGTCTCGTGTCTCTGGTGGGGCAGTGGTGTCTCGTGTCTCTGGTGGGGCAGTGGTGTCTCGTGTCTCTGGTGGGGCAGTGGTGTCTCGTGTCTCTGGTGGGGCAGTGGTGTCTCGTGTCTCTGGTGGGGCAGTGGTGTCTCTGGTGGGGCAGTGGTGTCTCGTGTCTCTGGTGGGGCAGTGGTGTCTCGTGTCTCTGGTGGGGCAGTAGTGTCTCGTGTCTCTGGTGGGGCAGTGGTGTCTCGTGTCTCTGGTGGGGCAGTGGTGTCTCGTGTCTCTGGTGGGGCAGTGGTGTCTCGTGTCTCTGGTGGGGCAGTGGTGTCTCTGGTGGGGCAGTGGTGTCTCGTGTCTCTGGTGGGGCAGTGGTGTCTCGTGTCTCTGGTGGGGCAGTGGTGTCTCGTGTCTCTGGTGGGGCAGTGGTGTCTCGTGTCTCTGGTGGGGCAGTGGTGTCTCGTGTCTCTGGTGGGGCAGTGGTGGCTCGTGTCTCTGGTGGGGCAGTGGTGTCTCGTGTCTCTGGTGGGGCAGTGGTGTCTCGTGTCTCTGGTGGGGCAGTGGTGTCTCGTGTCTCTGGTGGGGCAGTGGTGACTCGTGTCTCTGGTGGGACAGTGGTGTCTCGTGTCTCTGGTGGGGCAGTGGTGTCTCGTATCTCTGGTGGGGCAGTAGTGTCTCTGGTGGGGCAGTGGTGTCTCGTGTCTCTGGTGGGGCAGTGGTGTCTCGTGTCTCTCGTGGGGCAGTGGTGTCTCGTGTCTCTCGTGGGGCAGTGGTGTCTCGTGTCTCTGGTGGGGCAGTGGTGTCTCGTGTCTCTCGTGGGGCAGTGGTGTCTCGTGTCTCTGCTGGGGAAGTGGTGTCTCGTGTCTCTGGTGGGGCAGTGGTGTCTCTGGTGGGGCAGTGGTGTCTCGTGTCTCTGGTGGGCCAGTGGTGACTCGTGTCTCTGGTGGGGCAGTGGTGGCTCCTGGCTCTGGTGGGACAGTGGTGGCTCTGGTGGGGCAGTGGCAATGCGGGCAGCAGACCAACGGAGGGGGTGGAGTCAGCGTGGAAGGCACCTTGCCATGGGCAAAAACGTATCGGCCACCGCTCTGAACCCAACATCAAGGGTTTTAAAAAGATCAGCGTGCTGTGGTACAGGCTGCGTGTTTAATGCGATATTAATTCAAATTGCAGTGGACAGTCGTATCCAAACGTTGTGGCCACAGCAAGTCCGCATTTATCAAAGTTGTTCTAAGACTAGAAACATTAACTCAAGCTGAGCATTTGTCCGTCACCAGAGAACACAGATGGGAGGGTGAAGTTGAAACTCCACCGTGTGTGCCCATTACTCACGGCGTCAAATCTGTGCTCTTCTTTATTTCCTTCATTCCCACAAAAGTGATGGATAAAAAGATGAGTGCTTCTTGGATAGGCCATCCCCAGCTGATGATGATGGAGAAGAGTGATGCACTTAGTGTGATACCTTTGCAACAAAGGCATCAGCAGGAGATGGGGGGGTTCTTCCCCTCTCCCCGTGCCCCCCACCGGTTTGAGAGCCCAAAAATTGGTATCCTGAATGTATTGTTACTCATGGGAAGTTGCTCGATCCACCTCTGAACACAGAGATTGAGTGAGTGAATGGAAATGAATTCAGTTTCATTTATTTGGTATAGCCCTCTTCTTGGTTATTTCTGTAAAGTCACGTAGAAGGGAAATAATAAAATAATAAAAATAAAACATCATAAAATACAATTCTCACGTCGTTTCGGCCACAACGCAAGCAGCAGTCCTCAGGTGAAGAACAGGGCTGTCGGAAAGACAGCGTCTGAAGGTATAGCCCTGTGAGGCATTCGGCTCTTGAATCGGGTGCAACCGCAACAAACAAAAACATGAACAAGAAATGATGCCCGACATGCGGATAGAGAGGCGTGCGAGATTGGTCGTGACTGCCTCCGTCTCCTTCAAACTCTTTTTTGCGCCCCCCCCCACCCCCGCATCTCCGATTAGCGTGGTTGGCTACGTATGGTGCGAAAGAAGTTCCACATACACAAATACGTACGTAGCGGCACAGAGTCGACATTTCCCAGTGTGCACCTTGACTGCAGCGGTCTTTGCTAAACTGACTCCCGGCAGAAAATTCATCTAACTCACTGCACCCAGGCACCGCAGTAATATTTACCAGTATTGCCATTTCATGATATTACGGCATTAAATATATATACCACCGTACATGGACACTGAATCAGAGGTTGTTGTAATATACAGCCGTGCCTTGTGGGTCCCACAAACCTGACTTATCATCGCTGCAATATCGTTCATAATAAGGCCTACGTGTCATCGCTTCAATATTGAAATACAGATGCAGTCTCCATGGCCGGATTCATTTAGGGCCTTTAGAGGTTGCAGCCCAGGGCTTTGGATATTTAGAGCCCCCGAAAAAAAACGTACCGAGTGCTTTATAATGGTTTAAATGTAATTCTGCAGCACGTCGGCAAATGCTGTGGGTAATTTGGTAATTACAGACATGGCATCGCTATGTGCGTTACTAATAGTTGTGTGTCAACGTGAAAATGTATTCGTTTTAACTTTGACTTAGCCCTACGATTAGTATTTCACGTCTATGAAGCGGAACTGAAAGAACCAAGGTAAATATCACTCGAGTGTTTGGCATTAGCACGGTTGGCTCTGTACGGTGCGAAATAAGTCCAATGTACATACAAACAACGGTCATCGATGATGGTAAAATGATCAATGGGAAGGAATTGAATAAACCAGGGGTCGGGAACCTTTTTGACTGGGAGAGCCATAAAAGCCAAATATTTCTAAATATATTTCATTGAGAGCCATATAGTATTTTTAACGTATAATAAATTATATATGTCTTACTTTTAATGCGACTTCTGGTGCTGCATGGTTTTGCTGATGGCCTTGTAGTCTGGTTCATACGTGGTGAGGTTGAGCTTCATGCAGGCGTGACGCGTGAAATTTATTTAAGTATTTTAAAATCAGTTCCAAACTGATTTTTTTTTTCAACTCAAAATTGTCTGGGAGCCATATGCCGTCACTGGAAGAGCCATATATGGCTCGCGAGCCATAGGTTCCCGACCGCTGGAATAAACACTACGGGCCCCCTTCAAAACTCAAACAGCCTGAAGCCCCCCTCAGACTGAATCCAAACTTGGCCATCACTGCAAGACTCGGTATAAGGTATTTCATATGAATGATATGATGCATGTTTTCCTTCTGTTATTGTACACGAGGTAGAGATATGCTCATGTGTATCTTATGAATGCTCTCCTGGAGATTCGCGTGGGGTACAGAGTTATTCGTTTAAGTGAGAATGTTGATTTGAAATATTAAGCAATTCCGTGCAACACCTCCAGCTGGAATTCTGAATGATGTAGAAAATGTTAATTTTACAGCATTCCCTAGGCTTCAAGCATTCTTGTGCTTTATGAAACCAAAAAAGCCACTTTAAATATCATGCAATGATAATAGATACTTTATATGATATTAGCATTGCAAAGATTACATTCTTTCAGTTATTTTTGCCTTCATCACCCGTCGTGCTTGACTACTAATGATCTCCTCCGCTGTAGCCTCACCAATTCCCTCACCTCACAATGCAGATGGTTCACAATACTGCAGCCAAATGTCTCACCCATGTGCATGTATGTACAGTATGTATGTTAAACTTTTGCACTGCACGTAGCCAACCGTGCTAGGACAATAAACTAAATACAAAAAGCAGTTCAAAATAAATTAGTTTTCAATATAGATGTAAAAGTGGATAGCTCCAGTGGCTTCCTTATATTGGAATGAAGAACGTTCCAGACGGCCGCAAAAGCGCATCTGAAAGCGCGCGATGCGGTGACCATTTTTGTTCGCTGGCTCGTAGATCTCCCCCCATACACACAAGCATCGCGAAATGTGTTCTCGCATCCCTCTACCGTGGCTCCCATTCCATCCATTAATCACGAGTCAACAACATGGCTACCCTCAATGTCTTCCAAACGCTGCTTCAGCTTGTGAATCTCACCTCATACTCCGATCTTATCCGTGCCATCGACTTCAACAACCGAGCTCTTCTCTCAAATCCTTCCATTGGGGGTGGCATGGTGGCACAGCAGTGGCAACACCAGCGCCTCACAGCATCAAGGGCCTGTGTACGATCCCCGACTCGGGCACCTTTCTGCCTGGCGATGGTTCCCTCCTCCCGTTCTCCATGGGTTTCCTCCGGGTTTTCTGGTTCCCTCCTGTAGTTGAAACAAACAAACAAAAATCATACAATGTAACTGGCATTTGACAAAATCCCAATGCTGAAACATTACCTGCAAATTACTCACTGGCAAAACGCACAGCAACATCGTGCCCGACTGCAAAAACCTGGCAGGACCCCCCCTCCCCCCCACGCTGAAGAAGAGTATTGAAATCCTGCGAAGCTTTTCTGCTGGGTAAAGTAATAATAGATAATAAATCAGTTTTGACTCCACGAGAAATGACTGTTGGTGGGTGCCTCCCCACTACCCAGACTTCTCAGGTTGTCCGCTGCCTATTCATTTATTCTCTTTTCACACCGCCACTTGCTCTCCGTTGCCCGAAACATCCATACAACGTGTCCGTGTGCAAGCCTCGCCCACAAGAGAAAGGACAAAATATTGCCAAACATGGTCAAACTGGAACTCTAAAATGACCATCAGAAAGTTATAAGCCCTTACCGAATGTTTTTTGTAAGGGCACAACGTTTTTTAACCCCTCACATTAACCCCTCACATTAACACAACCTTCACTGCCCTACATGCTGGGGCCCACCGTTGATAATCCCTCACATTAACATAAGCTACCCCGCCCATGCTGCCAACACTTGGGCTACGCCCATTTTAAACCTTTATAAACAGTTTGTCTTTAGAGGATAAACTCTTTTTCCCTATCCTGATGACGACCGCTTGTGTTGTGAACGAAACGTCGTAGTTTTTTGTTATTTTCTTTGAACCTATCTACGTGACTTTACCAAGAGACCCAAAGAATATGAATTCCTGCAGTCACGAAGCTTTAAGTCAAGATTTAGACCATTGTTGGTTCTCCAAATGACAAATGTGAAAAACGATCTCAATTCAAATTCAACAACAATTTCTAATTATCTTGCTCCACAAGATGAATGCAGTTTCTCACTGACTATGTCCCGATGTTATCATAAATACGTGCATTTATCTTGGATTAAAATTAGTAAATCATTGCTTTCATTTTTATTAAAATATACCACGTTGATTTATTATATTTTTTCATTGATAAAATACATTAAAATATTTGTGTACATATTTAGATTACCCATTGTTTCACACATCCGTTGAAATCACTTCTATGGGCATGAACCACATATATCGATGCTGTTGCTGTATTTATACTCAGAGACAATTCATTTCTAACACATGCTCTTGACAAACGACTTTCTTATTTTCAATTCATTTTCTTGCAGGAATGCAGCTCTCTGCAGTTTATAGCCACATTTTGCATGGAGATTTCATCAGTTTTTGCCAATGGAGGTTTTTGTTCCCCTCCCTCGCCATCTTTTATGCAGAATCATCTACAAAAAGAATTGAATCAGTGCACCGAGGCATGATTAGAGTGGTTCTGTACGGTGACACTTTTTTCATTGGGCGCCACTGTGGCAAGATGTTAACTACCTTGCCTGATCGTGAGTTCTCCCCCGACTTGAAGATGCCTGTATATTTGGAGTTTGCGTGTCTCTTTCTCAGTGGTCGCGTGGACTTTTTCTCCGGGTTTTTTGGGAATTCCCTCCACATTTAGAAACATGCGTTTAGAGTATTTGGCTGTGATACATTTCCATCTGATAAACCACTTCGTTGAGTTATCACTTTTGGCCAGGTCGCTTCTGAAAAATAGCTCAGCGGGCCTTACCTGGTAAAATAAAAATAGTTTTAGTTTAGTCATTGCAAGTGCCAAAATGCAGTAGTGGTAAAGGCATGCTCTTTCAAGTTTCGTGGACGGTCGTAGACCTGTTAGCCTTGGATTCCACCATTTGCTCACATCCACTTATGTTGAGCTAACTGCCTTCAATCTCACTCCTGTTAATCTACAAAAAGAAGGAATGTAATTCTCCGTGATAAATGTAACGTCTGCACATTTAGTATATGTACAAATCTGTCTGACTCGGCAGAGATGTTCGGAAGCATTCATGGACTTTTCTTTAAGTGCATGCATGACAATCACTGCAGCATTACTTACTGCTTTCCTGCTAAATGTGCACAGACTCGTTGAGTGAAAGGCAAAGCAAAACTGACGATACATGTTTGTGAATTGACAATAATGGCGCTGTATGCTTTGAACACCTTTTTGTTGATATAAAATTTCAAATATTAAAATAAACCTCCTATCAAACTATTTGTGAGGATTGTAGACTGCGGACTACTCTGTACAACTCCATGTGTGCATGCTCGCAACAACATCACTCAAATGCATTTTGGGTTCTCGACCAATTCTTCTTGAAATATTTCAGACCTTTTATCTCTCCATTTCCACACCTTTCAAGTCAGCAGATGTGCAAATGAAGGAAGTGTGCCTGCCCTCTCAGGCTAAGGACTTGAAATTATTCTCACTTGACATTACTTCATTTCTCAAAGGTGAGAGGTTAGCTCCCTGTTAATGAGCCACCTGGAAAAGGCCTAAAGATGTTTTTATTATATTGATAGAGCCTAAATGCCGTTGTCTATATATATATATGAGATAGAGGTTAAACAGCCTGAAAAACATCAAGAAAATATAAAGACCAACGTGCTTTGATACATTCCATCATTAGTTGAGTTTTATGTTTACTGCGGTTGAGGACATTTCAAATAATTAATGAGAGCAATGAAAAATACATGAGGGATCTGTTTAAACAAAAAAAAGCTATCGTAATTGATAAGTTTCTCCTGAATGTTTTTCAGCAAGAAGTCATAAATGAGAAAGCAATTCAAGCCTAATTATTGGCAGTCTCACCGGAAATGTTATTTACAACAATTCAACTTACTTATTCAACATCTTCCCTGTCATTGTTATTAAGCATGACATGCCAGCTTAAGTTTTAAAAACTGGTAACTTTGGTCCAAAAAAATGTAATCTTTCTCTTGGATTGATCTTTCTTTATTGGGTTGGAACGACATACAAAATATTTGATTTTCACAGTTAAATTGATTGTTACTGAAGTTACAGTAACTTCTAAATGTATTTTAAAATGTACTTGAACAACAACAAGCTATTGTACAAGGATCATAGAGGGTTAGCATGTACTTTAAATTCTAGATCATTGTAAACATGTTTTCAAATCACTGCTGGAAGTTAGCGGCAGCATGTGGCAAGCGTGTTGAAACTGCTGTGATGCTGCGCAGTGACGTAGCTACACAAAGCATTGTGGGTATTTCAAGAATAGTGGTGAATCAGTTTGTCGTGATCCGCCGGCCGGCGATGTGCAATGAAGTTTCTGCCGAAGAAATTGCTCAAACAAGCTGACATTTGTACGCACGTGTGTTCAACGTCTTTCGCACCGTACGTAGCCAACCGCGCTCATCGGAGGACACTGGCTGGTGAAACTTAGTGCTTGATATATCTAATGCGTAAGTGTACTCGAGTGGTGCATTAAAAATGGGTCACGAGTCTGTCTTTAAAAAAAAAGTGGTCGCGATGTTAAAGCAGATGTCCCGAGTAATGATATCTTTGTGGCATTAAGGCGTTTGCTCCAACATTGATGGGACAATCGTGCACGCGCAGACAGGGAATACCTTCAAAAATAGGGCAAGGTGCATTCCTTCACGTTACTTCCAAAATGTACCAGAACTTAAAGTGAAAGTTGGCCTGCAATCACCCTCTCATATAGACGAACAAATACGTGCATTGAGTTTTCTTAGCATGTAAGCATATCTATTCGTTCATCCTGACACTAAATAAGATTGTTTTTTGCGTTTCACGTGACTAAGCATTTGAGTACTTAGGGGCCGTCCATAAATGACGTCACGCGATTTTGGACGATTTTTGAGCCCCCCCCCCCCCCTTCGTCACACGACGTCACAAAAAGTCAGACCCCCCCTCAAATATGACATCACAAAGTTCCCCCCCCCCAAAAAAAAACATGCTTCAAATCGCTTTAAACTGTTGTCATTGTAGTGCGTATTTAATGTGGCGCTGCACTCTAATGTTGTAGGAGAAATCATTTATTAAAAAGTGTATTTAATTAAGTAGAACGTGTTGTCTATATTTATTTAAAGTTGCGGATTTTGATGTGACGTCACATTTCTCAATCCCCCCCCCCCCTCGTCACACATCGTCACAAATGTCTGACCCCCCCCCCCTAGGTGCGTGACATCATTTATGGACGGCCCCTTAATTTATGAACAGTACAGTAATACCTCTGTTTGCGTCGTGGATGCGTTCCTGAAAGGTGCGACTACGAATATCGAAACGAGGTCAATCAAAGCGACTTGCAGGGTAGTAGTCGTAGGTGGAAGCGAAGGATGAGAGGCGATGGATAATGAGACAGGATGGACGATGCTGTCAGCGACGTAAGTGTGGGGCTTGAGGCGACGCTACTTAGGTAGCAATCTTGATTTGAAGCTTTCGTGACTGCAGGAATCTATACTCTTTGGTTCTTTCGGTAAAGTCACGTAGGTATAAAATAAAATAAATCACGACGTTTCGGGCGCAACACAAGCATCCATCATCAGGTGGCAAAGCACGTTAATAAAGTGACGACGTATTTGCGAAACGACTTAAAAGGGGTGGGGAGGGTGGGGGTAATGTAAATCGGGGTATTGCTGTAGCAACAACACAACATTTATAAACGTACATTTAATTTTGCACATTGTTTTGCAATTCTGGTGCCACGTTGTGATTTCGTTGCCCCCAACAACATGTGCAAGCAATCACCACGAGAATACAAATCACATAATTGGCGAGCCCATTCCAACTCAGCAGCATTGTGCATGCTGGTAGTTAGGGCACTTGAATCATCCTTACAGAGTCGTGAGTTCAAAGCTGGCCAACCGTGCTAATCGGATGTGCGGATCATGCCATCACACCTTCTGATGGATCCCAAAGCTGTTGCAAAGTTGACACCCGTCCTCCAAAACTCGCCCTGAAATACAATATTCTACCACGTGGTTAGAGGCGTTCTCCTTGGAGTCTGACTTACTGATGTCCATTCCGATATCTGTCTCGGCATGGCAACCACCTCTTCGTATCGTGTCTAGGATTTTGTCGAAGCGCTTTACAAGAACTATAAATTGTACATTAGTTGTGCCTGATGGGGGAAAGTGGTGAGCTGTGAGTGTTGGTGGAGGGGAAGGGATGGCAAGTAAGGGTTGATGATAGGGCAAAGGAGGGGCGAGACTAGGAAGAGGGTGGATGGTAAAGGTTTTAAGGATGCGGACAGGAAGTAGTCGAGAGATACGCTGTTGAAAAAAGGATGAGCCTTAAGGGAGGAACGGTTATGCCTACAACTGTTTTCTTCCTACCGTGTTACTATTCTGACAAAAAAACACGGCATCTTTACGCTTCTTCTGCTTAGGGGCCGTCCATAAATGACTTCACGTACCTGGGGGAGGGGGGGGTCAGACATTTGTGACGATGTGTGACGAGGGGGTGGGGGGTTGAGAAATGTGACATCACATCAAAAAGCGCAACTTTAAATAAATATAAGACAACACGTTCTACTTAATTAAAATAAATGTTTTCTCCTACAACATCCGAGTGCAGCGCCACATTAAATACGCACTACAATGACAATAGTTTAAAGCGATTTGAAGCATGTTTTATTTTTGGGGGGGGGGTCTGACTTTTTGTGACGCCGTGTGAGGAAGGGGGGGGGTCGAAAATCGTCCAAAATCGCGTGACGTCATTTATGGACGGCCCTTATATAAAACATCAAAACGGATAATTATTTCAAGTTGCTGTAAAGGTCGAGCCCTTCGTATGTCGAGTAACATAGAATACTGCTGTCCCCCAACACCCGTCGTTTAGCACAAGAGTTGATGTCTGCATCTTCCAACGTAGTTCTTCATGTCATCCGTTAAAATTCGGCCTTTATTATGTACACGACTTCCTAAATATAAGTAGCGGGCGATATTTCAACTGGTTCCACTCCCACGCATTTACCAACACGCACTAGCCAACTCGACAGAGTATGATTGACACGGCATGGGAAGAAGGCCTTCATCTAGCAGTGGATAGATAAAGGACTGTGCATTACATACATTGATTTGTTATTATATATATGCATCCATTGAGAGAATGGAGTGATGAGAATGTCTCTTGTTAGATTACATCACCTCTAATTGGGTTCTTAAAGCTATTAGTGAAATAAGATTTCGGTTCCTTGAAGAGTCAATGATTCCTCTAATGCTCGTCTTTGGAGAATATAATCAGTTAAGCATGAATAATCAGTTCCATTTACAAAATCAAACAGCATTCTAAATGAGCCCACCTTATGATCCATTGGAAGCCAAAGTCTCGTGCTCTGCCTTTGAATAGCACATTTCCCAAAAGGTCAGGAATACAGCATAATGATATACTTCCATCACGTGAATGCCACCGAATTTTTTTTTTTTACAATTCCATTTGATGACAGAAAATCATAATTCCCTTAGAGGTAGGAAGATCAATGAACGCCAATGATTGTTTTGAGATAGTTTAAAAGATACATATTGCCTTGACAGTTTGATTGCTCCAGCTAAACACGTGAACACAGGGCATATAGCAAACAGTGTCCATCGTGGCTGTCCCGTGAAGGTCACACAAACACAAATTATCAGCGATGGCAGTCTACTCACAACAGCTCTAGCAGAACAGTCCCTTAATATCCGCGGGCGGGCGCGAATTAGTCATACATGTGTAATAAAAGGACTCAGACACTTCTCTCTGACTCCGTGTCCTTTATTTGGGGTTCGCGTTCTCCTTCCCACACGGCACTCCTCCTGAGACTCTCTCCCTGGCAGCCCCACATCTGCCTTCGCTCCCGTAGCCTTCCACGCTCCTGCAGCTCCGCTGCAGGCTCTTGGTGCAGCCCTCTGGCTGCCCCCACAGCAGCTCCATCGCTGCTCCCTGTTCCTCCGTGCGTGGCGATCTCGCCACCTCCCAACGTCAGCCCTTCGTGGCCTCTATGGCTATCTCGCCATTTCCTACCTCAGCCCTTCGTGGCCTCTGTGGCTATCTCGCCACTTCCTACCTCAGCCCTTCGTGGCCTCTGTGGCTATCTCGCCATCTCCAACCTCAATCCTCCACTCTCTCTTCCACCCCGCTGGCTGGCGCCGTCATGAGCCCCTCAGCCACCAGGCTGAGGCACGGCGACCACCCAACGTGTTCACCACCCTTCACTCCCCCGACTGACCCAGATAGCTTCCTGTCTCCCCGCTATAACTTCTCCCCCACGTCACCCTGACTCCTCCCTCTCGGATCGTCATATCCGCCCCGCCCATTTACGCCCGCATTACACTACCCTCCCCCGTAGAGAAAATCCCAGCCGTCCTCGGCTGAAACAGAAACTTCTGACACCAGTGTAATAAAAGGACTCAGACACTTCTCTCTGACTCCGTGTCCTTTATTTGGGGTTCGCGTTCTCCTTCCCACACGGCACTCCTCCTGAGACTCTCTCCCTGGCAGCCCCACATCTGCCTTCGCTCCCGTAGCCTTCCACGCTCCTGCAGCTCCGCTGCAGGCTCTTGGTGCAGCCCTCTGGCTGCCCCCACAGCAGATCCATCGCTGCTCCCTGTTCCTCCGTGCGTGGCGATCTCGCCACCTCCCAACGTCAGCCCTTCGTGGCCTCTATGGCTATCTCGCCATTTCCTACCTCAGCCCTTCGTGGCCTCTGTGGCTATCTCGCCACTTCCTACCTCAGCCCTTCGTGGCCTCTGTGGCTATCTCGCCATCTCCAACCTCAATCCTCCACTCTCTCTTCCACCCCGCTGGCTGGCGCCGTCATGAGCCCCTCAGCCACCAGGCTGAGGCACGGCGACCACCCAACGTGTTCACCACCCTTCACTCCCCCGACTGACCCAGATAGCTTCCTGTCTCCCCGCTATAACTTCTCCCCCACGTCACCCTGACTCCTCCCTCTCGGATCGTCATATCCGCCCCGCCCATTTACGCCCGCATTACACATGTTACAGAGAACATAGGGTTAGGGGAAAAAACGTATATTACGTTTAAACATGAACATATAAACTGTATTTATATATTAATGAATACATATATTGCGTACTGTTGTGTAATTTAACTTATCTTTAATAATCATGGGCATGAATATTTTATATATATTTTATTATGTATGTGTTTATTAAACAAGACCTCGGTGCAGAGCACGACAAGCCTGAAGCCAGGTGCTCACGGGACAGGAGAACGGGAGCATAAACGTTTTTAAAAGTTCAAATGTAAGTAAACAAATGGATGTTACATAGTATGCGGAATTTCTAAAACATTGTCAGGGAAAGCACTCCCACGATCCGCGCCGCTGTCACGCCTCACCACTTTTTGGTCGGGTGGTCAGTAGCGAGAGCTACGGCCGCGAATATTCAAAAATACAACCCCGCGAATTTCAAATAAATTCGTCGCAAATACAAAAAGGCCGCAATTTTTAAATCGCGAATATTAAGGGTTTGTGGTACTCGCTATTTACATTACTTTCACCTGTGGTGGGACAATATGCATGTATCTTCTTTATGTTAAAGTTTCCTCATCATGATAATATTCAACAATTGATCTGTGCATCTATGAAAAAAACTAGTTGCAAATTTATATTGTGCAAATTAACTAAACATAAACTCAACTTCTTTTTTATTTAACCAGGTAAGGCCCACCGAGATATGTAGATCTTTTTCAGAAGCGACCTGGCCACAAATTATAGCTCAGCAAAGTGGCTTATCACGTGGAATTTGATAGCAGCCGAATACTCTAAACGCATGCTTCTAAATGTGGATGTAAAAACCGGAGGACCCGACGAAAAATCCACGCGACCACGGGGAGAGAGACACACAGACTCCAAATATCCAAGCGCCAGGGTCGTTATAATTGAACCCACGACCTCCTGTATACCAGGCGAGGTAGTTAACATCTCACCACCTGCAAATATAAGATCGAAACATGGTATGTCGCGACCAAACGTGTCACTCAAAGGTGCCGTGAGAAATAGATGGAGACACACATCATACATCCCGTGATGATGACAAGGTCTATGATGATAGTGATGATTGTGATAAAGTTTATGATTATATGTTAATACTGTTGATGTAAATGTTACAAGCCTACAATCTACAGTGACTGCAGGAATCATGCTTGGATTTCTCGTGCAGATGGAAGAATCGACAGTACAATGCACTCGACAAGAACCTATTCATGCATCTATTCTTATTACTGTACTGGCATTATTATGAATCATCATTATCATGCAATTGTATTACTGAGTTTGTGTAATCACAGTGGGGTTGAGTCCACGACACACGGGATATGCGAATCTGCCAGATCGTCTGGAGCCTGATTGGTTGGCCTGGTCGGTGGTGCATGGCTCGCACCTTGACATCAAAACGCTCACAGGTGACTCCTCTTGCGCCTCCCTCGGCTGCCAACTGGCTGTGACGACGGCTCTGCGCAGGCTGTTTCCCACGGCTAAAGGGGTACGGAGGGTGAACAATCTACATTATACTAAGGTTGAGACTGACCAAGCGGACCCGTCTAGGTCGTGTTGATGGGGGTTGGGTGCCCCTGGAGTAGTGTAGAAGGCAGTGCTCAGAGCGAAGCAGGAAGGAGCCTTCCTCTCAGCGCCTCAGCAACCCGCACAGCACTGGAGGGAGGAATGAGGGCTTCAGGCAAGGAGCGGCAGAGGGGACACTGGACAAGGGACACTTCCAGAGCCCAACCCAGGGCGGGCCTGGGCAGGAGTGTGGCTGGAACGTGGCGAGCTGGAAGGGCAATAGGAAAGAAGCACACGGCTGATAGCGGGGCCACTCTTGCCTGTGTAGCCCTGTGACTCGTGGAGGGGCAGCTGGCCTCTGTTGCTGCTGTACAGGGTGTCCTCATGTGAAGAACGCCTGTGGACTGGGTTCTACTGTGGTGTTCGGTATGCACAGTTGGTGGCGACTGTAAGACTCGCATTGATGGCTGCATGGTGATAAATGGTGTGGCCAAAGAGAGTCGCACATTTGCAGCAGAGCGTGTGTGCGTGATGGGTTCGTGCCGGCCCGTAAGGCGCGTGTGTGCTTTTGCGGCGTGCGAATATGTCCTGGAACTCGTAAGGAGACATCGTGTAGATGGACCCATGTTTATTTAAAAGACTCTGCCCGCCTGATATTAATACACATATACCTTTCGATTTAAAGCTTTCGTGACTGCAGGGATTCATCTTCTTGGTTCTTTCGGTAAAGTCACGTAGAAGGGAAATAATAAAATAATAAAACATAATAAAATAATTCAGACTCTGTCTTCTCTACGCTGTCTCCCCGACAGACCTGGTCTTCACCTGAGGAAGGCTGCTTGCGTTGTGGCCGAAACGTCGTGAGAATTATTTTATTATGTTTTATATTTATTATTTTATCATTTCCCTTCTACGTGACTTTACCGAAATAACCAAGAAGACACATATACCTCTTCGAGACGTGTATCTAAGCCCTCCGTTGAGAGTGTGGCAACCAACCCACATCACACAATTCCCACGTTACGGGGAAAGACCGCCCTGCCTCGCGATAACAAAACAGGACAATTACGTTGCGGTGCGGGGAGTGTAGTTTGTGGGGCAGGAGCAGAATCCCCATCCCGTTCTGCCAGTCGCCCCGTGACGGTTGCCAAACAACGTTGACATTTATAATCCTCAAGAATTTAAGGGACGCATGTACCGTACAGATTGCTCTGCAATTTTGAACTATGTAATGCAACAACCGCAGCTTTGCTCCAAACCTGCACAGGCGAAGGCAGCGCTAGTGGATTGGGAAGAGATAGTGATACAAGTTGCCTTGTACTCTCGTGTGGCAGTCACAAGTCATCTGTCACCATATTTGTATGCATTTTTTTGTGTTATCATCGTCGTAAGGGCGATCCGTGATGCATCGGCACAGAAGAAGAGGAACAACACGAGAAGAGCATGCAAAAACGGAACCGAATGCATCGGAGGTACAGACAAATCGAGTACTTAAATAACAAAAGTTAACATATTCACGATACAATTTGGCATGACATTCCAAGCAAGATCCTTCTTTTAAAAAATAGACCGAAACAAACGCCCACCTTTATTATTAATAATATCAAGTCCAGGCAAGTTGACATATAGCATTAGAATATAGAGTCCCGCAACGTTTAAACAGTCCTTTTCCCTAGGCACTCAGTTAATGCTTTCGTCCGTGAATCATACAAATTGTGATGCATCCAGCCAGTCGGCGTTGCAGTGAGAGCACCATTTTACAATTACAGTATAAAGTTGTAAGGTCAAATGCTATATCAGTGTTAATTGAGTCCATCATCACTCTTGAGTCAATAAACACAAAAAAATCGCTTTGGAGAACACCAACGGTGGTTGGCCGATGCAGGGGCAGAACTCTGCCATCGTAATAATGCATTTATTTGACTGGTCCAGGGCCAACAATGAACTCGGATTTCGACG
Organism: Lethenteron reissneri; assembly: GCF_015708825.2. Lineage (NCBI taxonomy): Eukaryota > Metazoa > Chordata > Hyperoartia > Petromyzontiformes > Petromyzontidae > Lethenteron > Lethenteron reissneri. Next base: position 3,908,441 of record NC_083801.1, read on the forward strand.
CTGGTTTTTTTTTCAAAATTATTATTCTGTCAGTGTCTGTGGTGGTGGAGCGGTGGTGGAGCGGTTAGCGGCGCTGCGCTCTGAACCTGGTGTCCCGAGCATCGTTCCCGCTCACAGCTAACACCATTGACGATTATATGCACCGGTCCGGTGCCTCCTGTTTGGTCTGCTCAGCCTCAAATGACAACCTGTTGCGAGGATGTAAACATCATCACCGAGGAGACAAATTCGGTCGGGCGTGGTGCTGGCCACCCATTCCCCTCGTGTACCGTGCCGGCTTTTATGGGTGTTCGCCCCTTAAAGTGCGTTAAGGATACACGGGGTGGGTGTGGGGGGATCGTTGTCTTGTGATGGAGTAAAGGTGGCAAATCAAAACGAGTGCCTCAACCTTACGCGTGTCGGCAGCGGGTAGGGACTGGCGTGGCGGTGCGATGGTAATTGGTGAGATGTAGCACTCATAGATCACTCTCCTACCCCACTGTAGCCACTGTTCACACCCTGTGTGCCTGGGTTTATAATTGTATTGTTGGATATTTTAGATTCTCGTGCGGTTGTCACTATTGCTCCCATCATAGCGGCCACTGCAATGCAAGTGTTGTGTGGTAAGAAGGACGCTGAAGCCAGTCGTGTATGGGCTGACGCCAACTCTACATTTAAGGGCTTGCGCCTAACTCGGGGGAAGGGGTTAACACAGAGTTAGTAACTAATCTCCCCAGGGGAAGGGGTTAACACAGAGTTAGCAAACTAATCTCCCCAGGGGAAGGGTCCTGGGATTTCCCTACACCCTACCAGGCTATCAGGCTCTTAATTCTAGATTTGAAGCTTTCGTGACTGCAAGGATTCATACTCTTAGGTTTCTTCGGTAAAGTCACGTAGGTAAAAAATTTAATGAAATTAAAATTAATAAAAGTAATAATAGAACTAAAATAATAAATCACGACGTTTCGGAGGCAACACAAGTCTCCATCATCAGGTGGGACCGTCACAGCTAGATTTACTGTATCAAGTGAGGAAAATTCCAAAAGACAAGTTCTTATTATTACTTTTATTATTACTTAAATTAATTTTATTTCATTTTTTACCTACGTGACTTTACCGAAGAAACCTAAGAGTATCAGGCTGTTCCCACAGCACTGACCGAGGATTCATCCAACTCGGCCAGCCGGGTAAAGCAGCCCCCCTTTAGCCTGGCTCTCAACCCTCTATTCCAGAGCCCCCTACTCCCCTACCACTCACTCCTCTGGCTCACGGCGAAGACCCCCGTCTACGTCACGGGTCTCCCCTCAAATACCCCGGGTGACATGACGTCACTTTTCCTTGACGGCATTCCCCCCGAGGCGAGTGTGACATGACGTCAGCACTCCACTCATCAACACTAATGTACACCGTGCCCAAGCGTGTAAGCCCCTCAAAGGCAGCTGACACATCTCCTGTTTTGTTTTTAAAGTCATTCTAAATTATAGGCTGTGATGATCCTACACCATTATTGTGAGTCCTCTCATGCTCGTCCGCACGTACGTACCTTGGACTTCTTTCACACCGTACGTAGCCGACCGTGCTAGTCGGAGGTGCGCAAGAAGGACATGCAACTAAACGCAACAACAACAAACTTCTTAAGAAAATAGTTTGTTTGTTTTCCACGCTTTTATTTAATTCACTCTTGTTGTTGTCGTTGTATCCTCAAATCTTGTAACTCAATTTTTACCCACTTCCCAATGTGGTATCGACTGAAAATGTGTTATACTTATGTCATACTGATGACAATACTATATTCTATCATAATAAATAAATGAACATATTTTAAAACATTTTTTTTATGTTTTGGCTTGGCTTTGATTGTCCACGGTAAACTAACGTTGGCTGTAATTGGCCACGCTCCCCTTACGTTATGGCAAGCTTCGGGGCCACTTCCTGGAGTCGTGGAGTTCTTCAATTGCCAGTACGGTACATTTAATGAAAGCGTGTTCTTAAAAAAGGTTTCTAAAAATATAACTTATTTTAAATGCACGGCACGTAGTGACACGGGCGGTTCAATGCAATGCTGTAAAACTTGGAGCCCCGAGCGCCGTGATATCAGAAGCTCCGTGTTCATGAAATGTTGCCATTGGGAAAAGAGTGTTAATGAGTAACTTTGAAGGTGTCAAGCTGGAATGCATTCATGTAAATTAGCATTACACGTCACAGGTTTCTAAAATAGCGTGAGAACAGCGAATACAGTACTTACAGTTTTTTTTTTTACCATGAAAATTTGTAAGTGTAGTCGTTTGGTACAAGTGGCATTCGCGTCGTTATTACAGCGAAGGTTCTATATGCTATAGATGGGTATAATTGTCTGCCAGTTGGGGGCGAATGTTATTCGGTAATTTGAGAGTCATTTTTAAAATTTGGACTGTGGCGCCGGCTTTTCGCATTACTTCACAAGCAGATGACACGTAGTTTTGCTGTTGTTGTTTCTAATACACCCGTAGTATTAACGAGGGCGACCGTTGGGTTCGAACCGCACACCTCCTCATCAAACTGCAAACGCAGTACACCTCGGGGCATGTCCCCACCCCAATCGTGCCGACACACTGCCTGTCGTACCTACTAACGCTCTCCATGCACGCTGCGTTACCATGGGCTGTACACTCTGCCTCGGGTTCTGTATATCCAGGAGACAGAGCGAGCAGGCGATTAATTAGAATTCGATGAAAATGCGCGCAATGTTTAATGCACAAGTGGAAGGTGCTGTGGAGGCTGTTGCCAGACCTGCGCTCCCAGGAGGCATTTCTTCGCTGGGAAATCTGGGACGAACATTAACTAACCTGGAGCGTTCAGCGTGTCCCTTGCCCGTATGCAAACATTGCCATCACAACACTTTACGCGTTAAATTTCGATTTAAAGCTTTCGTGACTGCAGGGATTCATCTTCTTGGTTCTTTCGGTAAAGTCACGTAGAAGGGAAATGAAGAACAGGTCTGTCGGAAAGACAGTGTCTGATTCAGACGCTGTCTTTCCGACAGACCTGTTCTTCACCTGAGGACGACTGCTTGCGTTGTGGCCGAAACGTCGTGAGAATTATTTTATTATGTTTTATTTTTATTATTTTATTATTTCCCTTCTCCGTGACTTTACCGAAAGAACCAAGAAGACCTTACGCGTTGTCAAGAACCAATGCAAAATGTATGACTATTTCTCCCTACGTGACTTTACCGAAAGAACCAAAGAGTATGGATTCCTGCAGTCACGAAAGCTTCAAATCAAGATTATGACGATGAAAGCGCTTCGCAAACACAAGTTACAATAATTGTACACATCGCCTGTGCACGTGTGGGTCTTCGTGCTAGTTTAATATTAAACGCTCCGCTGGAAATCACAGCATCAGTCAGGAACGCCGATGTTTGTCACGCCGTCGTTTCGCACTGTGACGAGCATTCATACTTAATAGCATGACCAAAATCCAATTAGGGGCCGCCCATAAATGACGTCACGCGATTTTGGACGATTTTTGACCCCCCCCCCCCCTTAGTCACACGGCGTCACAAAAAGTCAGACCCCCCCCTCAAACATGACGTCACAAAGCTCTGCCCCCGCCCCCAAAAAATATAAAATGTGGCGCTGCACTCTGATGTTGTTGGAGAAAACATTGATTAAAAAGTCTATTTAATTAAGTAGAACGTGTTGTCTATATTTATTCAAAGTTGCGCATTTTGATGTGACGTCACATTCCTCAACCCCCCCCCCCTCGTCACACATCGTCACAAATGTCTGACCCTCCCCCCTAGGTGCGTGACGTCATTTATGGACGGCCCCTTATACGAGGGAGGGCGATGCGTACCAATTTGAACGTGGGAAGTTTAACTCGGTTGCTCTTGAGACGGGCTAAGGGGCCGTCCATAAATGACGTCACGCACCTAGAGGGGGGGGGGGGGGGTCAGACATTTGTGACGATGTGTGACGAGGGGGGGGGGGGTTGAGGAATGTGACGTCACATCAAAATGCGCAACTTTAAATAAATACGGACAACACGTTCTACTTAATTAAATAGACTTTTAATAAATGCTTTCTCCTACAACATCAGAGTTCAGCGCCACATTAAATACGCACTACAATGACAATCGTTTAAAGCGATTTGAAGCATGTTTTATTTTTGGGGGGGGCAGAGCTTTGTGACGTCATATTTGATGGGGGGGTCTGACTTTTTGTGACGCCGTGTGACGATGGGGTGAGGGGGGGGGCGGTCAAAAATCCTCCAAAATCGCGTGACGTCATTTATGCACGGCCCCTTACTGCGAGACGGAGGGGTGCCGCAGCGCATCGCGGCAGCAGTACAAGCCAGCTCGCAGACACGCGGGCAGCCCATGGGCTATTGTGTGAGCGTTCATCTTCTGATAACAGGCACTGAGTCTGAGAGAGTGACACACCCTCTTCTGTTTCGATATTGAATGTATAAGGTCGTGCTATCCATGCTGACACTGTCGCAGTGTTATCACATTTCCATCGGCCTTCTGCCACGTTGCTGATAGCCCAACAGGTTTTACAATCCTGGCCATGGCGCTATCTTAATACACTGTACATGTATTTCCCTGCAATGCGGCCAGATGGCTCAACTCACAGCTGGACGAGTCATATCGAGAAAGGGCTTAAGTAGAGTTGAAGCTGGCCCCTGTCATAGGAATATGGAATTTCCACCAATCCGCTCAGTACCACCAACAGAAATTATGATCCCCCTCCACACTTACCGTGAGCGCAATGCTTTGTCTGGGCGGTGCGCGTCTGGATCACTTGCAAGATTGCAGTCAATTAGTGTGAGTCCCTCTCTCAACCGACAACAGAGAGCCCTTGATCCTACAGTGATCGTTTCAATTTCAAGTTTCAAGTTCATTTATTAGGTAAAGCCATGTGAGCCATTCGGCTCTTGAATCGGGTGCAACCGCAACAAACAAAAAACAAAAACATGAACAAGAAAACATCTTAAAGTGACTATGTGACTATGTGCAAACAGAACATCCAAGAAAAGACAGCAAAATATTGCAGAAAAAGCACCGTACACTGACGCTGTGTGTGATGATGATAAGAATAAAACTCGTTACGGATATGTTTTCCGTCCAAGTGTCTCCGTGTTCTCTGAGACAATCACACCGTAGACTTCTCACAAAGTGGAAATCATCGTAATGTCCTGGAACGGATGAGAGTCGGGCACTGAGATTTTGATGCTCAACCTTCTGAATATAAATCTATTTCTGGGTCACAGAGCTACCCGCCCCCCTCCCCCCCCATTGTAGTGTGTGTTTAATAATGTATTTTCAATGTAAAAAAAACAACTTCTTGATAATAACATGCAAGTTTATTTTTATTACCATTAATCCGTGGCTGATGGACTAAAGCCAAATAATTGCAAAGGGGAGTGAATGGTATGTTTATTGCACTGGCACGAATCCACCGCTTCGATTAACCTTATTGAGAGTGCACCAGGTGTGCTGGCAACCGACTCCTATGAGATTTATCTCACCTGTCACACCGCAATCAACAGGCTTATCTCTTTCGCATTACCAATTATGTACCAATTGTTAGAGTCAAGCCAGGAGGTGGAAAAAAAATCCCTTTCCAAACTCTCAGACTTGCCAGAACCTCACATGGGAGTCAGGAAGCAGCCCTCGAAGACACGACTGCTGTACGTTTATTATCTTTGCAATGGCATCCTTTTACTCAAGACTGGATTGAGCACCTGCAGGCTCTGTAAATAGTGCTGCGCCATATGTTAATCAACCTGTCATTTACGCATAATTTGGACGTGGGCAATTTGAGCTTAAAATGCAGCTTTTTTGCAGAAATGTATGATCGTGCTGAGACAGCCCATTCGCTATATTTGAGTATCTGATTTAATCTTGAGTGGCTGTTCTGAATTCAAACCCAAGGAGTATAATTCATGTGTTGGCAGAAAGGCAGATTCTATATAATGGCAAAAAAAATGCCCAAAGCTAGGCCATTTTTCACATATTTGTCTGTTCTTGTCAGTAAAAGTCGGTGGAAACTTATTTTTTTCTGCACCAACATATGAAGCAGACACGACATCTCAGCAGAAGTGGCTCATTACTGAGGCATTAGCCACCTGAGCAGCCCAGCCTCATCCTTCAGCAAGATGATCATTGTTGGAAATGTGCTGTAAATACTTTGCTGCTGTGTTCATTGTCACGTGTTGATGTACATTATCTCTCTGCCCTACTGGTGGCGTTGAGTGCAGCTGTATACCGTCCAGTAAAACTCCAGCTACCTGACACAACCAATTCGTAAGGTTGGCTGTGTCGGGTGGTGGCGGGTTTAATTACACATTTCTATTTATGCTATCTAATCCTAAGACACCATTATGATGGATAACATTGGTCGCGAAAGACCCACGTGTTAAACTGTATAATGTGTATTGAATGCAAGAAAATCGTTTTTCAGTTTCAGTTTGATTTATTTGGAATAACCCTGTGAGCCATTCGGCTGTTGATTCGGGTGCAACCGCAACAAACAATACAATTACAAGATTCATTTAAAATTTACTGTGCTCAAATTGAAACATCCCCTACAAAAAAATAAAATATTCCAGAAAAAAGCACCATTTGTTTATGCTGGGTACAAAATAAATGTAGTGTAATACTGTACATACTTTAGAATATGTTACGTAATATGTGATGTATTGTGAAATGCAATCAAACATGTAATGTAGTGTATAACGTTAGCAATATTTACAACATGCAGTTCAAAACATGTATTTAATTCACGTAATACTTTACTGGTGGGGTAGTGGTGGTCGGTGATGAACCGATCATTGCAGTGGGTGACGAGATGTTAACGACCTCGCATGGTATACAGGAGGTCGTGGGTTCGATCCCGACCCTGTGACACCTGTATATTTGGAGACTACATGTTCTCTCCGTGGTCGCGTGGATCTTTTCCTCCGTGGTTTCCCTCCGCATTTATAAACGCGCGTTTCGAGTATTTGGCTGCTATAAATGTCCACGTGATAAGTCACTTCGTTGAGCTATCATTTGTGGCCAAGTCGCATCTGAAAAAATACCTATATAGTTAAGTGGGCCTTAGCTGGTAATTTTAATTCCGTAACATCAGCACATTTCAGTACACAACACGAAATACTATTTGGTTCTTTCGCTAAAGTCACGTAGAAAGAAAATAAATTAAATAATAGCATACGGCGTTTCGATTGCAACACAAGCAATCGTCATCAGGTAGAACTAAATTTGAGAGAGAGACAAAAGACAGACGCGGAGACACACAGACAGCCACACAAGCAGAGAGAGACACAGAGAGAGACACACAACATAGACACACGAAATACTTACAAATAATAGAGTAATTGTTTGCTTTTGAGTCTGTCCTGTAGAATGCACCAGTATACGCACTCATACATTGTTACACATACACATTGCGCGCACATTGTGTTCATTTATTTTTACATTACAAATTAATTTGCAGCTAGCTGGATGCTTCAGCTCGCCCCTATCCGTCCGAATAATCATCTTATCTGTGATTATCTCAGTTTCTTCTCTGATGAATAGTGAATACTGCATTATTACGCACTTCATACAATGTGAGTTGGCTGAGTGTGCCTCCAACTATGATTTTACAAAATGGAATAACCTGAGATTCATCTGCAGTAACGCCCCTCTTCTTCTTCCTAGCGTTGTTCCCGCTGTGGCACAGGGTCCGCTTTTCGGCATTGTCTTCTCCATTTGGCTCGGTCCAGGGCATCTTCAGGGGATGCGTTGACCGTCTTTATGTCTTCCTTTATTCGATCCATCCATCGCTTCTTCGGACGTCCGCGTGGACGGCGGCCCACTGGCTCAATACGCACGGCAGTCTTGGCCACTGATGACTTCACTTCGCATCACATGGCCGTACCACCGAAGCCTTGCCTCAAGCATCTTGTCCGCAATGGGGGCCACACCAAGTCGCTTCCGAACGTCTTCGTTCCTGACACGATCCCATCGAGTGAGTCCGAGGCTCCATCTGAGCATCCTCATTTCCATGGTGTGGAGAGCTTGTGTACAGTTGTGGTTGGCCAGCACTCGGATCCATAGAGTGCCACCGGTCGGACGATGGTCTTGTATATTGTTCCCTTCAGCCTATCCGGCATTATCCAATCACAGAGGAATCAGGTGACTTGCATCCATTTCATCCACGCTGCATTGACTCGTGACCTCACATCAGTCGTGATGCTACCATCTGAGCTGATGGTGGAGCCCAGGTACTTAAAGTCCGTCACTTTCTTCAGATTTTCTCCGTCAATGCTGATGGTGCCGTCGGTTTGGGGGCCACACTCCATATACTCCGTCTTTTTGATGTTAAAACTCATCCCGTTTTCGTCCAAACGTTCCTTCCACAGGCGCGTTTGTATTTCCACTTCTCCTCTCTCTTCATCTGAGAGGAGGACGTCATCCGCGTAGAGAATTGACCATGGCAGGGGCGTGTGCAGGTCGGCAGTGATCGTGTCCATGCACAGGATAAACAGGAGTGGTGACAGGGCCGATCCTTGGTGCACTCCAACGCTGATGGGAAATGGCGGTGATATGCCCACTGCACACCTGACTGCACTGGTGACGTTCTTGTATAGGAGTTGCACCCAATGCACGTAGGTTTCAGGGACTCCATGGGATCGAAGCGAGTGCCAGATGAGGTCGTGGGGGACCCTGTCAAATGCCTTTTCAAGGTCGAGGAACGACACGTGCACAGCTTTGTTCTTCTCTCTGTGCCTCTCCAGCAGGAGCCTCGCCGCGAATATGGCGTCCGTAGTGCCACATCCTTTGACGAAGCCGCATTGGTTGGGTGATAGGGTGATGATGTTTCTAATCCTCGTGTCCAAAACTCGCTCAAATATCTTCATCGCATAACACAGGAGCCTGATTGGCCTGTAATTCGAGCATTCTGCCACGTCCCCTTTAACCTTCCAAATTGGAACCGTCGTGCTGGTCGACCAGGCTTCTGGGACCTCACTGGTGCTCGTGATGGTGCTGAAGAGCTGGGTAAGGAGGGCAGCACCCTGCCTGCCAAGGATCTTCCAGGCCTCAGCAGGGATATCGTCCGGGCCAGTCGCTTTCCCATTCTTCATTCTCTTGATAGCTTGTTCCACTTCGGTGATGGTGATAGGTGAAACCGGACCGAGGACGTGTTCAGCGCTAATAATAGGTGGGTGGGGAAATTCCTGGTTGCAGATTCCAGAGAGGTAGTCGCTCCAGCGTTGAAGGATGGCGGGCGGGTCTCTGAGAGCGCTGTGATTCTCATCCTTTATGCATTTGACCTGACCATGGCGCGCCTCTGCCAGTCGATAGATCTTATTGGCACCTTCTGGGGTGTCCAGTTCGACATACAGTTGGTCGTATTGAGCTAATTTCACCGCTGCAACTACTCGCTTCGCTGCCGATTTGCAATTTTTGTATTGTTGGTAATCCAGATCTGTGAGCGTTTGGCGCCACTTCTTGAAAGCTAGCTTCTTCTCTTTCACTGCTAGCTGCACTTCTTCGTTCCACCACCATATTTGCTTGTCAATGAAGTGTTTTCCCGGCTTAGTTAGCCCCAGTGCTTCCGTTGCTGCTGTGCACAGTTGGCCGGCGAGATCTTCCCAAATCGCATTCGCTGGTCGGTTGGTGTTCACGTCAATCTGATTAAAGGCGACTCTCAGCTGATCCTTGCATTCCTTCATCCGCCACCACTTAATTCGCTGCTGTCCAGTTGTTGGTGGACGATGTCGCTGGCCAATGTCCATTTTTATGTCCATGACCAGGATGCGATGTTGTGGGGCGATGTTGTCCGATGGTATGTCTTTAGTGTTTGTCACCGTTTTCAGCTTATCCCGCTTGACAAGCCAGTAATCAATTTGAGTTGATCTCCCACCACTGGCGTACGTAATGAGATGGGACGGTCTCTTCTTGAAGAAGGTGTTGGCGAGGACAAGATCATGGGCTTCCGCAAAGTCCAGGGCTCGGTTTCCCTCATCGTTCCGGGTACCATATCCTTGGCCACCATGGTTTCGAGGGTATCCATCCCGGGCGATTCCAACGTGCCCATTTAGGTCTCCACCAATTACTAACTGCTCTTCTCCATTTATCGATTGCATGTGTCCATCAAATTGTTCCCAAAATTCCTCTTTGGTATCTGCTGGGCAGCCGAGCTGCGGCACATAACAAGATACCACCCGGAGGCGTAGGTCGTTTGAGTCGATTTCGATGGACATGAGGCGGTCAGAAACACGGTGGACGGCCACGACGTTGTCTCGTAGATTTTGGCTGACTGCGATTCCAACGCCGTTCTTGGTGTTTCTTTCACCGTTGTAGAACAGTTTGTATCCTTCTCCAATCTCCCTGGCCCCTGCTCCACTCCACTTCGTTTCTTGGATGCATACGATGTCGATACGATGGGCCTTTAGGGCAGCTAACAATTCTCGACTTCTCCCTGTCAATGTTCATGATGTTGAGTGTTCCCAGCCGTAGTCGGACTAACTTCTTTAGCCTGCCCCGTCCATGAGCAGGTAGCCCTCGTCCACTTCTCGCGTCGTTTGGGCGAGGACGGCGCGCGTTTCCCCCGAGGGGCGCCCTAGCTTGTTCCAAGTTGATTTGATGTTGCCATAGATGCGACACAGAAATACTTTGGCCGGTGGGTCGCTCCATCTCGTTAAAGCGAATTACCAGCATGAGTTTTTTTTAAATCACCTTTTTCACAGCACAAAAAAATTATAACATGATATAAAAAAATGTTATACAGTTCAATATAATTCCAGGAGGCAATTTAAGTCCTGAAATTTTTTTTTACACATTTACCAAAGTGCAGCTTGAATATCCATGGCAAGCCTGTCAAAGACCACAAAGGATGTTGCGATTCCGTGTCTAATTGTAGCAATGTGCGAAATCCAGGCTGAAGTTGTGTCTGCCCATTGTGCATATTCCTCTGCGGTGGAGCTGGCTGTGGAAACAGGTGCAAAAGCCGCTATAAGAGAGGCAGAGATTGCATAATTGCACTTGCCATGCATGAAAAGCACTGGGCCTGAATGCACAATTCACCAGATGATGTAATGTTGTGCGTAATTATCACCATTAATTTTGCTGGAGAAATTGCGAAAAAAAATGTGCAATCCAGTCTAATTACCGTTGAATAAATGTGATTGAGAAGGTCGAAAATAAGTCACAATCTTCATACAAAATGCATTTCTGCTGCGGCTGTTTTACTATTATTTTGCCGTGATGTAATTGCACTTTTGTGTGCCTATTAAGTCAATTGGCTACATACGTGGATTTTAGTGCACAAAATATATAATATATGCCATTAAATAGTTCGCATATTCACGAGTTACGACGTGTTCAGTAACAGTTTTCTTTGAAGCCAACAAGAACAACGTCCGTGTAACTTGGTGGTATTTTGCCCAACTGTCTATGACATTTAGATACTCTGTTAATACTGGTAGGAACCTTCTGGTTACACCAGCCCACAGGGGATTATTGTGTCCGTCCGTCGTGCAGGGAGGAGCTGGGTGGGGAGGGAGGGGCTGGGTGGGGAGGGGCTGAGTGGGGAGGATGGGGAGGGGCTGGGTGGGGATGGTGGGGAGGGTAGGGAGGGGCTGGGTGGGGCTGGGTGGGGAGGGGCTGGTCACCCCGTGGTGCCCTTATAAAACTCAACGTTTAACCTACTCACGCCGGCTTGTGTCCGCCCTCACAGTCGGGCATATTTGCGGAATACACCACGCCGCCGTTGACCCTGGCCATTGACCGAGCAACCCAACGTTCCTACCAGCTCCCTCCGCAGGAATGTGTTAATTTCCCTGACGAGAATGCTGGCACAAGTCATGCACCATTCACCAGTTGAATGTAATAATTGCAATGCTTTGCACAGGCAAGTGAAAGATCCACTAAAGCAACATCATTTGTTTCTGTCTCTTTTTTTGTATCCCAACAATGACATTATATATATGAAAAAAAAATACTTTTTAAATATTTAAAGTCTGACATTTCCTGCCTTATTTATCGCAGCAGGTTAACAATTAATGAGGGAGGCCCTTTTCGCCTCACCAAAGTTTAATGCGCAGCGTTCTCTTTCGCTCCTCCCCAACCCCCTGCCTGGCCGAGTGCCCAGAAGCTCGACTACTCCACCATAATCTTAATTTGGAGCTTTCGTGACTGCAGGAATTATTCTTTGGTTTTTTCGGTAAAGTCACGTATAAAGATAAAATAATAAATTAAATAATAGCATACGACGTTTCGATTGCCAGAAAACTATCATTTGTTTCTGGTTAGATTTTTTGTTGCTATTTCATTTATACATGATGATGATTGCTTGTGTTGCAATCGAAACGTCGTATGCTATTATTTAATTTATTATTTTATCTTTATACGTGACTTTACCGAAAAAACCAAAGAATACTCCACCACAGCCTTTGGCCCGAGCAGGGAAAATGCTCAAGCGCAGCTGAGGTGGGGGGGATGGGGTCGGTGCCGTTGTAAAGAGAACGACGTTATTCACGACTTTCCAAATCAATGGCTAAATCAACCCGAAAAAGGCTTCTCTCGTGCGGTGAAAAAAGGTAAATACCAGGACAAATGGTCAAAGTGTCCGCTGCCCAATGATTTAAATGGACGCATTATGCTGAATGTAAATTCAGTTTCGCAGTGGAGTGTACACGGTGGTCCAGATGTCTTGTGACCCCCCCCCCCCAAATGTATTGATCCCGAACATTTGTTTTCCTTTGCGTATTTATTTCTGTTTTAAATCAACCTTGAAGAGAATGAAATGGGGGGGGGGTCACAAGACATCTAGACCTCCCTGTACATCATACATAACCCGAAGGTAATTTCAAAAACGCATCTTTGTACCGTACATATGTGCAATATTTCAACGTGGACACATTTTTATTCGCCGTTAATCTCATCACTCCTGTCGTTATAGGCGGGTGAGATCACGTTCACATGCAACATTTTTTTTTTGCAAGATCGACTTCAACTATTACAATTCATCTGTTGGGTGATGTTCAATTTTTTCTGGTGGATTTCGAGACGGTCTATCACGGGAATATCAGGGATCTCTTCGTATGGCTCGTGGATGTTTTTTTCTTCTCTTAATGCTCACTACATCAGCAATGTTGCCATGGAATTGCCATGGTGACTGTGCCTGCGAGAGTAACACTACTGGTGGCACGCGCGTCGGTAGGCGCCGATTTAGTGGGGAGGGGGGGTGATGCTGAGGTGTGCACCACGCCTGGTTGACGTGGTGTCTGTGCGCGTGTCTGATCGCTCTGTTGTGTGGGGAGCAGTCGTGTAGTGGTCAGCGCTACGCTGCACTATGAGATCTCCTTTACCAGTGGCAAAATATAGTAATAGGTTTTCACCCTTTTAACTGGTACAAAATCTGACACCTTTATACAAGGCATCATGTTTGCAATAACCTCAACGCAAGAAGTCAAAATGCAAACAAAAAGAAAACAACTCTGATGATGATAATTGGTTTTTTACCCTTCTATCTGGCAACAAAACAAGTTTTGTTGCCAGATAGAAGGGTAAAAAACCAATTATCATATTTTTACTGGCAAATGAGGTTCCCATAGTGTAGAAACTCTGATGATGATAATGATATGCATTGTCATTGAAGTTGATTGGTCCACACCCGCTAGGCTGCACAACGAATCCGGTGGCGCGGGTTCGATTCCCGCTCGCGGCCAACACCCAGTCACGATTATTTGAACCGCTCCTGGACCTCCCCTAGGTCAACCCAGCCTCAAATGAGTACCTGGTGCGGTGTGTTAAAAACATCACCCCTGGGAAGACAAAGGCGGACGGGCGTGGTGTTGGCCGCACACCCCTCGTTAGCCGTGCCGGCCTTAATAGGTGTTTGGTAACAGCACTTGCCCTACGCAGTCTGTTAAGGCTACACGGGGGATCTTTGTCTTTGTTTCGTTCTTCTCTGTGCGCACCTCTGCGGGCTTATTTGAGGGAGCACTTTTCTTGACAGGAATCTTCGGGAGGAAACCTTCATTCTCCGTGCTGCAATTTGAACCTGTTTTTTTGTTGTTTCACATCAACCCAAGGGCACTGCACATTTTCGCTCAGAGTCCGACCTGTATGATATTACGTCTTCTCGGTGGCCGAAGTCTCCATATATATGAAGGGCAAAGCTGTGAATATGTGTGTCTGTTCAAAATGTTTAGCGTACTTCCCGACATGCAACAAACAGCAAATTTGCATGTGGGTACTTTCCAGACTGTTCACCATGCAACAATTATAAAAATACACTTTTTTGGGGGGGAGGAGCTCAATAATGCATGTATATTTTTGTACGGCCAGTGATCTGTGACGTCATATCTGTCACGTGACCCGCGCACGTGGAAGCGTAACACATTGTAGTGTAGCGGGTAGCGCGCTGCGCTACGAACCCGGCGACCCGAGTTCGATTCCCGCTCACGGCCACCACCGGTGACGATTATTTGAACCGGTCCTGGGCCCTTCCCTAGGTCGACTCAGCCTCAAACGAGAAACTGTTGTGGTGTGAAGATCGCCACTGGGGAGACAAAGGCGGCCGGGTGTGGTGAATCCAAGTCCCGGGTAGTACAGCTAGTTGGTTGTAAATGTGAACAAAGCAGCAGCCCGTGGAGAGACTAAACTTTCATGCGAAAGTAGCAGGACACTCCTGAAAACGAATTCCTTCGCAGCTGCTTTTTTTATTTCATTTTTTACTATTAATAATAATAATGAGCAGGCTTCACGTAGCATTGTAATTCCGGAGTAAACACGCATACTAATCACGTTGAACAGGATTTCACGTTTGCATTGTAATTGAATGTCTCCTCTTATATAAATTCTCCTGCATTTTTCAGAGGATTGCAAACAAGACCGGGACATGGTGGCGGTGGCGTCGTCACTGTTTTTTTTTTAAATAATCACCATTGGACGTCGCAATGCGTGGCCATCTCCAGTGCAGGATTAAACAGTGCGGGGCCTGTAGCATATGATATGAAGGGGCCATACATAAAAACAATACATAAATATTAAAACACAAATGTTTTACTTGCATAGTAAAGTAATTGTATTTTTTCATTTTCCAAACAGCCAGATAATACGACAAATCGCTAACCTTAAACACCCAGTCGTTCATAGACGTTGAAGGCAGCATTGTAATATAGTCATAGGGCAAGTGCAGAATCACTGAACCGGAATTGATAGCTTCAAAGCATTTATCGCGGGGCCCTTGAAAGTGCAGGGCCCGTAACTACTACATATGTAGCTACTACATATGTAGCTACTACATATGTAGCTACTACATATGTAGCTACTACTACATATGGAGCTACTACATATGTAGCTACTACATATGTAGCTACTACATATGTAGCTACTACTACATATGGAGCTACTACATATGTAGCTACTACTACATATGGAGCTACTACATATGTAGCTACTACTACATATGTAGCTACTACTACATGTGTAGCTACTACATATGGAGCTACTTTTTCTACTAGGAGAATCCGGCACTGACCCCACATCGCTCTGCCGCAAATCCGTTGTGAAGCAGCGGCCGTTCGGGAGTTACAAAAATAATCACCTTTCGATACATTGGGACATAAAGCCAGTGCCGTCTGTTCGCCTAAAATCACGTCACCCCTTCTGGATCACAGCAGCAGCCTCACTCCACGCCACAAATACTAATGAAGGCGAGAGATGGAAGCAAGTCAGGACTGTGGCTGACGTAAAAAAATAAGTAATATTTGTAAAAACTTTTTTAAAAACACGCTTTAATGAAAAGTACCCTACTAGTAATGGAAGAACTCCACGACTCCAGAAAGTGGCCCCGAAGCTTGCCACAACGTAAGGGACCGTGGTGGTTTACAGCCAACGTCAGTTGACTGTGGACAATTAGACCAAAAGGCGAAAGATAACATATAAAAAAAGATCGTTTAAAAATGTTTATTTTATTTTTTATGATATAATATAGTATTGTCATCAGTATGACATAAGTATACCAAGTTTGCAGTCGATACCACATTGGGAAGTGGGTTAAAATTGAGTTACAAGATTTGAGGATACGACAACAACAACAGCCAGAGTGAGTTAATAGAATAATTAAACATCTCATACGGGACCCTACCGTGGTACCCCACCCGCTGCTTCCACGTCGCCAGTGGTCGACCATCAACCGAATCAGGACCGGGCATCGCCGATGCGGCCGACTGATGCACGAATGGCGCATCGAAGATTCTGCGGTCTGCGAGATCGTGGCCACCAATCCCAAGCCATCGGCCGCGTCGTAAACACTCCGCCGCTGCTGCTGCTGCTGTCTTCACGCCTTTAAAGGAAGAACGGACGAGACCCCACTCTGCTTCTGAACAGGCAATTGAGTGGATAACAAAATCTAAGATTACATCTTTAATCCGCTGTTTTGAATCCACACGAAAGAAGAAAATTATTCACCACCAGAGCAATATGCACTCGACTGCAGACAGCAAACACTTGTTTGACACCACCACCCGTCAAAACATTCCTTTATCCCTTTCCTTCATGCAAGGAACAAAAACATATGGGGCCGTCCATAAATGACGTCACGCACCTGGGGGGGGGGGTCAGACATTTGTGACGATGTGTGACGAGGGGGGGGGGGTCATAACAAAATGCGCAACTTTAAATAAATATAGACAACACGTTCTACTTAAATAAATAGACGTTTTAATAAATGTTTTCTCCTACAACATCAGAGTGCAGCGGCACATTAAATACGCACTAAAATGACTATAGTTTAAAGCGATTTGAAGCATGTTTTATTTTTTCGGAGGGGAGGGGCAGAGCTTTGTGACGTCATATTTGAGGGGGGGTGTGACATTTTGTGACGTCGTGTGACGAAGGGGGGGGGGGGGGTAAAAAATCGTCCAAAATCGCGTGAAGTCATTTATGGACGGCCCCTTTGGTAAATGTCTCGACCATACTCACCATCATCAGCAGCAGCACATGCTCGATCCACCGCTGGGTGAAGACCTCCCTAAGTCATTGCCATCCGTCGCACATCTCGTCGGGCCCTTGCTGAGTGGAATGTATGATTGTGTTTGCGGTTGTCCCATCTGGCTGGCGAGAATGCCATTTCCTCGTGACATTTTAGGCCACGCTCACGCAATGAACCTCCTACTCTGCAGCAGAAAAAAAATCAACATTGTTATTGTTGGAAATGCATTGCAATGCAATACTTGCGTCGCTTTTTCTTCCCCGAGGCATGTGCTGCTGTACAGCAGAAAGCCTCTCTCAGCCGATTAAACAAGGGTGACGGCGGGATAGAAGATGATGTACGATGAGATACAATAACACTGAAAATGGATATTGCTTCTTTCGGTAAAGTCACGTAGATATAAAATAAAATATTTCATACCTACGTGACTTTACCGAAAGAACCAAAGAGTATGGATTCCTGCAGTCACGAAAGCTTCAAATCAAGATAAATATTATTTGCTCATGTGAGTAATTTTTTTTTATTGTATTCTCTTGATTCGTTCGTCACACACCTAACTCTGTCCGGCGGAGGTAAATTCCAGGTTGTTTATTCACGTGTCACTTCCAGTGTACACTGGCATTCCTCATTCAATGAACTTGTCCAGCCAGGTCACCGGTGCAACACCTGAAATGTCAATCCCTCAACTTATCGCAGGCAGGCTAATTGGTTTTCGCCCATGACGAGCCAGGAATATTGGACTGCAGATGCGTCCTACTGGGCTCGATGGAGACGTTATTAATTCCACGGCAACGGCTCTGTCGCCGCACGATAAGTGATAATTGAATACTACAACCTGCGAACAGACTCCACGACTCGTGTCCTTGTCTGATGGTCCTGACTTGCCTATTTGCCGCGTGGACTTTGAAAAAAGGGGGGAGTGGGTGGTGGGACACGCTGTTCAAAGGGCGTTTATTTAAAACCAAACTTAACATTTAAATAATTGTGCCAATACGTTAATTTTATTTTATTGACACCCTCATGTTTGTATGGTCTAATATAATAATGGCGTAATTGCAGTCATGTCAGTACTCTAATTGCAACATGATTACTGATGACGCCTATGCCTTTTGAAATGCTTAGATAATTGGAATTGGATTAATAGCGCTGCGCGGTGCTCCGTGGTTTATTTGGAACTTGTATAATCGCAAGATGCTGCAGATTTCACAATAGCTCAATAGTCGCTTTCAAATTAAGTCACGATGTGTCCAATTCTTTTTAATTTTACCCTCAGACAAATTACCTTTTTAAGTTATGAAAATGCTCCTGTAATCGGGGAATTAGATATATCTTCTTTTGCAAGCCTCTTAAAAGGTTCTGTTCCCCAACCCGACAACACTATGTTCATTATCCATTTCTACATTGCACGAAATTAATAGCCTTAAACTGGAATTCATAGATACCATTAAGAGCATGGAAGTAAAGTTGTTGAATCCTGCACAGTAATTGCAAATCGTGTCCTGCCGTATGAAAGTAATTCCCGTAGCGCTACGTTCCCGTGCCCTGTTGCACGTTGAACGTCGCTCTGCGCGGTCACCGTGGCGATTCGCTGTGTATTTCTCGCCTGACGTTTGAGCACACGGATAGGTCACGGAAAACCCTTGATTAGCCAATCAGAGGGCACGGTTGGAATATATCATTAATGTGGCACCTCCACGGAGCCCCGTGAATTCACGCTTCTAGTGTCGGCCCACAGCCCAACACGTTCCCGGACCTATTCATTTAAGCAGTGCCGGATTGTCCTAGTAGCACAAGTAGCTACATATGCTACGGGCCCCGCACTTTCAAGGGCCTCGCGCTGAATGCGTTCAAGCTATTAATTCCGCTTCAGTGATTCTGCACTTGCTCTATTACTATAGTACAAAACCGCCTTCAACTTTCATGAACGACTGGGTGTTTAAAGTTAGCGATTTGTCGTATTATTTTGGCTGTATAGCAAATGAAAAAATACAATAACTTTACTATGCAAGTTTAACATTTGTGTTTTAATATTTACGTGAATTGTTTTTTTATTCAGGGCCCCGTTATAACATATGCTACAGGCCCGGCACTCGCTTAATCGGGCACTGCATTGAAGCCGACTGGGCGGTAGTTACGGCTCGCGGCTCGCAAATCCGAAGGTTAAGAGTTCAAATCCTGGTTGGGGATTGACCGGGTCCATCATCCACTCCGGGTTCAATAGAATGAGTGCAGCGTTGTGGGGAAGTCAACAGTGGCAGTCCTATGGAGGTGCTCGTCCTCGCCGTAGGAGAGTGGAATTTCCGCCGCTGGATCAAGGCTGCAACTGAGAGATGAGCACTGCATGAACGCTTATTTGAGAAGTGAATTACTTTGACTTGAACTATTGTATTTATTTTACCAGGTTAGGCCCACCGAGCAATATACTGTAGCTTTGTTTCGGAAAACGACCTGGCCACGAATGATAGCTCAACGAAGTGGCTGGTCGTAGGGAAATGTATAGCAGTCAAATACTCAACATGCATCTTTCTAAGCGTGGAGGGAAAAACCCGAGGAGCCAGAAGACCCGGAGGGAAACCCACGCGACCACGGGGAGAACACACAAACTTCAAATATGCAGGTGTCAAGGTCGGGATCGAACCCATGAACTCCTGTATACCATACTCTTTGGTTCTTTCGGTAAAGTCACGTATGTAGAAATAAAATAAAATAAAAATCACGACGTTTCGATCGCAACACAAGCGACCGTCATCAGGCGGAACAGATACAGCAGGACAACTGCTGTATCACGAAACGTCGTGATTCATTTTATTTTATTTCTACATACGTGACTTTACCGAAAGAACCAAAGAGTATGGATTGCTGCAGTCACGAAAGCTTCAAATCCTGTTTGCCAGGCAAGGAAGTTAACATCTCGCCACTTTGAAATACCCATTAGCTCCGCCTTTCTTATGGACAGTATTGGCAACGGCACGTTCTTCCAATCTGGTGATTGTGTAATTAATCCATGAATGTTGCTTCGTGTGTACCTGCTCATGTGTTAAGAATAAGGCCATTGTTTCTCTACCAGAGTGTTAGTTACACACAAGCAGGGCATTCATCATAAAGGTTTTGGGGTTAGGTATGGTAAATAAAAATGTGTCGTTAACCCACCACCACCCGACACAGCAAATTAGTAAGGTTTGTTACGTAAACAAAACGTGCAAATTCGTTACTACTTCAACTCACCGGTGTGTTGGAGAGTAAACACACAAGATTTACAATTTGAGTATGAACTTGATAATTGGCTGTGTCGGCTGGTGGTGGGTTAACAACACATTTATATTTACGCGATCTAACCCAAAAAACATTTTTACGATGAATAATATTGGTCGAGAAAGGCAACACATTAAGCAGAGCACATCACAACTCGCTTCTCTACAAAGCTGTTAAGTATTTTTTTTTTATTGCGAGTACATTGCAATGCCTTGTAGCGATTGGTCACTGAAGACATCGCACTTTTTGAAAGAAAAAAAACATTGGAGAGAGCTTTCATTAATCACCGTTAAACTGGTTACAAGGGGGCCATTATTATTTCCCACAAGGTGAGCAGGCTGGAAGCCACGACGGACCGAATATCCGCGTGACTCTGACATGACACGATTAATTAGAATCGACCTTCGCTCACCACCTCACCCCTCACGCCGCTGCCAGCCGAATTAATTTGTTACTTTGAAGGGCACCCGTTGCCTCCGCTTGACATCCTCGTCATTCTTGCACCTCCTTATGGAAAAATAAAATATATTCTTTGCCGGGCCATTCACTAAAACAGTCACCCACTAAATACATTTCTGTTGCAAGGCAGTGTCAACGGCGATATCTATTTGGGCTGTACGTAATCGGCAAACTTTCTGAGCACATGAGCAATCTGGATTTAAGAAGCTTTCCAATCTTTAACCGCGTGCGTACTGTCAAGCAACTCTTGAAAAAAAAACCGAGCGATTTGAAGGTGATGTTATTCCCGCCTTGCCCAGCATTGCTCGTGATTTGAAGACAAACATTGGTGTTGAAACCGCGCCCCAAGACGCGTTTAATATCCTCTCGCGTGTCGGTTCTCTCAATGAGTTTATATCCGTCTTCTTAGTTCTTACTCCCCTTGGCCATTGATCTAATTCTCTTTTTTCTACATGTTTATGATGTGCAGCACCTTGTGTGTCTTGTAGAAATGTGCGTTATAAGCGTGAATAAGTATGATAACTTAGTCAAAACTGATGCATTTTTCAAAGCTTTCACCCATTTACAAACATGCCTTTAGAGTATTTGGCTGTTATGCATTTCCACGTGATAAGCCACTTCGTTGAGCTATAATTTGTGGCCAGGTCGCTTCTGAAAAAGAGCTAGTATAGCTCAGTGGGCTTTATCTGGTAAAATAAAAAATAGTTTCAGTTTTTTATAGTTTACCCACCAGGTACTTAATAAGGCACATGTTTATTTTATTTTCAAGTATCATTTACAAAGAAAGCAATTGAGGTTGCACAAAGGTAGCAGCAACATACGAAGCACAGGAGGAGTGGGGCAAGGAGGTCTGCTCTTCATCAAGATTATTCACGAAAATATATCTTGCAATGTTTTTTTTTAAAGTAACCAGGCAGCACAGAGGATAACCACACTGAGCCAGCACCGATTAGATACTGGATTCGAATCCTGATTTTCGCCCACCGTGATTAAATCTCATGAAATCACATCATCAAGTATTCTGAGGGTTTTTCGGTAAAGTCACGTAGGTAAAAAATTAAATTAAAATAAATAATAAATAAATTAAAATAAATAAAAATCACGACGTTTCGGAGGCAACACAAGCTTCCGTCTTCAGGTGGAACCGTCACAGCACGATAGCTGATACAGCTATTTTATTTTACTTTTATAAAAATTTTTCTTTTTACCTACGTGACTTTACCGAAAAAACCTAAGAATATGAATCCTTGCAGTCACGAAAGCTTCAAATCTAGAACACATCATCAAGTGTCACGCATTTACGACTTTGCCCAGTCAACAATGTTTGCATGAAAAAATAAATAAACACCACGTGAAACGTCATCATATTCCATAGTTAATATGTTAATGTTTAATTCCAGTTATGACTATATAAATGGGTTATTTATATATTTACACCACAGGCCATATAAAAGGTGTGGATGAAGGGGCCGACTAAAGTCACTTCAGGACCAATTGTAGATTTGTGACGTCAGGTATTCTCTGACACAGGCTGGTACACTGTTCACTTGGTGAGCTCTGAAACCAAACGCAATTGTCTCTTGACTTAATCCTGACAACGTAATTGAAAAAACAATTGGAGGGGGAAGCAAACAAATATCGTGAAACTTATGTTAGAAAAAAAATACATTAATGTGAAAGAAAAACGTAGAAGCCATCTCACAATTGTTAATGACACGGTCATACCGACCAATGAAAATGTATGACGTAAAATGACGAAGCATGGATATGAAACGCATATAAAGCACGTAATTGGTACATTTGATATTGGTGCCATTGCAGAGTGCAAGGCTATCACGAAGGTGCTATGTTTTTCACCGGTGCGGTTCTAACCAATTCTGTATTTTTATGGACCGGTCTCTTTTTGAGACTTGTGAAGAAGCGTGAGGTTTGCTCCAGGCTACAGTCAAGATTGACATCCTGAGATGTGACAGCATGAAAATTTAGTAGCACTGTTGCGCTCTGAATGGTTAACCACAAAGGCCCATGCCGAGATATGCAACGTACTTTAGCGTTCGCCTGAAATGGAATGCGCAGTTAAACTCACTCTTGGGAAGAAGTGAACTCACGACCTCCATAATTCCTTTTCCCCATACACAGATAAGTAGATTACACATAGTCATCAGTCACTGCCAAATATTGCCACGTGTGCACAAAAACATGATGTCTTCGTCCTTCAGACACGGAACGCCGTATTAGGTTACCATTCTTCCACACACCACGTGCCCTTCTCTCTAATTTTTTTTTTAAGATGGATTTTTTTTAAACGTCTCTCTTTCTCTCTCTTGCGACTCTCTGCGTCGACTTCAGTCCCACTCGCCACACGCTCCGCTCACTCGCACGGCGCGATCGCTTTACCGTGCCCCGTGAAGGCACAGCAAGACGCTCATTTGATGGAGAGTAGAATTTTACACTCGGATTTCCCAATACCCCCCTACGCCCCCCCTTGAGCAATGATGCTTCAGCAAGGGTAACTCAACATCATCTCCGCCAAGACACGAGAGCCGCAAATGCAATATAGAAACACATCATAATACAATTATTATTATAATAATGAACTCTAATTTTTAATGGCTGCTCTATTTTGGTAAGAGCTATGCTATTTTAATTTGATTTGTATGAATTTGCATCAAACTGTTAATTACATTGCAAAAGCGAAAACAATACTTCATCTATTTGAAACAATAGTTATTGGTGCAGTGGAATATTTATTTATTTTTTATTTATAAGATAGCAACAGATGTACAATTAAACTTGTCCTGAAATGGTATTGTGTGAACAGGGCACATTGTGTCCAATATCGCACGGTACACTCAACAGGAAATATTGGCACGGACCATTTTCATTTGCTCTATACAGTTGATAATTAATTTATACACTAGATAATTAATTTATACACTAGATAATTAATTTATACAGGAGATAATTAAACAATTACATGGTTACGCATGCAGAAGCCTTCATCCAGCAGTATGGATAATATGTTTTTAACATATTATACTTCCATCATTTTGTCAATGCCAGGTTGACGATACTAATGATGTGGATGTTGAAAAAGGGTAACAATTCTCCATGGCTGATGTCCGCCTGCTTATTTTCCAATGTCAGAACGTGTACAGTCTCACACATATACACACACACAATCATAATGATGAATCACTTGCAGCCCTTTCGTCAATACACAGTTATATGAATACCTTTTCACACCGTGTCGGCAATGGGATTGTTGTTGTTGTTTGTTTTGCTTGCCATACTTCACCACGCCGGTGAGTAAATGGGATGGGTGGGGGAGGGAACAGGACCGGGTAAGATATCACCACTGACGCTAGCCACTGTGCAAACCACCACCACCACAAGCTCGACAAGCGAAGGAAAATCGCAAACATTCATTTGCGAGGTTAACTGACAAAATCGGATAAAAAGTCAAAATTTCAAGGTCTTCTTTTTATAAACTTTTCGTGGATGGAACGTTTATTGCCTTTCTAAATCTTATCCGCTTTCAGATAGCGACACGTCCAAAGAATCCAGCACAAGGAGTATGGATTAGCCTCACATTGTGGGATTGATCTCCAGATTGGCCTTGAGAATTGGGTACTCAAAGCTTGCTTATCCACGCCTGAAGCTGTCAGGTGTGGACGGGTAAGGATTGTTTTTTTTTTTAAACCATCTTGTTTGTCCCACTTTGCATTGCAAGAGTAAACCGAGCACTGGTGAAGAGGGCGACTGATGATTGTGATTTCAGCACGGATTGAATGAGTGTGCTCGCATCAGAGACAATGTCGCAGCTCTTCATTCAGCCCAGGGGCACTGCTGTGGCAACACACTCGACTCTGCGGTTAGAAAGTTGTAAGTTCAATTCGTGGTCGAGGATCGGAGATTGACCTATGGACAGACCTGATGTTTATGTTCACGTAAGATAGGAAATTTAAGGTGCATTTATGTTTGAATGCATATTGTAATCCGCTGCCGTATGAAGGCATGTTCATATTCACACGATTGCCTACGGTTCTTCGTAGTAAACAATAATAATATGTATTTTTATCTCGCGTTGCTCTTACAAATTGTATCTCACAATCGCTGAGGAAGCACAGACACGCGGTGAGCCAGCGCTACCAACAATTGCCCACGCTCTGCAGTCCTATACATGTGTAGTGTAATAGCGCCGTCTGTTGTCCAACAACGGCAAATGCGGTGGACGAGCAGTACACACGCCGGTGAGTATATACGCGGTGTGTGTGTCGGCAGGGCGGATGAACTGGGGCAAGGGTCATAGAAGATCCCATCTGGAAGCCCCTTTAGCCTGCGAGTGGGTTTCGGGTAACATAAAAGGCAGCGTAGAGCGGGACCTCCGGCCTGCCGATTCTGGGAAGTGGTCTCGTCTCGTCGTCGCTGTCGTCTTCGCCGCCTTCGTCGCTGCAGTCTTCGCTCGAGATTGCGCGGCCGGCGACGTTGTTGGCTGTCTCGGTTGGCGACGTCGGTGTAACGTGGTCAGGGTTGTGTCAAGGCTAGACGACTTGGGCGAACCTGTGAACCTGAAGGTGTTGAATAAAGAAGGTGCCTCCTCAAGAATCTTGTCTCCCGCTCCGCTGACACTTCATTTGTTGGGATGTTATTCGTCAACGAATGAGTGTTTATTCCACATCCCTCTTGCACGTGTAGTATGACTCGATCACTCTCTTTACTCTAAAGTTGTTTCTTCGAGCATTTTGCGGCTCTTGCTGTGAAATTTTGCAATTATGTTTAGTCGTCAACTCGGATTTATCTAAGCAATATCGTCAGCCCAAGTCAGTGTTTATTCCACACTGCTGTGATGTTTTTTCTGTAAAAAAAACAATTGCATGCCAATTATGATTCTATAATGGAGGTTTTTGGATTAGCTCACGTAAATATAAATGCGTCGTAAAATCCACCACCACCCGACACGGACAATTAGTAAGGTTTGTCACTTAAACAAAACATGCCAATTTGTGACTAGTACAGCACACCAGTGTGTTGGATTGTAAACCCACAACAACATTTACAGTTACGATTGTTAGATGTTTTTACAGTCTACTATATATATATATATGTTTCCCATAACTCAGTTCATCTCATGATACGTTTTTTTGTACGTCTATGTGTGGGTTTTTTTGGGTAACATTTTTCGTTGTGAGTGGTCATGTTTCTGTTCTATTTGTCATTGCTGCCAGTGGAAGAATGATGTATGACTTTCTTATTCAGACCGAGTGGCATGGAGTACATCACGGCTGAATTCATTTCCAAAAACATTCAATCCTGATTCGGTCCTTAGCCCCAGCTGCATCTCACACGATTGAGGAAATTAAAGCAGCATTCTATCCCTCAGTCTCATCACGTGACCCCTACATTAATTGTTCGATCTCGCTATATTATAAAGACATCACCGCCATCATCAGTGTAAAGAAGGGTGGCGGTTCACACAGCTCTGAGCGGTTTCTGAATGAATTCTTCTTCTCGAAACACGATGCCAATAGCATAATTGTGTGGGGGGGGGGGGGGGAGGACCAAGGACATTTCCCTTTTTCATTTTATTCCCACAGCACTCATCACAGCCTGCCCCAAGACCATCCCGTCTCTGTTAATTGCAGCCACCTCCACTGCAGGACGAAACATTTATCCGCTTGATTTGCTTC
Source organism: Lethenteron reissneri (assembly GCF_015708825.2). Classification (NCBI taxonomy): domain Eukaryota; kingdom Metazoa; phylum Chordata; class Hyperoartia; order Petromyzontiformes; family Petromyzontidae; genus Lethenteron; species Lethenteron reissneri. The sequence continues at coordinate 3,934,797 of NC_083801.1, forward strand.
GCACAGTCTCCAGGACAGCCTGACTCATTTCTAGAAGTTTCTGAACGTTCGTCAAGTGTAATATCGCTCTCGCTCCGTTTTCCGGATGGCGTGTGTTTCGCGTATTGCTGCAGTAAATTACCTTTGATACTTTGTGGTTCGTAACACGAGTCGGAGGAAGAGGTCGGCACATTTGCGGAGTCGAAGACCGCCATTGCTTTGCCACTAAACTTAAAGGTCTCACGACTATCAATATTGCGTATTTTCATATTTTTTTTCAATACGGAAAATATCTCACCCATAAAGTGTTTGTCATTAGCGTGCTCCAATTAACACGAATACGTTTAAACTATAAAACTCAGCGTTGCTTTTTCTCCGAAAGTCCGTTAGTGAAAATAGCAAATTTTCTATTTAAACCACGGAATGGTACACTCCAAAAAAATCTCCAATTTTTGGAGATTTAAAGAGGGAATTTAACTTTTCGAAAATATGTGAGTTGTAGCGTTTTTTTAGGCGCCTTTCAACAACCCCAGAAATCCGGGAAAAGTGCAGTGGCTTTTCTCCCCTGCGGATGATGGGAGTTACCCTGGAGCCTGGAGACTCGGTGAATTTTAGCATTCGTTGATGTATTTCTTCTTGCCCTCCAGGCTGCAGTAGGCAAGTGCACACTTCTGGTGTGAGCACGAAATACAGACGTTGCTTGTCTTGCCGTGCACTCAGAGGAGCCTTCGTGAGTGCTTTAAAAAATAATGGGGAAAAAATGTGGATAATTAACATTTTATCTTTCATTTGCAAGTGACACAAACAATAATTTCACGTCATTCTTGTAAGCAGAAACCTCGCTGAAGTGTGTACTTTGGACTTGACTGAGACATGGAATGGCATGGACTATGTCTACTAAATTATAGCCCGCTGCTTATTCCCACTGCCAAGTGTTGCAGTTTTATTGTGAGAAGCAGGAGAAATATGTTTTTGAATAAATTATGCATTGTTTACGATTATTATCGCTTTATTCGACCATTAACAGGCCATATATGTAGCTGCAATAACTATAAACAAGGCAAACGCTACATTAGCGTTGCTTTACGAGGGCATTCAAATTCATTATTGATTATAATTCGTTTATGAGCAGACATGTATCATTTATAATGTAGTATAGTATTTCAAACATTCTCCTTATTAAATCTTCCGTTGCACTCTGTGAGCTGCATACTAATATGTCTGGCTTTCAACACAACACTAATATTCTCATAGAATCCTCAGGAGGCCAACTTTAAAAAATAATCAGTTACTTTTTGTAATTCTTGCAATCCTAATACACCACGTTGCTCGTTCAGCCAATTGCTTGTGCCCCATGTGCAAACTCATTGTTCCCCTGTGTACACGTTAGTGCATTTGTGAGCCTGTGTGTGTTTGTGCGTGTACTTGCGGGAGGAACCACGAGCACACGACCGACCTGCCTGGAGAAGAAAAGTACAGGACGGTGCAGTCCTCTGTGAGAGTAGGAGAAGCTCCTGTGCCATCTTGAAGAGGCAGCAGTGCAATCAAATCTATCAAGGAAGGACTTGTGGCTGCACCTCAGAGCTCTACATCCTCCCTGACCTGTCCAGTGTGCCGCAGAGAATTGCGGGCTCGGAATGCCCTTGTTCAGCCATCTGCGCACTCATCAAAACCCAACAAAATGACAAACCTGCCATGGTCATCATAAACTATGATGGACGAACAAGAGAGAGAGACTTGCGGTGACAAAACTGACTGGAAGAACTTATAAACCCGTAATTATCATCTTCTCGACGCATGTTGTACGAATTGTCCACGAAGATCACTTGGAAGAGAACGTTGAAAAATGTATCGGGCAAAGCAAACCACGTGAGCAGGCAGGAATTTGAGGAAAGATTTCTCTACCATCGAGCGCACACCGTGCGATAAATCGGATGGTGACAAAGACCAATAATTTTCAATCGTACCAATGTGGCCAGGCATTTGTCGACTCTGCAAAGCTCTCAAAAACTAAGGGCTTCATGAAAAATGTTAAAATAAATAAAAATCACCTGTCAAAAAAATGTAACAGCCACACAAAGATGACATTCAGGAAGCAACAAAATACTTAGTATAAAGGGAGTTGCACAATGTGACGCGCTTTTGTCCATATTATTCACAGCAACATTGAAGGATGTTGTCCGACAGTTAGATTTGAGAAACAAAGACGTGAATATAAGTGGAGAGACCTTTAAACAATTTAAGATTTTGTGACAGACGTAGTCATTACAATGTCCAATGGGACTACAGGAAATGTGAGAAGAACTTCACAGAGAAGGCTGCAAGGTTGGGCTCGTGACAAATATGAGAGAAAAGGTCAGGTTCAAGAAGTTCCCTAAACAATTGTAGATGTCCATTAGAGAAGCACAACTTGAAAGCACAGCAAAGCGTGTGATCCTACAGTTGATGAAAGGTAAAAATAGGTTTTACCCTTTGGCAATAAAACAGGTGTTAAAATGTTCAAACACCAAATGGATACATTTTTCAAGGCATCAAGCCTGCATCAATCAGACAAACGTGTGACAAAACATGCCGACAAACGTGTTTTATTGCCAAAAAGGGTCAAACCTATTCTTCTTTTTCATCATTTCGATACTGCCAAAAAGATCCCATACCTTGTACAATCATTGAAGGCGGTCGGGATTAAGATGCTGAGTTAAGAAGGCAGACACGAGCAGGTCGGAGCGCTTTGGAAAGCCGAGTTTAATAATTAAAGAAACTAACCAGGGTACCTAAAGAAGAAAGATTTGAAACTAAACTAAACCTAAACTATTTTTGAGAATAGGGTTTCCCCTTTTTTCTGGCAACAAAACAGATGTTAAGATGTTAAACACCAAACTGAAACCTTGTACAAGGAATCAAGTCTGCATTAACCACAATACTTGTGGTCAGAATGCAAACAAAAAACATACTCTGATAATATATGCATTGTCCTTGAAACTGATTGGTCCCCACCAGAGACAGCTTTCTTTTGAGCCTAGTCTCAAAACAGTGTTAGACCAGATGACGCCAAAACGCCTTATGTTTCTAAATGTGGAGGAAAAAAACCAAAGGACCCGGAGAAAAACCCACTCGACCACGGGAGGACATGTAAACTCCAAATATACAAGCATCGGGTTGGGATTGAACCCACAACCTCCTGAAATCGAGGCGATGCAGTTAACATCTCGCAGCCACGGCGGCCATTTTAATGCGTGACACCTGCTATAACGTTAGAACAGAAACATGGACATTAACAAAATAACAGGAGATACACGCGTGGAATTACTTTGAGAGACACGAAGGAGCACGCGAATTAGACAACATTTAAACTATTAAGAACGGTAAGTGGGCTAAGGCAGGGCATGTCACTAGAAGGGATATTGACCGATGGTCAAGAATAATGATAGAGTGGCAAGCAGGGAATACAGGGCTTCGGAGAGGATGCCCACCGGGGAGATGCAGCGATAAAATCGGCACGCGTGCAGGTGCTAGGTTTGGTTTGTTGCATCGCGGAATTGTGGGAAGTGTTGACGGTGTGGAGGCTTCCTCCAGCAGTGAATTGACCATTGCTGGCGATGATAATGAGTAGGGAAGGAGGCTGATGACCAGCTTTATTCGTTTTCTTAACAACAACAATAATGATATTCGCGGCCATTTGGCAATCCACCGCTGGATGAAGGCCTCCCCAACGCAGTCTCAGTCATTGTGTTCTTTTGACCATACTTCATCACGTGGGTCAGTGCCGGTTGGTGAAGAAAAAGGAGGAGGACGTTCATGACCGATATCACTCCCCAATGATGGCAGCCACGCCAAGGAATGGATCCCGGGTTGCCAGGTTCATCGTGCAACGCCCTAACCACTGCTCGTGTGCTCCTCCCACCTTCCGTAATTTCTGACAATGCACATGAATCTGATTATTTACATTACACGATACTATTATAATACATACGTCAATTAAACACGCCACTTTCATCTCACCACCCAATAACCAATTATGTAATACATTGGAAGAATAGCTTTTGAGCATGTGACTTCTTTCATCCTGGAGACTGATAATACGTCTCATCCTTTTAATGCACTGCTTATCTAAATTGCTGCAGCTTTCATCTTTCCAATACATCGCTTGCATTTAATTCATGCTCCTAGGAATTTCATATGGATCGTTTCCTTTCACATCATCTGTGCAACAGTGACGAAGTCAGTCATCAGATACAATTTAAAAAAATCGCTTAAAACGAATGTATTCACACATTTGTACGCACATTACGAAGGAGATGACACCTGTTGCAGTATCCGCAATGTGTGTAGGACAAATTGTACGTCCTAAAACGTCTCTCGCCTCAGCTGCTATTTCAGCTTATCTGCTAATTGGCTCAGAACAAATCAACACGCATAACCTTGCTAATTCTATTTCGACTTAAAACTTCCGTGACCCGGAATGAAAGCCATGGCAGAGCAGGGCGAGAACTTGTGAATGTGTCACGTAGAAAGGCGCCCGAGTCGGGAATCGAACCCGGACACGCGTCTCTGTGCTGTGAGTCGCTATCGTTACAGTTGTACCACCCTCTTACAAAGCCACGAGTGTGTAATGCAGCTTCCTGGTTTGGTGCATCACGTTACCATCGTTATTTTCTCCTCTACTCGTCTCTGCACCTCGGCGCATTGCCAGGCCTGCTCGTGCCTCACCCAACCACCAACCGGCTCTAATCGCCAGAGGTCCGCATGCAACAACAGAAAAGGACACGGTGCCTCAATGGGCTGTCAGGAGGTGATAGGGTACCTGCCTTTTAACAGTCTATAAACTGCGCTTCATTAATTAGCAAATCCTGTAAATCACGGTTTCGTGGTAACTTCGTAATCCTGGGGATGTTTAATTCTTTGGAGGACGATCAACATCGTGTGGAATTACCACCGCTTTGCGTCTGGCGACAGAGAGTTGTCTCAAAGCATTTCCAACACGTCTTCCCCGCGGTGTCTCTAAGACAGGGACGGGGGTAGGAATACAGAGAGACAAACGGAGATTTGAGGACAAGCGGGGAGATGGAAAGATGCAGAGACAAAGGAGATGCAGGGGCAAATGGAGATGCAGAAGAGTGTGCACATCCCATTTGTTTTCTTTACATCGCCCAGACGTGGTGATCTTTTGAGCGGTTAGGGATTTTAAGTCTCACGAATACAAAGTCCATAATAATAGACAGCGATTGCAGATTTGCTCCATTTATATTTCAGGCGAAAGACACTCCTGTCATCCGAATGTATTTGCACAGACGAGTGGAGTGGTTAGTCACGTGCCCCACTCCTTCTAGAACAGGGGTCGGCAAACCAAAATATCAAGAAGAGCCAGCTTTCTCGAATTCGGTAAAAAAAAAACTCAGTATTTCAAGAGCCGCAATGCACCGTGTGGTGAATATGAAACGGTGCTGCTTAATAAATAATGTCACAAACCAGCAGTCCTTAAAGAGGCGCATGCGGCTTCGGAGCCACAGGTTGCCGACTCCTGCCCATGGTAAACTGGATGCCCATGGTAAACTGGACTTCCATCGTAAACTGGACTTCCATGATAAACTGGACGCCAATGGTAAACTGGACTCCCATGGTGAACTGGACTCCCATGGTAAACTGGACTTCCATGGTAAACTGGATTCTCAGGGTAAACTGGACTTCCATAGTAAACTGAACTTCCATGGTGAACTGGACTCCCATGGTAATCTGGACTTCCATGGTAAACTGGACTTCCATAGTAAACTGGACTTCCATAGTAAACTGGACTCCCATGGTAAACTGGACTCCCATGGTGAACTGGACTCCCCATGGTAAAACTGAACTCCCATGGTAAACTGGACTCCCATGGTCAGGGGTCGGCAACCAAAATAACAAGAACAGCCATTTTTTTTTCGGATTCGGTTTAAAAAAAACCCTCAATATTTAAAGTGCTGCACTGCACTCCTTAAAGAGCCTCATGCGGGTCCGGAGTGGCAGGTTGCCGACCTCTGTTCTAGAGCCTGTGCATCTTTCGCAGATTACTGGAGTCGAGTGGCTCAAAGCTCCTAAAATCCGCGAGTTTGCAGCGTCGATTGTTTTCGTCGAGTAAGTTTGCGGTGTGCCGCGGGGTAGCTGGTCGGCGATACACAGATTTTTGCAGTTCTTCTGCATTTATTTAATACTGTACAATGTGCTGCATTAGACACGCCACACATTACCGACTGAATAAATTAAAGGTCCAACGAAAATCAAGCACAACCATTTAATGTGATTCAACAAATAAATATAATTGGTTGTAGTTTTTAATTATCACATCAATCCTGGCCTTGTTGCTGTGAAAAAATAAATTATCATAACAGAACTTTCCGCAAAGTAAATATCACACACCTCGAAATTAAAATGCCCCCCCGGGCCGGACATTTAACAATGTAACAATGGTGCCTTCGTGTGGTGTAATAGGGAGTTGGCCCGTGGATTGAATGTCTTCGGACCTTATAAACGTTGGTTAAAAAAATAAAATCTTCTGGGAATAACAGTGACTCTTTCTCTCTGTGTGTTTGCTCTCATTGCACTGTTCAACCGTGGTTGCTTTTTCAACTCAATGAACGTTCTATTACAATTATTCATTTTCATAACGACTCAAAAATGTTTAATTAACACGACGTCAAGTTTATTTGGTTAACCAAGTAATAGTTCAAACGAAGCAGGATAGGCTTATTTGTATGTGGCCTGGGTCACCAAAATGACAAACAGCAATGAGCACCCATAAGGCATTGTATTAAAACGCATTCAGAAATAACCGTGCAACGTACTCCTTATTGAATGTTTTTTTCATACGCTTCATGCCGTGTTTTTTTCGTGTCAATTTTTGTAAATTCTCAATTCTAACATCTGAATGCACCCGCTTTGACATGTGTTTCAGAAACCAGGTCATTCACAGAATATAATGGAGCAAAAAACTGAAAATTGTTCGAAGGAGCGTGGAAATGTGCACACTTGGAACAGAAATTGAGAAACACGTGGGTTAGAGCACGTACACAGGTAACCGACATCTAAACTGTTAAAACACGTAAATGGTGCCTGGGCAGATGTCGCTTGAAGGGATGGTGGGCCAATGGTCAAGGACAACTGCCGAGTGGCAGCCAAGGAATGGAACGCGTCTGAGAGGCCATTCGTCAAAGAGACGGAGCGTTGAAATCGGCGTGAGTGCAGAGATTTCACGTTGCAGGATTGTGAGAGGTGGCAGCGATTCGGGAAGGCATCCATCCAGCGGTGATCGTGGCTAACAAGGAAACTGCAGCCAATTCGCTCTGTGGCTGTTATCATGCTCATTATAAAACAGTGCCACCTGTGGCACTTCACGTCTTTGTTCTAAATATAAGTGTCTTGTTAATTAAAGTTCTCGACTCCAGTTCCACAAGGGCTCCGTGATTTATTGCAGCACACGTACCTCAGGCGTTGGGTAAGTGCGCATGTTGCGACTGAACTCAAATGTAACGGGTGTAATGACTTTGGAGATGATGCTGATAACGTGTGAAGTTGAGCGCAGTCTATTTCCATGAGGGGAGATGACAGCGTGTATAAGGAAGAGATTATATTACACGCAATCTCAATGAGGTAATTCGCAGGTCATTGTTCATCATTGGGATGTTTGGCCAATAGCAGTCACATGTTAAATTCCAGGATGTTTCAAAAAAATGTGAACACTTGCATGAGACTATTGTTTGAATGGAAATCGAATGGATAATACACTGAATGTACCATGATCACAAATGTATGTTAATAGCTTCAAAAAGTCAAAGAATCTCCACTCGTTCGCCATCACTGTCAACACATGCCGGAGAATCTTCTCCAGATGGTCTCCAGAGCCCGGAGGGCACATTTCTTGCGGCATTGTTGCAAATTCTCCGAAGTGTTAATATTTTTTTGAAGCACCCTGTATTTCAGCTGTGCGACGAAATTGAAGAACCCCAGCAAGATCCCATGCAGGGCAGGGAGAGAGATCAAACGAACTCCACTCAAGAGAAGGGGGGGCTCGAGGCGGTACTCGAACCCAGGTCGTTGTTGCTGTGAGGCACGAGCGTTTCCACTGCAGACCAAGTTGAGGCCTCCCACAGCTGGAGGTATCGTTTAGCGCTTTGACGGTGTCGTGAAGAACACCTTTTACCCGTGGGCAGAGCATGCGGTAAGGGGGCGGCGGGCGGGGGGGGGGCAATGCACCCCCCCCCCCCAAAAAAAAACTGAACACCTATATTAATTTATTTTCAGAAGTTTTAAATTAAGATACACACATTTTTTTTTTAATTGATATGCACCCGCGATTTCTATTGTGAGGGACAAAGCGAACCTCTGCCCCCCCCCCCTCCCAAATATAGAAGTCAAACTCCGCCTATGCTTTTACCACCTCCATACGGAGGACCGTCATACGAGAAACAAACAAGACCCTTACTCATACTCTTTGGTTCTTTCGGTAAAGTCACGTAGGTATAAAATGAAATACATCACGACGTTTCGGGCGCAACACAAGCGTCTGTCATTTTCTTTTCTACCTACGTGACTTTACCGAAAGAACCAAAGAGTAAAGATTCCTGCAGTCACGAAAGCTTCAAATCTAAACAAGACCCTGCTTACATTTGCCACTCACCTAATGTATACGCATTTAGAACACGGATACAAAACAATGTCTGCCGCTATAAAACTTGGTCATTGTATGCATTGTGTGGAATCCTTTCCTTTTCTCCTGGGAAATATTTCAATTATTTGTCCAAAATTCATGGGAGAGAGAAAAAAAACAGGTACTTTTTGGAACCTGGCATATGACACACCTAATATTAAGGATGTGTTCTTATTTTTGCTGCAGGGAATGTGTTTTTAATGATGCAGTGTAAATGTGACCATTGTATTTGCTGGCCCCACGGTTATGTATGCATGCAAAGTGTGCTGTGGAATGTTACATATTCACGAGGAAACGGACAGCATATGTTACCGTCTCATATTCCGTTTTTGACATGACGGGCTGAGTCTCGCTAAATTGGAAGCGCGGCACGGCGATTCCGTACATCGCATTCATGACGATGATGGTTGTGACTTTAAACACTGCAATTTATCACTGCTCTAATGATTATCTGATTAATGATAGTCTATGATGATCCGGATGGCAGCGGTCATTTTAATAATCAATTTCCCTAATGGATATGTTCCGTATAATTCAGTGTTCTCGTATTTTAGACAATGCATATGTATTGAACGCAGTTTTATATTTCCATGATACAAACGGTGTGTGTGATGCATGGCAATTGCTCTTTGAGTCCCTTGTTTAGAGCGGTGATGTATTGTTGTGGTGCTGCATGATTCATGCTCAGCCTTTACAGGACAACAGCGTATTGGTCTCATGGGTTTTTCTCCCAAAGATGCCGTTTCATTAATCTATACTTAAAACATGGAGTGGAGGTGATCGAAGGAAAGATTTGTAAAAAAAACAAAAACGGCAGTTTGACTATTGATGGGATAGAAATTTGATCGCTCTAAATAAATTCCCAAAGCATCTCTGCTCAGAGGAAGCCACAAGCTTTTATCCATATTGGATTTACTGATGAATGGCGCGCTCCGAGTGTTAGCGACAGCTTTAATGGAACCTTGATGGACGAGGCCGGAGCCCACGAGGGATTTGTTCACCCATCTTCATAAGAACATCTCGCCACCTCGACGAGAAGAGGGAGTGGTGGCATAACCAGGGTCGCTCGCCCGAGCCCCCATCTTGTAGGTAGAGGGCATCCGTCTTTGCCTCCGACACGAGTGAGAGTGGACGGAAATGCGATATCTGGTTCGTGGAAGTTCATATATATACATACATGTTGAAGCACGCGACTGCATTTTGTGCTCAGACATCAAGACATCACGTGAGAATCGCATTACTTTATTGTTATTTGGCATTCGAATAAAGAACGTGGTAAATTATAACACAAATCTTCATTGGCATTGTTGACTAAACCGTGCACAAGGAAGGTTAAACATAATGCAATGCCACGTGGCATTGGCATGACAATCGTGATATTGCATCGGATTATCCACAACAACATCAATAAGCGACTACATTTCACATCACATCACGAGTCTGTCCGGGTTAGTGGCAATAGTCGGCAATTGCTCAAATAATAAAAATGTTATTACACTTTTTTTTTCATAGCAATGTTAATGTGATTAAGGCAGAAGAAAACATTTCTTAATGACGGCATGACAATACCATAGATTAATCAAATTGACCATAAAAATGTATTTAAAAGGATTCTAACTTGTCAAAATGAGCAACACGAGCAAGAACGCTCTAATAATAACTTAGAACTTTCGTGACTGCAGGGATTCATATTCTTGGTTCTTTCGGTAAAGTCGCGTAGAAGGGAAATAGTAAAATAATAAAAGTAAAACTATAAAATTCTCACGACGTTTCGATTACAACACAAGCAATCATCATCAGGTGTGAAAACCACAGCGAGAACATTGCTTGTGTTGCAATCGAAACGTCGTGAGAATTTAATAGTTTTATTTTTATTATTTTATTATTTCCCTTCTACGTGACTTTACCGAAAGAACCAAGAATAGAAAAAAATATAATAATAATAAAATCAAATATATATATATATAAAGCGACACAAGCAGTCGAAACGTCGTGATATTAGTATTATTTTTATTCACTTTTTTTTCATAATAAACTTTTTTTGGGTTAAATCGCGTTATTTATAAATGTGTCGTAACCCTCCACCACCCGACACGGCCAATCAGCAAAAAAGTGTCAAGTTCACAAAAGACAAATAGTTCACTACTTATTTTATTGTTATTTTTTTCTATCAAAGCGACTTTACCGAAAGGACCATAGTAAATGCTGGGCTATCCAACAAACGTTTTCAAGTAATCGATTGCTCCACCGATGTTTTTTGTCGATTCGATTAGCTCGACGAATCGCATATACCACAGAAATAGTTAGTTGGGGAGGGGGGGGGTTAGTATCGCTTCTATTTCAACGTGTGCCGCTGGACGGGAGGTGATGGGCGTGGCATCGTCGTCAGTTGCGTCACGTCATGGCGTGTCTTGCGAGGTGGCGTCAGCTATTTTCAACGGGGCACCGAGACGATTGACCGCAAGAAAAAAAATTAGCCGAAAACAATTCATACTCTTGGGTTTTTTCGGTAAAGTCACGTAGGTAAAAAATAAATAATCATAAATAATAATAATAATAAAAAAAGAATAGAAAAATAATATAAATAAAATATTTTATTTCTATTATTTTAAAAATATTTTAATTCTATTATTTTTTCGATTATTTTTATTATTTACTTTTATTATTTTTTTACCTACGTGACTTTACCGAAAAAACCTAAGAGTATGAATCCTTGCAGTCACAAAAGCTTCAAATCTAGAACGAATACAATTTATCGATGACGATTCATTGATTGAATCGACGAATCGTCCCGGCTCCAAATAATAGTCTTTGACCCAGGAAAACCGCGCCATTGCCCCGTGACCTTTCCACGCGAGTCCCAGCATTGCGATGTTTTGCGCGGCGCATGAGTGAGTCGTGACGCTAACCATCCCACGGCCCTCCAAATTGAGTAATTTTGAGAACAAAAATTTGTCGTTTTCCAAACGATGATGCACGGTATCGCTCGGTTTGAAAATAGTGACTTGCTGAAGCTGCAAAGAGGCAAAGCCACGGAATTAACCATAGCAGCTGTGATGCTGCTAAGGGTGTATAGCACGCGGTGGGTCTCGTGTAATTGTGTTTTTGTCTTCAAACAGATTGTGCAACATCTGCTGTGAAGGTCTCTTGTTGATTTACAAAAAAAACATTATCGGTACAGCTTCAAATGACAGTGGGTGTAAACAGTGTAATTTTTTAGGTATGTTATTTAGATTAATGACATTATCTAACACGTTTTTGTTATAGTATTGTGACTTGATAAACTTGAATATACATTATTTACATGAATATGTATTTGTTGTAAATTATGTACATTGTTGCATATTAAATGGCATATTGGCAGAACGAATAACATTTTCCGGTAATTTCGTCGGAGGGCAATTATAACTTCATAGTACTGTATAGCTTGCTCATTTTGTGTTTAAGTTATGCATAAGGTATACACGTGCACGACGTCCGCATGATTAAGGCTATCATTGTCAAATGCTCATACCATCAAGATGGGCTATGTTATGTAATTCCATGGTATTCTCGCAATGGCAGTATGCGATGTTTACTGCCATGACAACGACATAGAGAAGCGATGCACACAATGTAGCGTCACATCTCAGACTTTTATCAGAATAAAACTCATATCTTATTCTTATTGAGATAAACATCTTCCTATTTAGATTTGCGTGGGGGAAAGACTTTAATCGGAATAAAAATATTCAGTTATCTCCATGACAGCCCTGACATAGTCACAGAAATGCAATTGTCACCCGTACAGCAGTTTAACGTGCACCGTGTAGCAATTAGAGGAGATACATCCAACTGCGAAATGTGGTACGGCGAGTGAGCTGACTCAAAGGTAATGAGTGCCTAGTTCTCAACGCTTGTTCACCGCATTGCAATTTCATTTGTTTGGCTGAGTTGGGTGGTGGAGGATCTTACGACAGAAATGTTTTACGACGTAATAATATTGGTTGAGAAAGCCTATATTGTACGTTATACTGGTATTTGAGTGAATGGATCTATGTATATTCCGTGGTATTGTTGACGTGCTTTGCAATGCAGCATTCGCAGTACTCGACTGGGAGGTTATACTTAATCCTGTCCTCTGTGGCTTGATGGTCCCGCGTTTAAAGCATTTGATTCACAATCAGAAGGTTGTGAGCTCACATCCCGTTAAGGCGATCAGGGGCCGTCCATAAATGACGTCACGCGATTTTGGACGATTTTTGCCCCCCCCCCCCTCGTTACACGACGTCACAAAAAGTCAACCCCCCCCCCTCAAATATGACGTCACAAAGCTCTGCCCCCCCCCCCCTACCATATTTTTCATTTTGAAAATAAAACATGCTTTAAAACGCTTTAAACTATTGTCATTGTAGTGCGTATTTAATGTGGCGCTGCACTCTGATGGTGTAGGAGTGTTGTTATAACAATTAGTGTTGTTATAACAATTCTATATTTATTTAAAGTTGCGCATTTTGATATGACGTCACATTTCTCAACCCCCCCCCCCCCCCCTCGTCACACATCGTCACAAATATCTGACCCCCCCCCCCTTCCCCTATGTGCGTGACGTCATTTATGGACGGCCCCTCACTTAGCCCATCATCTTTCCGGGGTAAATACAATTGGTGTCATTTCACGGAAAGTAAACGGTGGCGGCTGTTGCTTTGAGAAAATAGTTTCCTGCCAATAGAATGTGGAATTTTCACGACTGGTTCGGACGCTGCTCAGTGAAGATGGGCACTGCCCTACTATTGTTTGACAGGGGACTTGCACGTTCCCTTCAACATCGCTCATGAGCTGTCCTCCACTGCATGAAGGCGTACCCAGCGTCATTGCCACCCTCCCCCATGGTCTCATGATGTTACAATCCATCTAGCGCCTACACACCCTGGGTGGTTCATCACTCAATCTCCACAGCGGTCATTCTCTTGAGCTTGGCTGCCACTCTGTCATCAGTCTCTACCAGCGGCCTTCACTCCTCCTAGCGACGTGTCCTTTGTAAAGCTTAGCAGTCAGTACGATGTCCATCGCTGGTGCACGTTACATCGTGCATGTGTATCTTAGTTTAACTCCACACATGCGTCTCTGCGCGCTTCTCTGCGCGCTGCACATTCAGCATTGTGATTATGTTATTTTGCTTGGCTTGTGTTATAATGGTCGGGGTGTGGCCATAATTTGACACGTCGGCTCGTGCAGTAACCCGCTGTATTTCGAGCACAGAATAGCAAACCTCACCTTCTCTCTACTCCTAATCAATCCCACCGATGTGCAGTACTTCCACTCGAGGCCGCTTGTGTGTTCTTGCATCTTCATTGTCGTTTTGGTTAATAACCAGCTCAATGTGCAGCCGGACGAGCATGTTCGATGCCAGAATCAATCCGTCCACGTGCTGTGGATCTGCGTTGCCGATGATTTAACAACATCACCACCCGGGTCTGGAATGGTGTGATCGGTTTCTCGGATCGATTGTGTGTGAATCGTATAGTGGATTTATTGGGATCGATACACGTATCCCGTACGGGGAATTCCACGTCTGCATTGGAGTTTTGTATTCGCTGTAATTTGTTACATGATTGTGTCCGACGTACAGTGTATGATAGTAATGTTGACCGAATGGGGTTTGAATGTTGCACTATTTGTATAGGATTTGAACTGATAATACAACTAAAACCAAACTATTCTTATTTTGCCAGGTAAGGCCTGTTGAGCTATGAAGCTTTATTCAGACGCGACTTGGCCACAAATGATAGCTCAACGAAGTGGCTTATCACGTGGATATCTATAGCAGACAAATACTATAAACGCGTGTTTCTAAATGTGAAGGGAAAAACCGGAGGACCCGGAGAAAAATCCACACAACCACGGGGACAACATGCAAACTCCAAATATAGAGTCGTCAGAATCGGGATCGAACCCAATTTGGTATCTTTACACAAAACCTATTCTGCTTAATTTGATGACCACAGTTTGGCGCCCATTTGTCAGGACTTAATAGCGGGGGGGAGGGGGGGCAGCCATCGACGCGTTAAAAACGGCAGCAGCCAACCACAGAATATGTCACGAGGATTCCATCGTAGCATTATGACGTCACTGTACAATCCCCGCCCACAGATGAAGCACATCCATACGTGAGCATCAAAAAGTATAACCCGTAAAAACAAAGTGTTTCACTATAAATCCTTTATATGCGTGGCGGCTAGAGTCCTCTCGTCCTCTGGCTTGAGATGGCTGCCACCTATGGGTCAGATGATTGTCTGCCAGTATTAAGCAATTGGTAATTAAATATTTAATTTGTTTTCCCTAAACAGTGTAAAATTTTTGAAATTTGTATTAATTGTCTCGCACAACGAGTCTGTGTGCAAAATATCAGCTCGATTGGATCACGGGAAGTGGGTTAAAAAACGACCGAAAGATTTGCACGGTCGTAAGCAAGCAAGCAAGCACGCAAGCACGCAAGCAAGCAAGCAAGCGAACTTAATATAAAGGATTTAAAAAGACAAAGATCCTTAGCACACTGTTGGGGCAAGTGCTGCTAGCTAGACCCTATGAAGGCCGGCACGGTACATGACGGGGTGGGTGGCCAGCACCACGCCCGCCCGCCTTTGTCTCCCGTGTTGCAATGCTTTTTTTACACACCACACAAGGTACTCATTTGAGACTGAGTCGACCTAGGGGAGGCCCAGGACCGGTTTAAATAATCGCCATTGGTGTTGACCATGAGCGAGAATTGAACGCGATTCGCTGGGTCTGTAGCACAGCGCGCTAACCGCTACACTACTGCTCCACACATGCGTGTGTATGTGCATCATGCACATACACAGATATGTAGACAGTGACATTCATTCTGTCCCTGGGCATATTATTATCTGCAGCCCCAAATCAATCGGTGAAAATTCCTGCCAACCTGTGAATCGGTGACTCCAATTTGTATTTTGTCCACGGATAAGAGGAATCACCCTGAGTGACACTAAATCCATGGGCACGTCAGAACGGACCGTCACAGCCAGATTTGATGCACAGCCAGATTTGATGCATCAAATCTGGCTGTGACGGTCCCACCTGATGACGGAGACTTGTGTTGCCTCCGAAACGTCGTGAGTTTATTATTTTATTTTTATTAATTTTTATTTCATTTTTTTACCTAAGTGACTTTACCGAAAGAACTAAGAGTATACACGTAAGAACGGTTCCACCAATGTCAGAAGCATTTGGGAAGTGTTCCAACGTTGCCAGAATTGGAGCCCATTACCTTCACGGAGGGGACCCCTATCTCGATGGGTCTTACGTGGCGTCACTTTCCAGCACATTTGCGCGGATCGCATGTGCTACGTGAAGGGTGGGTCATGGGTCATCCATCACGCCGGGCCCACGCTCCCTTGAGTGGCGACACCCTAAAATTGCGGAATTCTGAAACATTTTTTGGGAAATTTCTGTGAATCTGTGCCCCCCCCCCCATCGCCCTAAGCACGCCCACTTCTAGCCATTCCGAAGCGCACGCTGAGGATGAGGAGGAGGGGGCACAGCGCAATGGGGGTCTGCAGGAGGAGAAAACGGACCTCTGTGAAAGAGGGACCCTGCGGCAAAAAAATTGCCGTCAGTCCATCCACATTGGGGAGAAATTACGACCCAAACAAATAAAAAAAAATGTGTCGGGCCCAACGTTTTCTGAATTATTACTGGCTATCAAAGTAAACTAAATCACTAACAATAACAAATTAGGAATTATAACCCCGAGGGTTAAGTGATCTGAAAGGATGTACAGTATGTATCTGTGTTGCGAGAATACAATTATAATTCTTGGCATGAGCATAATAAATAAATAAGTGAATTAATTAACGATTTGCATTGCATTAATCACACTTTAATTACACTGATTGTCTACATAGCTTCATTTTGCATCTCGCCCGATTGTGGGTAATGAAAATTTTTAAATGCGGTAAACATAATGGCCTTCAGAGTAAAGTAAAACCAATCTTAATACATTTTCTGAATGCAAGTTAAATTCATATTAAGAGTCTCTGAATGCTCCATCCATGGGGTAATCTAATTTGAGTGATAATGGGAGACGTTTAATAATGTACCTATGTGCAGTTAGCAACTGTTTATATTGTGTGATTAAAACTGCTCTCTTAGCACCGTCATTTTCTGCCGACTGCTGCTTGGGGGCATCTCTCCACGGCGGCGAGATGTTAACTACCTCGCCAGGTATGCAGGAGGTCGCGGGTTCGATCCCGACCCTGACGCATTTTCTCGCCCGTTGCGGTGTGGATTTTTCTCCAGGTTTTCCGGTTTCTCCACATTTCAAAGCATGTATTTAGAGTACTTGGCTGCAATACATTTCCACGTGATAAGCCACTTCGTTGAGCTATCATTTGTGGCCAGGTCGCTCCTGAAAAAAAGCTAAACATCCCAATGAGCCTTAACTGGTAAATTTTTTTTAATTGGTTGTTTTAGTTGTATTTAATAAGAGTGCAGTGTCTCTTGGAAACCATGTCCAACGTTAAGGATATTTTAGTGCAAGTATAGGTCCCAGAGGGACGAAGAATATGTTATATGCTCGGCCTAACGTGGCCTGCACGTGAGTATCACACACAGGTTCCATCTTGACATCAATTTGGATCTCAGCCTGAAATCGGTCGCTGATGGTGTGTGTCACCATGCCCGGCTCGTAGACATCAAAGGGATGATCGAAGGCTTTAACCTCTGAGTGCGACTGATGTGAAAATACAACAACAACAAGACAAGGATGATCCTCAGTTACACACCACGTTGTTAGACTGTCATAATAATGCAACATACCAGTTACTTGTAGTAATAAGTAATAGCATACAGAGTCAAGGTATCGTCATGCCTATATATATATAGTACGTTTGGCGGTGTTCATCTCCGTTGGCCGTTGAGTTTGAGGTGGAAAGTACACGTCCCTGGTTGTCGTCATGCCAGCGACTGTGCGATTTCCCACGAGGTGGTACTCGTATTATCGACCGCAGAGGAATGATTGGCTCAATAGAGCCCCCGGGCCAGTGTTTGAACTCTCAACCCGCCACTTCAGAGTCAGGTGCAAAGCCGCAGCGTGGCCTGTCAGCCTGTGACATGAAGCCCTGCAACTGAATCATAATCATGCATTCACCCAGTTTAATTCGTGCCTTCAAGCCCGTGCTATCGACGAAAGGTGTACTACATTAGCCAAATTAAAATGCTGGATACCCGCATATTTATGTTGCGTGTGTTTTTCATCTTCATGATTTACGACGAGCCCAGTTGCTTAAATGCATTGCTTCCATCAACAACGGGAGTTTTGATCTCGCCATTTCACGACAAACACAGTGGTTGTAGTACACGTGCCTGCATTCTAATGTAGGCTCTTTCATCTTGCAAGCTGTGGTAATAGTGACATGGCAGTGCAAGCTGCCAGCCGAACAGAAACGGAGTGTAAACATGGCAGAGAATACGGCTCGCCGGTAATTTAGGTGAATGTGCATCGGCTGTTTGTTCAGCGCTGCATTAAATAACCCCGATGCTGCTGATTGCAGTAGAGGGCTTGGGCAAAAATTTGGAGGGGATTTCTTTGCATTAGAACTGATCATTTTTTGAAAGGAAATTTTAATTGAAAACGGTGCAGAGATTGAAAATGTCCACACAACTGCTGATCACGATTTTAAATGAAGGGGCAATGACTGATCAAAAGGTTTTCATCTTACTGTGTTCTGTATATCAGAGGGGTTGCATATTTATTCCCATGCATCAGCTCATCACAATCGTGGCATTGCATTACAAACTTCCTTCTATTTATCCTGTTCATAGCAATTGTTTAAGTGCCTTACATACATGATGTTTCTTATCCTCTGCTGGCTAGGAATGCGTACATCAAATGCATTACGTGCAATATTTATTTCCAGGTAGAGTAAGGCAGAACATAATCTACTGTGAACGCTTATCGTCAGTTAATTAGGAATGCACAACTCTGGACAAATGAGACCCAAATGGTGTGGTTTAATTACGACCAAACCCAATTCCAAACTGATCTAAAAAGTTGCACAATTCCATGGAACCAATCTTATCTGTGGCCATGCTATTCCCACCTCTTAACACCCTATTGTCTGAATATTTTTTCAGGTTATGCATGGAATGAGGCATGTGTAACTGCATTACAGTACAGTGCTGAAATTATTATCCATGCAAATTAGTAGCACATATGACATTAAGACTAATTAATGAAAGTAGTCAAATATAAAAGACAGATCAAATGAAACAGAAAAAATGCAAAAATCAATTAATTTGGGTCAATTCAACCCAAATCACCATCAATTATTTAATCTTAAGTGGTGGTGGTGGTGGTGAGGGAGGGCATCATGACACGTTTCCAAGTCAAGCATTAAAAACATCCTCCTTCCTAGAAGTCCTGGAGCTGAATTTTCGTTCCACCCCTTCCCTGCTTGGCGGTCCATGCGCCGTAGCAGGCTCCGATTGATATATAATGAATAAGTTGAAACAATGTAAGTATTACAAGCAAAGGTAGATTGCCCTGCAAGCCTGGGGCAAGAGGAAGCGTCCGGTGAAATTGCTCGTCTTGACACGCGGCACGCCGCGTAGGTGCGTTCATTTCGTCACGGACTACAAGTCTATCCTCCGCATCACCCCAGATTACTGGAGCTCTACCTCCACCGCGTTACGAGGTGTTCACGGTTTCACGGTGGTCGAAATCAGTGCCGGATGAAGCTAGTGCCGGGCCTGTAGCATATGTTATAAATGGGCCCTAAATAAATAAAAAAACACAAATATTAAAACATACATTTTTTACTTGCAAAGTAAAGTAATTGCATTTTTGTATTTGTTATACAGCCAGATAATACGACAAATCGCTAACCTTAATACCCAGTCGTTAATCAAAGTTGAAGGCAGTATAGTACTGTAGTCATAGAGCAAGTGCAGAATCACTGAACAGAAATTGATAGCTTGAAAGCATTTAGCGCGGCGCCCTTGAAAGTGCGGGGCACGTAGCTACATATTTAGCTACTTTTGCTACTATAGGAGAATCCGGCACTGGTCGCAATGGGAATTTTAGAAGCGCTCGCTGTGAAAGCCGTTCGTGCTGCAACCCATGTTCACTGCCGTTGCCACCTCTGCGGATGATGTCGCGTCGTCCACGAATGAGAATAGAAACCGTTCTGAAGAGTGTCGGTATACACCTGTGGAGTTCCGAGACGTCTGAATCAGACTCTGTGTTCATACTGGAGGAATCCGAAGAGCTATAAAGCTCTTTTTGTTACAGATGTCCAGCAGGGGCGGGTCGGAACGTCACAGCAACAAATAATACAACAACACGACAAAAGTGCAAAGTATAGGCAAGGTAAACAATTTACTTTTTAAAAATAACTAATCTTTTTTTCTTACCAGGTAAAGCCCACTGAGCTATTAGCTTCTTTTTCAAAAGCGACCTGGCCACAAATGACAGCTCAACGAAGTGGCTTGTCATGTGGAAATGTTTCGTGCCGGTACGGCCCCACTTTGACCACTGCTTATTCACAATCGAATTACAATTGAAATATTTACACATTTATTTCAAATATTTAGTGTGATTAAACACTATTTTGTACGCGACTTACAGCCACTGAATGCATTTTTATGATGTTTTAACTGTTTCTCTGTGCGTACAATCCATTTATATGTTATTCAATAGACAAGATGTAAGCTCACGCGACGATTTTTTGTTGCAATCCAACTTTGATTCTGATCCATTCCGATAACAGCAACGTTTAGTCTGTCTCCAGAGATCAAATGGAATGGGGATATCCCGGTTTCTGATTTAGTAATCGGCAGTGAATCAAATCGTGACCTCCACAGCCAGGATACACTCTACATCTATTTGATCATTCCACTTGTTTCACCTGGAAAGCCTCACTGAGGCTCAATTCTTTCTCAGGACGGTCAATGTTGCACTCTCTGTAATCCCTATTTTTTTCCCGCATTGGAACGTTTGGCCAATACCAGTTGCATTGTACGGTTCGTCTTAGCAGTGGGAGCAAACCGGTGAACCCAGGAGGAAATCCATGCAGAACAGGGGGAAGAGAATACAAACTCCACCCAGAAAGGCGCCTGAGGCCAGACCGAAGCACAGGGCCCCTCGAAGTTGTGAGGCACGGATGTCACCGATGTGCCACCCTGCTGTGCACATAGCAACAACAACAATAACAAAGAGAGCTATTTACTGCGTTCATCCTGGAAAGCCTCATTGAATCTCGAGACCGTGTGTGTTTTTTTCAGGAGGGTCTTGTATTGCAATGTCTCGCCAATTCCATGCGTGAGTGCAGTGCAAATTGGCAGAAATCGGAGTAATCACGGAAAGGAATTGCCGTCGCATGCGGAGATGACAACGCTCTGCGCAACAACAAAAAGAGTGATGCAAGAACCCGCCCGCTTGCTGTACTGCCATCTGCTCACCACCTCACAGCCCCGTGGATCTGAGAGTCTCACAGACCAATGTAGTCCGCCAACCCCTTCTTACAAATCACTGAGTTACAGGCCGTGTCGCCACTCCGCGATGAATGTAAAAATAATTGGTTTGTCAATCAAATTGTGACCCCTGCAGCCAATAGAGATTCTGCATAATTGGATTCCATGAAAATAATTCGATCCGCTGATCAGGATGTGACCCCGCATGTGACCCCCCCCCCCATGTGACCCCCCATGTGACCCCCATGTTGTTTTGGGTCACGTTCTATTCATCCTCACGCTGATCCGATTATCTAATCCAATTCTGAGATTATTTTTTGCAAAATGTAGGTGGAATCTGATTCCGAATCGAACCGATGACACCCAAACTACGAAATCACAGACACATTCCAATTAACGGACCTACTCACAATAACCTGTTTAACTGTTAAACCAACATTGTTGCCATGCAGGAGGAGGAACAGAAAAACTGCACGAACTGTCTATGTCTTGAAGCCCTCTCGGGACGAGCAGACCTTGGACGTTGGCGTTGAGCTCCTGAACATGTTGTCAATCGTTCTGGAGAATTGAAGAGTTCAACGAACGCATCAGCGCATTGTTAACCTTTGTAATGCCTCCTTGTCATTGATAGCTATCAGCGCACTACTCTCTGTTAAAAACTAACTAAAAAATGCTCACCAGGAAAGGCCCACTGAGCTATATAGATCTTATTTAGAGGCAACTTGTCCGCAAATGATAGCTCAAATGAAGTGGCTTATGTGAAAATGCATAGCAGCCAAACATCTCGAAGCGCACGTTAATTCTAAATGTAACCAGTGCACCCGAAGAAAATCCACGTAACCATTGGGAGAACATATAAACTCGAAATATATAGCAGGCGTCAGGGTCGGGATCGAACCCACGACCCCCTGCATACCAGGCGAGGTAGTTAACATCTCCTCGCCACAGTGGCAATGAGTGCAATGCCAACTGCACTAACCCCGTCCCACTCATCCTTTCCAGTTCACAAAATATGTATGAGCTCCGTGGTGTAGAATAACAAAATAGGTAAGCAGATAATGTGTACGTATGTATGTTGCACTTCTTTCGCACCGTACGTAGCCAACCGTGCTAATCGGAGATGCGGGGGAAGCACAACAAACTGAACACAATGAAGGAGCGGTCTTGTTCGCTTATCTAGCGTGTCATTTTCCAGTGCAGTGTTGTTTAAGACTAGAGATTATGAGACCTCCTTTACCAGTAGCAAAATATAGTAATAGGTTTTTACCCTTTTATCTGGTACAAAAACTGACACCTTTATACATGATCCCTTGTATAAAGGTGTCAGTTTTTGTACCAGATAAAAGGGTAAAAACCTATTACTTTGTTTTGCTACTGGTAAAGGAGGTCTCATAGTGTAAATGCTTACCCCGAGCTCTCAATTGTTGCCATGAGCCCTGATAGTGCGCTGTTTTTGAGTTGTACGCCTTTTGACGTCATCTGGTCCAACACCAATGGAGACTAGACTCTAAGAAAAGCTGTCTCTGGTGTGGACCAATCAACTTCAAGGACAGTGCATATCATTATTAGAGTTGTTTCTTTTTGTTTGCATTTTGACTGCTTGTGTTGTGGTTATTGCAAATATGATCCCATGTATAAAGGTGTCAGTTTTTGTACCAGATAATACGATAGATATTTAGTTATTCTTAGCGACAGTGAACATGTATTTCTCTCCTATGCAGCTGTGAATGACGGGCAGAGATCAATTGTCCTTATTGTACCCTACTGATTATTTACTGATGTATTTAGGTAACACATCGTTCTCTTAAAGGTTGCACTGATAGTTTACATTTCCTTGCATACCTCGCCAAATTGTAAAATGACCACATTCACATTTAAAACAATCATGCAACAGCAGCATTATTATTATTGGGTAATGCAACACGTAGATTTCATCTTGCTTAAAATTCACTCGTAAAAAAAGATCCGCTCATTCCGATTCAAGTATTTTTTTTTGCCATAAGCCCCGAATCAAATGATGACTGGCTCTTTAATGCATGTGGCGTGAATTTGAAACTGCATGCAGAGGAAGAACGGAACAATGAAGCAGTTGTCCATGCGCTCGTACGTGTATCCAACATCAGGTTGAGTGCATGTGCTAATCATGTCCAGGTTTTCATAGCATTCGCATTTTTTTTGTTTGGCAGCAGGAGGGCACACAAATGTATGGCAATTTTTTGGTATTCTGAAAGCACTGAACAAGTTACGTTTAAAATAGTTGTGTGTGTGTGTGGTTAGCGAGTCGCGCTGCGAACCCAGCCACCCGAGTTTTATTCCCGCTCACGGCCAACACCAGTGACGATTATCTGAACCAATTTTGGACCTCCCCTAGGTTGACTCAGTCTCAAATGAGTTCATGGTGTAATGTGTAAACATTTCCACTAGGGAGATAAAGGTGGCCTCATTTTGGTGCTGGCCACTCACCCCCTCGTGTGTCGTTCCGGTCTTCATAGGTGCTCGCTAAGAGCACTTGCCCCAACAGGTTATTGAAGGCAAAACGGGGGATCTTTGTCTTTGTCCCATACTTAAAAACGTGTAGGGCAGTGCTCCTCTCCATTGGCAGTCGCTTAGCCTATGGTGGAAATTCTACAATCCTCTGAGAGAGTCCTGGAGGGGAAACGTTCGGCCAGCAGCGTGGGCATCTTCCGTGCTCTTGTCGGAGCCAGGGTGTGTGGGCTGGAGTTCCGCATTGCGCGGCTGACCCACGCCGTGCCGGCCTTCAAGGAGCAGTGGGCGATGGAGGAGGCCGTGTGCTCGGTGGCAGATGACGGGTAGCTCTGCATGCAGTTATGAGCTACCCGTCGGAGGCCGTCGGACTGCGAGAAGGGCTGCGTGCAGAACGAGAGAGAGCGAGAGAGAGAGCGAGAGAGTCAGCGAGAGTGTGAGCGAGAGGTGGGGGTTTACATAAAACAAAGTTATTATTAAAAAAAATTACAAAATGATGAACGAAGCAAAGTGCCGACTACACCGAGCATCTTCTTGTTTCCACTGATCGTAAAAAAAAAGAGAGAGACTACTCGCTTCATAGAACAACCACATGCAGCAGTTAACTTCCTACCACTGAGTGGGCTGAGCGATCCCTGTGACGAGGATGGAACAGTGTAGCTTGTATTATTAAACGAAACTAAACGATGTTTAATTTTACCGGGTAAGGCAACACTGAGCTATAGAGCTCTTTTTCAGAAGCAACCTGCCCACAAATGGTCACTCAACGAAGTGACTTATCACGTGGACATTTATAGCAGCCAAATACTCTAAGCGCCTGTTACCAAATGTGGAGGGAAAAACCGGAGGACCCGGAGAAAAATCCACGCGACCACGGGGAGAGAGACACTACAAACTCCAAATATCCAGACGTCAGGGTCGGGATCGAACCCACGACCTCCTGCATACCAGGCGAGGTAATTAACAACTTGCGACACTGGCACCAGTGCAGCAGTGCCACCAAACTACTGGAGAGACCTGGGATGCGGTGGATTTGATCTCTGTTCACTGCGGTGGGAAGGGAGACAGTGGTGACTCAATGTTAGGGGAATGTGTAAATTCATTTGAATTACTATCGCATTGTAGATAATTCTATTCATTGTGCAGCGCAATACAAAACAAGATATGATGTAGTCAACTACGGGCACATAAGATCAATGGCAAGTGGAATTTTTGGTCACTGATGAATGGATTTCCGAAGAATCCGGTCACAGGTTTAATGGAGTTAATGTATGCAGCACTTGCCCTTGCGGGCAAAAATGAAAAATCACAACGGACCGCGTTTACAGAAACAACAAGGCCCTGATTCTTTTTTGCAAAAGGACAAGGCAGTGAAGATAAAAGCTTACAGTTTAACACGTAGGCTTTCGCGACCGATATTATGCATAACCAAGGTTTTTTTGGTGGGTTAGATCACGTAAATATATAAATGTGTCGTGAAATCCGCCACCAACCGACACAGCCAACAAGTAAGGTTCGTCACTTAAACAAAACGTGTCAATAAGTTACTACTTCAGCCCACCGGTGTGTTGGAGGGTAAATCCACAACATCTACCATTTGGGTACTGTGACGTTTCGCCGGCAGCTACATTCAGCTTCATTGGGCGATTTTGCCAGAATTGTTAAGAGATTCTTCCTTGATTATAAAAAACATTAGCGTTGATGGCTTGCTCGAGAAATTAATTGGAAATGTGTTCATTAGCAATGTTTTTGCTTTTGTGAAATGCATTACTCCGATATACAATTGTGAGATTGGTTTTCATTAATCATAATACAATTGTGCACTTTAGTCGAGAAAACCCTCTCGCTAAATATACGTGTCCTTTTTCAGCGGAATCCTGAATTAGATGTTTGGACAATTATGTGTTCTATTGCGCGTGGGAGAAATCAAGTATACGTGAAGGAATTACACACACGCAAGGCTCAATAATTTAAGAGACATACAAAGAGGTCGGAGAGCTATTTTGGTGTACTTCAGTTTACTGGTCACCTCATAGCACACCCATGATGATACGGAGGGCTTAACTTCTAACTCGATATTTTCCAGAATGCTGAATAGCAACGGAAGGCACTGCCATTAGAGTGCACAGCAATCCACGTTGAGTCTATATTACACTGGTCAACACACTTTTCTGGCATACGGTCTTCCAACGGTTTTAAGGTAATTTTGGGGTGCTGATTCCAAATCTGGCATCAGTTTTTGTCTATCTCATCAGGTTTTTGAGATATCAAATATTGCATTTACAATAAAAACTGCAAAAGAAAAACTATTAAATAAATGTGGATATCTACATAAAATGATATTATAAACACACTATCATAAAAATACAGCACCATATTTTAACACTTAAGCAGTCACTGACTCGCAACAACTTGCAATCATAAGTGACAGAGTTAATTTCGGGTAAAATCAATGAAAATGGGGTATGCCGATAGCATAAAAATGAGATGTGATAGAGCAAATCTGAGATCAGATTTGGAATCAGCACCCTGAAATTAGTCTAAAATAGCTGCAAAAGTCCAGGCCAGAAAAAAATGTTTTTTTTGTTGACCAGTGTTATTGTACCCTACGTCCTTATGAGCACATGAACAGGCCAACCATGCGATGCCAAAATAAGACAAGATAGATGTGGCGTGCCAAAATAATTATCGGGAGTATCCGGCTGACATTAAGCCCTGCATTTGGTCTCTCCACGTATTCATAAAAATATGCCCATCACCCAATTTATTGGTTTTCCAGACATATTACCAAGAAGCAAGCAAGCACGCAACCTCGGGACTGGTTTCGACCTTCTGGGTCACATCAGCAGAGTCGGGCTTGTTAAACAAATGTTAGCAGATTATCAAACGTGATTGACAAAAGCGCTCCGTATAAAACATGAACCCCCCCCCCGTTCATTGCAAAAAAAGTAATCCCGGCATAAACTCAATTTTGTGCTAGCAGTGATATTCGAACAGTCCACCTGCACCACCTCCAAGGTCTACCTCTCCGATTGGAACCTCCCCGTACCTCCGATTAGCAACGGGTGGCTATGTACGGCGCGAAAGAAGTTCAACATACATATATACATACAGGGACTTTTCTGCTTACGAACACTCGACTAACGAACTTTCAGAGATACGAACAAACCTGTCCGTGTGTCCAGTTGTCTGTTCAGACAGAGAGTCGTAAGTTCAACGGCCGCACAATAGATGGCAGTGGTGGTTCGGTGTCATTACCCAGAATTCCCAGCATCTCTGCCCAGGCAGAAATGCTGGGAATGCATCTACATCTGCAGAACATGAAGAACCAGTGGCATCTGCAGAACATAAAAAACCAGTGGCATCTATATCTGTAGAAGATTATACAACTTTTAAAGCCATTCCCCATGTTTAGTGTACATGCCGTACAACGTGTATGGAATCGACAGGAGTAAAGTTGAACTCACTAACAAATCGACTTACGATCAGGCCTCTGGAATCCCAGCTCGTTCGTAAATAGAAGAATCTCTGGACATGCATTCTCTCTCGGTGCATTTCCTTGTATCAACTGCTGATTTTGGCGAGTGTGGCATGAAGAATCGCGTTAGCAGCCAACGCACCGGTGGCTCCGCGTTACGTCGCCGCGACAAATTTTTTCCAGGGCAACGATTTGAGTTGCCGGATCTCGGCACAGCCCCGTGCACTGGGTTGATGGGTGAGCGGTTACGGTCGGCGTGAATAGCGATTGCACACGACCGTCGCAAATGCACCACCGGAGCGCTTCCCTTTGAAATATTTTCCCTTCCCCACCGCACACACCCATATGGCAATTTTCATCACAAATTAAATTGCGCGGCGCTCGCCATGGGGGAAATAGGTTTAAAACATCCCAACGATACATTTATTGGCCACCGAGGGCTCGACAAATCAGCCGCTGCAAATGCGCATTGCAAATTTTTGTGGCATTGTGAAGTGAGAATGTTGTTGTTGTTTTAATCGTTACCGTGTGTTATTCTGCACGGCGTTGCTCTGCTGTGGATAAGCACAGTTGGCTACGTACATTGCGAAATAAGTTCAACATACATGCATTGTGGATTGTGGACACTTACAATAAAGCATACCGTTTTATGCACGATTCTAGGGCGCATGTTATCGCCACTGCAGCACTGCCGTTATGGCGACGGTAAATCACTTAGTATGACAAAGTGGGAGCATTGATTTAATCATCTTCTAGACAACATTACAATGGGCGATGTTATTCAATCATGGCACTAAAATGACCTAGTGAGGCTGATTGTGCCTGGTTCAGATCAATATGAGACTCCCAGAAATAAAACAAATTCATTAATATAAATGTACCATATCGCAATATTCTCTGAGTGCAAAAAAAAAATCGGTTTCCATTATTCAACGACATTCGCGTTCAACGACCCCGTGCCAACGCATTGTTACGGTTAAACAAAGGGCAAAAAAAGACGCCTTTTTGGCATCTTCGTCAGATAAACGTCACCGTTGCGTCTGCGAGCAGTCAGCCCGGCAATCGAGAGCTTTAGACGGCTGTCACTTTCGTTTGGACGCGTCGCCCCGTCTTGACGCGCAAACTCCTGCAGCGGCCAACTGCGCTCACTTCGGTGTGGCGGTCGACGTTCCGAAGTGAGGTCCGCGGCCCTCAATGAGGAGCGGCGCCGCCGCCTCCTCATCCTCCGTGATCCGTGGATCAAACGAATCGCTCGAGTCGCCGGCGCACGGCAGCGAGAGCAGTCTGAGCAGCGAACGCTGTCGAAAGACGTCACGCGGTCGGCGCAACGGTCCTTCGCTGTCGATGCGAGGTGAGCAAACGAACCAAATGTCTGGGATGGTCCCCGCTCGGCGACTCCGGGACGCAATCACTGACACTCGTTTGCCTCGTGATCAAAAGGTGACGTTCACGCTCGCTTTTTGCCATCAGAGCAGCACTCGGCTACGGCGAGGGTGAAGGTCCTGCCTTCGGGAGACTTTGGGAAATGACTTCCTGATGGTGGCTTTATGCGAGAGCGCAGCAGATATGAATGTCCACGTGCAAAAGGCAAGAGCAGATGTGTTCTGTGCACGGAAAAAAACTTCCCGTTTTGTGAGCTGCCAACACTGCACATTTTTCACGAAGCAAGTTTTTACTTTGCCAAAAGTATTTTTTTTCTTTTGTAACACGATGCATTACACGATGGAATGTGTGTCTCTGTGTGAGGGGATAGTCTTGTGGGGGGGGTGGGGGTGCTTACTACAATAAGTTCTCATCAACAGTGCTTGTCTATGGCATAATATTTGTTGTATATATTTGTTTTTTTTAATATACATGCCAACATTGGTTTTACAAAATATGTAATGAGCACATAATATTCTCAATTATCGGCAACACAATGTGTTGTCACACACTTTAGGATTCTGTTGAATAAGTGTGTGACATATATTGCTGAAAATCAAATGTATACAACTAATCTGATAGCACGTGATAGGCTCACAGTGATGACATCACCGTTACTCCTCTGTGTAAGACTGGAACCGGGGGACTTCTTCACAATTCTGGCTAAATCGCCTGATGAAGCTGGTTGTAATCACCAGCGAAACGTCGTACTCGAATTGTAAATGTTGTGGGTTTACTCTCCAACACACCGGTATGCTGGAGTAGTCACGAATTGGCACGTTTGTTTTTTTGTTGATATGACAAACCTTACTAGTTAGCTGTGTCGGGTGGTGGTGGGTTAAACGACACATTTATATTTACGCGACATAACCCAACAATAACCTCGATTATGAACTAATCAAAAACACAGCGGGGAAGAGCATGCGGGTATTTAACTACAGGTCGTCTGTGCCCCCCCCCCCCCGCTCCCACACCCTTGGGAAGTTTATCATCTGCCACCTCTGCCGTGCACCCCCTCAGCAGCTCGCTCGCTCGCTCGTTCATCTCGCTCATCTCGCTCATCTCGTGCCGTCCTCTCTTCAGAGGATGAGCGCTGCGTCGCTGCTCTGCTTTCTCCACGTCTCTCCCTAGCCTCTGGCGGTCTCATCCCCGTTGTTCATCTGCATCACCGTCCACGGTGGCTAGGAGATTTTAACTACCTCGCCTGGTATGGAGGAGGTCGTGGGTTCGATCCCGACTGACGCCTTCTGGATATTTGGAGTTTGGGTGTCTCTCTCCCTCTCCCCGCGTTCGCGTGGATTTTTCTCTGGGTTCTCCGATTTTTCCCTCTGCATTTATAATTGATACCATGCGTTTAGCGTATTTGGCTACTATACATTTTCACGTGATAAGCCACTACGTTGAGCTATAATTTGTGGCCAGGTCGTTTCTGAAAAATAGCAATATAGCTCAGTGGGCCTTTCCTGGTCGTCATCGCCTTGTCGGCCTGACGTGGGGTAGCTGTCCATGTGCACATCCACGTGCTTTAGCCTTTTCTATGAAACCTCCAGGTTTGCGGACAGGGCGACCGTAAAACTGTATGTCCTATGGCCGAATGCGGTCACAGCATTCTCTCTTCACATCGAGTGTTTCCAATACCCAGTAGTCAACGCCGGGAGACAATGGCGTTATCAATTTCGCGAATTTACAGCAATCCCTTGCCAGTTTAACACGTGGTAGGCTTTCGCGACCAATATTATTCATCATAAAGGTGTTTGGGTTAGATCGCGTAAGTATGAATGTGTCGTAACCCTCCACCACCCGACACAGCCAATTAGTAAGGGACTTGTCACGTAAACGAAACGCCAATTAGTTACTGCTTCAGTATTTAAGAGTAAATTCACAACATTTACAACTCGAGTACGACGTTTCGCTGGTAATTACATCCAGCATCATCGGGCGATTTGCCAGAACAGTGAAGCCATCCACGTGCTTCCCGTCTTAAATAGAGCAGCAGCATGACGTCATCGCTGAACCCATAAGGTGCAGAGATCAGAGGCGGAGTAATTAGTATGTGTTTCCTCCATAAGGAATTATAATTGTAATATGTATTACTTAATAATACGCTTCCAGGCCACACTTCTCGAATTAGTCTTGGCCAGTAATAATTAGTTTTACACAACACTTCAACGTTATCAAAATCAATTGAGTGTCCTTGTTGGCAAGTATGTTCTGCAACTGCCGACAGTTGTGTTTGAGAGTATTTAATATTTCTTTGGTGTTATTTTAATCTTACGCTAATGTCACGCCCCGTCTGTCCCTTTATAATGAAACTCTTGCCAACCGCGAATTCGCCAACCGCGAGATTTGAGTAAACGCAGATTCACTTCTGTGTATCTTCTAGATTTGAAGTTTTCGTGACTGCAAGGATCCATACTCTTAGTTTTTTTTCGGTAAAGTCACGTAGGTGAAAATACAAATAAAATAAAAATGAAAACAACTAAATTAAATCACGGCGTTTCGGGCGCAACACAAGCGTCCGTCTTCAGGTGCGGACAACCACAGCAAAGACAGTCGTGATTTAATTTAGTTGTTTAAATTTTTATTCTGTGTACCTGTTTACCAGCCGCTGTGCCCCTATCGGTTCTGCAGCGGCACATTTACGAAGTGACAATGCAGCCAAATGCTGACAAAACCCAGTCGGAGCAGAGGCGCGCGCGCTGCGCATTGGCCCATCCTGGGGTGTCGGAAGCAAATTTAAAACGCGTCTTGCGACGACAAGGTCGGCGTCGTTTGTAAGGTCCGCCCAAACCATCCTGCAAGATCGCCGTGACCACGGTGAGCGTCGTGAGACGGGAGCTTTGACGCAGGGGCGCTGGTGAACAAGCGATACTTTTCACAGTGCAATTGGACGAGCAAAATCGTCAGAAAAACGGGGGATGCGATAATTGTATTAATGAACAAAACATTTTGACTTCAGATGGAACTTCTCAAGGGATTACCCAAGTTGAAAAGTTTATGCAATTCTCCGGTGTAAATATGTCGGTTATTTTCGGGTGTCAACACATTCGTCGAACGCGTGATAGACGCGTAAATAACGCAATGGCTCATGCCGCCGATGCCGATCGAGTGGTACTCTCGCTGTAACAGGCGCTGACGTTGTGCGATTGAGTTTGAGTGAGAGATTTAGATCGGTTGAGACGGCCGTGCGCCGCGTCTGCACGAGACTGGTGCCCGTGAAGATGTTTTTACTCCGGGGACAGTTGAGTTATGATGATTTTGGGGAGCAGAGAACAAGGCTATTGTTGGAGTGAAATCAATAGTTGTCGAGCTTAAGTTTATACAGCGCCAGGCAGTGTTCTTTTGCCAGCCAATCTTCGATTGCAATTTATTTAGAACTGATTTTGTGCTTAGTTCATTGCCCTTCTCCTGCACCTCCTGTTTTCACGGTGGACTACGTACGGTGCAAAAGAAGTTCAACATCCAAAAACACAGAACCCCGTTGTAGCCTTAACAGACTGTTGGGGCGAGTGCTATTAGCGAGCACCTATGAAGCCCGGCACAGCACACGTGGGGTGGGTGGCCAGCATCACGCCCGGGCCGCCTTTGTGCCCCCGAGTGACGATGTTCATACATCACACCAGGTACTCACTTGAGGCTGAGTCAACCCCCAGGTCCGGTTCAGATCACTTTCACTGGCGTTGGCCATGAGCGGGAATGGACATCGAGTCGCCGGGTTCGTAGCACAGCTCAGCGTCAAGCACTACGCTACCGCGCTCCCCGAGCATTGTAAGATAGACCTGCGGGAAGAGAGTGGCAGGCCGCGTCTCGCTTGTTACGGCGAGTCTCAGAAGCAGCCGAAGAGGCAGCGTCGACGTAATCCAGGGCACGGACAAAGAGCTGGACAACTACTTTCCTGCGAGCCATCATCGAGACGCGGTTCCTCTCCTGGTAGAATATCAGCGAGTCTACAGTTGACGTTTTTTCACTACGTCCCATCAATGCGGACACTTAAGAGATATCTGAGGATCAATCCATAACGCCACTTGGATATTCATATTCGGCTTGGGTTCACTTCAGGTGGGTGCATTGGCAAAGAGTAGTGGACTTTGCCGAGACTACTTCTCACTCCTCACCTCGCCCCATTCCACATCGCACGCTCTCCGCTTCAGCAAGCAAGGCCTCCTTTCAAAACCA
The DNA here is from genome assembly GCF_015708825.2 of Lethenteron reissneri. NCBI lineage: Eukaryota > Metazoa > Chordata > Hyperoartia > Petromyzontiformes > Petromyzontidae > Lethenteron > Lethenteron reissneri. The sequence continues at coordinate 3,967,487 of NC_083801.1, forward strand.
AGTCTACCTTCATTCAGTGGGAGGTGATCCCTCCTCTGTTGCTCACAGAGTCTGTAACTTCCGCATGCCGTCCATGCTGCCGTTCAAATTCAGGCTCAAGACCACAATCGCCTCTTCTGCGTGTGACTGCCTCTTCTAAAAACAGTGTCGATGCACCCTGCATGATCAACGGCGACGCTGTCGAAGCAGCGGAGGAATGCTTCTACCTGGGATCTGGACAGACCACTGATGGACGATGTAGACATGATATAATGCGCTGGATCGGCCTGGCTTCAGGAATAATGAACGGTCCAAACTGCATTGAGACCCAGAAACGTTTCAGTCTGGGCACCAAATTGCGAGCCTACCAGTGCTGCGTTTTGTCAGTGTTGTCGTTTGGTGCGGAGGCCTGGACATTGCTTCAGGCTGATTTGGATCGGCTGCAGTCATTCCACATGCGATGCCAAAGACGCCATCTTGGAATCCAACGGTTCAACTTTTTCCGAAATGTCACCATTGCAACTGCGACCGGTCTCCCAGCGATTGAGGGCTTCGTTCGAGGCAGACGGCTGTCACTTTCTGGACGCGTCGCCCCGTCTTGAAGCGCAAACTCCTGCAGCCAACTGCGCTCACTTCGGTTGACGGCCGACGTTCGAAGCGAGGACTGCGACCCTCCGTGATCTGTGGAACAAACAAATCACTCGAGACACCGGTGTATGGCAGCAAGGGCAGTTTATGCGAATGCTGCCACAAGAGGTCACACGTTTGGCGCAACGGTCCTTCGCTGACTTTGCGTGATGAAAGTAATGAATTAAAATTTACTCCTGCTCTTAACCTTGTGATGCAACCTGCACTGGCGTCCACTGAGCTTTCGTGCCCGGTGCAAGTTGGCCATTTTGGCCAATAAATCTCTGCACGGTCTTGGACATGTATGTACCTGCGGGCCTGGTTAGTCCCTCGTGGGTGACTGGGGACCGAAGTTGCTGCGATCGGCAGAAAAGGGACCCCGACTCTCCCGGCCGCGGTTCCGGCACCCAACGCTGAGTGTGCCACCTTGGGGGCCCTCTCGACCGCCACTCGTAGGACCCGGAACTCATTGCGAATGCTGCCGTCCGGGGCTCTCCAAGTTTCCGCGTGTTCAGGAGAGAATGCGGGGAATTCGCTACTTCCTCATTAAATTTTGATTTTAAGCTTTCGTGACTGCAGAGATTCATCTTCTTGGTTCTTTCGGTAAAGTCACGTAGAAGGCAGATAATAAAATAATAAAAATAAAACATAATCAAATAATACAATTCTCACGACGTTTGCGTTGTGGCCGTAACGTCGTGAGAATTGTATTATTTTATTATGTTTTATTTTTATTATTTTATTATCTCCCTTCTACGTGACTTTACCAAAAGAACCAAGAAGATACTTCTTCATTGCTGTCCCCAGAAGTGAATTTTTTTTTATTCCGCATTTTTATCTGAGGTTATCGTTGAATTCTGTTCGTACGACGTTTTTGTTGCCACCTCAGAGTGAAGGTGACATTGCATCGCAAGTAGAACCTTAGAACCAAAACTGCACGGCCCGCTGTTTTTGTAAAGCACCTAGAGATGCAGCAGCATTTAGGAACAATCCGTAAATCCCAACTCAATCGTAACCCAATTATTTAACCAGGAGACGGAATATAAACCACTCGAGACACACAGAACGTTGCCTTTTTTGCAAGGGAGCCCCGCGTTGCTTCAAGGCATTTTAAGTCCAGGGAATATTTAAAAACATTTTTCCTTTAATACAGTTCAACAATTACTTCGCAACAAAAAATGAAAAAATGCTAAATAAAGAACATGAAATTGCACTCTAACACGTCTAATAAACAAGAAATAGAATGCAATTCGTGGGAACGAAAGTGAATAGTTTCAGCAAAAATAGAGGCACTAGAGAAAATTGCACAAAATTTGATAACATGTAAACAAAATTGTTTAAGGCAGCTGGAAAATAAGACAAACGTGGCATGAACAAAAACATCTTTGGAGGTTTTACGTCAAGCCGTTCATCAAATTGAATTGGGGCACCGCGGTGGCAAGATGTCAACTACCTCGCCTGGTATACAGGAGGTCGTGGACTCGATTCCGACCCTGATGATGCCTGTATGTTTGTAGTTTGGATGTTCTCCCAGTGGTCGGGTCGATTTTCTCCGGGTCCTCCGGTTTTTCCCTCCACATTTAGAAACATGCGTTTTAAATACATTTCCACATAATGAGCCACTTCATTGGGATATTTTTGTGGCCAAGTTGCTTCTGAAAGGAGCTACATAGCTCAGTGGACCTTACCTGCTAAAATCAAATAGAAAGTTGATATATAGATTGCATTGGCAAAATACGACTTTGTAAATGGCAAAGATATGAAGCATGCGGCTTCCTGAAATATACAACAATGCTGTGATTTTTTTTAAGCTGTACTATGTTGTTAAATGCATTTAAATTACGGGACAGATTCCTATGCGGCTAATAATTGAGGGGGTTATTTCACCGCGTCAATGTCATGTCATTTTGCTATTTAAGCACGTAATTTACTTGAATTTGCAAATCTTGTCAAGACTTTCCAAACACGTTTGCATCAGTTGAAAACCCCGACGATATGAAACCGCTGCTCACTGTCGAAATCTTGCGTCTCTTCTCGTGAAAGTAAAAAACGTATGAGATAGCATTTCAATTATTTCACAGAAGCCTGCCTGCGCGTGTTATGATTATCTACACAATGGGTTTATTCTGCAGACAAGGAAATTGCTTCGTGTGTGCCGATTCTGTAAATCACATTGTTAACCTGGACAGCTGCCAATGAGTCCATCAGGTGATAAAAACGTCTAAGTGAAGTGCAGTAGACCCGTTAGTCTTTCACTTTGTCCTGGCCAAATCATACCCCTTCCAAATTGTAGTATCTATATATATTACTGGCGAGGAGCCGCCAGCGAGACGTCTCTCAGCTCTCCCAAGGGCATTTGCTATCATATCCAAAGTAAGCGGCAAGCGACTAAATCGCAGAGACATTGATTGCCATTTATGTGAAGAGCTTTGAAACGTACTAACGACGCGAACGAGCCGGAGTGGTGGCCGCGGTGGTTTCGCGCAGGTGCGCCACGAGACCCTGGCCACCCGAGTTCGACTCGTGGCCGCAGCTGACACCGGTGTCACCGAGTGGCTATCTGAACCCGGCACTGGCGGAGGACTGCTCCGAGCCCTTGAATGACAGATGGGGGCTGTGCTCGAAACCACAGCAACATAGCGACTGCAGTCTGACGGGAGACTGCAGCTCTGACAACTTCGGGGAAACGCGAGCAAAAGGAAGGAGTCAGAGATATTAATCACGAAGCCCATTCTGTGTTGTTAATAGCGCCGTCTTAAAAAGTATATTAATATATACCACGGGCTGTGAAAGATACGACGACACATCCATTGTGTTCTGAAACAAACAAACATTGTTTTAATGTAGCCGGTCTGTTTATTGTTATTGGTAAAATAACAGCAGACTAAATGTAATTGCTCGTGTTAAATGTCACAGATGCTCATACGGAGATCATTTGCAGATGTCAACTAACCAGGGTGCTAAGCAAAATATATTTTTCGTAAAACTGCAAGGCACACTGCGTAAACAGAAAAATCACCAGACAAAGCAACACTGTGCTCTAACACAATTGCGTGTGTATAGAGTTAATACGCAACACATTACGCAGTGTGATATTGTCTAAAATGCATTTTTTCGCGAATAGAACATTCTATGAAAACCAGACAGGTAAAATGAAGCGTTCATATTTTCATTTCATTGGCAGTGATCTGAATGTGTTTTCTGTTTATTTAGATTGTTTTGAACACAGTCGCTGAGCACAGGGCCCACAAACCTAGCACGTCAAACGACCAGCAAGAAACAGCACCACCAGCAATGTCATCGATCAGAGTCAATGCGTGCATTGAACAAGGGTTAGAGAGAGCTTGGGGGTAAAGGGACGGCGACGGGAGGAGGGGATTCCAAAGTGGAGCAGTGCGAGGGAAGAAGGAGAAAGAGAAGTGAGGTGACCTGCAGTGTGGTGGGTGGGTGAGTGTGTGAGTGAGTGTGTGAGTGGGTGAGTGAGTGAGTGAGTGAGTGGGCGAGTGGGTGAGTGAGTGTGTGAGTGAGTGGGTGGGTGAGTGAGTGAGTGGGTGAGTGGGTGAGTGAGTGTGTGAGTGAGTGAGTGGGTGAGTGGGTGAGTGAGTGAGTGAGTGGGCGAGTGGGTGAGTGAGTGGGTGAGTGGGTGAGTGTGTGAGTGAGTGGGTGGGTTAGTGGGTAAGTGGGTGAGTGTGTGAGTGGGTGAGTGAGTGGGTGGGTGGGTGAGTGTGTGAGTGAGTGAGTGGGTGAGTGGGTGGGTAAGTGGGTGAGTGTGTGAGTGGGTGAGTGGGTGGGTGGGTGAGTGGGTAAGTGGGTGAGTGTGTGAGTGGGTGAGTGGGTGGGTGGGTGGGTGTGTGAGTGAGTGAGTGGGTGAGTGGGTGGGTAAGTTGGTGAGTGTGTGAGTGGGTGAGTGAGTGAGTGGGTGGGTAAGTGGGTGAGTGTGTGAGTGGGTGAGTGAGTGGGTGGGGTGGGTGGGTGAGTGTGTGAGTGGGTGGGTGAGTGAGTGAGTGGGTGGGTGAGTGGGTGAATGGGTGAGTGAGTGTGTGGGTGAGTGGGTGGGTGGGTGAGTGAGTGGGTGGATGGGTGATTGGGTGAGTGGGTGAGTGCGTGGGTGAGTGAGTGGGTGGGTGAGTGATTGGGTGAGTGTATGAGTGAGTGGGTGAGCGTGTGAGTGAGTGGGTGAGTGCGTGGGTGAGTGGGTGAGTGCGTGAGTGAGTGAGTGAGTGACTCACTGAATAGATGAGTGAGTGAGTGTGTGAGTGAGTGAGTGTGTGAGTGGGTGAGTGAGTGGGTGAGTGCGTGGGTGAGTGCATGAGGGAGTGTATTAGTGAGTGAGTAGGTGAGTGAGTGACTCACTGAATGGATGAGTCAGTGAGTGAGTGGTCAGTGAGTGAGTGGTAGCCCTCTTTAAGAAGGGGGACCGCACAGACTGTAACAACTACAGGGGCATCTCAATCTCCAGTGTGCCGGGAAAGGTCCTGGCAAGGATTATTCAACATCGCCTTGCCAAGCACGCTGAGGAGAGGCTTGCGGAGCCCCAATGTGGTTTCAGGAAAGGGCGGTCCTGCACATATCCCATATTTTCTGTCCATCTGCTACAGCAGAGGTGTAGGGAATTCCAACAAGACCTACATCTCTGGTTTATCAACCTGTTCAAGGCCTATGATACCATCAGTAGGCCTGGGCTCTTGGTTGTTTTTCATGCCTTCGAAGTCCCTGACTCTCTGCTCACGATAATTAATGACCTTCATGATGGGGAGCGGGCCCGGGTAAAACTACGTGGCCGAGAGTTGGAGCCATTCCCTGTTCACCTTGGGGTGCGACAGGGATGTCCTCTGGCTCCCACATTACGTATCATCTATTCGACCACGCAGTTCGTGAAACCTCCGATTGCTGTACCAGAGGAATTTCCATCTGGTACAGATACAATGGGGGGCTGATCAGTGCCCGGGTGTGGTCAAGGGATGACTCCCTATTGGTCAACCATGTTACATATGCCGATAATCTGGTAATTGCTGCTCACTCAGAGGAGAAGTTGGAGGTGCTGCTGCTGAACATGGAGCGTGCCACTAAGAGGTATGGCCTTACCATCAGCCCCACCAAAACTCAGCACCTGCCTGGGTATTTTGTACCATTTGACACTCCACCTCCACAACTCCCAATTGGTGATGGGGCAGTTGTGGAGAGAGTGGAGAGCTTCCCATACCTGGGAAGTGTGCTCATGAGCGGCTCCGGTTTGACAGCAGAGGTCTCACTCCAAATCAGTCGAGTGGCATTATCTTTTCATCAGTTGCATAACGCTGTGTGGAAGCTACAGTACCTGGTCTGTCGCTCCACATGAAGCTTCAGGTCTTCTCGGCCACATTTTTGCCCTACCTTCTCTACGCTTGCAAAACGTGGACCCCTTTAATGGAACATCTTCACTGGTTAGAAATATTTAGGTTGGCCTGCCTACGATCCATCCTGGGTTTAACCAGGCTGGATTGTGTTAGGAGCTGACAAATCCTTGAAAGACCTGGACAAAGTCCCATCGGTGAGCTCCTCCGGCAGGCAAGGCTGTGTTGTCTGGGTCATGTAGCCCGCATGCCCAGCCACCGCATGCCCAAACAGCTTTTGTTCGGCCAGATAGAGGGGACTAAACGGGCGCGACACGGGCTAGAGAAGAGATGGAGTGATGTGGTACATGAGGATGTGGAGCTGAGTGGACGTGCCGATGACTGGTACCAGCGGTGTCAAGATCGGCCTCTGTGGAGGAGGCTCGTGAAGGACGCTGCTACTGGGCAGTTGGAGGCAGTCACCCTCCAACAACAATGGAGGACGGATGAGCGACGCTCACAAAAATGAACGGAGCGCCGGGTTGGCACAGTAGGGGGCACAGGTGGTGCATCGGCCAGCCAGTCATCTCAGTCAGTCGTGGCACCTGGGTATGCCCCGTGACCTCCTTCCAACGGGCGTTCGACACTTCACGTGGCCTCAACGTGCACATAGTCTGGAACAAGTGCCGTGGTGACGTCACCACCACTTAGTGGCTAATGGCAGTTGTTGTTGTTGATTGAATAGGTGAGTGTGTGAATGGGTGAGTGACTGACTGACTGAATGGGTAAGTCAGTGAGTGAGTGCGTGGGTGAGTGAGTGCATAGTTGAGTGAGTAAATGAGTGCTTGATTTAATGAATTAGTGATTCAGTGAGTGAGTGAGTGAACAGGTGTGTGAGTTAGTGGGTGAGTGAGTAAGTGAGTGCGTGAGTGCGTGCGTGAGTGAGTGGTTGGGCGAGTGAGTGAGCGAGTGAGTGAGTGGGTGAGCGAGTGAGTGAGTGGGTGGGTGAATGAATGGGCGAGTTTACTATGACCTGTAGTGTGGTGATTGAACACAGTACAGTGGATGATACGAAACAATCGGTCTGGTCGACTGAGCTCTCAACATGGCTGGAGGAATAGTAACCAGGGTAGTGGTGAAGGAAGAGTGATAGCGAAGCGACTGATCAGTGAGTGCAGCATCTTCCATCAACGTGACTGCTTTGCGTTGCAATCTATCGACATAACAGCAGGATTCCAACGTCAGAGGAATGTGTGCTCTGTATGGCTGCAGTAATAATTGATAATTGTTGTATGGTATGCATTTATTTTATTCTTTCACACCGTACGTAACCAACCGTGCTAATCAGAGGTGCGGGGGGCTTTACAACAAACTAAGCACAAAAAAGCAGTTCCAAAGAAATTCGTTTCCAATTCCGATTTTAAAATGCATAACTCCAGTGGCTTTCCTAATATTGGACGGAAGTGCGTTCCAGACGGCCGCAGAAGCGCATTTGAAAGTGCGCGATGCGGTGACCGTCTTTGTATTATGGTAGTTACAGAGCCGTTCCAGGACAGGTCAGCTGAGATTATTGTGACGAGTGTATTCGTGGTTTTACTATGGTAAAGAATATATTTTTTAATACAGGATAAGAATATCATTGTTTATACGTTTTGATTTACAATGTATCGCTTCGAAGTGCAATGAACATCTCAAGGCACAGCAATGAAAGTAAAACAACAGCAACGAAGGACAAATAAGGCGGAGTACAAAGTTAAAGTAGAATAATAAAAACAGCTTAAATAAATAATGAAGCCTGCAAGTATTAAGCGAATTACATATACGTACGCGGGTGGTTGAAGGTTAACCTGCACTTTTCATTCTAGATGATAACAATACTAATAATAATTTAAAAAGTCAGAGATCCATGCTGATAGTTTTTGCGGAGTGTTAGGGGCAGCAACTGGCATCGACAGCGCGAGTGACGTCACAGAGCTGCGCAAAGCAGCCTGGGTAAATCCAATGTGGCAGCGCACAGCTTGCCAAGCAGTTGTGGAGGACAGCAGCTTCGCCTAATAAAGTTTCCGAGCAGCTTCAGGTCTCGCCGTAAAACATTTCGAGATTTCTCCCCGCCCCCCCCCCCCCCCCAGCGCATGATGCTTTGTGAGCACTTATTATTTCTATCCCCTTGTAGGCTGCGCGGGACCAGCGATGTCGAATAAAAGGCTTCCCATGAAGATAAAAACGCAAGTGTCAGCAACACGAACATGCTGCATGAAGAGATTTGTCAGAGCGTGTCTACGCTCAGAGCCTGTGTTGTGTAATTAACATTGCCGGCATAACAAGCGCTTTCTCATCCCTTTCCAAGTTGGCAGTGAGTGCACTCATCAGAACAGTTGCTGTTAATGGAATTCTGTTCATGGGAGATTTCTTACAAAGCACTCGGGGGGCGGGGCGGGCGGAGCGGGGCGGGGGGGTAAATAGCCTCCAGGAGTACATTTCTATATTAACTTCAGAAAACTCCTTCTGGGCCACGAACGCCCGGTTCGTTCCTGCTCTCATTCCGTTGCCGCTCGCTCGCTCGCTCTCACTCTCTCTCTCACGTTGCTTCTCTTTCCTGCCGCCCAGTAACAGTCGTGGCAGGAAGTCTGGGCTGCTGGATTTGGGAATGGCTAATACTTGCAGCTGTTTGCTTGTGATAAGGGGAGATAATCTACAGAGAGAGAGAGAGAGAAAAAAAAGGCAATACGGGAAATGTTCAATGTAACATTGTCACGTTTAGATTTTTTTTGGGGGCGCGCGTCAAACTGATTTAAATGTTGCATGAATGTTTGGGTTGAATTTTACCTGGCATTGCATCATCTGGCTATTTCCTTTCAAACAAATTAAGGTCATGAACGTAAAACGATTCGCGGTGACCCTCCTCGTTTCACGCGCTGAATGTTTTATGCAGCTGCTGATGCTAAATAAAATGACATTGACTGACAAGCCTTGAAAGTTCTGCGTATTGGTAATGTGACACCGTGATTGATCACGCGGCATCCGAACGACGTATGTATCTTGAGAGGCAAAGTTACCTTCCTGTTAATGACCTCTAAAGGCCTCTTCTCTCATGCCACGGAACTTAACAAAAAGTACTGAGATGAAATTCTATTACGTGGTGGCAAGGATATGTTATCTCCCTCGTCTGGGAGCAGGAGGTCGTGACCTCGACCCTGACTGCCTGTATAGAGCACGGTTTTCGGAGTTTGCATGTTCTTTCCCCCGTGGTCGCGTGGATCTCTCTCTCTCTCTCTCTTTGGGCTCCTCTGGTGTTTTCCCTCCACATTTGGAAACACGCGATTAGATGATTTTTCCGCTACTATGCATTCCCCCCCGCGTTGTGACGATGCAAACCACTTCGATGAGGCTATCGCCTCTGGCCAGGTGGCCTCTGAAAAAAAATAGTGGCCTTGCCTGGTATATACAATACTGCGGCTTAGTTTTGGAATTCACCACAAAGCTGCATTGATTGTAACATTACAAGAATTGACAGCCAAGCGTCAATCAACCGCTCCCCGTCTTGTGTCAGTCTTTTGGCGACGTTTGACGATACTTCACCACGCCGATGAGTGAGGTCAGACACGAGCAGCCACTCACATTAGCCACGGTCGGAGAATCAAATTTAGGTTGCTGGGTTTCCACCACCACGCCACCCCCCCCCCCCCCCCAAAAAAAGTCGACATTAGACATTGCCGTAGAGCAGCGGTGGTCCGCACACCGCCAGGGGAAAGAAAAGTAATAACATCCACACCCAAGGACATTTACAATCTCAATTAACTAGTGGCACGGTTGGCTACGTACGATGTGATTTGACTTCAACACATTGCACAAGCATAGCGTTTGGTTGTCCGCGGAATGTCTGGAGGCTGAAAAAAGGGTGGTAAGCGCTGCTGTAGAGTATTAAAATTGCATTATTCCATTCACACAACTGCACAAGCTCTTAAACGCTCTCGCTGTGCGCTTTGTGTGTGAGACTGTGGTTTTTCGTGTTAAACTGCGCCCAACATTCGCCGCTTTATTCAGGTCGATCTCTTGACTGCAGGGCTGGCCCGATTGTAGATGTTGTCCAGGAGGGGGGCAACAGGGATGAGGGTGCAGGGTATGTAGAAGACTGGGATTTTTTTTATATATATCCCAGATTCCTGGTGCACACCTGTAATGCACGGCTGATGGATCACAGAGACGTCATCCTACCTGAGACTAATGGGGCCGCGAGAAAAACAGGGCATAGCAGAAAAGCAAATGTGTGCGTTTCGACCTCTTTTTCTGTAAAGTTTTGAGTGCTTTCGCATCACATTAAATATTCCGATGCAGGGCGCTGTTGAAGAAATATGAAGACTCGGGGAAGGCTTCCTGCATAAATAATGGTGATTAATATTAATGCAGAAAAAAAGTCACTTTTCAAAATACTACATTGTTTTACGCATCCGTGATGTGTGCAAGTTCAAACCGTTGGTAGTGTTCAAAAAACTTCTTCAAGTTTATCTGTAAAAGGATTTGTCAATAAACATCTTTGTCCTGTTGATGGTGCCTTTCAATTCCTCTCTCTCTCTCTCCATGTATATCCAATATCTGTCACTGTAAACCGTGGCTTGACAGGTTAGCTGTGATTAATTTTGTTGTGTATTCATTGATTCGCCGTCGTCTCTTATCAAATACATAAAAGATTCTGGAATTCAAGAACAATTGCACATCACATCCAACCTCGGGGACATTGTGAATTAGATCAGTTCGGCTCTTTGACGCCGCAAATCAGGCATTCATCATGCTATCTGCAATATCACAGATCTTTCGACCAAGTGGATTTCTCTGTATCCATATGATTGTCATCCCATTCTTACACAGCCAGGTATGCTATGTGTGTATTAAGATAAAGGTTGACTCTAGATTTGAAGTTTTCGTGACTGCAAGGATCCATACTCTTTGGTTCTTTCGGTAAAGTCACGTCGGTGAAAATAAAAATAAATAAAATAAAAATAAAATGAAAATAACTCAAATCACGACGTTTCGGAAGCAACACAAGCCTCCGTCATCAGTCACAGCCTCCGTCATCAGTCACAGCAATTATTTCTTGCTGTGGCAACACAAGCCTCCACCTGATGGAGGCTTGTGTTGCTTCCGAAACGTCGGGATTTGATTTAGTTATTTTCATTTTTATTTGATTTTATTTTTTATTTTATTTTTTATATTTTTTTATTTTCTCCTACGTGACTTTACCGAAAGAACCAAAGAGTATAAAGGTTGAGATGAGCATATCAGTGAATTGTTATAAAATCAAAGTTGACCAAAACGATTTAAAAAGGGCCACAACTTTCGAGCGCTGCTCACCTCCATTGACAGTTCTGAGTTACTGGTGAAAATTCAACATTACCTTGGCAGGAACCAGTATAGCGCTCTGGGACAATCATTACCGATTTCCACAGAATGGTGCTTATTGACTCCGCTTCACAATGTTCTGAGTCAACGCCCTGTTTGGAATTTGAAATCCACGACATTCTCATCACGAGTTAAGCACTCCGTCTGTCATCGGCCAGACTCAGTCTTCATATAAAAGCTGCCCTTGGACAAAGTCGGTTGGGGAGCCACGTGCAAGCGCTACAACCGTGCTACTGTGGATGAGAAGGTCCCAGAAACGTTTCTCACAGACAAGGCACGGGCCCCAGTGGGTAGCCACCTCTTCACTGCGATACCACGGGCGTACAAAGCAGTCAAGGGGCATCGTCGCTTCTATCAAATGTAAACACATTACTCAGAACATATTTAACATAAAACGAACCATCATCACGGCATCAGCGCGACCCATAGGCAGATGGCACGTAAGTTGTCTACTGAACAGTTTGTAAAAAAAAATCACTTTCCTCTGTCTTCTGCCAATATGCTCAAGTAGTGGCCACATCTGTCTGGCAACAATCTCTTGTGATGTCGTCGTCAAGCCGTTCTCTGTTAGGTCTTCCTCTCTCCTGTTCCTTCCCTTTTACACGCTTTTATTTCACTGTTGTTGTTTTCGTATCCTTAAATCTTGTAACTCAATTTTAACCCACTTCCCAATGTGGTATCGACTGCAAACTTGGTATACTTATGTCATACTGATGACAATACTATATTCTATCATAAAAATAAAATAAAAAATATTTTGAAATTATATTTTTACCCGCTTTCTATTAACTCACTCTGTCTGTTGTTTTCGTATCCTCAAATCTTGTACCTCAATTTTAACCCACTTCCCAATGTGGTATCGACTGCAAACTTGGTATACTTATGTCATACTGATGACAATACTATATTCTATCATGAAAAAATATTTTAACCATCTTTTTTATATTTTATGTTTCGCCTTGGGTCTAATTTTCCACGCTCAACTGACGTTGGCTGTAATTTGCCACGGCTCCTTACGTTTGGCAAGATTCGGGGCCACTTCCTGGAGTCGTGGAGTGCTGCAATTACTAGTACAGTAAATTTCATTAAAGCATCTTTAAAAAAAAGTATGTTTTAAATATTACTTATTCCGAACAAAACACTTTTAATGATCCTGTTGTTTCCCACCCTACATGTGTGTCCAAATAGTGCCAGTTTCCTTCTCACCGCTGCCTGCATCACCAGGTCACCAGGTCTTCTTCTATGTACAACCTTTTTACTACTTAGACATTTCTCACCCTTTGGGGGGGTCCAGGTTAGATACAGTCTCCTTTTGTGACGAAGCACCTGAATTGAATTGCAATACATCATGACGAGGACGATGACGACGATGATGATGATGATGCTGGATGTTGAGCACGAGAATGGCAGGCGATGGAGCTTGATGACGATGCTGATAATGATGACGGTGGCCATCGTCGCTGCCTTCAGCCCCAGTCAACGCAGCCACTGCCACCGCCGATGATTAGAGATAGTGGAGGTAGACAACGAAGGCTGAGCATGATCACGTTTGTAAATAATAATAACAACAACAACCGTCATTCGCCACTAAGTGGTGGTGACGTCATCCACGACGCTTGTGCCAGGCCATGTGCACCTTGAGGCCACGTGAAGTGTCGAACGTCCGCTGGCAGGAGGTCACGGGGCAGACCCAGTAGGTGCCACGGGTCGACTGACTGAGATGACCGAGATGACTGGCTGATGCACCACCTGTGCCCCCTACTGTGCCAACTTGCTGTGCTTTAACCACCCGGCGCTCCGCTCGTTGTTGTGAGCGTTGCTCCTCCGCCCTCCGTTGTTGTTGGCGGGCGACTGCCTCCAACTGCCCAGTAGCGTCCTTTACGAGCCTCCTCCACAGAGGCCGATCTTGACACCGCTGGTACCAGTCATCGGCAAGTCCACTCAGCTCCACGTCCTCCTGCACCACATCACTCCATCTCTTCTCTAGCCCGTGCCGCGCCCGTTTAGCCCCCTCGATCCGGCCGAACAAAAGCTGTTTGGGCATGCGGTGATTGGGCATGCGGGCTACATGGTCCAACCAACGCAAGCCTTGATGAGTGATGCAGATGATGGATTACAGTGATACGTGATGATGCAGATGATGGATGCCACCTTCACGGCCACTATCGTTATCAGTCACTGCCGATGCTGCGAGGCAATGCACCTATTTGCGACTGATGCTGCTTGTGAGCCTTCAAACCGTGGCTAGGAATGAAACGCAGCCTGCCAAGTTCACAGTGCAGTGCGTGAAAACACTGCACCATTATCCCCTCCCCGTGGATATAAATAATAACGTTGAGACGAAAAATGTTCAACACCCACATGCTGGATGAAAGCCTTCTCGTGCAATCTCGGCGGGGCGGGTTGTTGAGCCATACTTCACCGAGCTGGTCATTGCAAGGCTATGAATTGCCGGACACGCCCTGGAGTGGTTCATACATCACTTGCTGCCGATGTTTCATCGTGGCTGGTCCATAGCACGGCTGTGTGCGTGTGCTAACCACTGCGCGCCACTGCAGCGCCCTGGAGTGTAGACGTCATAGTCATGAACCATGCTCTATCCACTGCTGGCCAAAGGGCCACCATCTCTCGTGGTCTTGCAACAGAAGATTCCACAGCGGCCGTGTACACGCAAGCTGGGCGTAAAGTCAGACAGAGGCACGTAAAGAGGCGTGGGGATTGTAGTGGCATCAGGGCACTGCTGCCACTGTTAGCTACCGATGGGGAAAAAAGTGAGAATTGTATTATGTTTAAATGTTATTATTTTATTATTTTCCTTCTACGTGACTTTACCGAAAGAACCAAGAAGATACCGATGGGGAGTTTGCAGAGGAGCGATTTTTTTAATGCCGCTGAGCAGAGCTGATGCGCGACCTGAACCGTGTCACTCGACACCCTGGTCACGCTCGCCTGCTCGTTGCAGAGGTTCACGGTCCGAATGCAACAGGGCGGCCCTGGTTAATACCGTGGGCGTCTGAAACTATGAATGAGCGCCGTCTGCCTCCGCAGTGGACATGAAGCATCACTCATCGTCACTGGAAGAAGAAGAGTAGGCCATTGTGTGAACTACATCGCAGTCCAAATTTGAGATTGAACAAGAATGCGTGCACATTATTCGATGGGGCAATCGTCAATCCCAACCGCAAAACTTGGCAGGACCCTCCTGAAAAAAGTTTCGACACTCAGTGGGGCGTTTTTTGGTAAGCAAGTGTGATCCATAAATAAATGAATATATTTAGGAGCAAAAAGTGGGGCGATTTTTGGTAAGCAAGCGTGATCAATAAATACGTGAATATATTTAGGAGCATCCAGGGATTTTTTTTACATGCATAATGAGACGACTTCCGAGACACAACTTGTAAAGGGTTTTCTTATGTATTTCTCGATACTTTAAGGACAGGGTCACGGTGTAACGTAAGCGCTGAGTTACTTCCCGCTTAGCCACCCACACAGTCACATCGGCGATGTACACTATACAGCTGACTGACTATATAGCGACAACGATGAAGACTGTATCGCCAGCTGGCTATGCGACGATGACAACGAAGAGATTGCAGCGATGACAGCCAGGACCCGAACCCCCCCGTTCACCCCTCCCTTATATCCCTCCAGTGTGGCCAAGCCCCGCCCCTGGCCACGCCCCTCTTCTGGAACTCTCTCGCTGGTTCCAGGAGCTTCCAGATCGATCCCCTCCTTGACCCTTGACCCAGTTACGCCCCCTTTGTGGCTGCTTATGTGAGTGTCGTTCTGTAACACACCCATGCCCGTAGTTAGCCCCCATGATCAGTAGATGGCACCCTGTCACTACACATGCAATAAAGCAATGGATCAAGGACACGTGAGTGAGATCTTGAACCGAAGGCTTTAAAAAAAAGAAAATGGACAGTGTCCATCGAGGTATCATCAGTATTAAAGGATTAAACAGTCCTTCGAACTGCATGCTTGAAATATTGGCACAACAAATTCCTTAGACGTGGTTACATTTTGTTCCTGTCACGTTTAAACCAAGAAGCTTGAGTGATCTTCAGAAGCACACACGTCAGTGTCATTTGAACAACCACTCCCGTGATGTTGGCGAACACGGGGAACAATACATCATGGCACCTCCCTTGCCAATATCAAAACATAAGCATAGGTTTGACCTTTTCTGGCAATCAGACAGTTGTTATGATGGTGCATGTTCACCACAAGTATATCTGGTTAATGCAGACATGATCCCTTGCAAAAGGTTTCTGTTTGGTGTTTCAACATCTTAACACAAATGTTTTATTGCCAGAAAGGGTAAAATACATTCTCATACCTGGAACGCTCTCCACTAAATGCAACGTCGTTGTCACCAATCGAGGGGCGGGCACGTGGGACGTTCAAAGAGATGAAATTCGTGATAGAATCAAGTGCACAGTTGCATCGACCTAGCTCAAACAGCTGGGTAATTATAATTCTTTAATAATGGATGATATCTTCATGTAGTATTCATTGTGATCTAAGTGGTTGCACTTTATACGTTCATGCTATACTTGTTTTGACCGTGTCAGTTCTCGTTGTTCACTCCTTATTTTCTTCACTAAATTAATCTTCAAAGCCTGCAGTTATGTTTAATATATATGGAAGTATAAGGAACACATTGGTCCAACTCAGACGCATGTCCACGCATGCGATAATCTCCCAAAAAATGAAATCATGCCACTCCTGGCTTCAGAGCTGAGAACAGTCGTAACAGCTCGAGGGCATCCAATGTACATTCCCTGAAGACGGAGAACAAATTAACGACGATGTCTTGAATACCATGCCGTATCTTTTTTCACTGCCCCCCTTTGCGAGTTAAACTGCATCCATTCTCGTACCATTACACGTAACTGTCACCTAAACCTTTCTCCCCTCAAATTTTGATTTAAAGCTTTCGTGACTGCAGGGATTCATATTCTTGGTTCTTCCGTAAAGTCACGTAGAAGGGAAATAATAAAATAATAAAAATATAAACAATACAATTCTCACGACGTTTCGACTGCAACACAAGCAATCATCATCAGGTGTGAAATCCACAGCAAGAAAAAATTGCCGTGAATTTCTTGCTGTGGATTTCACACCTGATGATGTTTGCTTGTGTTGCAGTAGAAACATCGTGAGAATTTTATTGTTTTATATTTTTATTATTTCCCTTCTACGTGCCTTAACCGAAAGAACCAAGAATATACTTTCTCACCTGTTCTACCACTATTGTAGACTTTGGAATATCACCCTGCAGCTTAAAATGCCCACAGTTGTTTTGATATTGTGTCAGTCGGCATTGCATTGCGAACGTGATTGGGAGTGGCGGTCATTTTTAATGCACGGAATTCCTGATGCTTTTTGGGGGGAATGCTTCTCCCGTGGTAACAGCGAGCCAAGGGATTTTGTGATCCTCAGAAATAACAAGACTGCTGGCAGACAATGGTAAGGTTCTCGCAGGCTGCACTGAAATCATTTTTGGAGGCTTTCATCCACACTCCAGTTGTGCTCAAAACCAATGGAGAGGTGTCCTGGCAAAACGTGACAACCCGCATTTAGATAATACAACAAATTCAGAAAACCCAAAGAATGACGCTCACCTTCCGCTTGCACTGATTGTATGATCGCCCCACAGATGGCCGCCACTTTGAAAGTAATAATTCACTAACTCGGCTGAATCCACCTAAACTCATAACAAACCCAACTCCTCTGGACAATAAACTGTGGCGGGTTCGCAATTCTGTCGAGCACGCAACTCGAGTATGCACCCAATGCACGCACTGCAACTATTCCGAGAATCGCATTACGTGCTGCCGCGATGGATTGTGGGTAGCAGTCCAAGTTCACGAATACACAAAACGCCGTCTTGTTATTTTTTTTACGAAAATAAGAATTTGTCGGTCAGTTTATTTCGTGTTTTTACGTCGGGAGACAAACTCTTGTCTGCTGGTGCGTCACATCATTGCTTTAGAAGCACCCTGTATAATGAGGCTTTGTTGTGAAATTGCAGTCATCTAGACCGCGGCTGAATGCAAGATGTTGATCTAATGTTACGGAACCAGGTAATCTTCTTGGTTCTTTCGGTAAAGTCACGTAGAAGGGAAATAATAAAATAATAAACATTATAAAATATGTTTTATTTTTATTATTTCCCTTCTACGTGACTTTACCGAAAGAACCAAGAAGATGAATCCCTGCAGTCACGAAAGCTTTAAATCGAAATAGAACTGGGTAATGTGCATGACAGCAACACATAATGGTTGGGCATGTTAAAGTATTGTTACAAAGTGCGATGGATGTCACGTGGTAAATATAAAACTATTTACTCATATTATTTTTAACTTTATCGTGTAAAGCGCATTGAGCTATTGAGCTCTTTTTCAGTGGCTACCTGGCCACAAATGATAGCTCAACTACGTGGCAATGTATAGCAGCCAAATACTCTAAAACGCGTGCTTCTAAAGTTGTGGTAGAGAAAAAACCGGAGGACCCCGATTAAAAATCGACACGACAACGGGGAGAGAGAAAGACTGAGAGAACATTCTAGATTTGAAGCTTTCGTGACTGCAAGGATTCATATTCAGGGTTCGGTAAAGTTCACGTAGGTAAACCTGAGAGAACACGCAAACTCCAAACATAGAGCAGGCGTCGTCAGGGTCGGAATTGAACCCACGACCTATTTGTACACCAGGCGAGGTAGTTAGTTAAATGACATCACGCACCTAGGGGGGGGGGGTCAGACATTTATGACGATGTGTGACGAGGGGGTTGGTTGAGAAATGTGACGTCATAGCAAATGCGCAACTTTAAATAAATATAGAATTGTTATAACAACACTAATTGTTATAACAACACTCCTACAACATCAAAGTACAGCGCGACATCAAATACGCACTACAATGACAATAGTTTAAAGCGATTTGAAGCATGTTTTATTTTCAAAATGGAAATATGTTTTTTGGGAAGGGGGGGAGCAGAGCTTTGTGACGTCATATTTGAAGGGGGGGGGGTCTGACTTTTTGTGACGCCGTGTGACGAGGGGCGGGGGGGTCAAAAATCGTCCAAAATCGCGTGACGTCATTTATGGACGGTCCCTTAACAAACTCGCACCCCGCGACGCCCAAATCCGCACGCGGTCTCAAGCACGCGTCCTGATTTCGCGTGGCCATCGTTTGCTGATGTGTTGTGGCACTGTCCACAACCTCGGCCTGCGCTCCTAATGCTTCTTCCAGCGTGCTGGGTGGCCGAGCGAATGAAGAATCCTTTCCTCGCCACGCACCGATGCACGCAGATTGATGCGACTGCTTCCGGCCGTTAGGAGGCGGCCGAGTCTCAGTGAGCGGCGAGGCGCGTGAAGAAAGTTGCATCGTGACTGCGTCGCGGACGGGCTTTTTGTTGCGAACCTCGTATGAGCTCGCCGTTCGCAGCAATAGGTTTACCGGGTTGTGTTTTCGGCACTGCAGGCTACAACCCCCGTTGGGCAGAAAATGCTAATTTCGATGGGGACCCGTTTGCATCACCAACAACTAAACACGAAAACAATCCGAAATCAACCCGTTGCATGGTCCAGTTCGGAATGATTATCAGCTGATATGGTGAATCGTGTTTGGCTTGCATCTACATGAGTAATGCAGCGACACACGCCACACCTAATAGCCCAGTCAAGCGTGCAAATGAGTGAGTGGCATTCCACAACCTACTATTGCCCCGTGTCGTACCATCAATAGCTCGGGCGGTGGTAAATGAGCCCGATTACACGTGCACTGATATCTACAGCTTCGATTTAAAGCTTTCGTGACTGCAGGGATTCATCTTCTTGGTTCTTTCGGTAAAGTCACGTAGAAGGGAAGTAATAAAATAAAAAAATAAAACACAATAAAATAATTCTCACGACGTTTCGGCCACAACGCAAGCAGCCGTCCTCTAAGACCTGGTTTTCACCTGAGGACGGCTGCTTGCGTTGTGGCCGAAACGTCGATATCTACAGCTTTCCGACATCGTGCCACGTGGGTATGACATTCTGCCAGCAGGTCACGGGACAGACCCAGGTGTCCATGCGGGTTGACTGACGATGATTGACAGATGCACCACCCGTGCTCACAACTCGATCCCACCTCCACGCTGTCCACCTCACGCTGATTGTGTCGTGCGGGGAGACGGTGGTGCAGTGGTCAGAGCGCAGCTTCGCTACGAGCCCGGTGACCCAGCAGTTACATTCCCCCGCTCACGGTAAACACCGGCGACGAGCTATCTGAAAACGGTCCTGGGCCTCCCCTAGGTCGACTCAACCTCAAATGAGTACCCGGTGCGGTGTGTAAAACATCGCGACTGGGGAGACAAAGGCGGTGGGGCGTGGTGTTGTTCACCCACCCCCCTCCAAAAAAAATAAAACATGCTTCAAATCGCTTTAAACTATTGTCATTGTAGTGCGTATTTAATGTGCCGCTGCACTCTAATGTTGTAGGAGAAAACATTTATTAAAAAGTATATTTAATTCAGTAGAACGTGTTGTCTATATTTATTTAAAGTTGCGCATTTTGATGTGACGTCACATTTCTCAATTCCCCTCCCCCTCGTCACACATCGTCACAAATGTCTGACCCCCCCCCCTCCCCTAGGTGCGTGACGTCATTTATGGACGGCCCCTTAGCTCCACCCTCCAATCGGTGTGGCAGAGTTGAGCTCAGTCGAGTGCTTTGCACGAATTAAGAACGACGACGATGATGATGATGATGCCGATAACAATGCAATGATGGTAATGGTAGTGGTGATGACGACGACGTTGACACATGAGACATTTACTGACGAATGGAGTTGGATAAAAAATGAAAACCTTTCTGCAGATAATGCTAAATATTGCCTCAAGGGGGCGTCGCTAACATTCTTTCGCAGAGGCGATGCGTGCCGATGAAACGTGGAACGTTGAGCCAACGTTGGTTCCAACGGTGAGCTGAACGTTGAGTGCTTGCTGGATACTACTTGATACCCTTGATTGTGGAGTTCCAGATCTGCGATCAGTCCGCCTGTTCCAGGGTAGTCGATCCTAACCCTGACGCCTGCTGATGTGTATTTTGATTTTGCGGCGTCTCTCTTTCTCTCTCCCCGTGGTTTTGTGGATTTTTATCCGGGCCCTCCGGTTTTTCCCTCCACATTTAGAATCAACATCATGGCGTTCAGAGTATTTGGCTGCTATGCATTTCCACGCGATAAGCCACTTCGTTGAGCTATCATTTGCGGCCAGGTCGCTTCTGAAAAAAAGCTCTATGTGGGCCTTAACCTGTAAAATAAAATAAAAACCCACATGTCTTGTTTCGTTAGTTTAGTTTAATACGCACACAGTCCACAAGTCGATCATCTGTTTTCTCGCCGTCGCTTTGCCAGCGATCAAAATCGAGTTCAGTACACGGCGGATATCGTGGGGAGGGTGTGTGACTGGGGAGTCGTGACCATCGCTAAGCAGCCTGAGGATGCTTGCAAATTATTTTTTGGTTCTTTCGGTAAAGTCAGGTATAAAGATAAAATAATAAATTAAATAATAGCATATTACCACGTTTCGATTGCAACACAAGCAATCATCAGGTATAATGAAATAGCAAACATAAAATCTAACCAGAAAACTATATACAGACATATAAGCAGACAGATATCACCAAGATACATATCTTTATACGTGACTTTACCGAAAGAACCAAAGAATAATTCCTGCAGTCACGAAAGTTCCAAAATTAAGATGCTTGCAAATGTTTGTGTGCTGCCGAGCGGCCAATTCTGATTCTGTAAATATTTGAAGAATTAAGAGGTGGGAATCTGACACCTCTCCTTCTTTCATGTGGCTGAGGTAGATGCAGATCAACAAAGCAACAACTACAATTTGACATTCAGGTGGTCCAGCTAGATAATCACGTCAGGAGCAAGCGTAGCGTATCGCTGTGATGATGTCCCCTCTGCATTGTGGCTCGGGCATTGCATCGTTAGATGTTGCACGGTCTGTTCTGGATGACCACAGTCGCGCATTGGAGAGTTTTACATTTTCCATTGATGCATCAGGTGGCCGCATCTGCCACGGTCTGTACGGATGGGGTTTAGGGTGACACCATGAGCTTCGTGGAAGACCAAAACCAGGGATCTTCTGCGTTGGGTCTTTTACATTTCTCCTTTAAAGTTTTACAAGGGGGGCAACATCATCGGGCCTAGCATCAAAATCCCCAACACTTTCTCAATTCCTTTGCCTCTTGCATCGGGGTGCATTATTTTTTGTTCCCCATCTAATCTGATTGATGGGTTCCCTCAAAGGTGAGACCCACGGAGTGAGGTTATGCGAGGGAAACGTGGCTACCCTCGGCTTTTTGGCAAGTGGTGAGGAGATCACACGTTACCCGATGCAGTGTTTGTATTGGGGAGGTGCATCCAAAATGCCTTCCAGAGCCCACAGCCATTAAAATATTTAAGAAAAGTAAAATGAGCAACGATAATCATGATCTTCTTGGTTCTTTCGGTAAAGTCACGTAGAATGGTAATAATAAAATAATAAAAATAAAACATCATATTTTATTATTTACATTCTACGTGACTTTACTGAAAGAACCAAGAAGATGAATCCCTGCAGTCATGAAAGCTTTAAATCGAAAGATAATCATGATATAACGATATTTTACAAACAGGAGGTTGCTATTATATCGTAAAATACATTTTAATATTCCCTTATCGCGAAAATCCTCATTCGTATGGCTCAGCTCTACTTCCTCTTCAGTTACTGATTAATCCGGGTGGCACTGTGGGTCTCAGTGCTGACTCAGTTCGGAAAAGTCATATCATGGTTGGGGGTTGACTCAGCACATCAACCCTATAAACCGATAAATTGAGGACTACATCTCTGGACGTCAATTGTGGTTGCCCGATGGGTTGACCAGTCCTCGCAATTGCACCGTGGAATTTGCATCGCTGTCTCACCGCTGCAAACAGCAATTGGTGCCACCGGAATGTTTGTCTTGAGCAGGGAGAGACCTTCGCTTTGACTACAGCTCCTCTCACTGACCGATGTTGACTGGGTGACGGTGATGCCCCCGTATGAGAGGCAGTAATGAGTTCAGACGCAGGACCAGATAATTATCAGCTCAGGAGACACGAATTCAGTCTCAGCATTTTGGACTTGTTTTGCCAACTCATGAATCAAGTTCACTCCTGCAAGGATTGCATCTTGGCAGATCATACATATAATTCAGTCACTTATTTATCTATCGAGGAATGTCCCACCGAGTTTCATAACAATGATCGGTGTGGGTCCTGCGTTAAATAATTTGTACCCGGCATACATGGGCAAAACACTCAGAAATATTCACAAAATGATGAGGAAGCCGTTTGACTCTCTTGCCACCTTATGCCCAATTTGTAGCCAAGGAAGTTGTGGGTGTCACATAACAATGGTGCAATGCGTCCGCTCCATGAGCCCCAGCCTCCAAAGTACTATATTACAGGTAGCCGCCACCATACCCACGTGATGCATTTAATCGAGCGCACTTCACGTCAAGGCATAGCAGAGCGTCTTACACGTGATACGTGACTTGCATAACTTCTCACTTTAAACATTGTAAAGGGCACAGTGGCAGCTTTGGGCGTTGCGTTGGCGAGATGTTAACTACCTCGCCTGGTTCGACCCCGACGCTGACACCTGCTGCTGTATATTTGGAGTTTGCATGTTCTCTCGTCCCGTGGCCGCGTGGATTTTTCTCCAAGTCCTCGGATTTGCCCTCCACATTCAGAAACATGCATTTAAACTATTTGGCTGCCATAAATGTCCGCACGATGAGCCACTTCGTTGAACTATCATTAGTGGTGGCCAGGCCGTTTCTGAAAAAGAGCTGTATAGCTCAGTGGGCTTTATCTGGTAAAATAAAAAATTGTTTCAGTTTTTTTAGGGTTAACCCACCAGGTACTTAATAAGGCACATGTTTATTTTATGTTAAGTATCAATTACAAAGAAAGCAATTGCCGCATTGAGGTTGCACAAAGGTAGCAGCAACATACGAAGCACAGGAAGAGTCGGGCAAGGAGGTCTACTCTTCGTCAAGATTATTCACGAAAATATATCTTGCAATGTGTTTTTTAAAGTAACCAGGCAGCCCAGAGGATACCACACTGAGCTCAGTGGGCCTTAACTGTTAAACACATTCCTCCTGCGGAGGGGGCTGGTAGGAACGTTGGGTTGCTCGGTCAATGGCCAGGGTCAACGGCGGCGTGGTGTATTCCGAAAATATGCCCGACTGTGAGGGCGTGCACAAGCCGGCGTGAGTAGGTTAAACGTTGAGTTTTATAAGGGCACCACGGGGTGACCAGCCCCTCCCCACCCAGCCCCACCCCTTCCACCCCCACCCAGCCCCACCCTCCCCACCCAGCCCCTCCCCACCCAGCCCTCCCCACCCAGCCCCACCCTCCCCACCCAGCCCCTTCCCAACCTTCCCCACCCAGTCCCTCGCAAACCACCAAGCCCCTCCCTGCACGACGGACGGACACAATAATCCCCTGTGGGCTGGTGTAACCAGGAGGTTCCTACCAGTAATAAAACAGAGCTTAGTTTATAGTTTTAGTCTCTATACGAGGTAACAAAGTGAGTCAGCATCCGATCTGCACGGGGCATTAGTCTGGCAGTAGAGGGCGATGATCGCTGCTGTGTGTATGTCACCATGGCACCACCACAGACGTGAATTAGGTTGCTTTGAAATCAGAGGCTTTGGCAGCTTGTGAATGGGCCAATCCAAATTCCTACAACATAATAATAGTAATCAGAATGTATAGTTGTTAATCAATCCATTGCCGGATGAATTCCTTCCCACGCTGCATTTGGTCACGGGGATTGTTTGACCAAACATACGTGACCACGCTGGTCAGTGTGAGTTATGGAATTGGGGCGGCGGGTGGACATAATGATTTTAGCTTTGACCAGGGTTACCGGGTTCACTGCATGGCGGGCAAACCACCGTTCCACTGCTCAACCAATGTTGCACATTACAATTCAATGCATGCGGGGATTAAACAGAGTGGTGTCTCCAGTATTTTATGTTTCTGCTGTAGAATATACGAGAGGGAGGTGGGAAGAGAATTCGTGGGGGAGGAAGTGTTATCGTAAAATATGAAGGCCCTGTTTTCTTGGTAGATGTATGAAGGAAGAGTAAAACATTGGAATGCAACACAAACGGGAGGTGTCTCCGAGCAGATCATAATAGAATCAGAGGGCCCATTCATATTACAATTTAAACACTGTTCATCCATGAAACAGTGGTTTATTGTAGTTATCATTGTTACCCCATGGCATAAAGAAGAAAAATCCCATAACAACGTTTAATTGGGGGTTGATCGCGTTCATGCCAATGTGACATAAACCCACCTCCACCCGCCAAGCCAATTAGTGAGGTTTGTCAAGTGAAGAAAACGAGCCAATTCGTTACTACTTGAACACAACGCTCATGTGTTGGAGAGTAAACCCCACGACACTCACAATCTGAGTCCGACGTTTCGCTGGTGACTACAGCCGGCCTCGTCGGACGATCGCCAGAATTGTGAAGAAGTCTTCCTGTTTCCGAGTCGTACATTGCGTGAAGGTGATGTTATGACTGACTGTGCACCTACGAGTGCGAAGGACACAGTGGGGTTTTATGTATTCACGTAAAAAAATATAACGTATTGTGTTACTAATGCATTATAATGGATGATTAAGTACTCCGAGGTCAAGCTGTCCTCTCCTGCGGTGTTCAGGCTTTTGCGAGTACACCTCCCAAGTTTTGGAACGCGTTGCCTTTTGCTGGAAATATAATCAGAATCGTTATACAGTGAGGGAAAAAAGTATTTGATCCCCTGCTGATTTTGTACGTTTGCCCACTGACAAAGAAATGATCAGTCTATAATTTTAATGGTAGGTTTATTTTAACAGTGAGAGACAGAATAACAACAACACAATCCAGAAAAACGCATGTCAAAAATGTTATAAATTGATTTGCATTTTAATGAGGGAAATAAGTATTTGACCCTCTCTCAATCAGAAAGATTTCCTTCTACGTGACTTTACCGAAAGAACAAAGAATATGAATCCCTGCAGTCTCGAAAGCTTTAAATCAAAATTTGAATCAAAATGTTTCGGTCTGTTTAGAAAGATCACCTCTTTAAATTGGCCTTTACGCTCCGCCTAGTTCTGGCCGTTACCCCTGCAGCTTCTGCTTATTTCTCTGCGTTGGGATTTTACGGATGAAAAGCGCCTCATAAATGTGAATTATTCTTAGTATTATTCACCCAGCAGTGGATTAACCAAGGGGTGTACGTGATGAATGAAGCCATCGCCCCTTTATTTAGCCTCAACACCGCTTCGCGGAAAGGAATTGGGCCACATTACCTCGAGCAGGGCTCGGCAAGCAACATAACGAGGAGAGCCATTTTTTGTTGTTCGAATTCGATTTCAATCCCAAAAAAAAAACCCTCTCAATATTTCAAGAGCCACAGGGCAGTTCATTAAAGAGCCACCGCATGCGGCTACCGACCCTCCCCTGTCCAGAGAGACGCAGCCGAACATTTGCTCCACACACACACATTCCACACGGGATGTGTGTGTATGTTGAACTTCTTTCGCGCTGTACGTAGCCAACCGCGCTCGCGAAATGTATTTAATGGAGCAACGTTCAAACGAGATAAAATGCCATTGTACGTGAACTTATTGTCCGGTCGGCTGACATCGACTCAAAACAAAAATCGACTTTACAGGATTGCCACGATGTTAAACCTAATCCTCTTTACTGTCGTCTTTTTTTGTTGGTGTCCTCTCCGCAAACGAAAGTCGGCCTAACAAGTGTGGCCTGCACCTCGCGCCCCTGCCGGAGTCAACAACACCGCAAGGCCGCGCGGCGGCGCGTGGGTTACGGTGGCTGCGTTTTCAAAGGTCCTCTCCGGGGGTGCCCTGCATGCGGTCAGAGTGGGATGCGAAAAGGTCACGCGCGGGGAGCGAGTCAGACGTCGCGTGTGCGTGAAGGGCAAGCCCCAAGCCTGGGACCGCAGAGAGCAGTGCAGAAGGATGACGATAACTAAACACAAACACACACATTGCGACACAACCCACGCACGCACGCGGGCGGGCGGGTTGCTTACACTTTTTTGCTGGCCGTTGTGAGAGTTCAGATGCAGAAGATTGCCGCTTCAAAACAACGAGGCAGGGCACAACAAGGGCACAGGTGGTAGCGGGACTTATTCCGCGCAAGAACAAAGACTCCCCGTATAGCCTTAACAGACTGTAGGGGCAAGTGCTGTTAGCGAGCAGCACCTATGAAGGCCGGCACGGCACACAAGGGGGTGGGTGGGTGGGCCAGCACCACGCCCGACCGCCTTTGTCGGTTTAAAATAATAATTACTTCCATTAATTTTAAATAATTATTTTATTTTAAAATAATTTTTAAAATAATTATTTTATTTATATTATTACTTCTATTAATTATAATTTTATTTTTTACCTACGTGACTTTACCGAAAAAACCTAAGAGTATTGTTCCTGCTTGTTTCCTCTTCAAAAGAAACTCCCTCCCTCTTCATCTGAGAGTCGGACAAAGTCCCGAGCTACGTGCACGTTTTTGTTGTTCTCGAGTTACGTTTCCATCTTTCTGCATAAGAGGTGACCCATTGTGAATTGCCAATTTATTAACCTCATTCTTGCTGCCTTGCGTTGTCTGCTGTGGTGTGTCTTCAATCATGGGGTTGTGTTCTCTGTACTTATTTTTGCATTCGAGCATCTCGGCGTCTATATTTTTTACATTTCTGCTTTCCACGACAAAGTCTTTTCTGGAGGTGGACAAATTGCTCTCCGATTTCCTCTCGAAGCTTTCCCCCAAATTTAAATTCACCATTCCTTACTATAACCAAAACAACAAGACAATATGTCTCCTTATAATATGTCTCTTCCCGTAAATTAAATGAAAGTATGTATTACACAACCCATCAGCCCGATGGCCTTCTGGCAATGCGTCATTTTAGCAGCATTGATGCAAGACAAGCAAAACTCGAGGCCGGTTTTGACACACAGTGTCGCGTCAGCAGCATCAGACTTGCTCGAATTCATGCTGGAGAGACGGATCTACGAAGGAGTCAAACTTTCTGTGTATTCCATTGGAACCTCATTTGCCAGTAAAAAATATGATAATTGGTTTTTTACCCTTTATCTGGCAACAAAACTGACACCTTTTTTACGAGAAGTCATGTTTGCATAGACCACAATACCTGCAGTCATAATGCAAACAAAAAAATAACTCTGATGTATGCACTGTCCTTGAAGTTGATTGGTCCACACCCGAGACAGCTTTCCTTAGAGCCTAGTCTCACATGGGTTGGACCAGATGACGCCAAGGACAGTGCATACATTATCAGAGTTATGTTTTTTGTTTGCATTATGACTGCAGGTATTGTGGTCTATGCAAACATGACCCCTCGTAAAAAAGGTGTCAGTTTTGTTGCCAGATAAAGGGTAAAAAACCAATATTCATTTCTGCTTATTGTTATGTATATACGCTTCACCGCGACTCTCACGAGCACGTCGAGTGAACCATTACGCTAATCCCGCACCACGTGAGTCAATTCGTGAATTAAAGTGGTGACATCTTTTACTCGTTGGTGCTTTCAGTAAAGTCACGTAGGTATAAAATAAAATGTGGTGTCATCTGTTTGAAAAATATGATCATCTAGGCATTTGTTCATCTAAAAGCTTAGAGTCCATCTGTTGCTTAGAGTTCATATAAAATAAGATATCTGCTGCTGCTGCCGCCCTGCGTAATGTTCATCATATTGGGTTTGCCCCACAGTTGTCATTGCTCTCTCCTCGACTGTTTTCAAGTGCATCTTGCATCGCGCCAGCCTTGTGGTCCACCTCCCGCGTGTGAATCATTCGTGTTTTCTTCAAAGTTCGGATGTCGGGTCACGAACCTCAGAAACCACGGCCTGTGCCTGCACGTGACAACGTGGCAGGAACTCTCTATCGCACCCTTCATAGTTTGGGCGGAGGGATGTTGGTAATTCCCCCCGCAGAAATAACCCTGTGCCTGCGGCTATTGAACCAACTGCATATGGCAGCTGGCTCAGTGGAGGGCATTCCTCACCACTGTCACCTATTCAGGAACGCAATTTTTTCTGTGTCTGCGATGGCTATTATGCGTGACAGATTTGATGCTGTTATTTTATTCAGTCGACTCAGCCTCAACTGAGCACCCGGTGCGGTGTGTAAAACATCGCCACTAGGAAGACAAAGGCGGCCTGGCGTGGTGTGGCACTCCCTCCTGTGCCACAGTGGCGGCCTTCACAGGTGCTCGCTAACCGCAGCTGCCCCAACAGTCTTTTGAGGCTAGTTGGGGAATCTCTATTCTTGTTATTTTATTCTCAGGCAGCCCTAGCTTTGGATAGTATGGTGGCCACATACTGTATAAGTGAGCCTGGCATGCATGTGCCGCAGATATATGCATTTATTACAACTCAGAGTGGGTCCTTTCTCAAGTAAGCATTGGGGTGGTGCTCATCTCTATATGAGAGCCACGTTGACGAGATCTTAACTACATCGCCGGGTATACAGGAGGGCATGGGTTCGATCCCGGCCATGTTGACGCCTGTATATTTGGAGTTTGCATGTCCCTCCCTGTGGTGGCGTGGATTTTGTTCAGGGTCCTCTGATTTTTTTCGTATTTGGCTGCTGCTCTAAATGTCACCGTGGCGATAAGCCGCCAATTCGTTGAGCTATCGTTTGTGATCGCCAGGTCGCTTCTGAAAAATAAGCTAAGAGCTCTGTGGGGCCTTACCTGGTAAAATAAGATGTTTTGTTTTTTAGTTTTAGCCTGGTCGCTACCATAAAAATATGGAACTTCCACCACTGGCAAAGGGCCATCAGCAGAGATGAGCACTGCTCATTCTTGCTTGTACAAATTTCGTCATCATCATCATCATTATTGCTCATTATAGAGAAATTCCACGTCTCAGTCCACAGGCATCAAAAGCCACGTGCGTTTAGAGCATTCGGCTGCTGCTATGAACTTCCACGTGATGATAAGCCGCTACTTGGTTGAGCTATCATTTCTGATGGCCGGGTCGCTTCTGAACAAGAGCTACTAAGCAGCTCAGTGGGGGCCTTACCTGGCAACAATACAAATACATAATGAGGCCCCTAGGGCAGCAAGGCTCACACTCATAAGGCAGCATCACAAGTGAGGCGACGTCACCATCGCGATTGTTTAACTGCTCGCTTGCCTCATCGCAAGCAGGAAGGATCTCCGCTCGAGGGAGCTCCAGAGTGCCCCTCGGGAGGGTACTTGGTCTACTCTTCCACGGATGAAGTCAACGCCTTGATGCGCACGTGAAACTGAATACACCATGGACATCCGAGCGACGCAATGGGATTTCTTGCTTCCCTCGTCAAGGGAGGTGAATAAATAATGGATACTTAAATTAAAGTACTGATTTGCTTGAAACACTCTGCCCACGCAAAAAAAAGCCACTTCACAATTATGCGAATGATTACGTACTGATTCCAAGCACCGGATATGTAGGATAAGATTCGCCAATCCCAATTATATGTAAGGCAATCAGCAGGTGCTCCACACTGAGGCGATACAGATCTCATGATGTGTGTCCTTGAACAGCTGTCATTGAAGACCTATGTCTTTGGTAGTCCATACTAACCAATAACAGGGCCCTAGCTCTAACTTTTGTCTCAATCATACAATAGGATGAATGAGGTTTGGACTCCAGATTAAATGTTTTATGATTTCCTTAGGTATGCCCATACCCTGGATGCCTTTCGATGAACAGTTTTGCACATTAGTCATTTGCATGTGTGTACCGTATGTTGAACTTAGGTCGCACCGTACGTAGCCAACCACGCGAATCGGACGTTCTCAGGTGCTACAGGATGACAATGCAATCCACGGTGGTGTAGTGTAAAGCAGTGCGACACGAATCTACAATGGTAAAGGTTTGGTACATCTTGCGTGGCACGGTGGTACTCTGATGAGCTGGTACAGTGAAATTATTCTACGCATCATCCACAACGAAGGCATGTAGACATAAGTTGGAAATGCTTGACATTAAGCGAAGAAGAAACGTGTCAAGAAAGTGACGCTATTTCTAGAAATGTGACATTGTAATGCAAGCTGAAACGTGGCTCTGTGCCATCAAGTATCTAGTTCACCCCACGCTGTGCCACTTGCATCGCAATGGATTCATGAGTAAAAACGTGGGCTATGGGATCGTCCATAAATGACGTCACGACGATTTTTGACCCCCCCCCCCCCGTCGTCACACGGCGTCATAAAAAGTCAGACCCCCCCCCCTCAAATGACGTCACAAAGCTCTGCCCCCCCCCCCCCCCACAAAAATATATAAAACATGCTTCAAATCGCTCTAAACTATTGTCATTGCAGTGCGTATTTAATGTGGCGCTGCACTCTGATGTGGTAGGAGAAAACATTTATTAAAAAATATTTAAATAAGTAGAACGTGTTGTCTATATTTATTTCAAGTTGCGCATTTTGATGTGACGTCACATTTCTCACCCCCCCCCCCTCTCGTCACACATCGTCACAAATGTCTGACCCCCCCTCCCCCCCTAGGTGTGTGACGTCATTTATGGACGGCCCCTATGGTGGCTCCAGTTGAATATCTGCGTACCTCTCTGTGAATTATTAGCATCGTGTTGAAATTTCTTGTTAGTAGTCTACATTCTGGATCTAAACAAGGTGAACGCCACGAAAGCGATGATTGACAGCCCTTTAATTAATCCACTGCCCTCTGAAGGCCTCCCCACGCTTTGTCGCTCGTTAGGATGTTGTTTGGTCAGTGCGATTTTGTTTGTATGTAAGTACGGTATGTTGAACTTATCGCGCACCGTACGTAGCCAACCGTGCTAATCGGAGGTGCGGGAGAAGGACAACAAACTCAACACAAAAAGCAGTGATCAAGACAAGAGTTTTCCATCTAGATTTAAAAGTGCATAGCTCCAGTGGCTTCCGAATATCGGGATGAAGAACGTTCCAGACGGCCGCAAAAGCGCATCTGAAAGCGCGCGATGCGGTGACCACCGCCTTTGTTCGATGGGCAGCCGAAAGCCGCTGCGGCGAGGATGAGCGGAGTTCGCGTGATGGTGGTTTATGCTTCTTGACGAGATCAGCAAGGCATTGTGCTTCATTTGTGGCGAGCACTTTGTGTGCAACGAGTGCTACCCTACTACATGTGTACACTCGGCGACCTCCAGCCCAGAACAGGTGTGGACATCACTCGCCAGCGATGTTAGTCCTGGCCACAAACCGAACCGCCGGCTCCATAACGCAGCGTGTGCACCACTATCCCACCGCTCCGCCTGTGAAGACAGCATCTTATTATCTTCACAGGGACATCGATATGCCGTGCATCAGCAATGTGCAAGAGCGCAGAAGGGTGGTCAACACATCTACGCCTCTATATAAGGAACGAAACAGTAAGAGACTTCTCCACAAATCTGGCTGTCGCCTGATGAAGCTAGTTGTAATTACTGGCGAAACGTCGTACTCAGTTTGTAAATGTTGTGGCTTGGCTCTCCAACACACCGGTTAGTGCTGTACTAGTGACGAATTTGCCACGTTCTGTTTACGTGACAACCCTTACTAGTTGGCTGTGTCGAATGGTGGTGGCGGGTTTGAACGACATATTTATATATTTACGCGATCTAACCCCAAAAACCCCTATCATGGATGGCATCTTACGTTAAGTCTGATCATACGAAAACAACCCGAAACCTCCCATTACCACGGTTGGCTACGTACGGTGCAAAAAAAGTTCAACATACGTACATGCATGACTCATCACGCGAGTTAACTGATTGGTTAGGGGGCGGTGCCGAGGAGCGACGTCGCGTGGTGCTGCCAAAACATGATTTGGTGACGGCTTGTGAGGTCACCGACACCCTGCAGTGCGTATCAGCCCCAGACGGCTGCCAGCAAACAATGTGTGCGGGGGATGGGGGGTCACAACCTGGGTCCGTAATCAAACTCGTGCGTAAATGTCACGGGCCAGGGAATTCCCCGCAGGGATGAAAACAAGCCTACGCACTGTGCCGCGGTCACTGGCGACGGTTTGACCACACAATTGGGCCACCTCCTCCTCCACCTCCTCCTCCCTGCGGTCAGCAGGGAAACTAAAACATTCGGATACGCCAACTGTTGATGATATTTAGATATTTGAAAGTTTAAGTCCCTTTTTTTGGTTTCTGTAACATTAAATGCGGTTGGTTTTTCGTGTGTTGTTGTCGCATCACCACCCGCACCTCCGATTAGCACGGTTGGTTACGTACGGTGCGAAAGAAGTTCAACATACTCCGCAAAGATAAAGATTCCTCGTATAACCTTAAGAGACTGTTGGGGCAAGTGCTGTTAGCGAGCACCTATGAAGGCCTTCACGACACACGAGGGGGTGAGTGGCCAGCACCACGCCCGGCCGCCTTTGTCTCCCTAGTAGCGATGTTTACACACCGCGCCAGGTACTCATTTGAGGCTAAGTCGGCCTAGAGGAGGCCCAGGACCGATTCAGATAAACGTCACCGGTGTTGGCCGTGAGCGGGAATCGAACTTAAGTCGCCGAGTTTATAGCGCAGCTAACCGCTACACTACCGCTCCCCACTCTACATACATATACCTACATACATATACAGTACCTACATATCTTCTTGGTTCTTTCGGTAAAGTCACGTAGAAGGGAAGTAATACAATAATAAAAATACGTGACTTTACCGAAAGAACCAAGAAGATGAGTCCCTGCAGTCACGAAAGCTTTAAATCGAAAAGTACCTACATACATATAAATACCACCTTGTCCTTTTCCCTCGTTCAAAAATGTTAAATATATATTTTATTTGCAGCGTCCCGTCGCGTTCATCTATTGCGGGGCAGGATATGTGTTGCAGATGTTTAAACTATTATACATTTTTTTACGGCTGCGAATATAGTTATGGCAAAGCTAAAAAAAAATCTACGTGACTTATAAAGAACCAAAGAGTAATTCCTGCAGTCACGAAAGCTCCAACTCAAGTGTAGCTAATTAATAGTTAACATCACGCACCACTGAAACACAAACATCGCATTCACACGCGTTGCCACGTCAGAATCAGGATCTGCGTTGATCCTGGGGGAATCCGATAAGCTGTGAAGCTCTTCACAGGTGTGACGTGTCGGCAGGTGACAAAATTGGCATTGCACGAGGCATTTTCGCGGCCCTAAACGAAACGCCACGAATCAAAACCGGCGCAAGTGAACGCAAGCCGCGCACGGTGCGCAAAACGAAGTCCGACACAAGATCGCACGCAAGGGCACTGCTGACAAACGAAACCGCGCCTTCGCATCGGCAATTGCCCGTCGGCACTTTCGCGGTTGCCTTTGGCCGCCGCCGGGAGTTTGACGAGACGCGTTGCGACCCCACGCGCCGCGCAGGTAAAAACAATCCTCGGCTCGCCCTGCAAACGCGCACGAACAGAAGCAGCGATGAGCGGAGAGCGCGATCCCGCCCGGTCGCCTCCGACTCACCCCGTGCCGCTTGAAAGGACTCCCCCGCGGGTCACCCCCGGGAATTCCCACACCACACCCCACCACCACCACGCGGTGTATGACACCCAGAAAATCCGAAGCCTTTGAAAATAAAACATATTTTAAAAAACCTCTTCATAGCTGCATCTAAATAAATCCCCATTTTAAGTTTGTTAATTCATTTATTGTGGGATTATAATTGACTTTCGGTGTGCCCATGTGTGTGTCTCTCTATGTTTGTGTGTTTGTTTGTATGTCTCCGTGTCTATGTTTTGTCTCTTAAATTGAACAATCTTTGGAAGAACGTTATCAACCAGGCGGGGTGTTGACTGTTGTGTTGGCCGACTCTCTGTGTTGTATTGCATTATATTTCCAAGTTTACTGTTTATTTTCTCATCATTTGTACCTGATGATGGTTGCTTGTGTTGCAATCGAAACGTCGTATTCGATTATTATTTTATTTCTTTCGACGTGACTTTACCGAATATACCAAAGAGTATAATTTATGTTTTTATTTTAATCAGGTACAGTATTTGTTGTGCTGTTGACCTGGCCATCTGAGTTTTTTTTCCCCACATTGGCTGAATTTAATGGCCAGTGATATTGATCGACCCTTTCCTCGTTCACCAACAACGATGCTCAGTCCAGTGCGGTGAAGTATGGTCAAATAACCTCCACGATTGACACGACGTGGGGAGGGATTCATCCAGCAGTGGATTGGCAAGGGCCTTTAAATTACCGCATCATTATTTTCTGAATAGGACATGCTGTCCCTTGATTTAACCTCCCACCTTGCTATGTATGTATGTATGTTGAACTTATTTTGCATCGTGCGTAGCCAACCGTGCCTGTTGCATATTAAGATGCAATTTGTTTGGACACGGGTCAAGAATGGACCTGGAAAAGATGCCATGTAGGGCGTGACAACGTACAAAATTGTTAAATAAATAGAGAAAGACCAAGGGTGCACTAGAGAGACATTATTGAGAATGGCGTGAACGAAACGGTTGAAGGATGATGAGACTTTGAAGCTGGTGCATGATAGAAAATGGCAAAAGAAGACTTCATTTGGCCCCAGTCACTGTTGCGCTGGCAGATGGGAATCTAATAATAGTCATACACGATCTATTCAGATGCTGTAATCATATGTATTATTGGAAAATATTTAAGTTAGAACCCTTCTAATAATGCATAACAATTATAATTTGCGAGCATTACCTTCACTTTCTAATTTTGACAAAATAAATGTCGGAATTTTGAGGCCTGTGGACTGAGACGTGGCATACATGTCATCGGTGATGATGACGATTAAATTTGTACAACCAAGAATGAACATTGCTCATCTCTGTTGATAGCCCTGTGCCAGTGGTGAAAGTTCCATATTTCTATGGTGGAGACCAGTCTAAAACTAAAAAACGAAACCACTCTTATTGTACCAGGTAAGGTCCACTAAGTTATATAGCTAATTTTATCTTACCTGGTCACAAATGATAGCTCAACGAAGCGGCGTACCATGTGGACATTTATAGCGGCCAAATAATGTTTATAAATGTGGATTTAAAAAACGGAGCAGCCGGAGAAATATCCACGCGACCACGGGGAGAACACGCAAACTCCAAATATACAGGCATCATGGTTGGGTTCGAACCCTACGACATCCTGTATACCAGGCGAGGGAGTTAACATCTCACCACTACGGTGTCCCCCCCCCCCCCACCCAGTCATTCCACAGGACAACCATTTACAAATATCACTCGATGTTAATTGTGGATTCGCAACAACGACCATCGCAACGTACACGTTATATTGCGTACCACACGCGCGTCTGATTGGCCATTAATAGTACCGAGTTTTCGCACACAATTTGGGATCAAAAGCATTTAAAGTTTTGGAATCACCTAAGTTTTGTCTCTTGGCATCTCCACTCTGTCCTCATTTAAACTGACTCAATAAAACTCACCAACGTTTAAGCGTGAATGTAATTTTACAATGCTATAATTACGTTTTTTTTTTATCTGTAATTGTGGAATGCTTAGATGTTATCTGCCGACAGTCTCTCTTGACAAAGAGCTTCTGAGCTTGATGGACTTTACTCGGGAAATAAACCTCTGAACTTCTGAAATATATTATTGGTTATGTTGGGCCACCTTGAATCTATATTATGGATAACAAAACATTTTGACGTACATATTATCCAAAAAGTATTGGTTCACACATAGTACATTGAATTAAATTAGTTTAATCATATAACAAATATGATAAACAATCAGGATGTACGTAACTTCATTATAAATCCTACCATAATCAATCACAATCAATACAGCTTAATGACACTAATGGAAATAAATCAAACCAGTAAAATAAACAATAGCATACCATTAATCTTGTGTAAACGGCAGATTATAACCTAAGAGATGGATCAAACATTTAATCGTGTATAGAGCTTCTGGCATCAGCAAATCTGCAACCTCATTGGAAGGAATAAAACGCTTTAAACACAGTGAACTCTAATAAATTGAAAGTCCCAACCTTTAGTGACCCCTGACCTATTGATCGTCTTTATAATGCCGTGCTCGGAGGGGGTTAGAGAGCCGCTTTTTCACGGTGAGTGGCAGCTAAGTTCTGAAGCCAGAGAGAGATGTACCGTGGGTGGAGTGGGGGACGATGTACCGTGGGTGGAGCAGGGGATGATGTACCGTGGGTGGAGCAGGGACGATGTACCGTGGGTGGAGCAGGGACGATGTACCGTGGGTGGAGCAGGGACGATGTACCGTGGGTGGAGCAGGGACGATGTACCGTGGGTGGAGCAGGGACGATGTACCGTGGGTGGAGCAGGGACGATGTACCGTGGGTGGAGCAGGGACGATGTACCGTGGGTGGAGCAGGGGATGATGTACCGTGGGTGGAGCGGGGGACGATGTACCGTGGGTGGAGCAGGGGATGATGTACCGTGGGTGGAGCAGGGGACGATGTACGGTGGGTGGAGCAGGGGACGATGTACGGTGGGTGGAGCAGGGGACGATGTACCGTGGGTGGAGCAGGGGATGATGTACGGTGGGTGGAGCAGGGGACGATGTACCGTGGGTGGAGCAGGGGATGATGTACCGTGGGTGGAGCAGGGGACGATGTACGGTGGGTGGAGCAGGGGACGATGTACCGTGGGTGGAGCGGGGGACGATGTACCGTGGGTGGAGCGGGGATGATGTACCGTGGGTGGAGGGGGGGACGTTGGGGGAGATGCGAGGAGTGGGGGAGGTGGGAGAAGGGGGAGAGGGCCAGGTGGGAGGAGGGGGGAGGTGGAGAAGGGGGATGTGGCAGGAGGGGAAGGAGGGGGAAGGTAGGAGAAGGGGGGGAGGTGGGAGGAGGGGCGGAGGTGGGAGAAGGGTGAGAGGGCCAGGTGGGAGGAGGGGGAGGTGGGAGGAGGGGGAAGGTAGGAGAAGGGGGGGAGGAGAGGGGAGGTAGGAGAAGGGGGGGAGGTGGAAGGAGGGGGGGAGGTGGGAGGAGGGGGGGAGGTGGGAGGAGGGGGGGAGGTGGGAGGAGGGGGGGAGGTGGGAGGAGGGGGGAGGTGGGAGAAAGAGGGAGTGGGAGGAGGGGGTAGGTGGGAGGAGGGGGGGAGGAGGGGGGAGGTGAGAGGAGGGAGGGGAGGAGGTTGGAGGAGGTTGAAGGAGGGGGGGAGGTGGAGCAGTGGGGGGAGTGGGAGGAGGGGGTGAGGTGGGAGGTGGGATTGTCATGGTGCGTTGGTAAGGGTTGTGACGCCCCCGTGCGAGCACCACAACGCTCCTCACTCTGTGTGATTAACCGCAGCAGCAGCGGCAGCAGCCGATCCGGTTACACCACGGGGGGTCGGCAACCTGCGGCTCCGAAGTCGCATGCGGCTCTTTCAGGAGTGCTTCGTAACGTTAGTTATTAAGGAGAGCTCGTATTTACCGCAGTGCACTGCGGCTCTTGGAAGATTGAGCGGGTCGAGGGCGGTGGTGGATTTTGTTGTTTACCGAATTTGACAAAAAAAAAGATGCCTCTTCTTGTTATTTTGGTTGTCGACCCCTGGGGTTACGCGGTCCATTCGTGACGTCGCGAAAGCAGCACTCGCAAATGCGTTGTACGCCTAGAGAAATTAGTGCAGCCGATATGTATTAACGCCACTCGTAATGTTATTACACAACACCACTATTGTAATTTGTGGCCATGCCAATAATACGTGGAAAAAATAAAAGCTCGCGTGTAAAAAAAACACAGTTTTCAAATCACAACAATCATAATTGTGTATTCAAATGTGACGTAAGTGATCGACGTCATTTCTGTTGTCTGCCAAAAATCACAGAATTGAGATCCGGCCAAGAACCGGCGCATAGACAGCGTTCGAACACCCTGAGACGAATCGAGACAAACACGGGGACGCATCTTGACCGTGAATCGCCGGAACCAACGTGGTGCATCAACGAGTCAAGATGACTGACGCACACGGCAAACAACCGTGAGGGTGTGCTTTCACACCTTCAAATCGATGACAAATGATGTCCGTGGCTGGTTAGACATCAAGACGTGTCCTTCACAGTGACAGCGACGTGCCATGGTTGGGGGGAGGGGGTGGAGGAGGGCATTAGGATGACAGGCGTCCCGTGACAGGACGTGACGGCTTATTCCAAAGCGCGACTGTGTATCGCCGAATAGCTATCAATGTGTCATCACGGGATCTCCTTTGCCAGTATCAAAATATGAGAATAGGTTTCCCCCTTTATTCTGGCGACAAAACAGGTGTTAAGATGTTCAAACACCAAACTGAAACATTTTGCGAGGAATCATTTCTGCATTAACCACAATGCTTGTGGTCAAAATGCAAACAAAAAAATACTCTGAGAGTATATGCATTGTCTTTGAAACTGATTGGTCCACACCAGAGACAGCTTTCTTTTGAGCCTAGTCTCAAACAGTGTTCTAACACTGTTTTTTGTTTTGCATTTTGACTACAAGTATTGTGGTTAATGCAGACATGATTCCTTGCAAAATGTTTCAGTTTGATGTTTTAACATCTTAACACCTATACTCTTTGGTTCTTTCGGTAAAGTCACGTAGGTAGAAAAATAAAATACAAAAATAATTTCTCACGACGTTTCGATCGCGACACAAGCGGTCGTCCTCAGGCGGAAAAATTAATCCAGCAGTGGAACTGCTGAATCAGGAAGAAACACAGCGAGAGAGCAGTTACAACAAGAGGTTATATATGTGGCGAAGGGCAAGCAAGCGGGGTCTGAGCTGGAAAGGAATTCCATCCCCGCAAGCAAGCACGTCAGTTGAGTTAATGGGGGAGATTAGGGAGGGAGAGATTACACCTGTTTTGTTGCCAAAAAATTGGGAAAGAGGCCGTCCATAAATGACGTCACGCACCTAGGGGGGGGGGTCAGACATTTGTGACGATGTGTGACGAGGGGGGGGAGTGACGTCACATCAAAATGCGCAACTTTAAATAAATATAGACAACACATTCTACTTAATTATGATTTCTCCTACAACATCAGAGTGCAGCGCCACATTAAATACGCACTACAATGACAATAGTTTAAAACGATTTGAAGCATGTTTTATATATTTTTTTTGGGGGGGGGGGCAGAGCTTTGTGTGTATTTGAGGGGTGGTCTGACTTTTTGTGACGCCGTGTCACGAGGGGGGAGGGTAAAAAATCGTCCAAAATTGCGTGACGTCATTTATGAACGGCCCCAAAACCTATTCTCAGCGATACATGTATTTTAACATCCAGTTGTTTACTCGTTCAGAGGAGGAGGGGGGAGGGGGCACTGCATTCTGAATCCTGTTCGGCCTGCACTCGATTATTATTGGCAGTGGCTGAAATCGGTGGAAAGTGATACCTGGATTGTTATCCGGTCACCCACATCCCGTTTAGCAAGTCAAGTTTGAAGTTTGATCCAATCAACCCCAGTAACCACGGCTGTAAGTTATTCAGCTGAATACAGTTGTTGTGGGTGTATCATCGCAGGTAAAAAAAATAACTGAGGGTAGGTGTTGTTTTTGTTGCTTTGTAAATATGTAATAATGTGTTGTCCATGAACTATTATTATGAAGGTGCAATCTTCTCTTACGTAACCATTTCTATAATTGATGTTGGTGTATTCTGGTAGTTTGATGTCACTCTCTGAAATGGGTTTCCAAAGAAGAATAAAAAAGACAACCCTGGAAGCTTCCACATTATTTTCTCACGATAATTTTTTTGTTCCTGACATTTTTATTTACTTTCGCGACGACGTTCTTTTATGTTTTATATTATTGCTACTACTACTACCACCCAAAAACACACACTTTCACCGGCACTTGTAGCTGGTGGCCAGGGACACGGAACGTCTTCAATGACATTTCCACTCGGGTTCGCAATCGAATATCCAACAACCGCCACGCGTCTTGTTTGTTGTTTGTCAGTGTCGGCGCCATCTGCCACAGGGCGAACGCAATTCAGCCGCGCATTCGCCACCGCAAAGACAAAGACCCCCCGTATAGCCTTTAACAGACTGTTGGGCCAAGTGCTGTTAGCGATCGGTACCTATGAAGGCCGGCACGGTACACGAGGGGGTGGGTAGCCAGCACCACGCCCCGGCCGCCTTTGTCTCTCTAGTGGCCATGATTTTACACACCGCGCCAGGTACTCATTTGAGGCTGAGTCGACCTAGGGGAGGCCCAGGACCGGTTCAAATAATCGTAATTGGTTGCGTTGCCTGCCGTGAGCGGGAATCGAACTCGGGTCGCCGCACATACACAAACCGCCTGAGCGCCACCGGTGAATTCACAATTTCACTGTAGCATTTAGTTATTGTGAAACATTATTGCATTCAAACGTAAGGCCAATTAAAATAATCAAGGCTGAGAGCTTTGGCTGTGGTTTAGACAAGCAAGTTCAGTCTTTGTGTGTGTGTGTTTTTAAAAAAAATAAAGATAACTATTAACTCTATCGGGTGAAAAGTTCTGAGTTTGGAAATATCGTGACTCTGGTGTGAGCCTCATTCTGTTTGAGGGACTGTGTTGTCTTGGTGGGGAGCGGTGGTGCAGCGGTTAGCGCTCTGCGCTACGAACCTGACGACCCGGGTCGATTCCCACTCACGGCCAACACCAGTGACAGCGATTATCTGAACCGGTCCTGGGCCTCCCCTAGGTCGACTCAGCCTCAAATGGGTACCTGGTGCAATGTGTAAACATCGTCGCTGGGGAGACAAACGCGACCGGGCGTGGTGCTGGCCACCCACCCCCTCGTGTGCCGTGCGGGCCTTCATAGGTGCTCGCTAACAGCACTTGTCCCTACATTCTGTTAAGGCTATACGGGGGATCTTTGTCCTTTTTTGTCTTGGCCACCCGAGTTCGCTTCCCGTTCACGGCCAACACCAGTGACGATTATTTGAATTGGTCCTGGACCATCTCTAGGTCGACTCAGCCTCAAATGAGGTCCTGGTGTGGTGTGTAAACATGGCCACTAGGGAGACAAAGGCAGCCGGGCGTGGTGCTGGCCACTCACCCCCTCGTGTGCTGTTCCAACCTTCATAGGTGCTCGCTAACGGCACTTGCCCCAATAGTTTGTTAAGGCTAAACGGGGCATCTTTGTCTTGGTGTGGTCTGGGACTGTTTTTTGCTGTTCTGCTGCCTTTCCCAAGCTTTGGAATTTTGCTGTACTTAAGCAGTTTGAACGTATATACTTCCCTAATTTACGTATTTATTTGCAGTGATTTGCTTATCTTTGCTATACTTTGCCTTCCAATAATGTTTTTCTATTGTTTGTGACCCGCCCCTAGTGTACGCTTTCTGGAAAAAGAGCTTCACGGCTCATCAAATTTCTCCAGTATAAATACAGATTCCGATTCTCATTCATTTATTCCACCAGAGGCCACGGTGTCGAATCCCCTTCGCTCACGCGCGTGTGAGGCCAACAATGGGCGTTACTACGCCGATCCGGTTCATGTAAACAGCCATTTCCCATGACGCCGTTCTGCCCGTCTAAATTTAAGACATTGTTCAATAGAATTTGTATAAACGTCCGAGCCTGAGTCCGCGCGGGCTTACTATTCCACAACCGACAATGGAATACGGTCCACAGTGTCAATCGACCTGACTCTCTTCGCTGTGTTTTTTTTTACAGGCAGCACAGTGCGAAAGAGACATCTCCACTCCATCAGCACGTGTCTTTGGCCTCTGACTTGCGCCTCATGATAAGCCACTCCGTTGAGGTATCATTTGTGGTAGCCAGGTCACTTCTGAAAATTGAAGCTAATAACTCCGTGAGCTTAACCTGGTAAGATTAAAAAAACATTGTTTAGTTTGATTTGTATATTTTTAAATGTATTTGCTTACATTCTCTATGTTTTGCACTCCGATCGTGTTTTTTGTATTGTTTGTTGAAATGTTGTGACCTGCCCCTCCAGTATAAATATTCCGATTCTGCCTACTTTGCATAAGTTCCGTTGCCTAAAACAATTGGCAATGGAACTGTCAATATTTTAATGCATAAGGTAGTGTTAATAAACATGGATGTGTATTTTTGTTGTTAATATATTCGCATTGTGATTCTGTTTTTATCTCGAGCCATACCAGGAAGCTTTTGATTCTGTTAAGTTTACCCACGTTGCTTTTGACAGTTGGAACCAATGTTCGTCTGTGCGTCAGAACACATCCAAAATATCGAGAGAAGAATCCGCGCAGGACTTGAGGTATAGGTGAGTGCAGTGACCGGCAGCCAAAATAACAAGAAGATAAATTTTTGTCGAATTCGGTAAAAAAAACCCTCAATATTTCAAGAGCCACAATGCCGTGGTGAATACGAGATGGTGGGCCCTTCATAAACAACGTCACGAAGCAGCAGTCCTTAAAGAGCCGCAGTTTCCCGACCCCCGGGGCGAGTGTCACCTCCGATTAGCACGGTTGGCTATCTACGGTGCGAAAGAAGTTCAACACACACACACACGCAGACAGAGTTTCGTGAAAAACGCAACAGAAACGGATTCAAGGGCCGCATGTAGACCCCGGATTTGTCCTTGGCTAGTGCCAGGATGGGAGAGAGGGGTGCAACGAGGAGGTAAGAGAGGCTGTAATTGGAGAGGCAGGTCAGGGGGAGGTTGTCTCTGGCTACGTTACATGACCACTGAAAGGCGTGCTTGGCAAGCTCTGTCATGGCCCTGGGCTGTCACCAGTGTCAGGAGCAAGGTGTGGCTCTGTGTCTATCACACTCCGTGAGCCACTCGGCTCCGTGAGCTTGGTCCTTCCTACCCAGAATCGCCCGAGCCCTCCGAACGAAGAACGATGCGATGACGGGGATGGATGGAGATGGCACCTGGCCCGGATGCGGAGCCGAAATGCGTGGTTTGCCGGTTGTCTTCATCATTCTGGCGACGAGACCAAGCAGTCACGTGTGCCTATAGGTAGGCCATTGGTGCTGTCAGTGTCAGGCAAGCCAGTCCTGTCGGAAATCCGCGTTTCGGATGAAGTTCCATTAAGTTATTGATTTAGGATAGCATTCTAAGAAGAAGGAAAAAATAGCGGTGTTTTTGTTTTACAAAATACGTTGCTGAAGACGAACAGAGGGATATCATATCACGTTTATGCATTGACCCGTGACATCACAACTGGCTCTGAGGGTGGCCTCGGTGACAGCGCCTGACTCCGTTATGAAAGCGAGCTCCCCGGTCCATTCGGTGTCAGCACCCAACAGGTCTTCATGTTCTCTCTGTCTGTAAGTTTATCTGTCTGTAGGATTCTCTGTCTATAAGTGTATCTGTCTGTATGTCTCTCTGTAAGTTTCTCTGTAAGTTTCTCTGTCTGTAGGATTATCTGTCTGCACAGATGCCCACTCAATGTTGAGTTGGCTCTGAGGCACACAGAACTAGTGCTTACATATTATCATAAAATGTTATGAACACTTATCATAACCGATTCCCTTCATGTCAGCACTGTAAATACTTTACGTGCATGTAGAGGGCATGAATTTGTCAATGCCTGATCTGACAACATTAATGAATACGCGAGTAACACTTTTTACTGAAAAACATTTAAGATGGTGAAAAGTTTTCAAGCTACGTTACTTAGTGCATCTAATGTTGATAACTTGACTTCACACTCATCAGCCACGGTTAAT
The DNA here is from genome assembly GCF_015708825.2 of Lethenteron reissneri. Classification (NCBI taxonomy): domain Eukaryota; kingdom Metazoa; phylum Chordata; class Hyperoartia; order Petromyzontiformes; family Petromyzontidae; genus Lethenteron; species Lethenteron reissneri. Next base: position 4,011,502 of record NC_083801.1, read on the forward strand.
CCACTGCTGGATGAAGGCCTACCCTCGCCACCGCAATCTCTCACGATCCTGCGTTATAATATATAGTCCGCCAAGCATCTGCTCGCGAGCCCATTTCATCGCTCCAGCCCGACAACTTTAGGAGAGGCAAAAGAACAGACCTCTGATATTTTCACTCGAAGTGACAAGTCAAGGATGTTTGTTTGTTTGAAGCTTTCGTGACTGCAGGAATCCATACGCTTTGGTTCTTTCTGTAAAGTCACGTAGGTAGAGGGAACTCACTCAATGGACCAGGCTTAATCTTATTCGCAAGAGCGACCTCACAGATTGCATCTTTTGCACAACGGGCGGCGTGAACTCTGTGAAAACAACAACAACAAAACAGACCGCAACTTAGCCGTGGGTGTCCCTGGCAGGTGTGTCCACCCACCCCGCTCGCCCACACAGCGACTAGACTTTTGAATTATCGCCCTCCCTCTGTACCAGCGTGGACGGCACCCTCACGTTCACCTTCTGAAGCGCTCGCTCGTCAACGTGGCGTGCGCGATGACCACCACCACCACAACCACCACCACCACGTGGCTTTTCTTTCGTGTTGTGCGCGGTGCTTTTAGCGCATCTTAGATTTGTAGCGTTTATTTTCATTTGTTTGCTGGTGACTTTGCGTATTTCATATCGAAATCGCCTCCAGTGCTGTTGCTGCTGGCGGCAATAAAAGTTGTTTAAAAGTCAAAGTCTCTCCGTGGGTTGAGCCGTGCATTTGTTGACATCTTCCGTGACCTACGAGCGAGTCGACGTGGGTCTCATTGGTTGAGGCTGAATGCGGGGTCGGTCGAGTGTGGGTGGGTGGGTGGGTTGGAAGCGGTCGCTCCTGCCGTGAATCATACCCGGCTCGATATGACGTCAACGCAGTGATGTAGGCGATCTCAGGGTGGGGAGAGAGAGGGGGGAGGTGTTGTTTGCGTGACGGGTGCATTAGAACGGGGTCGGCTGTGCCCATATAAACTCACAAGAGGGGGACCCGTAACGCCAAACAACCAACACAGGATTCTCCGATGGGTGTCATGTTTGAGAACGAAAAAGGTAAGACCCGTAGCGAGATCTCTGTCTCTCTCTCTCACTCTCTATTTCACTCTTTCTCTCTCTCACACACCTATCTCCTCCTGCCTATTTGGCTGTCCAGAATTAACTTTCAGGTAGTTGTTGAAAACGCCGTTTCGTTGTGCGTCTTTTGAGTGCGTTAACGCCTTTGTCACTCAGCGTGTCAATCACGTGGCAAGCTGCTGCACGTACGGACGGGCAAAGGGTTAATTCTGGAGTGTGAAATACAATTATATGGTCGTACGAAGTTTCACAAAGCGAGTTGTTGGTGTTGATGATAGGAATTAACTGCTGTACAGTCCACAATTATCGCATCGTTGTGAAAGTGTCGTGCACAACCAATACACACGCACACACTCCATACAAACAACAAACACACTACATACACACAACACACTACACACACTCCGTACAAACAACAAACACACTACATACACACAACACACTACATACACTCCGTACAAACAACACACACACTACATACACACAACACACTACACACACTCCGTACAAACAACAAACACACTACATACACACAACACACTACATACACTCCGTACAAACAACACACACACTACATACACACAACACACTACACACACTCCGTACAAACAACAAACACACTACATACACACAACACACTACATACACTCCGTACAAACAACACACACACTACATACACACAACACACTACACACACTCCGTACAAACAACAAACACACTACATACACACAACACACTACATACACTCCGTACAAACAACAAACACACTATATACACACAACACACTACACACACTCCGTACACACTACACACACACCACATACACACTACACCGTACATACAATACATACACACAACATATACACTACACACCACACACACACTCCGCACACACACCACAAACTCCGTACACACCACACACTACATACACACACTCTCACTGTACACACCACATACTACATACACACTACACACACGCTACATGCACACTACACACACACTACACACACACTACACACACACAACATACACACAACACACACACCCTACATAAACACTACATACACACACACAACACACACACCATATACACACACGACACACACAACACACGCTACATACACACAACACACACACGCTCCATACACACACAACACACACACACAACATACACACACAACACACACACACCAACTACACTTCCTGTTCGGATTAAGGGAGATGACGCCAATGACGTCAGCTGCTGACGTCTGCGCCGCCGATGACGCGCGACTCATTCACTTGGCTCAACAATGGGGGGGGGCAATGGGGGGTGGGGGCAATGGGGGGTGGGGGCAATGGGGGGGGGGCAATGGGGGGTGAACAACCCCTCCCCCCTCTCTCCCGTCTGTGTCACTCAGTACCAACAGTGATGCCAACTTCATCGATTGTGTCGCCAGCGATCTAGCAAATTGATGGGTCTCCATAGCTACAACATGTTTTTTTTTAAATCTCTAGGCGGTTCTGACTGCAGAAGAGAAAAAATAAGCCACCTTCGAGATTTAGGAGCGAATATAGCGATGTTGTTGAAGGGTCGTTGCCTGAAACGTCTTCTGTCATGTACTTTTTTCCCCTTTAAAGTCCAGTGTTATTGACGAGTGTGTTGAAATTGTTGTTAAGAGTACTTATATTAACTGTGCTTGTCCACCACCGTCAACGCCCTGAAACCACAATCACCAACTAATACGTTCCATTTAGTGATTAAGGGTTTCCGCATCAGTTTCACTGCGAATACAAAACTTGTAACATTGTCTCGAGACATGTTTCACGATTTCTAGAAGCCAGGCTTATCTGGTGACATGTATCAACCTTGCTGGTATCCCCATTGTCATTGATGCAAGTGCCCGGGGTTGGTGTTAAGTGATCTGTGTTTTCAGAAATAAGAGGAAGTTGCAGTGTTTGGGGAAGTTATCAGTTTCGTGAGCGCTTTGTGTAGAGATCGAATTTAGTTTTTAACAAAAACAATAACCCGGTGTTGTGGAAAATCGTGCGGCTGTATAACCACCATGGCCATATTGGTATTTGAGATTTACTCGCTGCTGTATGTTACCCAGAAGCAGCATTTCTTTCAAATCTAAACAAGGAAACTCCACTGCTTTGGAGATTATCCGTCAGGCTTGCTCAAACACCTGCAAGTTTGGCAGCTATATAGCGTTAAGAGCACACTGTCTGTTCTAGTTCATGTGAAAGTCGTTCACCTTGCCTGGAAAGAATGGCGAAAGTTGGCTAGCCGATGTTGAGGTTCTTGTGCTGGATACAATTGCGGGGCTACGCTATCAGCAGAGGGCACTACACACATCCATTGTGCTGTACTATGCGTCAACGTCTATGCCTCCCCTTGCCTTCAATTCCGGAACACTGACCAGTGTGGTGAAGTATGATCAAGCAACCCCTATGACCGATACAGCGTGGGTTTGGGGCTTTTATCTAAGCAGTCGATTGCCGTAGGCTTGTGACAACCAGTTTCTCCAGTGTACGGATTTCTTAAGACAATGTTAACGTTTAGTTTATGCGAGTTGTTTGAACTTATTTGGGTGGGAACATGATCAGAAGCTGCATTTATACTGGAGGAATCCGATGAGCTATGAAGCTATTTTTTTACAGATGTCCAGTATTTTCACAGATGTCCAGAAACGAGGGGATGGGAGAGATGGGGGTGCAGAACGGGTTTCAGATCTCGCTTTAGCCGTGGCTGCGAATTCTCACCCAGGTACCTGGTTTAATATGGCAACACGCAACCTCTTCAACTCGTTTGACAAAAGCGTGCCGTGATTAGGACTTGGGATTCGTAATGGTCGTTGCCTGTGCATAAAGTACCATGTGCGTGTAGAGATCATGGTGCAGATCCTGACTGTCTATACACTTGCTGGAAGGGCTTTCCACGTCGGTTAATGACTCCAACACCACTCACTCACTCAGGCATTGGTGGGCAATAATCTCTCACTATTGCTCCTCCGATCAGCAGCGTAGTGGAACCATTGCTCTGGGAAGTGACGGCGTCACGATCACGTCAGCGCAGAGACAAAGGTCACCACCCATTGAGACGTTGCACAGGTTGTTGGGGTCAAGCGGCGTTAGCGAGCACCTATGAAGGCTGGCAGGGCACACGAGGTTTGCAGGCGGGTGGCCAACACCACGACCGGCCGCCACATTCATCTCCCCACCAGTGTTGATGGTTGCACATAGCACCAGGTATCCATTTGAGGCTGAGTCGACCTAAGGGATGCCCAGGATTGAACTCGGGGTTTGCCGGGTTTATAGCGCAGCGAGATAACCGATCTGCTGCCACAACAACAACCGCGGCGGTGACGATGTCACCACGGCGCTTGTGCCAGGCTAGGTGCACTAAGGCCACGTGAAGTGTCGGAATCGGACTATGTATTGACACTGAAAGAATCTGATGGGCTATGAAGCGCTTTTTCACACATTACCCGCAGGGACACGGGGTCAGAACGTTACAACAAAAATACAAAAACACGATTAGACTGCAAAGTATAGGAAAGGTAAACGAATAACTTGTATACAAACAAAAAACTAGTTTATTTATATTGCCAGCTAAAGCCCACTGAGCTATTAAGATTATTATTCAGAAGCGAGCTGTCTACAAATGATAGCTCAACAAAGGCTCGCTGGCAGGATGAGGTCACGGAACAGACCCAGGCGCCATGGGTTGACTGAGTGAGATGACTGGCAAGATGCACCACCACCGCCACCATGTGCTCCATTCTCTGCCAACTTTCTCCCCACCACCAACAACCACGAGCCTGCGTGGTGACGTCAGCACGCACGCTCGCTTTTCAGCCCGGCGCGTGAAGCGTGATGACGTCAGCACGCACACCCGCTTATCACCCCGGCGCGGGAAGAGTGGGTGCGTGGTGACGTCAGTACGCACACCCGCTGAGCCTGGCGCGTGAAGCGTGGGTGCGTGGTGACGTCAGCACGCACGCTCGCTTTTCAGCCCGGCGCGTGAAGCGTGATGACGTCAGCACGCACACCCGCTTATCAGCCCGGCGCGGGAAGAGTGGGTGCGTGGTGACGTCAACACGCGCACCCGCTTATCGCCGCACACGTAAAGAGTGCGTGATGACGTCAGCACGCACACCCGCTTATCACCCCGGCGCGGGAAGAGTGGGTGCGTGGTGACGTCAGTACGCACACCCGCTGAGCCTGGCGCGTGAAGCGTGGGTGCGTGGTGACGTCAGCACGCACGCTCGCTTTTCAGCCCGGCGCGTGAAGCGTGATGACGTCAGCACGCACACCCGCTTATCAGCCCGGCGCGGGAAGAGTGGGTGCGTGGTGACGTCAACACGCGCACCCGCTTATCGCCGCACACGTAAAGAGTGCGTGATGACGTCAGCACGCACACCCGCTTATCACCCCGGCGCGGGAAGAGTGGGTGCGTGGTGACGTCAGTACGCACACCCGCTGAGCCTGGCGCGTGAAGCGTGGGTGCGTGGTGACGTCAGCACGCACGCTCGCTTTTCAGCCCGGCGCGTGAAGCGTGATGACGTCAGCACGCACACCCGCTTATCAGCCCGGCGCGGGAAGAGTGGGTGCGTGGTGACGTCAACACGCGCACCCGCTTATCGCCGCACACGTAAAGAGTGCGTGATGACGTCAGCACGCGCATCTGCTTATCACCCCACACGCAAGGCGTGCGTGCGTGGTGACGTCACACTTCGTTGCGCAATCATTTGTGGTGGCCAGGTAAGATTAATTGTTTTTATTTGTTATAAGTGATTCCATTATAGGTTAGATACTTCGCAATCCTGTCTCGTGTTTTGAATTGTTTGCTGTTGCAACCTTCTGACCCGCCCCTACTGGACATGTGTGGAGAGAGAAAAACAATAACTTTATAGCGCATCTGATTCCTACCGTATGAAATACAATTGATCATCGATTATCCGGCTGCTTCCAATATTTTCCGGGCCAATCCGACGAAAGCGGCAAAACCGCTCCGGCGAATCGGCACCACGTCCGTGACAATATCAAAACAGTGACTATGCTTGATTTCAGTGTAAAATATATATGAAATACGGTACATTAAACACCACAAACAAACAACTTAAAACAATGAAAACACTGCGCGTGTATACATTTGTCACGACGAATAACCGCGGTGATGAAAAGCAGGACAAGTACACTGCGATCCTTCGCAAAAGTGCGTGTTGTTATTCCGCGTTCGTATCGTCAAACACATGGGGATGTTTAAACGAGATCGTCGTGTGGACGTCACCTCAGGCATCAGTCACCACTGGCATTTTTGCACACAGCGTTGGTGTACGGTGTTTTTTCTGCAATATTTTTGCTGTCTTTTCTTGGATTTTCTGTTTGCACTTAGTCACATATTCACTTTAAGATGTTTTTTTTGTTCATGTTTTTGTTTTTTGTTTGTTGCGGTTGCACCCGATTCAAGAGCTGAATGGCTCACAGGGCTATACCTAATAAATGAACTTGAACTTGAACCTCGTAAGCACGGCACGGTAAATACAACAACTGTTATCGACAGGGTATTTATTTTACGGGGTATGTGTGTGTTTTATTAAATGCCAATTTCAACGTAGTAAACACATTTAAAACGCAAAAAACGTGTACACAACACCTAAAAACGTAATGTTATGCAATCATGTACAAAAGATAAGATCATCGATTGGTCGAATGTGCGTGGTGACGTCAGCACGCACCCACCGCGTGCGTGGTGACGTCAGCACGAACCCATCGCGTGCGTCGTGACGTCAGCACTCACCACCGCGTGCGTCTTGACGTCAGCACGCACCCATCGCGTGCGTCGTGACGTCAGCACGCACCCACCGCGTGCGTCATTCGCGGGTGACGTCGGCGCCAGACGCAAGCCGCCACGTGCGTTCGTGGCGGGGAGGAAGAGATTCTGTGGGGTTTGGTTTGGGGGCGGCTGGGTGACCGCTCCTATATAATAATAGCGGCCATCCCAGTCAGACAACCCCATGGCACATCGCTGGGTCTGGCTCCCCCGAAACCCTGCAAGCCTTCGACGCTTCACGTGGCCTCAAAGTGCACCTGGCCTGGCACAGGCGCCGCGGTGATGTCACTGAATGTCGTGTATTGGTGGTGTTTGGGGGGTGGGTAGTGGTGGTGGAGTTGCAAAACCCTCGCAGCCACAGACACCGGCGAGAGAGAAGGGAGGAGGGGGGTGACGGAAAATTCGGCGTGTCCATGCGTCACGGAACTCGACCGCGTCGTATTTGGGGATCTCCACCCCCAACCGCGTGGCTTTCTGCTCTCTGATGTAATATCCACCACCACCACTACCCACCCACGCGACTCGAAACGCTGCATGTTTGGGAGGCGAGAGGAGAGGGATGGTGACTGCCGGTGAAATGATTTGAATCTCAATAATTCGGCTGAGCCAGTCTGTAGCAAAAGCGGGTTGAAATCTGTGTGGTGCTTTCAAGTTGTCCCTTCGTATGTGTGTGTCTTTTGGGATTCGCCGGTTTCATCTCACACGGGCAACAATTAAAATGCGTAACGGGAAACGCAACTTTAGACCCTTCGATTTTATTTCAACACAGCAAGGTCACAAGCACTTCCCCGTTTCTTCACTCGCCGCACTGTCAGGACTTTGGCATTCCCTCCTTCCCGTTGCCTTTTCGCAACATTTGCTCAATGCAGGACTTGAATATGTGACGACGTTTGACCTGTGCCGTTTGTTGTGTTAAAATACAGCGTACACTGTACGATCGTCCACGTGTTGTGCACACACGTGTTGTACAGTGCACGTTTCGCAGCAGGTCTGGCCGCACATTTGCGTTAACTCCACAACATTTGTTGAGCGCGTACAGTATTATCGGTACAGTGCGTTTCACATCAATAATGCCTTAAATGTATACAGTACTGTAGTTCGTGGCTCACTAAAATTGGTCCGTAACTTTAGTGTTCGATGCATGAGTGCACAGAGTTCAAACGTTGGTTACAGCACGTGCGATTTTACGAATACTGCACAACAACATTAGTATTCGGCTGTGTAATGGTAAAACAATTAACTAATTAATTTGAAACTTGTGCAGTGGCCCAATGTGAAACCGGTCACCCTGCAAGTCCATGTTCACTGGCGTCCCACGTGTTCGAAAAGCAGGCTCGGCAAATGCGTTTTGAAAGAATTTCGACTTGAGAAATTAAGTCCCCGTCAATACGACACACATACAAAACTATATTATCCATCCACTGCTGGATTAAGGCCTCTACAATAGTCGGTATTCATCACGGACAATAACGATAGCATTTACAATAGATATGTGTGGTCCAGATGTCTTGTGGCCTCCGATTAATGGACCCCCAATTTTTTGGTTAATTTGCAGATTCATTTTGTTTTAAATAAACCTTTTATAAAATGTAAAGTTTCGACAATGTAAAGTTTTCGAAAATGGGGGGGGGGCCAAGACATTTGAACCACCCTGCACAGTACTGTATTTTCGTGTATGATTGAATTCGTGGGATTTTGTACTTGCTGATAATATGAACAGATGCAGGCACCCACAAGGACAAAACACAAAGGCACGAGACACGCCAAGTAGAATCAGAGCTAAAAATACAAGTACAGTACATGCAGGCATTACACTGGTCAACACACTTTCTGACACAAGGTATTTCTACGGTTTTAATGTAGTTTGGGGTGCTGATTCCAAATCTGGCATCAGTTTTTGTCTATCACATCAGGTTCTTGAGATTATCAATTATTGCATTTTCAATAAAAACTGCAGAAGAAAAATATTAAATAAATGTGGATATCTACATAAAATGATATTATAAACACTATCCTAAAAATACAGCACCATATTTTAACACTAAAGCAGTCACTGACTCGCATCAACTTGCAATCATAAGTGAGAGAGTTAATTTCGGGTAAAATCAATGAAAATGGGGTATGCCGATAGCATAAAATGAGATGTGATAGAGCAAATCTGAGATCAGATTTGGAATCAGCACCCTGAAATTAGTCTAAAACAGCTGCAACATTCCAGGCCAGAAAAAAATGTTTTTTTTTGTTGACCAGTGTTATTAACCACGTCGGCGTTGCTCACACCGGGGTCAAGGGCACAAAGCGAGGTCCTATTTTCCTCCGGCAAGACAATAACACACCAAAGAGGGGAAGGAGGAAAGGCTGGTGGGGGTGCATGTTTTCGGCCTCTGAAATTAAGATAACGTTCGTGCCGTCGATTGTCAGAATTGCGTGAGGTCTGTAGCCCGATACAGCCAAACACCACCCCGCCGGTGCCCCCTCGCGGTCACCCGCGAGACAAGATGATGGAAGGAGGTTTCCTATGTTTTTCGTCCACATATGAAGGTTGGAAATGCTCTCAAAGACAACAACCCATGTACTGCACTCCTCGTCCTTTTAATCGTAACGCTATCAAGGGGTTTCCATCGAATACACTTAATGTCCTGTTGCTCACACATCGGGGGAGGTTGGAATGGTGGGGGGCTAAGCCCCCAGCTGATAATGTTATCTTCCATACTCTTTGGTTCTTTCGGTAATGTCACGTAGGTATCTTCCAGTCCTCGTACACACTCATTCAGTTTGTTTTTACATTGAGGTGTACCTCCCCTGACTTTGTGTCCCCACACTACATGGCTGCTTATGACACCCAAAATATGGTCACTAGGATCCCCTGTTTTTACGAGTAAACATGGATCGCTGGCCCAACGTTGGCCCAGCGGTTACAACCACATGCCAACGTTAGCCCAACATTGCCAAGTTTGGGCGCTTGTGATTTGAGAGAAACGTTTCCCGTGTGTGTACGTGAGGAGCGGTGGCGTCGCGGTTAGCGCATTACGCTATGAACCTGGCAACCCTTGTTCGATTCCCGCTCAGGGCCAATGCCAGTGATGATTATTTGAACCAGTCCTGGGCCTCACTCGGTCGACTCGGGCTCAATGAGTACCTGGTTTGGTGCATAAACGTCGCCACTCGGGAGACAAAAGCGGCCGGGTGTTGTGCTGGCCACCCACCCCCTCGTGTACCATGCCGGCCTTGTTAGGTGTTCGCTAACAGCACTTGCTCCTACAGTCCGTTAAGGTTATACGGGGGATCTTTGTTTTGCAGCGGCTCCCAGCGACATGCAGACCTACCAGATCTGCACGGTCGGCTCGAGTGGACAGCAGGGGGTGATCATGGCCACCGTGGCCTCCCCCTCGGGCCTACAGGGCGGCATGTACATCGGGGAGGAGGTGACCCGCAAGCGAGAGATCCGGCTCCTCAAGAACAGGTACGTAGTGGACTTCGTCGCACGCTTGTAACGCACCTCTGGCTGGTGGGCCGTGCAGGCATTGCCGTGAGGCAGGTGCCGGAAGGTCTACGAGGTGGCCCTGATCCCTCGTTTTGGTTGCACAGCCGGGCCGCGCTGGGGCTCTGTTAGGCCAACTCGGCAAAGCTTAGGAGGCGCCAGAATGTTTTTTCCGCTTCTTAAGTTCGTTACCGTGCCATTGATGTCACACGCGCACCGAATGAGTTCAGTCGCACGTAGTTGATGCAGTGTGACACTGTGTCTTCACTCTGTAGTGACTGATAATATATGTATTGTCCTTGAAACTGATTGGTCCACACCAGAGACAGCTTTCTTTTAAGCCTCGTCTCAAACGGTGTTAGACCAGAGGACGCCAAAAGGCGTACTGCCCAAAGACAATGCACTATCAGAGTAATGAGAGCTCGGGGTGAGCATCTACTACATCATGGGACCTCCTTTGCCAGTACCAATATATGATAATACATTTTTCCCATTTTTTTCTGGCAACAAAACGAGACGAGGCTCAAAAGAAATCTGTCTGGTGTGGACCAATCAGTTTCAAAGTCAATGCATTTCTTATCAGAGTATGTTTTTTTTGCATTCTAACCACAAGCATTGTGGTTAATGCAGACATGATTCCTTGTAAAGGTTTCAATTTGGTGTTTTAACATCTTAACACCTGTTTTGTTGCCAGAAAAATGGGAAAACCCTATTATCATATTTTGGTACTGGCAAAGGAGGTCCCATGATATACCATAAAGAGTTGGCCAAACATATGAATGCAAGATCCTCTCGTTAAAGGGTCTTGAGATTTAGAAACTTTGATAGAATCAGAATCTTTATTTATCCCGGAGATAATGCACATCAAGGAGAGTTTATACACTCCAGGAATTTAGCAGAACGGAAATAATCGTGAGTTGTTGACAGCCTGCCACAAGCGGAGCAAGTGGACTGGAAGAGCTTACAAAACACATGCAACCGGCTTCATATATATTTTTTATCAGCCAGTGTTAATGACAAAGGAAATGAAGACGTCTCGGCTCTCGCACATTCAATTTGCATCTCATTCTCAGGTTGTGGCACGACTCATTCTCACGCATTTCACATGCAGCAGCTCACAGTACTTTAAACATGATGCCTTTTTTCCCGGCCGCAGTATTTTCCTTATATTCAATGTAATTGCATCTATAATTGGTAGAGTCATCGTTTAGTGTGTTACTCAGATCCCAGCTCTATTTGCAGCATCACATCCTGTGTTCGCGTGTAACTCGGCTTGCTACTCCAGGCAGTATCGCCTCTTTAACTGCGCCTCACCAGATGTAGACATTGCCACAGCGCTGTGTATTTGAAAGCAGGGCAACTTTACATTTCACGCCATAGTCTTATTGTCTCGACGCCTTTGTTCTTTTAGAATTCTCAGCCTCTGGAGTCTATCAAATGCCATTAGCATTCATTCAATGAGGCGGACACTAATGAGCACAATCTGTTCATTTACACTTCTATTTAACCGTGTTTTCAAAGACAAAATACTTTAACTCGCTCCATCTGTTTTAACCACGTCGTCGATTTTCATTGCAATGTAAACATGAAGTTTGACTGCTTCCATCATCTCACAGGTACAGTATAAGTATCCTTGGAGACAAACTCCTCCAATAACACATTCCTGCGGAGGGAGCTGGTAGGAACGTTGGGTTGCTTGGTCAATGGCCAGGGTCAACGGCGGCGTGGCGTATTCTGCAAATATGGCCGACTGTGAGGGCGGGCACAAGCTGGCATGAGTAGGTTAAACGTTGAGTTTTATAAGGGCACCACGGGGTGACCAGCCCCTCCCCACCCAGCCCCACCCCTCCCACCCCCCACCCAGCCCCACCCTCCCCACCCAGCCCCTCCCCACCCTCCCCACCCAGCCCCTCCCCACCCTCCCCTCTCCACCCAGCCCCACCCCTCCCATTTTTAGATGCATGACGGATGGACACAATAATCCCCTGTGGGCTGGTGTAACCAAAATACTATGACAGACAACAAATACACGACTGTAAATGTAGAGGTGCAGTCCCTGAAATTACTTGCTCATGTGACTGCTTGCCAAAGGGCCTCTACTGGAGGGAACCATAGCCTACTCTTCCATGCTCGCCAGACGTCTTGAAAGAGGTGGAAGTACCCACGCTTTACACCACTGCATGTGTTCTACCGATTGATTAACTGTGGTGTACGCATTTATACAGCTTGGGTGTATGTATGTTGAACTGCTTTCGCACTGTACGTAGCTAAAACACAAGCAGTTTTAAAGAGTTTTCAATCTAGATGATTTAAAAGTTCATAGCTCCGGTGGCTTCCTAATATCGGAAAGAAGAGCTTTCCATTGGTGGGTGGATAGTGTTTGGGGGGATTTATGAAACTTGCACCATTGCTTGCACCGCAGTATCAGGAGAACGAACCAGCGACCGTTGGTTTTCAAGTCGAGTGTGACAATCATTCCACTGCGGCAGCATCCATAATAAGCTGCATACTTAATGTAAACATTGAGAGAAAAAAACTCCACCCCAAGCATAAAGCACAGCATTATGGAATTCCTATCACTCGTTTAGTCATTCTAGACATCTGAAAAAGAGCTTCATATCCCATCGGATTCCTGCAGTCTGAATAAATATTGTGATACACATGCGAGAAAGCCATTGTTGACTTCCCTTTTGATCACGCCAGGCGTTGTGATGTACGCTTGTGATCCAGCCCTGTGAAGTTTTCGGTTGGTGGGTCACGTAGAGATTTGTGAAACTCCCAAATACACTGAGCTGTGGTGTGGCCAGAAGATGGCAGTGCAGCAGAGCAAGTGGGTTGAGCCCTCATTATGGGTGGGTTTTCTCTGGGTGCTACAGTTTTCTTGCCATGTAAAATAAAATGCTCATTAGAAAGGAATTGGCCAAACATCGCAATGCAGGACCCTCCTGAAAATGTCTGGAGACTCAAGAGACTGTCCTGAATACGTGCAGTCCATTTTATTCAGTTGATTCTGCAGGCTTATAAACTCTACTGTAAATTTTGATTTAAAGCTTTCGTGACTGCAGGGATTCATATTCTTGGTTCTTTCGGTAAAGTCACGTAGAAGGGAAATAATAAAATAATGAAAATAAAACAATCAAATTCTCACGACGTTTCGATTGCAACACAAGCAATCATCATCAGGTGTGAAAACCACAGCAAGAAAATTTGAACATTTTCTTGCTGTGGTTTTGAAAATGTTCTTGCTGTGGTTTTCACACCTGATGATGATTGGTCGTGTTGCAATCGAAACGTCGTGATAATTTTATTGTTTTATTTTTATTATATTATTATTTCCATTCTACGTGACTTTACCGAAAGAACCAAAAATACTCTACTGTAGTTGCACACCATCTGCAGTCTGTACTAAACCACACTTGGGTGTTTAATTTTGCATGACAGTGGTTGGTAATGGCCACCAATATAGAAATGAGCGCCACCTAACACTCGCTTGAGCTTGGAGAAGCTCTGGCTTTTAGAATGTCAGCGTAGAAAAAATACATGGCAACGTCCTTCGATTTTCAGTTAAAAGGGGAAGATGTGCTTTTTTTTATTGCTCAAATATTCCCAAACCGGTCACTGTTTTTTTATTACCAGTTTATTTTTTCATTTGGTGATTACCGGTTAATGTGAAAGAGGAACTTTTAACAACCGTACTTTGTGTCCTGGGTGAAAAGACATCTCTTTTAGCTGGTCTTGGGGAACACTGGAGGCTGACTGCCCCCTGGTGTTAGATACAAGGAAAATCTACCGTTTTTATCATCGGAAAATTCTATACGCTACAAAGGAAACAGTAAGCTATATGATAGCACTACAAATACAGGCATAAGCTATACTAATTTCACGTCAAAATGTAACACTCTTCAAGAGGGAGAACAACCCAGAGGCGTGAGGATCCACAGACAAAGTGGGAAAGGTAGACCAGGCAGTAAGCTGGCACCAAATTCCTCCCCAAGCTCTGTCGTCCTCTGTATATTAAGCCGTTATCAGCCAACGAATGTTTGCTTACAGTGGGGGTAAACCCGAGTACCCGGAGAAAATATGCTCGTGCGAAGGGGCAACACTCTAATCCCATACCAATAGAGCAGATGGGGGTCCACATTTGCTGTAGCGCCTTCTGGCAAGCCCGGGTATGACACCTCGACGCTGATGGGAGTTTCACAACATTTGTGTGATCCACCAATCCTCGCCTGCACGGTGCTGGATCACAGGCGTGCATAGTCGCCATCCACCAGGTGATATTGTCTTTGATTGGAGTGATGCTGAACTCTAAGAGATCTAAACATGAGTAAGGAGAAGAGTTTACGGAAATGCACTGCAATGTTGGCCTTTAAACACTTGTGGCTATTATTTAGTTAAAATGTTCTCATCCTCTGGAAGTCCTCGATGCCATGTGAAATGGGACCCACTGAGTACAGATAATGTAGTTATTTGAACAGTTTATACGTGGGATGTCTATTTCCTCCCCTTTGCCCATGACATCCCATGTTTTTGTCTGCGGGACCGTTGTGGCCTTGTACGTTTATTATTGCAAAACTCTGATATTTTCATACCAACAATTAAGGTTATGTACGTAATTATGTAATTATTTAAGCAAAAAATACGTGTATTCAATAATGTCCATGTATACCACTGAGCCTTTTTTTAATCAAGATCTTGTGAATTGAGAAATTTGGCCAAACACTATTTTATGGAATGTTTTGAATGTGGGAGGATACTAAAGTAGCCAGACAAATTTCACACATATGAGGGAATACAGGTATGAGAAAACGTGTTCGCTGCACCGCCATCTCGTATCCACCTCGTTGCACCATAGAGTTTATAAACACTAACTAACAGAGATCATACAGCACAGTACTTGACTCTCCCAAACTTCAGTTTGGATTGAGATTCAAGAAGATGCACCGATACTGAGTGGCTGGCAGAGTCACATTTGAACTTCATTGCACGTGTGTGTGATATCGCTTGTGCGTGTTTGTGGGGTGCTGTGGCATAACGTTTAGCGTGCTGCACTACGAACCCGGTGACCCGGGTTCGATTCCTGCTCAGGGTCGACACCAGTGACGATTATCTGAACCGGTTCTGGGCCTCCCCGAGGTCGGCACTATGGAGACAAAGTGTGGTGTTGACTACCCACCTCCTCGAGTGCCATTCCAGCCCTTATAGGTGCTCCCTAAAAGTACTTGCCCCAACAGTCTGTTACAGGCTACACGAGGGTGTTCGGGCCTGGTGCTGGCCACCCATCCACTGGTGTGCCGTGCCAGCCTCCATAGGTGCTAATTAACAGCAACACGTTCCTTCGGAGTGGGCAGGTAGGAACTTGGTTGGACAGCGCATTCGTGCGATCCATGTCACACGGCTGCGAGCTGCGTGGGGCGGCGCGTCACGTGGTGCTGAGCCCGCCCGAAGCACTCTTTGAAATACAAATCGATGGCGTGGCTATGCACGACAGACAGACAGACAAATAATCCCTGGTGGGCAGTGTGGAACATTGTTGTTCCTACCTGTACGTGCCTTAACAATCTGTGAAGGCTAAACGGGGGGCCTTTGTCTTTGTGTTTGTTGAACGCAGGGAGGCAGCTCGGGAGTGTCGGAGGAAGAAGAAGGAGTACGTGAAGTGCCTGGAAAATCGCGTCACCGTCCTTGAGAAACAGAACAAGACCCTCATTGAGGAGCTCAAGGGGCTGAAGGATATGTACTGCAACAAGGCCGAATAGCCCCAGCAAAGTCGACCACCGCTGCCCATGGCACCGCGCGTGTCCAACACTCGCGTTGCTCCAAACAGCAGCCCCAGTACAGGGGCAACTAAGCCGCTTGACATACCACACAACGCTGATGCTTGAAGTACTCTAGTGGGATTACACATAGCAACACCACTGCCTACTGGCAGACCGTGTTAGTCTCAATCTTAGCGTCTTCACGATTTCCCTGCTCTCCTCAGAATTGCGCGAATTCCAAATTTAATTATGATTATTATTGCCGCCGCACTGTAACCCACACAACTATTAATTGACAATCCTTCACATTGGTAGGCTGACAATTATAGTAAAACCATCAGTCAAGTATTTTGTATTGATATTTATTTGAAGAATTTTGATTGTCAAAGTGAGAGAAAGCTAAGAAAATGTTCAAGTGAGGTAATGTGCCTCACGTAACCTTAAAGGGTACACATTCACACAGTAAACTGTTTAAAGAGTTAAATGTTTTTAAAGAACCTGCTTATGCCAAGAGAGTTTATATTTATTAAAGAATTGTTACCGTATTTTTATTTACATTTTTCTTACATTTATACTGATTGTACAATCTAACATAGCAGCAAAAGATGTCTGTTTTCGTGGCGTCATTCAATATTATGCTTCTACTGTCAGCACAGGTGTTACGAAATCAATCACCTCTTGCTCTTGTCGTAGTTTTATGATTTCTAAAAGGAATGTTTGGGCATTTCCCCACATTTCAAATGCCACTTATATTTTGACTTTTAAGCAATCTGTTCACATTTACACATTTAAAGTGTCAGTCCTAGTTATCACTTCTTAGAGAACTTAATTCGTATTAATTGTTATTAAAACCTAATAGCATTAATGGCTTTTACACATTTATAAAGAGCTGGGACAATGACTCCAGGTTACTCAATTGTCTGCTGATGTTGGATTAACTCACTCGCTCGGCTCACGCAGTTGGTACTCTGTACATTTTGACATCACTGTGCCAGCATGCAGTCAAAATGTATCAACTACAAATGTCTCAAAGTGCAGAGTTGATCGTGACATCTTTGGAAGTCACTGCCCTTCATTTGATGGGGCGGGAAGTCAAAGGATTTATTACACGAGCAAGTTTGCACAAT
Source organism: Lethenteron reissneri (assembly GCF_015708825.2). Classification (NCBI taxonomy): domain Eukaryota; kingdom Metazoa; phylum Chordata; class Hyperoartia; order Petromyzontiformes; family Petromyzontidae; genus Lethenteron; species Lethenteron reissneri. The sequence continues at coordinate 4,028,767 of NC_083801.1, forward strand.
TTGGCCAAATATTTAATTCACACTTTGTTTAAATAAACATTCGAATTTGACGTAAATTTCTTGTAACCCTCAGTTACAAGTCTCGTGAATATTGTGAAGTGTATAGTCAGGCGGGGTAAGGGTGAAAGGCCTATTCGTCCTGGTGCTAACATGTGGGGTGTTGAACTGCAAACACGATCGGCAGGTGCTGGGAGAAGAGGGTGCCATTCTGCACCTCAAAATGATTATGGCTGATGACATTTATGTTTGCACCAGGGAAAAAGAAAGGCATCTTACCCCTTGTAGACCTTTTGCCTCAACCTACCCGATATAGTATATCAAGAATATTTTCCAACTGCGCATACCTGGATTAAATACAGTACATGGTAGCCGAGTACTCTTAATAATAATAATCCATGGAAACAATTTGTGCCGAGCTCGCATTTCATTAATCTGTACACGTTTTAAAGTTAAACAATCAGAATACGAAATAATTTTTATTTCGGAGGACATTGTGAACAGAATTGTTTAATTGTGATGATACTGGTGACGTTTCTGTGAAAAGGCCAGCATTTCCACGTGGTGTGTTATTACTTTGGAGACGTTTGGTACTGGTTGTAAATGTTACTATGCGTGCACACAGGCCCCGAGTAGAAGTTTGTGTTTAGTACTCATTGCGTAGATGAATAGCACTGAAACTGTCAATACCACCAATTATCTAAAACAAAAAAGTTTATCCTAGAACTTAGTGCACAGTGAATGTTCCACATTTATTTTTACGAGGAATATACATATGCAGAACTGTCTATTAATTGACCTTAAGTTACATGAGCTAACATTGTCTGATAGCATAATGTTTGCGTACGGTGCTGCTAGTAAACGCAACTCACCAGTGACTTGTTAGAGACCCGAACTAAGCATAGTACAGCAATTTCTTTAGATGTTTTCACGTTTGGACATATTTCGTCCATGAACATTCATACATACTAAACAGTGCTTTTCTACTCGCATTAATGAACACTTTGATTTGGTGTTTAAGAGGGAATATAGGCTTGAAAAAACTATTTTTACAAATGAGAAATGTGTGTTTGCATTTCCTTTTGCGTAAACATACACAGCCAAGACTTTTCCCAATGAAGTTGCGTGCAGATTTATAGAGAAGAGAGAAGCGTCTTCAACTACTCAGGAAGTTAAACGTATTTTTTTAAACAAACATAGGGTTTCAATGTTAGCCTTGTTAATGTTTCCCTTTCATAGTTTCTTATTCTTGTGTTACATCAGTCCGTTGTAATTGCTGCTGTGCTTTGTGATTTCATTTTTATTTCACGCCGTGTTAAGCATGTTAAGCATCTACAATTCTGTGGCTGCTGTAATTGTGTTCAATTACACACGTTGAGAATACCAAAGTAAAATAATTGGTTGTTTCCTTTTTTTATATATATATTGGATGCAATTGTGAACAACCGCCATATCAGACATTACATCTAATGGACATTATTATTGGTTCACTACAGCTCAACGAATCGGTCATACAAGGCGTGTGGTGAAATTCGGAGATGTCCATGTGTGTGCTCGGCCTTTGAAGGCTTAAAGATCAGAATCGGTGATTTCGCCGACAATTTGTTTGGGGAGACAGTTTCAAATCCAGACAGCAGAGTGAAGAAGAAGGGAGCTTCTGGTAGGAACCACCTGGTTCCTTCAGCCCACAGGGGATTATTGTGTCCGTCCGTCGTGCATACCAAAATGGGAAGGGTCGGGCTGGGTGGAGAGGGGAGGGTGGGGAGGGGCTGGTCACCCCGTGGTGCCCTTGTAGTGTTGTAAGGACGGACTCCTACACTTCTTTATGGAACACACAGTTTATTATCTTAATACACCGTCCCTATCACACTAAGGGGTATATGGTCCCCTCACCCGTTACCCTCAGAAGGTACAAGCCTCCGGACTTTGCAGGCTATCTAATCTCCCTGCTCTCCCAGCATCCTCTGGCTGGACCTAGGGGATCTCTCCCCGACCACTGGTTACTCTGAGCCCTAGCCCTGATAAGGGCTGGAGGGCTTGGTCCAGGGCCCTAAACGTCTTCGGCCGACTTGGGTCTTTGTGTAGCAGAACTCCTCCAGAGCTCTCAGCGCTCTGGCTTTTATACCTGTTCGTGGCCGGGTTGTCCAATCCCCGGCCACCTTGTGGGACCCTCTGATTGGTCCTTCCCAATCTGGGTTTGGATCCTACCTCACCCCATTTGACCCTGACCGTTTGATCGAGCGGGAAAACCTTGTTTATGATCCGCTCTCACAGTTTGCGAACAGCGAGTAGTTAACACCACTACACCCTTATAAAACTCAACGTTTAACCTACTCACGCCGGCTTGTGCCCGCCCTCACAGTCGGGCATATTTGCGGAATACACCACGCCGCCATTGACCGAGCAACCCAACGTTCCTACCAGCTCCCTCCGCAGGAATGTGTTATCCAGGGAGCATGTTCTGGCAACTGGGTGGTGGGGGCAAGGGCCTGGTGGCTTGGCAAGGGGTTGTACATAATCCGGTGGCACGGCGTCGTTCATATGGGGGTGGTAGCATGCCCTGAAGGTCTGTGGGGCAGTGGTTGGTGCGCATTTTGTTCTACTTAATTCATAACTGACATGTATTCTTTGCCAAATGAACGCTGTTATGGTGTAACGATGAGCACACTTGACTTACAATCTAGATGACGCCAGTTCGATCTCCTGGCGTGGCAGTTGAAATAATGGGCACATTCTAGTTATAATCCTACCACCTCTGAGTTAACAATCCGCAGGTCATGTTTGGTCGAGTACAGTCTGGATATTGTACTCTTTGGTTCTTTCGGTAAAGTCACGTAGGTATAAAATAAATCACGTTTCGGGCGCGACACAAGCGTCCATCCTCAGGTGGGAAAGCGTGATTTATTTTATTTTATACCTACGTGACTTTACCGAAAGAACCAAAGAGTATGGATTCCTGCCAGCACGAACGCTTCAAATCAAGTCTGGATATTCTTCACATCTTCTAAAATGATCTGGTCAGTGTTGAAGAGTGGATCAGAATACCTCGAGAGCAGTGGTTCTCAGTGTGGTCCCCAGACCACCAGTGGTCCGCGACGGTCCTCCAGGTCTCGTCCGCGGGGCTGTTCTGCAAACGCAGGTTGATTCGGAAATAATTACCGACGTAAATTAATATTTTACTCACTATATTTAATTTAAAATTAAGTTAGGTAAATAACCCTGCTGAAACCATCCTAACCCTAAGATCTAAATGTCCCCCTTAAAAAAAGTATAGCTGTGTCAATTTTTTTGTATGTTCTGGTTAAATGATTCATGTGTGAGTGGCATTTAGTGAGAATTGTTTGCGTTTTGTCACTTGGGGTGGGGGGCTGGGTAGTCCGCGGAAGTGTTTGCATCGGCTGAGTGGTTTGCAGACCAATACAGTAAAGATAAATCCCAAGAGACCCGACCTTATATACACTGGTTGAAGGGGGAGGAGCCAGGATGGGCCGCGGGAGAGGAGTTGTTGTGAGATGGTTAGTACGGCTGCGGCTGCTGCTGCTGGGACTGAGCCTTTGTTATGTAGATGCCATCTAACCTTGGCACAACAACTCCTCTCCCGCGGCCCATCCTGGCTCCTCCCCCCTCAACCAGTATATATAAGGTCGGGTCTCTTGGGATTTCTCTTTACTTGATACAGCAATTGTGCTGTGACGGTTCCACCTGAAGACGGAAGCTTGTGTTGCCTCCGAAACGTCGTGATTTATTATTTTATTTCTATTATTTCTTCTATTATTTTTATTATTTATTTGTATGATTTATTTTTTACCTACATGAGTATGAATCGTTGCAGTCACAAAATCTTCAACTCTATAATTTGGCCAATAGAGTTTGAGAAACGCTCAACTGGAGTGACTCCCTAGAGCTCCCTCTATTGGAGGTTCTTACGTCAGTAGTGGCACGAGCTAACAATTGCAGGGCTGCACCTTTACCTTTTCGAGTATTCTGTATTTTCCCATGGAAGAGCACATTGTGATTATTTCTACTGCAAGAGAGCCCTGGTAATACAAAATGTAAAACTAAGTGAAAATATATATATATCCTGCAATACACACCGGTTCTCACTTTAGTCATAACCAGAAAAATGTTAATCGGTACATAGCAACTGCAATGACACAGATCAGAAATGGGGACATTCAGAAATTAAATGGAACAGAAACATGTGCAACGAAGCGTATGGAGATGAATGCTTGGAAATACATTCAGAGAACATATGCAAGTAAACACGTAATTTTTGGTGTAATTAAAAGCAAAACAGTTGATGACGATCGCTTGTGTTGTGATCGAAACGTCGTAGTTTTTTTGTTATTTTCTTTGAACCATCTACGTGACTTTACCGAAAGACCCAAAGAATATGCATTTAAACGTTTCTCTCTTTTTATATCTTTCGGCAGCAGCAGCCTTCACGTAACCTAATTTGCCTGCACGTACAGTGTCAGGGTTATTCAGCGTATCTGTTGCTTCCCTGTAAGCGCTATTCCTCATACGCGACTGCGCTTGCACGGTTCCTCGGTCTCGTGCGTGGACATGCATTGGGACGCAGAGGCAAGCGTGCGTGCATTGCGTGGACGCTGTGAGCGAGGGTGGGAATGCGGTCCATGCGTTGGCATGGGCAATCAGAATGCTGCCTTGCCTGGAGGGGAGAGGCTGATTGTGGTGCGTTATCTTAACCCCCCACCCACCCACCTAGTTCAGCATCCAGTGAGTTAGCAGATTTTTTTACATGTATCTCCTAACACTCAGCGTCGCTGTCAACTCTGCTTGCCATAATTTTAATTATGACTTGCCAGGGAGAAGTGGACGAGTTAAATTTGGAATTTTCCAACACTGTGTGGATATGTCTTTTTGTCTTTGTTGTTGCATTGGGGAGCTGCAGTGCAGTGGCAATCAGTGGCGATTCCCACACACGGCTAACATCAGTAACGAATAATTGCACTGATCCAGGGCCTCATACGGGTCGACATAGCCTTAAATCGCAACCTGGTGCGGTGCTTAAACATCGGGACTTGGGAGACAAAGGTGGCTGGGCGTGGCTCTGACCACACGACTGACCGATCCTCTTGTGTGTCACGGTGGCCTTCAGAAGTGCTTGCTAAGAGCGCTTGCTCCAACAGCCAGTGTCTGCTATATGGTGGACCTTTCACTTTGTGTTGTTGAAATTCCGCTATACAGTACTTCCCTAACGATGAAACGTGTGCACTTTCTAGCCTTAATTTGCACGTTGATCAGGAATTGCATACATTAGGTCCATACATGCCGCTGAATCTGAAAACGCCTTAAAACACGAACAAAACGTGGAACGTTGTGCCAACGTTGGTCCAACGGGTCCAACCACATGCCAACATTGGCTTAACCTTGCATGTGTTACAAGCCACACTGTCCACGATGAAGAGTTAGGGAGGAGAGGGTGTGCTGGTCGTGGAAGACACGGGGGCGGTACGGCGGTGGCAATATGGTAACTACCTCGCCTGGTACACAGGAGGTCGTGCGTGCGATCCTGACCCTGACGCCTGCTGTATATTTGGAGATTGCATATTCTCCCCGTGGCCGCATGGATTTTTCTCCGGGTCAGAATATGTGGCTGCTATAAATGTCCACATGATAAGCCACTTCGTTGGGCTATCATTTGTGGCCAGGTCGTTTCTTCAAAAAGAAGCTCATAGCTCAGTGGGCATTACATGGGAAAAAAAATGTTTATTTGTATTTTTTGTGATTCGCTTACCTTTCCTATAATTTGCACTCCTATCGTGTTTTTTTTTCATTGTCTGTTGGTGTAACTTTCTGACCCACCCACCTCTTACTGGACATCTGTGACGAAAAAGAGCTTCACAGCTCATCGGATTCCTCCTCCAGTCTAAGTAAAGATTCTGATTGACGGGCCATGTTTTGATGTACAGGGACTCCTCTACTTACGAAAAGGGTTCTAGAGGTCTGTTCGTAAGTCGATTTGTTCTTAAGTCCAACTTTACTCCTGTCGATTCCAAATACGTTGTACGGCATGTACACTAAACATGGGGAATGGCTTCAAAAGGCATGCAATCTCCTGTAGATGAAGATGCCACTGGTTCTTCACGTTCTGCAAATGTAGATGCCACTGGTTCTTAATGTTCTGCAGATGTAGATGCCACTGGTTCTTCACGTTCTGCAGATGTAGATGCCACTGGTTCTTCACGTTCTGCAGTTGTAGATGCTACTGGTTCTTCATATTCTGTAGATGTAGATTCCACTGGTTCATAATGTTTTGTAGATGTAGATGCCACTGCTTCTTCACGTTCTGCAAATGTAGATGCCACTGGTTCTTCACGTTCTGCAGATGTAGATGCCACTGGTTCTTAATGTTCTGCAGATGTAGATGCCACTGCTTCTTCACGTTCTGCAGATGTAGATGCCACTGGTTCTTCACGTTCTGCAGATGTAGATGCCACTGGTTCTTCATGTTCTGCACCACCGCCATCTATTGCGCGGCGGTTGAACTCACGACTCTCAGACCAAACGGGCAACTGGACATAGGGGCAGGTTTCTTCTAGATTTGAAGCTTTCGTGACTGCAACGATTCATACTCTTCGGTTTTGTTCGTATCTCTGACTGTTCGTAAGTCGAGTGTTCGCAAGTAGAGGAGTGCGGGGCTGGAGATGAGGGGGCGTGTCCACGCGGCGTGGGCGTGTCTCCGTCGCCTCCACGTGACAGACGCCGAGCCAATGAGCGCGCAGCTGTAAAGCGTGAATCCGGGGCCCGGCTCTCGCAAAACAAGCAGCAGTTTCAACAAACACCGCTGAGATATCGACAACAACAACAGCAGCCAAACAACAACAACAACCACAAGCCGCTACCGCCACAGAGCGCGGGAGCAAGACGCATGGCGTAGGCATGGGGAACGTGGCGTCGTGCTGCGTGCCCGACAGCCCTCGCGAGGGCCCTGGTGCCCGCAGCTTGGACCGCGTTCGCATCTTCGACGCCGAGACGCGCAGCGAAGACAGCGGCGGCGGCGGCGGTGGCGCGGCCTCCCTGCAGCACATCAGAGACCGCGAGGCGGGCAGCGGTGAGTGCGTCTTGGGGTAGATACGGACTCGGCTTGGACGTCTGTGGGTGTGATGGGGGTGGGATGGGGTGAAACAAAAAACAAAATTGGCTTCGAAGCTCATCGGATTCGTCCAGGATCAATATTCAGATTCTGACACGACAGCTGGCCGATGCCACGCTGACCGCGGGTGCTGCTACGAACAACGCAGACGAAGCGACCGCCAGAGCGGGTGACTCTTGATCACCTGTGTTATCGATAGTTCGATGTGAATGTGACGTGTTGAGGGGGGGGGGGGGCTACTGGCGGTGTTCTTCATTGGAAGGCCACTGGCGGCTCCTGGTGGCCTTTAGTGTGACCCCTGGTGGCCTTTAGTGTGACCCCTCTGTGGCCTTTAGTGTGACCCCTGGTGGCTTTTAGCGAGGCCCCTGGTGGCCTTTGATGTGACCCCTCTATGGCCTTTAGTGTGACCCCTGGTGGCCTTTAGTGTGACCCCTGGTGGCCTTTAGTGTGACCCCTCTGGCCTTTAGTGTGACCCCTCTGGCCTTTAGTGTGACCCCTGGTGGCCTTTAGTGTGACCCCTGGTGGCCTTTAGTATGGCCCCTGGTGGCCTCTAGTGCGGCCCCTGGTGGCCTTTAGTATGGCCCCTGGTGGCCTTTAGTGTGACCCCTGGTGGCCTTTAGTGCGACCCCTGGTGGCCTCTAGTGCGGCCCCTGGTGGCCTTTAGTGTGACCCCTGGTGGCCTTTAGTGTGACCCCTGGTGGCCTTTAGTGTGACCCCTCTGGCCTTTAGTGTGACCCCTCTGGCCTTTAGTGTGACCCCTGGTGGCCTTTAGTGTGACCCCTGGTGGCCTTTAGTGTGACCCCTGGTGGCCTTTAGTGTGGCCCCTGGTGGCCTTTAGTGTGACCCCTGGTGGCCTTTAGTATGGCCCCTGGTGGCCTTTAGTGTGACCCCTGGTGGCCTTTAGTGTGGCCCCTGGTGGCCTTTAGTGTGACCCCTGGTGGCCTTTAGTGTGGCCCCTGGTGGCCTTTAGTGTGGCCCCTGGTGGCCTTTAGTGCGACCCCTGGTGGCCTTTAGTGTGGCCCCTGGTGGCCTTTAGTGTGACCCCTCTGGCCTTTAGTGTGACCCCTGGTGGCCTTTAGTGTGACCCCTGGTGGCCTTTAGTGCGGCCCCTGGTGGCCTTTAGTGTGGCCCCTGGTGGCCTTTAGTGCGACCCCTGGTGGCCTTTAGTGCGGCCCCTGGTGGCCTTTAGTGTGACCCCTCTGGCCTTTAGTGTGACCCCTGGTGGCCTTTAGTGTGACCCCTGGTGGCCTTTAGTGCGGCCCCTGGTGGCCTTTAGTGTGGCCCCTGGTGGCCTTTAGTGTGGCCCCTGGTGGCCTTTAGTGCGACCCCTGGTGGCCTTTAGTGTGGCCCCTGGTGGCCTTTAGTGTGACCCCTCTGGCCTTTAGTGTGACCCCTGGTGGCCTTTAGTGTGACCCCTGGTGGCCTTTAGTGTGGCCCCTGGTGGCCTTTAGTGCGACCCCTGGTGGCCTCTAGTGCGGCCCCTGGTGGCCTTTAGTGTGACCCCTGGTGGCCTTTAGTGTGACCCCTGGTGGCCTTTAGTGTGACCCCTCTGGCCTTTAGTGTGACCCCTCTGGCCTTTAGTGTGACCCCTGGTGGCCTTTAGTGTGACCCCTGGTGGCCTTTAGTGTGGCCCCTGGTGGCCTTTAGTGCGACCCCTGGTGGCCTCTAGTGCGGCCCCTGGTGGCCTTTAGTGCGGCCCCTGGTGGCCTTTAGTGCGGCCCCTCTGTGGCCTTTAGTGAGGCCCCTCTATGGCCTTTAGTGTGGCCCCTGGTGATACACGAACTAACGCGAAAACAACGCCCCCACCCCATTCCCCCCTTCCATCATCATCATGATCATCGTCCATCATAGAAGTTTTTTTGGGTTAGATTGCATGAATATATCAATGTGTCGTTAAATCCCGCCACCACCCGACACAGCCAACTAGTAAGGGTTGTCACGTAGACGTCACGTGGCAATTCGTCACTAGTACAGCACACCGGTGTGTTGGAGAATCAAGTCATATCGTGCTGCTGTCAAACCTCCAATGGTTTCAAATGTGTGGCGGTGCCTCACACACAGCTGGCGATGTCTTATCGGCCAAAGTGGCACCCCTCTCTTGAACACGAGGAAAAAACCCTGCACTTACTGGCCTGTTATCTTGGCGTGATCGTTATCGAACTGTTGTTTTTTTTCTGCTTCTGCCTTGCCAAATCTGGATAAATTTGACGTATATAATGAATGCATTTATTACCTCTTCGTATTTAGTGACTTTCTTACCATTTTCTTTTATGTTGCACTCCTATCGGTTTTTGTTCTCTTGTTTGCTGTTGTAAATTGCTGACCCACCCCATACTGGACGTCTGTGAAAAAAAAGAGCTTCACAGCTCATCGGATTTTCTCCTGCAGTCTCAATGAAGATGCTGGTGATCGCACAGTCAGTTGCACTGTACAGGTGCTGCATGGATTTGTTGCTGCATCGCAGGGTCGTATGGAGCAGGGGTGGATGCAGATTTGGGGGAGATCTTCATCCAAAAGTGGATTTCTGGATGCTGCAGATGCTGCTTATTTGGATGCTGCAGCTGCTGAATTATTTGACACTACAGTATTATATGGTGCCACGGTGGCTAGGAGATGTTAACTACCTCGCCTGGTATGCAGGAGGTCGTGGGTTCGATCCCGACACTCGTTTATTTGGAGTTTGCATCTCTCTTTCCCCGTGGTCGTGAGGATTTTTCTCCGGGTCCTCTGGGTTTTTTCTCCCCAATTAAGGAACATATATTTAGAGTATTATGCTGCTATACATTTGCACGTGATAAGTCACTTCGTTGACCTTTATGGCCAGGTAGAACGTTCATTGGGCCTTACCTGGTGAAAAAAAAAATAGTTAAAATAGTTTAGGTTATATACTGCCTGTAAACACTGTCATGCACGGTGCAGCGTATACTGAACATTAAGGCCAATAGCGGTTACGGTACATTACTACCGTAAGAATGTTGAACCTCTTTCGCACTGTTAGTTGCCAAGCGTGCTAATCGGAGTACTACGGTTCTGTGCATATATAGATCGTACCATCACGTTGTGCACTGGTGTCCGTGTGTACCACATTGTGGGGAAGTCGACAGTGGTTTCCCAATGGAGAGAATCGCCCGCCACAGCAACGTGGAATTCCCACGACTATCTCGGGACTTTAAGCTTGAGAACTGGAGATGAGAGCACCGAACCGATGCTCAGATTTTAGCAGAAAATCACTTTCAGGAGAATCATAAAGTACCCCGCACTCCCTGCAGCACAGACGGGGCCCCGGCAGCAGCGGTGATCGCATTAAAATTATAACACGTACATTCAGTCCTTCATAAAACGCCATCGGGCGCGTGAAATCGAGATCATGCACGCTTTCCAAACGCATGCAATATACTGCATCTGGTATACTGTAATACGCATGTGCGCAGTCCTGTTGCCAATTCACTGCTGACTGAGGCCTTCCCTACACCGTGTGGGTCGTGGGGGTTATTTGACCATACTTCACCACGCTGGTCAGTGTGTGTGTGTTTGTGAAGTCGAGCCGGATGTGGATGGGGTATATGTGAGCATAGTACAGTACAACTATAGATTTTGCTGTAACTGGCCTCTGCTGACAGCGTAGTTGCACATGGACGATGATTGCTCATCAAAACACTATCCAGGCTCGACCCGACTTAGCTTCCGAGATTTAAGGAGATCGGGCACATTCCGAGTCATCGACGAATGTAAGATGCGTAGCACTATACCGACAATAATCACCCAAGAATGTCCCTCCTTAACGCTCGTGACGTCTGTCCACATCGACCAGCCCCCCTCATTAATAATCATGAACAGGTTACATCCACCACATGGAGCACCCTCCCCGCTCATTAATAATCATGAGCAGGTGACGTAACTCCACATCAAACAACCCCCCTCATTAATAATCATTAACAGCTGACGTCCTCCAAATGGACCCCCCCCCCCCATTCATAATAATTAGCAGGTGACGTCACTCCACATGGGGGGGCCGAGGCGCCTCCTCTCCCCTCCTCGACGTCAACTCACAACCCTCACTACAAAGGCAGAACCCTCACGTCATCACGTGATCTCCGTAACGCTGTTGAGACATCGAAGTAAAAAGGACGTCATGATGAACAAGGGATTATAACCTTAAAATGAAATAGATCTGTGTCAACGCACCCTTACAAATTGCACACACATTAATGCAATGAATATATCACGTCGCGCTCTGCTTTTCGCTTGCACGTTTCAGATTAGCTGCAATACACCCGTCCTTGGACGGGCAAAAGACTATTGTTCAATATTTACCCTGCAGCAAATCAGGGACAGGGAGTGGGCACCCGGCTGTTAATACAGTACTCTGTATACACACGCACGCGTAAGATTCACACAACACGTATGTGACATAAATATAGCACTAGACAGAGGTGGCGCTGGGTGAGATTGCGGTACAGAAACACCACTTAGGGCATGTGCTTCACATGCATAATGTATAAACGCCGCGTGTTGGCGTCAGGGAGACTGTCTACGCAAGATTAACACACGTCATTTACACAAGACATACAGAATATACGCAACCCGGACCTACAAGAGCACAATAAATGCTGATTATAATTAAACACCTGTGGAAGACGGCACGCACGTGGTAACTGCTTGTACAGAGAACACAATCTGGCCATAGAGGTTTTTTGGGTTGGATCGCGTAAATATATACATATGTCGTTAAATCCCGACACAGCCAACTAGTAAGGGTTGTCACGTAAACAGAACGTGCCAATTCGTCACGAGTACAGCACTAACCGATGTGTTGGAGAGCCAAGCCACAACATTTACAATCTGAGTACGACGTTTCGCCAGTAATTACAACTAGCTTCATCAGGCGACAGACATATTTGTAGAGAAGTCTGTTTCGTTCCTTATATAGAGGCGTAGATGTGGTGACCACATTTCTGCGCTCTTGCGCAAAGTGGGGAGGGGGGGGGGGAATTACACTGGTGTGTTGTACTCGTGACGAATTGGCATGAACACAATCTGTTTTCCAGAATCTCATTCGATATGTCATGGCATGGCAATGTTACTACTTACTGATAATCTGGTTAAGGATGCATTGAAGAAGCTGATTTTCTTTTGCGTGCACAGGCCTTCTTTAGCTCCGAAATACTTACTATGACTATACAAAGCCCTAAATTGGCCGAAGTGGTGCTGGTGCACCCTGTGTCTGCCTTGCTGCACTTGATAGAGTTCAACTTAAGGCAGTCCAATGAAGTTCCCTCGTTAATTATTCCACCATTGTGGAGTCGTCGAGACTAAACTAGAAACTATTTTTTTTATTTCACCAGGTAAGTCGCACTGAACTATGTGGCTCTTTTTCATAAGTGACCTGGCCCACAAATGATAGCTCAACAAAGTGGCTTATGTGAAAATTTATAGCAGGAGGACCTGGACAAAAAGACCACGCTACCACAGGGAGAACATGCACCATTATTACAGACCAGAGCACTCGTTTCTGTGTCTTACCTCGCACTCCACGACTTGGGAATTCCCTCTCATCTCTCTTTTCCCCATGTTCCTTACGCAGTTCAAGATACGCGTTCACAACTTTGAGCATGCTGTTGTCGTTGATGGCTGTTTGGAGTTTTGGAGTTTTGGGCCTTTGGGGCTGTGCTCAGCAAGCTCTTTAAAAACGGCTGCACAGCATTTACAATCCATAATCCCTTCCAGTGGCATGTGTTGTCCAAGCCCACTTTTAAAAAAAAATGTCAGTAAAAGTAAATCTATAACTTAGTGTGTGAAAGCATGCATATGCCCCTGAAAGCGCGTACAGGATATTACACACGGCATACACAACGCATAGAGTACATGCATAGTATACAGAACATACCCTCAAAGCTTCCTTGAAGAGCTTTGGATTCGATATTAAAAGCTGGGAATCCCTAGCACAGGACCGACCTGCCTGGAGAAGAAAAGTACAGGATGGTGCAGTCCTCTGTGAGAGTAGGAGACGCTCCTGTGCTATCTTGAAGAGGCAGCAGCGCAAATCTACCAAGGAAGGACGTGTGGCTGCACCTCAGAGCTCTACATCCTCCCTGACCTGTCCAGTGTGCCACAGGGAATTCCGGGCTCGGATTGGCCTCTTCAGCCATCTGCGCACTCATCAAAACCCAACATAATGACAAAAGTGCCATGGTCATCATCAACTTTGATGGACGAACAAGAAGAAGAAGTATACAGAACACACAGAGCATGCTGGTGACATGGAAGCATGCTGAGTGAACAGATGGGCACAGTAAAAAGCAAACACGTTTCACCCTCTGATATACACGGGCGTTTAATATCTAACGAAGAATTAACAACCTTCACGGAATATAGTAACATGGGCAAAACAAAGAAGCGGTCTGGGTGAGATACAGTCATCACGGAGTATATTTGCGCACACGGTGCACACGTGTACATGTTGCAGAGCAAAAGGTGGATGTGGAGGAGATGGAATACAGCGCAACCTGCAGGGCATTTGAAGCGTGCTGCACAAATAAACAACACACTTAACACGTGGTAGGTGCAGACCTTTTAGTGACGCCTTTTTGTGAAACTCCCTAGAGCCATAATCTCGTGTCCTTCAGTTGATCTTGTCTTACTCCAACTACTCTGAAGACAAGTAGACGGTGTTCATTCTGTTACTGTGCCAAATAAGCTTTCAGAGTTGGAAAAGAAAGGTATGTTTAGTGCAAATCTTGTTTTTCATGGATTTTATTTCGGTACAGTCATTAGTGAATGGGATAGAAAAATCAAACCTGCTGCCCTTTAGGGGGCTGCTTTATTCACTGGTGGCATTTCAGATTCAAACTTAGCATCTCAGTCTTTTGGTTCAAGCCTTACCCCCACGAAGCAGCTCATACACCATCATAGAGTCCACAAAAAGGAAAAGACCCGGGCCTCTTCGTGGACACTTCTCACTTTCGATTTGGTACTGTACAGCACTTCCAGACGGTAAAGCGCCCATGGCCAAGTTGTACTGTGACAAAGTGTTCAACTCACGGTCAGAATGTTACGAATTCAAATCTTGGTTGGGATTGACTCAGCCTGCCCATCAAGCTTCTTGAGTTAATGCAATTAAATGCCACCTTTTGAAAGTAAACTGTGGTTACATTTTTATTTAAAGCTTTCGTGACTGCAGGGATTCATGTTCTTGGTTCTTTCGGTAAAGTCACGTAGAAGGGATGATGATTGTTTGTGTTGCAGTCGAAACGTCGTGAGAATTTTATTGTATATTATTATTATTTTATTGTTTCCCTTCTACGTGACTTTACCGAAAGAACCAAGAATATAAACTGTGGTTGTCTGATAGAGATTCTGGCTCATGCTATGGGAATGTCGAATTTCCACTCCTGACTCAGGAACAAAAAGTGAGCTTTTTTTAAACTTGACATTAAATAATAGCCCCTTCGAATTCATACTTACGCATACCAGTTCCTGTCTGCAATATGGTACTACTAACTCATCTTTCGGATAAAGTGTATATGATTTTACCTTAAAAATTAGATGGGCCTTAACAGACACCTGCTTCAAGGATAGTAATGTAATTTAGTGGAATGATATACCCAGTTATAAATAGAGCCGATCATGTAAGTTGTAAACGTGTGTTTAGTTGATGCGCATGTTTGTATAGCCCAGGGGTCGGCAACCTACGGCTCCGGAGCCGCATGCGGCTCTTGACGGGCTGCTTCTTGACGATATGTACGTATGTACAGTATGTACTCAGATGCATTGCGGCTCTTGAAATACTGAATTTTGTACCGAATTGGAAAGAAATGGCTCTTCTTGTTATTTTGGTTGCCGACCCCTGGTATAGCCACACACACTTTTGCATTGAATGAGACTGTGTTTAAATTAATGAGATTTCAGCATAACAGTGGGTGCATCAATTAAACTCGTAAATCAGTATTTGGGGCCTCGTGCCATCTTCCCTTCTCGACTGTGAATCAGTGTTGTGCTCTAAGGAAACTAAACATTTGTTGGCCCCCATACACGTAGTCAGTCGAATTTAATGGATTTATTTTAGGCAATATATATTGAGCACGAGAATAACATTTACTCAAACCTTAGCAATTGTAGAGAGTTGCATAACCACATCTGCTCGTCCACTGCAAGAATTGTGTGAATTGCGTCTTTACGTAGCATATGCAGCCACTCAACATTTGCAATACTTCGAATATGGTTGTACTTGTTCATACCCCTGCATGACTGAGTTGATTGTGCTCTGCCTTCACAAGTTGTTGATTCAAATATAAGTTTTTTATCATGAGGGAATTTGGCCGAAGTAATTTAATTTAAATATTTTAATGAATGCTTGAGTCTGATATAAAGTTTGTGTGGTTGCCCCACTCACTGCTCTTTTCATGGACGGCACAGTGGCAAGATATTAACTACCTCACCTGGTATACAGGAGGTCTTGGGTTCGATCCCGACCCTGACACCTATTGTATATTTGGAGTTTGCATGTTCTCACTGTGGTCGCGTGGATTTTTCTCCGGGTCCTCCAGTTTTTCCCTCCACATTTGGAAATATGCGTTAAGAGTATTTGGCTGCTATTAATTTCCACATGATAAGCCACTTCGTTGAGCTATCATTTGTGGCCAGGTCGCTTCTGAAAATAGCTAAATAACTCAGTGGGTCTTACCTGGTAAAAAAAATAGTTTAGTTTAAAAAAGTTATTTCAAGATATTAGCATGGGAGGAAGAGTTATTTCTGGTTAGTGGCACGTTTACGTATAAAACGGACCCCCCTCTCCCCCTGCCCCCCATAACAGTGCTAACTGACACGGTGTGGGGAGGCCTTCATCCAACAGTGGATTGGCAAAGGGCTATACATTTATAATGATTAATCTATGAGATTATTGTAATTAAAATGTCCATAAAGATGCTTGGGAGAGCCATGCCATTGCGTCGTTGAGTTGAATTTTCTCATGTTTAGCAGTATGAAGTTTTGAGTACTAAAGGTAATTTTTTTCAATGTGGTCTCTGTTTATCCAAAAGCATGTCTCTTTAAATTGATAATGCATCTTAAAACCTATTGTGGCAAGGCGCAAGCATTATCTGGGTGGATTCCATGATCAGACAGATTGTAGATGTATTATTCATGCTTGCATGTTATAAATTAAGCGTCTAGGTAGTTGATCAGCTTTAAGGGATGATTTTTGTAAATAATGTGTTATAATGTGTTGATTTGAGGTTGACTAAATTTCGCGTCTACTTTATTACTGGTGGAGGCTGTGGTTTTAATCTTTAAAATGCTCAAAGCCATGCCTTGAACTATGAGTGATGGGTGAATTTGGCCGCGATGGCATTCATGTTGCCTGTGTTATGGTGTCTTCTGCTTCTGGCATGCATGCATGTTTCTCATGTTTTTGATAATTTTCCTTGGTGTGATTTGTCCAAAGTTGAGGAATGTGCTTTAACAAAACGTGCATTTTTCGAAAATTCTTAATTTTTCTGTCATATTTTTACATCGGTAAAGCAGTTATTTTATCTAAGAATGGTGTGAACGTAGTATTTATTAATGTTGCAATTGTATATAAGCAAGCTGTCTTTATTTATTCATTGTTTGTTTGCCGCTGACGTGTGTTTTCACAGAGATTAGTTCACATTTTGGCCTCAAACTCGCCATTGGTATCCATGGTGATCTTTTGCGAGATCACATTTATGCCTGCCCTACATTATTTTACTAAGCGATACCACTGAGATGACAAGATAACGCGTGGTTATTCAGACCATTCTGTGTTACGCCTATAATTTACGACATAACTGTAGTTGTCAGAACTGCAGTTTTATTGAAAGCCAATGGAATTTTTAAAGCTGGTTGATTTGCCGTGCCTGGGTTCACACATTGTTTTCGAAGACATCAGATTACATCCAGTACTCCACACTACCGAGACCACCCGCTATTCATTCGCTTTAGTTTTCTGCATGATTTTATATAGCTTCACAAAGAGTATTTATGAATTAATTTGATAAGCTCCATAATTGACGCAGTATAGGACGGGCTTCATCGAACAGTGTGTTGACAAGGTCTGCACATTCATATATTGATTAGTATGTGGAAGTCACATGTAGCCTGGCATAAGCAGATTCATCATATACCAGCTTCGTGACAGATACCTGATGCACAAATGTAAAATGAAATAAACTCCAGTGTGCGACTGTGGTCATCCAGAACAGGCCGTACAACGTATAACGCCGCAATTCCCGATCCACAAATACGAAGCGGACATCACAGCGATACACTCCACGACTCCTGATGCGGTTATTTGGCTTGACCACCTGAATGTGGAATCCGAGTTGTTGCTCTGCATTTACATCAGCCATACAGAAGAAGAAGCTTGGTGGCAAATTTCAATATGAATGGGCTTATCAAGATCGGTTTTGAATTAAAGGTAACAATATGTTACACGGAACCATGAGGCAAATATTTACGGTGAATTCTATGAGAAAAGTGACAACTTTGTGTTTCAACAAGTGTGTTAAAAGCAGCGTCTCAGACAAGAAGCTGTAGCTGAGGGGTAGGACACCAGCTCCTTCAATTGGCATGCGGAATTTACAGGTTCAGTACCTGCCTTGGGGACATTAGTCTATTTTTACACCCTTTTATTTAACTCACTCTGTCTGTTGTTGTTGGTGTCGTGGTTGTATCCTCAAATCTGGTAACTAAATTTTTACCCACTTCCCAATGTGGTATGGACTGCAAACTTGGTATACGTATGTCATACCGATGACAATACCATATTCTATCATAAAAAAAAAATATTTAAAAAAATATTTTTATATGTTCTGTTTCGGCTTGGGTCTAATTGTCCACGCTCAACTGACGTTGGCTGTAAATCACCACGGTCCCTTACGTTATGGCAAGCTTCGGGGCCATATATTCCATGTTTATTAAACAGTGGTTATTAAGTGTCAAAAATAAATTGCAATATCAAGTTATATTTTGTAAGTATCAAATCAAAGACCGATATTTATGCCCAAGCTAGGTTTTGTGTTTCCAATGAGGCTCACTGGTGGTATACTTTAATATGTTAAACCTAAAATACAGGCCCTGAGTTCAAGAGACCAATGATATTGTATTTTCTATATACATTATCATTATCAGGTTCAAATTAAGGTAAGTGGCTTCTATCAAGCGGCTCTTCAGAGATGGTCCGATCAGCCGATCAGGATGTGAGCTGATCTTAGTTGGGTCACAATTCAATGCTTGCATGATGGATTTGGTCATCCAATATGACCCTTTTACAAAGATCAGATTGAAGAGACCAAAAATCAAACCCACCATTGCACCACAATCCCTCTGCTAAACCGCTGCCTGCTGGTGCAACGCAGCTTCTGGACATTATGCCACATGCATGGATTTTAGGAATATATTTCAATGTTTTAATTCTCCATATAAGGGGGCTTATGAGTTATGCAATACTATACTGTATACGTTCCTGATATTTGTTGTCTATACCAGGTGATGTGTATATACATATCGACTCAATAATGTAAACCGATTGTGACGGATTCCCAGTTTTCCTTTGTAATGGGATTTTTTGTCTGTTTTCATGTTATGTTGTTTTCTTTAGGGGGTAGCATTGGTGCAGTAGTTAGCACACTACATTATGAATCCTGCTACCTTAATTGGATTCTCAGCCAAGGGTGATCGTGTTTTTGCTTTGATTTCTGTTCACTTCATTGCTGTACTTGTATTTGTTTTGCTTTAGTTCTTTTGGTGATCCAAGTCACTCTGGACATATAGTCTATCCTGGTCTCTTGAGTTCTCACCTGGTTAAACAAAATACATTTTTAACTTGATAATTCATCCGGTCCTGGGGACCTCCCTTCACTCGCAGCGTTGTGCAATACGTTCACACAACCGACTAGTCCAATTCAGCATGGGGAGACCTTCATCCAGCAATGGATTTACAAAAGGCTGTATGTTTTAATTTTGATTCCATAGATAAGCCAGTGTCAAGTTCAGCATAGCCATGGCCATGTGAAACCGGGTAATTGTAGACAATAGGAAAAACTTTGCCCGTGCCCTACTTTTTAAATCCTTTATATTAAGTTCGCTTGCTTGCTTGCTTGCGTGCTTGCTTGCTTGCTTACGACCGTGCACATCTTTCGGTCGTTTTTTAACCCACTTCTCGTGATCCAATCGAGCTGACATTTTGCACACAGACTCGTTGTGCGAGACAATTAATGTTCGTGGGAAAAAAAAATTCCAAAATTTTACACTGTTTAGGGAAAACAAATTAAATATTTAATTACCAATTGCTTAATACTGGCAGACAATCATCTGACCCATAGGTGGCAGCCATCTCAAGCCAGAGGACGAGAAGACTCTAGCCACCACGCATATAAAGGAATTATAGTGAAAAACTTTGTTTTTACGGGTTATACTTATTCATATATTGCTGGAAGGGCTTTCAACGACCACTTTGCAGAAGTTGTTGTGCACTTAATGTACTGTTTGTACATGCATGTGTGCATTTTAATCGTATGCCGTCTCATACAAGGCTACATTTTGAACATATCATTCATGTTTGGTGACTTCATGTTTCCATGAATGGGTCTGTGTGCCCCTGTCCATTTGCAAGTGAGTACAGTATCTGCTTATGTACATGCATGTGCACATGGTTACAAGCCCTCATTCAAATAAATGGTGGAAATGTTTATCAGTAACTTGCTACATAAAGAGGCCGAGGGTAAGCCACCGAACTTCACCGTACTGGTCAGTGCGCATTATTAAAGGGCACTCGGATATCACTCGCCACTGATGTTAGCCGTGGTCATGAATCTATAATACTAAACAGTTTTTATTTTACTGGGTAAGGCCCACTGAGCTGTATAGCTCTTTTTCAGAAGCGTCCTGGCCACAAATGATAGCTTACCGAAGTGGCTTATCATGTGGACATTTGTAGCAGCCAAATACTCTTAAACGCATGTTTCTAAATGTGGAGGAAAACCTCAGTACCTGGAGAAAAATTCCACGTGACCACGTGGAGAACATGCAAACTCCAAATATATAGGCATCAGGGTTGGGATCGAACCCACGACCTCCTGTGTACCTGGAAAGGTAGTTAACATCTCGCCACCATGGCGCCCCTTAAAACTCGGGTATCTTGGGTTCATAGCACAATGTGCAAACCACTTAATCACCGCTGCACTCTGTAGAATAGCAAACTGTTGAGAATTATTAATCACGTGTTAAAAGCAACCACATGTTTAATCAGTTTGCCAAAACTGTAAAGCACATCTCCATATTGCTGTAATTTTTCCAGCCTGTGAACTAATACACATTTAATGTACTGCACCTGTTTTTAAACACCCACATGCCATCTATATGCTTGTTTTGAATATGCATTTCAGATAACGATTTGGAGCCAAACCCATCGGACCACCCTCGGGCCAACACCATATTCCTCAGTAAATCACAACCTGACGGTGAGTGGGCAAAGATATACGAGCTGGGTGCCCCCTAACCGCATTCGATTCGTGATAAATTTGGAGTGTTCTGATTTTGGTATGTGTTTAGTTACAGCACTTAGCGCATATCTAGTTCAGCCAGTTACGTATTAAAGTGAATGCTATTCCTGTTAAAACGGTGCTGTTACAATGGGCGTGCTCTTCCTTTTTTCGGGTATTTTCAATTTCAGCATGACCGATAATAATCCTCGTGATATTCAATGCGTTTTCATCGGAAAACAATTCATACAAAGTATTGGCCACTAGGTGGCATTGCACTACCACCAAGTGCCACTGTTCGTGGCCCACACCTTGTCCCATATTGCCTGGCACCATACAAGGAATCCTCGTAACTTCGTGAGGGATACGTTACAGAGATGGTCGTGAATAGCAAATTTCGCGGATAATGATATTGCCTTATGAAGTTCGTGAATAGCGAGGCAATCCTATGCTATATTATTTTTGAAAAATAGAAAAGGGCTTTCAATTCCCTGTAGCTGTTATCCTTTGGAGCATACATTTTTTTCTATCATTGTATTATTTACCACAGCAGCACCTGACTGATTCTGTAAACACAGCCTCAGACTTTCTGGATCGGTCATGCACATCACTGGCAGTTACAGCTCGGCAATTCCAGGCTTCGTAACTTATCCAGCCTTGCAGACCATGACTCCGATCAGTGCTCCTGGTGCCCCCGGGTGGCCTTTTAGATGTTGACCTTTAGCACAAAGTCATAGTATTCTCCATCATCCCACTCGCCAGGTGATCATTGCTGTTTACCAGTACCAGGGCTGTCCATAAGTCTTAATTTCCCCATTTTGGACAGGGCTCAAGTTTTTAGTTGAGGCCTGTGGCCTGTCACGGGCCTCCTCGATGCACCACACCTCGGGCTAAAGCACTAGTACAGGCCTCGTACATGGCGATGTTTTAGTGTAGCCACTTAATCGATTGCTCGTGTTAATGTGCATACCCAGGATTTATGCAGAGGCTGGCCTTTTTACTTGTTCTTAAATTTCCTTCAGATATTGTTAAGCCACTGGAGCTATGCATTCCTTTCGAACTGCGTTTTGTGTTTTGTTTGTTGTTCTTCCCCCGCACCTCCGATTAGCACGGTTGGCTATGTACAGTGCGAAAGAAGTTCAGCATACGTACGTTCATTACGATTCAGAGCACGTGGCTATATGCTTCATACCCTAGTCCCAGCTGAATGTGATGACAAAATGTTAGCGTTGTCCTTCCCGTCAGATGACAGGTCCGATTAGTAGGGACCCACACTCCCACATTCTCTCGATACCACTTAAAGCTTCAAATTATCCACTGTGGCAAACCAACACAGGATAAGGCAAATCACTATTATCTCTAGAATTTAACCGTGAGAATAGCAACTGACACAGAGGGTGGAGGCCTTCATTCAGCAGTGGATTGACAAAATGGCTGTGATTAATTTTTTTGCCAGACAATTTCTTCATTTAAGTCCACAACTTACACAGTGCAATGTTTTTTGGCTGCTGTACTGAAAGGCAAAATGTAAAAAAAAATGAGAAAGCTACTCGCAAGAGGAACACACCTCCATTGAACAGGCAAACTGTCTCACTCAGTCCACATTGCCATCAGTCTACATATTAACCCATTACGTTGAAATGTACCACACATGTCCAACAAATACCTGCATAAGTGCTTGGATCTTCACTTGAATGTCTTAGCCTAGCCCCAACCTTCGTCCCCTCTGCTTATGGCTCAGAGTAGTCTGACACTGGTGTGGTTTGGGACTGTTAATGTTGTTTTGCCGCCTTGCCCTAGCTTGCATTTAGTGTTGAAACATCGGCAGGAATTTATTTACTTATGGCATTTGTACTTATATTACGGCTTGTTCTATTTTGCACTCCTATCGGGCTTTTTGCTGATCCGCCCCTACTGGACATCCGTGCAAGAGTTTCATAGCTCATCGGATTCCTTTTATTTTGATTCACACTGCCGTGAACAATCTTTAAGTCGACCCTAAAATATGTGCCTTTTAATTTGCACTCTACCTTTACCTTGCATCACAGGTGAATGCGATTAAGCTGTGTGTGTGACGTCTGTCGTGTTAGCACAACAAACGTTTACGAGTGGATTGTGCCCAGAAAAATGTTACACTGTCACTGCAGTATTCATTGTATTTTCGTTGTTGTACAATTTTATTGTAATCCCTTTTTTGCCAACATTTTTTTAATGCTATTATCTGGAATTAATCGTTTCATTGTCTGCACCTCTGAAAAGGACAGTCTCTCGTGTGTGATTATGTCAATGTCAGCGATAAATATTCAAGACATTTAATAATTTTTACATTGAAAAAAAATGGTTTTACGTGCTGTGGAGTGATGTCCACAAGCAACGTGGCTGTCACTGCCGAGTTCTGCTGCTCTTTCAATCTCCCCCCTCCCCACTGTCGCTGGAGCGGAACGAATTTGTTTTGTTCGTCTTGCCCTGACGTGACCTTGTGCTTCAGCTGGCTGCTGGCACAATATACTCGTGTGGGGGCTTGCTTTCACTGAGCCTTTCATTTGTCCTGACAAAGATATCTCAATATAGGCGGGCCTGCTTGGAGGGTCATGCTTTTGGTATCGGTGGTTGTGTCCAATGAAAGGCTGCGTTTTCACCGGTCAACATTTCCTCGGATTAAAAATTAGAGGGTAAATGTTTTAACATCTCAACTCATCTTTATGTTGGGACAGTTATTTCGTACCCATTTCCCGCTAATTGAAGTCGGCATGTTTTGAAGGTTGCTTAGGGCAGTGGTGAACAATTCCACATTGCTGTGGCAGAGCCAAGTCTTTCCATAGGGTAACCGCTGATGACTTATCACAAAGTCATACTTATATTTGGACTCTGGAGGATGTATTGAATTACTTTACTCTAAGTTAACTATCTAATGCCTCCATGTACTGCTCTGGCAAATAAGAACTTATGAAATGTATAAGATTATTGTATATATTGTTGTTATTAGGCATTGATATTGCGAGGCTACCCTATCGGCTCCAGGTCAGTGCAGCAAAATACATCGATAGACCATACTACGTTCCAACGTTGATGCATACTTCACCAAACCGTACTAACCAGTCTGGTGAAATATGGTAAAGTAACCACCCAAGCCCACTTGGTATGTGGAGGCTTTCATCCATCGTTGGATTGGCAAAAGGGCTGTGTATGGTAATGTTCATTCAAACCTCACTTTTTAAATAGCTGTTTATTTGCCGTGTCAACATGATGACATACCCATTTGCTTGTACGTGTGTGAACAAGGACATGTGTGTTTCCCACAATTTCCAAATATGTTTTTACAGTGAGAGAGAAGAGAAAGAGTAACTATTCAAATAATGTGAGCGTCACGGTGAGTACCATGTCACTGCCTCCACGTTGTTGTTTTTGCCTACCTGTTTCCACCGGTATTCACTAATCGAAGGGAATATACTGGGAAAGAAATAATTTTTTAGAACGGAGCCAACATAAATGTCAGAGAAGAAAATGTTTTTTTATTTGCTTAAACCTTTCGGCTTTTTGGAAACCCTTTGCGTAACAAGCTCCAATACCTTTACAGCTGTGTGTAACTGTGATTCATCAGGGAGTATTTAATTTGCTTTAGAAAAAAAGATTATTTATTGTTGTAACTTTTGTGCGCTGCGTGAGTGATAATTTACACCACTTTTATGGATTGTGCCTTGTAGGTATCTCCTGCCCAAATTTCGAAGAAGTACAGCTCCTGCTCAACCATATTTCTCGATGACAGCACAGTGAGCCAGCCCAACCTTAAATACACTATTAAATGGTGAGTCAGGGAAGTGGACGCACTTAATCTGCGGTTGACAGAACACGATGCCACCAATTGGAGCACAGACGCGTTACGAAACAGAGAGAAATTCTTTCTTTAAAAAAATGCAAACATTTATGCATGTTTGTTTGAACTTCTTTCACACCGTACATAGCCAACCATGCTATCTTCTTGGTTCTTTCGGTAAAGTCACGTAGAAGGGAAGTAATAAAATAATAAAAATAAAACACAATAAAATAATTCTCACGACGTTTCGGCCACAACGCAAGCAGCCGTCCTCAGGTGAAAACCAGGTCTGTCGAGGCGACAGAGTCTGAATTAAACAGCACACGAGCTTGGAGCATATATATAAGCTGGGCGCCTTGACAAAGGAATTTGCATATCAAGAGGAATTTAGCATATTTATGGGAAATGCAGGAATGTGATTAGTACTACATATGCATGTGCATTATGCAGGATTAACAGCATCAAAGGGAGAGGATATGGGAAATGCAGGTATTTGAATAGTACTAATTCAGCATCAAAGGGAGGGGATAGGGGTAGCATTAATAAAGGGAGGGAGTTTTAATAGTATGTAGCTGCAGTAACTAAAACTAACACGTAAACAACTAAAGTATAAACTACATAGTATCATCAGTATACTTACTATACTCTACAGTAAGCTGAGTTACTAACAGTAAGTAATACATTACAATTCTACGTCGTAAAAATTATATAATATGCTTCCATCTAAACTTTATTCTCTTAAATCACACGAGTCTACACCGTACTATATACTGCCATAGAAACCCAACGTTAAATTATATACTGTATTGCTATAAACCACCCAACCATGCTAATCGGAGGTGCAGGAGGAGGACAGCAAACTAAACACACAAACAGATTAACACGTACGCTTTCGCGACCAATATCATCCATAATATAGGTTTTTGGGTTAGATCGCGTATAAAATTATAAATGTGTCGTTAAAACCCACCACCATCCGAGTCAGATTTGGCACGGTACATAAAATACGGAATTTAATATCTGGTACAAAATATGTATCACCGAAGCTATCAACAGAACGTGTGTACAGGATTAACTGCACGTGTGGTAAATGTTATGTTGGGCAAACAGGACGAATGATCAGCACGAGACTAAAAGGACATCAGCGAAATATAAAATTCTCCCAAATGCAACTGTCAGCAGTAGCAGAACACGCGTGCCAACAAGGACGCTCAATTGATTTAGATAATGTTGAAGCTTTGTGCAAAACTAGCAACTACTGGCCAACACTAATTAGAGAATCTATCGAAATGGAAAGAAATCAAAATAACTTTAACCGTTCGGATAGCTACCGTCTTAGTGCTGCGTGGAAGCAAATCATCAAATAATACATTATTTAAATGCATGCCTATAAAGGGCAGCGTACTTCAATAGGGATTACCGTTGGTAGGGCTATTTTAATAAACACAATAGACAGGAAGGACAAGTTCAAAGGGCTCGCATAATGCACATACATAATGTACATTGCCTCAGTAATCCCGCCCCCCATAATTGTGCAAGACCGCAGAAGGGTGGTCAACACATCTACGCCTCTATATAAGGAACTGAACAGTAAGAGACTTTTCCACAAATCTGGCTGTCGCCTGATGAAGCTAGTTGTAATTACTGGCGAAACGTCGTACTCAGATTGTAAATGTTGTGGCTTGGCTCTCCAACACACCGGTTTGCTGTAGTAGTGACGAATTGGCACGTTCTGTTTACGTGACAACCCTTACTAGTTGGCTGTGTCGGGTGGTGGCGGGTTTTAACGACACATTTATATATTTACGCGATCTAACCCACAAAAACAATTGACTTAGATTACACTGTTCAGTGAAACTCTTTTGACTTGTTTGCAATTTGAATTTAAACTTGATCACGTTGTCGTGCCGAGTGCTAAATATCAGCATGCATTTCCTGCACTGGTGCTTGGGATTTGTACAGGTTGTGGCGCTTGTGCCAAGCTAGGTGCACCTTGAGACTTCGTGTCGTGTCGAATTCTGATGGCTTACGTGACAACAGTAGTCAAATTGGATCCATGCACATTCCAAGTGATTTGTATTGGCGACTTGTAACATGTGGACAATATGTAAACATTTAAGCATTTAAACAGGAACATCCCTCAACTGCATGCTGAATTTATTCAAATCAACATTAGATGCTTTTGTTTGGTTATGCGTGTGGTGTAATCAAACAATTTGGAAGGGGCGTCGTTGGTGGATTACTCAGATTTCATTATCTGCATGTTCTTCCCGACTCGGAGAGCTTCTACAGCAGTGGTGGGGCAACCTGCGGCCTGCAGGCTGCATGCATCCCACGGAGCCTCTTGCGATGGCCTGGTCTCAAGTGTGTCTTGAGCAGGGGGCTGCAACCAAAATAACAAGAAGAGCCATTAAGTAAAAACAACTCGTTATGTCAATATGCGCAATGCATGTGAATACGAGACGGTGGCCCTCAAGGAATAATGTCACGAAACACTCATTAAATAATTCTAGATTTGAAGCTTTCCTGACTGCAAGGATTCATACTCTGAGGTTGTTTCGGTAAAGTCACGTAGGTATTAAATAGCCGCATGCGGTTCCGGAGCAGCAGGTTGCTTGACCCCTGGTCTCGGGCGATGCGTGGGGTCATGATCGGCGCACAAGCACGATGTCAAGCTTGCGGCCCAATGAGGTGAAAGAGGGCAGCTCCTGTGACCCACCAACTCGTTTGGGTTGCCCATTGCTGCTCTAAGTGATTGGCAGTAGAACAAGTGGCTTGCTGATACATCTCTGCACAGTTTTAGTATTGCCCTGCATTCGCATCGGTTTTGTCCAGGAACTTCAGTTTCATTTAATATTTGTCTGCTCGTTCAAACATAGGTCCCTCTTCTAAATAACTTGGAGACAATGTAACGTTTTAATTGACATATGTTAAAAAAACATTTTAATTGGTATATTCAGTTATGTTTTTTCTTGCAAAGTTAGTTCTGAAGGTTCTCAGGTGTGATTACTGTAATGCCTTTTTTATAGGTTAAGTTAGAACAGTCATGGTTACTTTAGCTTTTATTTAACGAGAATATCAAGTCGCACAAGAGTAAAGGCTCAAATGTATTAAGACTCACATTTATAAGGTCAGAATGCCCTCTGTATTCCTCTCAGACCTGCTCTCGTAAATATCTGCTTGCCCGGGCGCCCTGCATCCCGTGCTTTGTCTCTGTGCAATAGTCAGCTGGCGGCGGTCACACTGACACCGCCGCTTCTCCCCGTCGGTGGGCCGTGACGCTCCGCAACGTTGATTGTGTGGGGTATCGGGGATCATGTGACCAACAGTATCAGCCCTGGCGGAACCTTGCTCGTGTCCACGGAGCCAGTGTTATAAATGGCCACGGTGTCCTCTGCAGTTTTGTGAGGTAGTAAAAAAATTAATGTGCAGCTCGAGTTCATGTTCGTAATTTAGAATGTAACCGTAATATGCACTTTACACAGTTCTCTTTATAGACCACGCGCATTCACGATCTACATTACCACCAACATGTTGAGAGTTAGATGATCTTTATTGAAAACTAGGTGAGCGCTCATTGGAACTGAGTGTTTATTTTGAGGGAGACCTGAGGCTCTGAAGAATACAGCATTAAAACACATCATCGTAACCAATTGTTGCATTGCAGCACGCCAATGTTAAAGCCCTCAGGCTATTAGTCTAGAATTTAGGATATGATTGTTAACTGCATCGCATACTTTAAAAAGATTGATAAAGATAGCTGAATTGTTGTATTAATCAAATAACCCATATATGGCATTTTATATTGTAAAAGTGGGAGTTTTATTAGAATTCCCAAGTCTGAGACCTGATTGCTTTTAGGTTACGATTTGATTAGCCTCCAGATACTATTATGCAAGTTATTTCTTCCAATTCCAATTGGTCATTGTCCATTCATATTCCTTTCTTTGCTTGACATGTCACCAGTTTAGTCCATGCCCATTCCTTCTGTGCGCCATGGTGGCGAGATGTTAACTATCTTGCCTGGTATACAGGAGGTCGTGGGTTCAACCACGACCCTGCCTGTATATTTGGAGTTTGCATGATCTCCCCGTTGTCACATGGATTTTTATCCAGGTCCTCTGGTTTTTCCCTCCACATTTAGAAACGTGCCTTATAGCTGCTATACATTTCCACATGATAAGCCACTTTTTTGAGTTATCATTTGTGGCCAGGTCGTTTCTGAAAAAGAGCTGTATAGCTCAGTGAGTCCTAACTGGTAAAATGAAAATAGTTTTAAATAGTTAGTTCTAGGAAGGTATCTTGTCTAAATCCTGCTTTATCTTGTAATTATTCGTCTTTCTGACATGCATAAAAACGGTGGGATCCGTGTATGAAACTGGATTTGGTCATCAATCCAGCTATAATAAATATAGAATGACTTTACTCTATCAGGCTTTGATGAAATTGGCACCATAAACATAAGCAAATAAAATTGAGTGAATAAAATGTGATTCCGTGTAACCGTATATTATGACCCTGCCATCTCTCCTGGCCCTCAAACCACTTCACC
Organism: Lethenteron reissneri; assembly: GCF_015708825.2. Classification (NCBI taxonomy): domain Eukaryota; kingdom Metazoa; phylum Chordata; class Hyperoartia; order Petromyzontiformes; family Petromyzontidae; genus Lethenteron; species Lethenteron reissneri. The sequence continues at coordinate 4,057,749 of NC_083801.1, forward strand.
GCCTGTCCCGGTTCTCTTCTGCCAATTTGATGAGTAGCCTTGCCACCAGACACCATGTAAATGTCATCAAAGTAAAGGCAATACTCCCCCTTTGAGCAGCTGTTGCCATGGTCGCTGTTGTACATGTGTTGGCTTGGCACTTGCACACAGAATTCCTCACAGCCAGCGCTCCATGCCACTTTGTTGCTGTGGTGCAGGGCTCCGTGTCCTGGGTAAACACGAGTTTCTGTCGAGTGTCCCAGGACTCGTTTTGACAGAAGCAACAGGGGATGCACAAAAAAACCCTCCTGCAGGGTTTTAAAATGCTTCCTTCCCTTTATTAATGCTACCCCTATCCCCTCCCTTTGATGCTGCTAATCCTGCATAATGCATTGGCATAATATGACTTTGAAAAACCCCCGCCCACCTACGCATTTCACGAGTAGTACTAGTCGCATTCCTGCATTTCCCATAAATATGCTAAATTCCTCTTGATATGCAGATTATTTTGTCAATGCGCACTTTCCCCCCCTTCCAACCCAGCTTAAATAGACGTTCCAAGCATGGTGGTGTTTCATTTAGATGCTGTCGCCTCGACAGACCTGGTCTTCACCTGAGGACGGCTGCTTGTGTTGTGGCTGAAACGTCGTGAGAATTATTTTATTATGTTTTATTTTTATTATTTTATTACTTCCCTTCTACGTGACTTTACCGAAAGAACCAGGAAGATGCTGTTAACCAGTTTCGCTTATTCGTGAGTTACTAAATGCATACTAATTCCCTATTCGCGACCCGCCAGACTCCAGTAATCGCGGGTGTGCGTCGTGCCAGGCCACCTTCACCGGGGAGGTGCGTGCAGACTTTTACATTTGAAACTGTCTGCGAAGGTTAGGCCACGCCACCTCGGCTGCCCGCGTCGTCCTCGGTCTCGCAGTTATTATCTCGCTCTAAACTCGCTGTAGTGCATTTTTACTTCATACGTCCTTACCTTCGACTCGTTGATACGTCTTGGTATAAACGAGTGGACTGTGAGGTTCGTTAAAAAGAACGCGAATGCAACCGAGGACAGTGTTGCGGCTAACGATGTTGTTATCAAACACCTGCATCTCCTGAGGAGTCATCCTCCCGAATTCCTCACCATCACCACCACATCCATCGTCATCAAATCATCATCAAAGATAATTACAAAAATAAATTGTTCCTTATAATTTATTATTTGGTTTAAACATTTACCATTCCAACCCCCTCCCCCCCCGATGTTCACTTGTGCCGGGAACGTAACATACATTTTTCCCATTGGAACAAGGTTCCTGCATTCGCGAATTCTGCATTCGCGAATTCTGCATCCGCGAGTGTTTTCAAGGACATAACCCTCACGGATAGAGAGGGTTTTATTGTATTGCATGTCCCTTTCCTTGAAAGTAAAGAGGTCATCAATGCCAAAGCTGTTAATGCCACCACATATCACAATCATCCTGGAAGGGTCGGCTCTTACAGTAATGCACCATCTTCTTTCTAGGTCCGTAAAATGCTGCACTACGGGTGTCCACTCCGTAGTCTGGTTGTGTCACCGGCCTTCCTTCCTCCCTTGCATATATGCTGAACAAAGTGGTTGATAAATTCACCTCTTCCAGACAGTGGTCCTCATCATCAGCCACACTCTTGTGTATTTATTGGTGTACACATCTCAGATGTAACATCATAAATCCCTTACACATTTTTAAGTAGACAGCTTTTCTTTATGGGAATGCCATAATATCCCAGAAGTTCCCCTGTACCTTCTGTCCAAACAGAATAATACTGCTTGCTTACAAGCTGCAGAATAAATCCAAACATCCTCTTCACTTTTCAGCTCTACTCTTGTTATTTGCCTGGTAGTAAAATCTTTCATTGCTACATAACGGTCTCCCTGCTTGAATCCTCAATCGTGTGGTTTTTTTTAAGCACAGTTTGACGTGATTTTAGATGCTCCGCAGAATAATTCTCACGAACATCTTTCCTGGAATGCTTATTAAACGCATCCGTGTAGAACTCGTACACTCTTTTATATTCTTATATAATGGTACGATATTGGAGTTGTTTCCCCAGTCATTTGACAACCTTTCCCTGCTCATGTGTCTTTGATTATTTTATGCATTTCCTCCAGCATGTCTCTTAACCACCTTCCTGTAAATCCTCAGCAATTTTTGTCTGCGCACACTTTTGCTGCCTTACCCCAGGTTCTTTAAATTTAAAATCTTAACGGGCATTGGGGTTTGGATTACTCAATGATAATTATTTTGATGATGTACAGTTGTGTTGGTGAAGTAATTAATATATTGGTCACCATTTAAGATTGTCTGCCTGTTCAGCGAAACATCTCGTGCCATGATGGAGAAATGCTATTCGTGTTGTTCACTGACTTCACAAGATTTTGTTGGCTTCTATTTTAAATGACACAACCTAAAAGTGAGTGCACACTTTGTAAAAGTTAAAACATCGTGGAATATATTGCACTATAATTCTTGAGACAATGAAGTCAGCAGGAAATTAGGACAAGTAATTGTAATTCAACCTGAAGTTTTAGGTAATTTGAACTCACCCACCCACTGAGCTTCTAATGTACTCATTTGGTGGGCTGTGTACATGTACTGGCGATGACCCGATTTAAAACCAGACATGTATGTCTGTTGGCATCGTGTGACTAGTTCATTGTGAACGTAAATCATTTTGCAATTGAATGTATGTAACTTTTATTGTATGAAAAAACATTCTTTCCAAATTATACGAAGCTGCTTCAATTATTGTTGTAATTAATTTACCGTAGGTTTCTTCAAATGTCAAAAAATATTCATGCCTCTGTGCATGTTGACTTAAATTTAAATTACGTAAGAAAATACTTTCAAATAATGTTGTCTTTTAATTGCAGCGTGGCACTTGCAATATACTACCACATTAAAAACAGGTAAGAGCAGATTTACATACGGCTGTTTATTCAAGGAATATTCTGTTATTCTCAAAACGCAGGACAATAACCACGTGATACAACTATTGAGATTCATTTTTATGAGATTCACCTGTTTAACCATCCATTCATAGTATGCATGATTTAGTTGTGGATATTTGTTTTAAAAGTTGATATTAAGACATCGATGCATGGATACAGTACATGACAGCTGCCAGTGTAACGCTGGTATATTTTCACAAGGATTGGTGAATGTCTGTGACAATTGTGTTATACTGAAAAATGGTTTAGTGGTTTCATATATATGGTTAGCACTTACCATCTCAATGTTCCTGCTACTAAGTGGCACCGAAAAGTAACTGAAAATGTAAGAAAACACTTAGGTTTTATCGCATTATGATTATCTTACCCCATTGTATCACCCTGCGTAATTAACACCAATGTAATATGAAGTCAAGTGGAGCGAAGGAGTTTTTTTGGTATTAAGAATTCCAGTCAACGAGTTTCCATTGGGTGGTGGTCATCTCCATTTTTGTCCCTGAACCATTTGTGAAAATGTTACAAATGATGGGGGACATATTACCATCCCAAAATTTGTCCCTGGTTACCATAGCGTAGTTGCTGTACTTTAGCTTTTCATTTTATATTTGAACAATGTTTAGCGGCACGGTAAATATGAAACGTTTCAGTGATGCACCTGAAACGGCGACGCATGAGCGTGAAGCTTTTGTGGCAACACGAAAGTCACGTGGTGTTGTTGCTGGTGTAGCTTCGATATCCTGCAGAATACCGATGCCCAGATGAGGTCTTTTTTTGTAACCCTTTCACTTTATCTAATGGTTGCATATTTTTGTCTTCAATAAAATGTCCTTATTATAAAATTGTATTCGTATCGATATTTTCTAAGTGTAATTGTTTGTCATTCACAGGGATACTACTATCCGAACTCTTGACATATTTGATGAGAAACGTCATCCTTTAACGGTGAGTAAAGTAGACGGAGTACGTTTTACTCTTCACTGAATTATAGATTCATACTTATGTTAAGTTGAAGCCAACACTTGTTTTAATTTAAACTACATTGTTGTTCAATAGATTTTAATTATCTAGCCTGTATAGAGCCGGTCGTAAGTGAATAAGCGACTGATTCGGATGGTGTAAATTATAATTATGTTCCAGAAGGGCTAAATGAGCTAAAATTGTATATATTTACAGTTAGAATTAGTTGAGCAATAAAGTGTATGGAGATTTTCTAGGCTGCTTAATGCAAAAAAACTCATCTAAATTCTGAAAATATCAAATGTACTTCTTTGTTATGTTTAAACCTAGGTATTCAGCAAGGGGTATAATGAGATTGTTATATATGATGAATCTATATAGTATACTAGCTTTACTACCCGGCTTTGTCCGGTACTTGGATTCACCATGCCCGGCCGCCTTTGTATTCTCAGTGGCGATGTTCACACCAAACCCATTACTCGTTTGAGGTTGAGTCGACCTAGGGGAGGCCCAGGACCGGTTCAAATAATCGTCACCGGTGGTGGCCGTGAGCGAGAATCGAACTTGGGTCGCCGAGTTCGTAGCGCAGCGCGCTAAGCACTACGCATGCGCGGGTCACATGACAGATGTGACGTCACAGCTCACTTTCCGGGCTAAAAAATATGCATTATTGAGCTCCCCCTCCCCACCCCAAAAAAATACAAAAGTGTATTTTTATAATTTTTGCATGGTGTACAGTCTGGAAAGTACCCACATGGCAAATTTCAAGTTTGTTGCATGTCGGGAAGTACGCTAAACATTTTGAACAGACACACATAGTCACAAATTTCCATTTTATATATATAGAGATAATATGTTCACTAATTCAGTGTTTTGTGTACTTTGTTGAAGAGTATGATACGAAAGCTGTTAAACCCCAGGCAAAGTAGTTATAGTTGAGGGTAAATTAGACACGGTAGCATAATCACCACACTGATGGAGGGACCACTGTATTTTCAAAACAGGATAATTGCTCGAAATGCGTTGACCACTGTCTTGTAGGCTTAAAGGTAATTAATTGTGTCGAAACATACACACGAAACGCGACAGAATTGTAGTGTTTTGTGTTGAACAGGCCCTGCTGCGTTGTGTGGATGGCTCTGGCCTTCCTCACACTGCTCTTGAGACTCGGAAAGTCGAATGCAGTCCAGACTTTTTGCCGATTAATCAAGTGTTGATGGAAAGCATTGCTCCAAGAAGCCCATACACTCATGGACTAACGTTATCTTATTTCTACCTGAATAAACACACTCGTTTTACGATCAGTAAACCAGCGCACAATGAGCTTCTGTACAATTATAAAAATGCACTCGTTGCCTTGTGTATCCCGTTTTATCTCCAGTTATAAGTCATTGCAGTGTTATTCAGCTGGCATTTATACCTCGTTACATTACAAGACACTGTAGACCCTTCTACCAGATGCGTTGGGTACCGCACTTCACAGGCGATTACGGAGTAAGCGGTGCTGCGGTGTTTCGCACCCTGCTCTTCACGCACAAGTCTTGCGGCCTAAGTTTGAATCCCATCCACGGTTAATATCAGTGGTGAATGCTGTCTGAACAAGTCCTAGCCGCCCCCATCACCAACCCACTCTGACCGCCGTGGTGAAGTATGGTCAAACAACTGCCATAACTGAGTTGTTGTGAGGAGGTTTTTGTCTAGGAGTCAACGGACAAAGATACACTGAGGCATAAGGTCCAATGTTGGCTTGTTAACAAGAAGCTAATTACCCTATGAGACCTCCTTTACCAGTGGCAACTGGTACAAAAACTTACACCTTTATACAAGGGATCATGTTTGCAATAACCACAACACAAGCAGTCAAAATGTAAACAAAAAGTAACATCTGGTCCAACACCAATGGAGACTAGGCTCTAAGAAAAGCTGTCTCGAGTGTGGACCAATCAACTTCAAGGACAGTGCATATCATTATCAGAGTTGTTTCTTTTTGTTTGCATTTTGACTACTTGTGTTGTGGTTATTGCAAACATGATCCCTTGTATAAAGGTGTCCATTTTTGTACCATTTGAAAGAGTAAAAACCTATTACTATAAGAAGCTAATTAACCTATAACATGTTAAATGCGAGTATATTAGCTCCTTCTGCACATTTTATTGACGAATGTGCAGAAGCATAGCTTGAAGAAGGTTTATTTCACCACTTGAATTCCATCCATTTTCAGGGGATCTGTCCTTTGGGATGATCTATTGGCAAACACACTCATCCTCGCAGCTTTTGTAGTTATCCTTGAGATTTTGCATGGCATGAGTGTTCGTTGGCATGAGTGTAGTGAAATGAGGTCAGCCTACATAAACATATATCTACATGACTGGGTAGTAATTGTGCACTTCCTGTAAGTGGTAGTGCGCTGCAAAGCCAGAGGAAATGTATTCCATAACAATCATGGATTTTCGACAGGACTTGATGTGCGTAACATGCATACTTACTAATGTAAACAATGCTTCTCTTAGCTGTAAAAGTTACGTGAATTGACACTTCTATGTTGACAAATAACCTAATGTGCCCTTCCCCCTCCTCCCGCTGTCCCTTTGCTTCCCCCAATATGTTATGTATCTTACTCCCCTTCCCCTCCCCATGTAAGCCTTCAAGGCCCTTGCACGCGGTCCCCCACCTGGGTGGGACAGCGAGCACAATCCCCCCCCCGCTTCGTTGGGCACCTGTCACGCCGAAATCGAGCTGCCGTTCGCGGGGGTTTCTGCCCCCCCCCACCCCATCCGTGCTGCGATCGGCATTTTGTGCCGGGCTCGCGTTGAGCTGTCATTTAAAAACATGGAAAAGAACCTAACGTGCACTCCTTGTTCCAGAAAGTGGAAGTGCCAGTGGACTACAGTGTTAACGACCCGGAGCACAGGCACATCTACCGCTTCCTGAGAAACCTTTTCAGCGCAGCCCAACTCACAGCTGAATGTGCCATTATCACTCTGGTAAGAAGGCATGCCTAGACCATCTACCAGGTACCATTAGTCAAATTAATCCTATCATTTGTTAATTGTCATCAACTTGTTCCTTTACATCATCGCATTACGCTTTACTCCACTCATGCCGTCTGTCAGACGAGGACTTCTTTACGGAAGTGCCTGTGAACAGGACCGTGCGGTTACCTTCTGTGGATTTCGGTGAAAAGAAACTACTAATACCAAAAAATCTAAATTGAAACTTGTGCTTTCTGTGGACACTCTCCCTGCAGGTGTACGTTGAAAGGCTGATGACTTACGGCGAGATCGACATCTGCCCCAGCAACTGGAAGCGGATACTGTTGGGAGCCATCCTGCTGTCCTCCAAGGTGTGGGATGACCAAGCTGTGTGGAATGTGGACTACTGCCAGATCCTCAAGGACATCGCTGTCGATGACGTGTGCGTGCCTCCACAGCTGTCTCTCTCTGCTGTGCCCTCGTGTATTGTGGGCGCCACGGTGGCTAGGAGATGTTAACGACCTCGCCCTGGTATACAGGAGGTCGTGGGTTCGATCCCGACCCTGACGCCTGTATATTTAGAGTCTGCATGCTCTTCCTGTGGTCGCGTGGATTTTTCTCTCCACATTTAGGAACATGCATTTAGGGCATTTTGCTGCTATACATTTCCATGTGATAAGCCACTTTGTTGAGCTATCATTTGTGGCCAGGTCGCTTCTAAAAAAGAGCTACTTAGCTCAGTGGGCCTTACCTGGTAAAATAAAAAAATTTGTTTCGTTCATCGTACCCTTTGCTTTCTTATAGATCTCTCAGTGGCCAAGTTTTCATGCAAACGTAAAGTACATACACATTGTATTGACACTGAATATTATACAAGTGATCTTTGTTGGAGTAGAGGAAATGGTGCTTTAATCAAAAGGTATGTTTACATTTTTGATAACGGATGTGTAAAGTGTTATCTTAAGAATTTTCTTTTTTTAAATACACAATTTAAAGCAGGTGAATAACCTGTTGAATTTAAACGTCTCTCTTTTTTAAGGGAGACCTGGAACAAAGCAATACAGGATGCATGTAAACAGTAGAACAACATCACAAAACTCTACTTGAGTTTCAATAAGATACAGTTACGCTATGTATGGAATAATCCAAAAGCACTTTCATATTGACTAAGTAACAAATCCAGTTGCATATGACAAATTTACAATTCAGAATAGTTTTCAACATAATAGAGATGCAGTGTTATTCCACCTATGATCTATGTGCTATGAAGTTGGGCCTTTCATGGCGGAGTTACTGACTAATGTGTTAGTTCATGCTTCCTGCTATTAGGAAGCCACCGGAGCTATGCACTTTCAAATCTAGATTGAAAACTCATTTCTTTGGAACTGCTTTTTGTGTTTAGTTTGTTGTCCTTTGCCCGCAACTCTGATTCGCGCGGTTGGATATGTATTGTGCAAAAGAAGTTCAACAACATACATACACGCATGCGCCTCCTGTCCCTTGCCAATCATCCCCTACTTAGAATACTGGACATCTGTGAAAGAGTTTCATAACTCATCGGATTCCTTCAGTCTGAATGAAGATTCTGCTTCTGAGAATAGTCTTTTAATTATCTGAATTGCTACCAAACTTGGTTAATTTACACATAAGTAGATTAATTGCCTGTTATAACCATTCGATTGGATGTATAATACGCTTATTGTATATACACAATAATATGATACTCGAGAGAAAACCATACGTTTGACCATGTCCTTTCGTGTATTGACAACGTAACAGTTGCTAAAGTTTAATCATTTATTTTGTTCCACCTTTCGCAGAGCGAGGGGCGCCTCAACGTAGATGCCTCCATATCTGAGGGCTCCTTACCGGGTTGGCGTCGTGCCCGTCAAACACATACTTGAGCTGCTGCGTGATGATTTGTGCTCATTGGGGTAATTTTTTCCTCCCCCCCCCCCCCCCACAGGAATGAACTGGAGAGGCAGTTTCTAGAGCTGCTGCAGTTTAACATCAACGTCCCAGCAAGTGTTTATGCCAAGTATTACTTTGACCTCCGTTCGCTGGCCGACTGCAACAATTTGAGCTTCCCTCTGGAGCCCCTCTGCAAGGAGAGGGCCCATAGACTGGAGGTGAGGATGCGTGCATTCTCTTGCGCGCATTACGATACAGCCAAACGTATTAAACACATTTAGTTTCCTGACAGGGTGATAATTACTGTTATTTTGTCTTGGACATGTGTATATATATTTTTTGGTAAATTTACAGCAGAATTATTTAATTGGAAAAATCACGTAGCAATATTGCCCCCCCCTACTGACACATGAATGCCCAGTTGAAGGCTGATGCTGTGTAAACCTTGTGCTGCACAGGGGCAGCTGCCTAGGCCAGACCTGCCGCAGGCCATTAAAATGGTTAAGATGACGTGATACCAAGCAAGTACTTTGAGTAGCGGAGGCATTTAAACGCCTTGTAAATGCAAATCCTTATATACAAAGTGTGTACCATCATGGACTCTCTGCAACCTTAGGGGCCTTCTGATATAACCTTGGATAATATGAGCACGTGCTTTTTTTGTTAGAACTGCCAAAGTTTAGAATTGATAACGTTTTAAAATCGTAATTTAAAAAAATACGTCCCTGGGCTTTAAAGGAACTGTGTGAAATGAACTCGGGTATGTGCATGCACCTGCTGATCCGTTCTAGGTAAACCCAGGCTGCACACATTCCTGTTTTGTCTTGCACCATTTAAGCTTTGGACTTGGCTCACAAGCTCATTATCATCCCAGATGTTATGGGTATGCAGTTTCCATATGCAGTCTTGATTAACTTAAGATGATGAAGTGCCATTTAGTGGTGTCTGAGGCTTAAGAGATCCAAATAAAGATCGAATTAGCAGGAGAATTGTATAGGTTTATTCGGCTGCCTTGTTCACATTTAAACCTGTGTTATTGTAGTGTCTTGTTTGGTATTGATGCCTGGCATTGTTATCGTAAAGTATGACTTCAGCATTAGTCTATTTTAAACGAGGCGTTTTGATGCAGATATAACTTGACAAAAAACGGATGGTAGCTCGTTACAAATGTTGGGATCTGTTGACGTTAACTTGAGAAAAAAATTCCCTTTCCAGGCCATCTCCCGTCTCTGTGAAGACAAATACAGAGATTTATCGAAGACTTCTCTGCGAAAGTCCGTCAGCGCTGACAATTTAATCGAAAAACGGACATTCGCAGCCATTCTGCCGTAGTGGCTGTGAACGAGCGCATCCGACAACTTCAATTAATTCAACGTACATTGAGGCTGTCGGAAATATTTTTTGCAAGGTAAAGTATGCGGTGCGATTCTGTGCATTGCCAGCCCTTTTGACATCCTTCTGTTTTACGTGACAAATTTGGAAATATAGAAACGCGCACACGCAAAAAAAGCGATCGCTTAAATGTTATGATTTTGCTAAAGTATATTGCACCATATATTAAGGGCTTAAATGTCTTAAAAAACATTTCTTTAACTCGCTTTTTTCTAAGTGAAAGTAGTTTCATGTGCTCCCAAAGTAGAACCTTAATTCTTGCCAATAGCGTAAACATTTTTGAAAATTACGGTAATGAATGAGTCATCACCAGACATCCCAAGTGACAGAAAATAATGGCTGACGAAAGGCATTTTGCAATGGAAAGTTTGGCAAGCGGCAGTGGAGCTATAACTGCAAAACTGTTATGCGAGCTCAGTTGGGGAAGGAGGCCTGGGGAGAGTTGAGAGCTTAACTGCATTGTGATAATGTTTGCATCTTCAGCACTTGTAGCTGTGCAGTCGATGTTATACTTATGGTACGTGCTGGTTTTTGAATAAGCACAGCCTAGCATGAATGGTGAAGCATTCAGAAGTTTTCTAAATGGTAATGCAAGTACTTCTGTAGACCTCATGTATACATTTTAATTGTCAGTGATTTAAGACGGTCTGTCATATGGAAAAGGAAGCATTGGACCAATCTCTTGAGTCGTTTGTGGATGGGGGTGGTATAGGAAGCGTGGTCGGAGTCTCTTTTCAAATAGAACTATCGAAAAGGGTATACTTTTTATAAACAGCTCCTCTGTGTGTATGGTTTTATGGGTGTAGAAAACATTTAATACAATGGATAAACCAGTCACAGTGCTATTTAACACTCCGTATCCAGAGTCTGCAGAAGATCGGACCTGGAGCTAGAATCCAATGAGTCGAATGAAATGCGTTGGGTTTTTTTCCGTCAAAAAACATCAGGAGGGGCCTATTGTTTAAATTCTTAATTCTGCAGAATGTGAATTGTGTGAATATCGCGTGCGTGCACTATCCGTGTGCCTTATGTTTACTCCAGTGTGAACCCTAAGATGTGCGTCGTGCACTTGCATGCGCTTGTGCGCACACACACACACACACAACGCTAAGCGCAACAACCAATAATGTGAATAATGCAGAGGACCCTTTTAATGAATTGGCTTGGCCAAGCTGTATTTTCTTTTTTAAAGCAGGGCTATCCAGCTTGGATAGAAATGATGGAAAGAGAAAGTGAGCTGCCTGAAGCCCCAAGAGACCGCCTCGCTCCAGGATTCCAGAATCCTTTTAGTGGCATTGTGCGTTGCTGTATCGGGGTCATTGTAACGGGAGCTGTAGGAGTGGCTGGAGTAACTAGCGGGCCTGTGGGGTTTCTTGTGTGGGATGACGGCAGGGAACATTCTAGCAAACAAAGAAAATGGAAATCAAGACCGTGTTATTGTAGTTGGAATTTTTTTTCTCTCCTCACTTTTTTTTGCCTTATTTACTTGTCTTTTACTTTGTACGGTTTGTGACTTTTTTTCGTATATATTTTTTTCATTTGCAGCGGTATTCTTTGTTTACCGCCTCTTTTTGTGAGGATATCCGTCTGATTTGTTTATCCCGAGATGTTGTTTATTTTCTTAATGTCTGCGGCTTATATATAAATGTTTCAAAGTAATAATGCATTACTCTTCCCGAACGTACATTTTTATTAACAGAAAATAATTTGGTTTCTTAATACAGCTTATATGATGACGAGTAAGTTTTATTTTACTCTACTGAATTCCTTTAATTAGCTCAGAGTTAATTGATGCTCATTATCACATTGTATAGAGGGCACCTGGCTAATGAAATTCATGGTGGGACATTCATGTTACTCGATTTAATTGTACGTCATTTTCAGATTTTAGCTTTGACACCTGCACGTATAATGAGCTGCTTCTGCCAGTGTAAAGCGGTCAACAATGTCCACTTTTGCAGCAGGTGTTTCAATTTGTCGTAATTTCTAGCAGATGATGATTTGGTTGCAGACTTATTTAAATATCAACTTCACGTGAATGAACAAAAGACTGCACTTTCGATCCACTTGAGTTGTTTTCTGTGTGCAGCATCCGTGGCTTATAATACATCGACTTTAAAGTAGCATTTCTGCACATGAATACAAATGACAAGTGAATACGTTTTTTTTTTTAAAGCGTATTGTAGATAGTTTTTGAAAATGTACATTTTACGAAAAAAGAAAATACGCGTGCTCATTTGGCAGGAATATGATATCATTGTATTATCTTCCGTGCGGAACATGAATGGATACTAGCATGTGATCGACGTGGGATATTTTCTCATTCACCTCGTGTAGAGTGTGGTGCTAAAGATGGATATGATTCCTTATCGTTACTTCAACGCAAAAGTTTGGTAAAATAACAAAATAACATATTGCAGTATTGGGATGCTTGGGATTATACAAAAGCATAGAAAATGTAGCATCCATTGACCATTGTTAAATTATGCGTTCATAGCATGCCATATATACTCCTTTGTGTTTGCTTTGATTGACACATGATAATCTTATATTCAACGATACTTGGTATTGTTGAAATTGTGTACGTAACGATGCACCCTTTACGGTGTTGATGATGATGATGAACTGTTATTTCTTGCTGTAGTAACTATCTGTGGGGGCCGCCACGCACGTAACGCGCGTGACCCTGTTCCGGATTGCGCGCCGAAGATGTATTGCCGTATTCGAGTGGGCGTTGTGAAGTGGTGGTCCAACAGGAGGGGGGGGCGGGTGGGGAAAGAAAGCGAAGCTTGTAAGGTTATTTAAACCAGTGTAACATTGGCACTCGCGTTTTTTTTTTATGGAGACGTTAAATAGGTTACACTTAAACCTGGGAATAGTGAAAGGGATATGTAATTAATAATTTGTAGAAGTACAATAAATAGGTAAACATTTTATGTTTGGCATGAACTGTTATGAAACGTAACACCAAAAAATGCCATTATCTATCAAAAATCAAGTATTACCATAATTGTTCTTGCATTCTGTGTATGACACTGGTAATTGCTATGAAGAAACCCGACGGGAAAAAAGGGAAAACCTTTACATACAAGTGTCCCCTGATGAGAGTAATGCTTCACAACTACAAGGGAATCTTTGCCAGGCAGTAGTGGTGTTCCACGCCGGCAAGCCAGCACTGTGGAGGCAGGGAGCATTGGTGGATCGCACAAATGTTTTGCGACTCTCTTCCCTCCCGTAGGGCGCCGGGTTGCTATCACTCTGACTGGCACCACGGTGGCGTAGATGTTTACTACGTCGCCCGGTATACGGGAGATCGTGGGTTCGATCCCAACCCTGACGATGCCTGTATACTTGGAGTTTGCGTGTCTCTCTCTCCCTGTGGTCGCGTGGAGATTTCTCTGGATCCTTCGGTTTTTTTTCCCTCCACATTTAGAAACGTGCGTTGATGGCATTTGACTGCTATACATTTCCACGTGAAAAACCGCTTCATTGAGTTATCATTTTGTGGCCAAGTCGCTTCTTAAAAAAGAGCTCTTGGGCTCACTGGGGCTTAACCTGTAGAAAAATAAATACAGTAAAACTTTGGATTGCGAGTAACTTGGTCTGCGAGTGTTTTGCAAGACGAGCAAAAAGTTTAAATATTAATTTGATAAACGAGCGAGGTCTTGCAATACGAGTAGTACGTGTATACGCTTTGTCTGCCGAGCGTCACGTGATCACAACTGATATAAGAGTGCTTTGGATTACAAACACGTTTCCGGAACGAATTATGCTCGCAATCCAAGGTTTTACTGTAGTTTCGTTTAGTTTAAAAGCGGTAGAGCCAGTGTGGACTAATATCGTCTGTCCTGTCCGTATGGCATTGATGCTGCGGTTGCAGCCCACGTGCGTAAAACATTCATTGCACAGCTGAAAATAGCTTAATATAAAGACATACAATGTAGGGACCATCATGAAAAAGAGTCATTGGACTCTTCGTGTGGCTTCCCCTGGGTAAACAGTCCTAGTAACGGTGGCCCGATTTAAGGTTTCTCTTTAACACTAATTTGAGAATAGTCGGTTCCATACTGGCTATTTTCATGTATTTGTCTTTGTCATGACAGTCAAACTTATTGAGATGTGCTCTCACGTACTTATATTACGTAATGGTTGAGTAAAGTTGTACGTGTGTGTTGATTGTCATTTTTCCTTGTCGGAGTTTTGCTTTGACAAATGTTACTCTGGTTATTTTTTTTGACGTTCCTTCGAATTTTTTTTTTATCTGCACTGGGCACATAGGCCCTAGATAGCAAACATTCCAATTTTTATTATTTATTTTAAGTTTTGCCCAAATTCCACTGGTTACAGTTCCATAGCAAATTATAGGAAAAAAAGCTTTTAACATTACGTGTGAAAATTGTATGTGAATCTTGGAATGAGATTACAGAATAGTATTGTGTTATGATTGTACGGAATTCTGCTACTAAAGTGCATCTAAGTGAGTAAATTACAAATTTATTGTTGAGCCTCCATTGAATTTCTTGGCCCTAAATGATTGGTTCACCTTTGTGCTCACTTTGTACTTTTACGTAGAAGTCGTTATGCATAACGATGATGGGCCCAATTCTTGTAGTAGAAAACGACATCACGGTTTTCTTTTGTTAAGGTGCAATGCTCCTTGAATGCATTCTACCTTGCATACTACATTCCTCAAGCAGATTAGTGAGAACAGGGCCAGTGTAGTCCTGAGCAGGGTGGCAAGGCTGTTAACCCTCTCCCGTTCCGAGAAGACTGCAAGCTGCAGGGTGAGTGTCCTGTTCAACGCTGAATCTCACAACGTGCAAGCGGTTCAAGCGTACATTTTATTTAGAGGGGCACCACGCCATGGTTTTTCAAGACATTTTACTCACCACAGAGAACTGTACCGATACAGCCTCGGTACCGATAAAGTAATTTTGTCGGTTTTTCTCCTGATTTTGTTCTGATGACGTACGTGTACATGGAGTGCTTTAAATCAACACGATTACCCCTTTCGTGTACATCATCGGAACGGATCTGAAGAACGGGTAGGTGTATAGCTATCCGTGATTTATGATTTAGCTGCAAGACTGAGCTTTAGAAGCACAGTACTCTGCAGTCGAGTACGCCAGAGGTATTGCCAATGTTCCAAGTACGATTGATGCTGCACGATCTACATGAAAGCTGATCGCTTAACGCCGATTCACCAGCGAGTCTTTGAGATAACATATTTTTAATTTTTCTTCTAACACCTCATTCATCATTGCTATTGAGGTTACTTCACCTGCAGCTTCCCTTCCTATAGATGGTATCGAGTCAGGCAGACTTCGCACCCGTTCAGGGGCACTCAACTACACCCGAGGAAAGTGTGGTCTCGTGGTGGCTGTGCCCGAGCTACTCGAACTAGGAAGGCGCTCCATGTGCTTGTGCCACTGTTGGCGTTGAGGTACCTTCTCGTATTGTTGCCCACCTGAATGAGTTGTACCCACCATTGGAACCTCCTTTGCCAGTAGCAAAATATGATAATTGTATGTTTTACCCTTTTATCTGGCAACAAAACTGACACCTTTTTTTTACAAGGAGTCATGTTTGCATTGACCACAAAACCTGCGGTCGGAATGCAAACAAAAAACACAACTCTGATAATGTATGCACTGTCCTTGAAATTGATTGGTCCACACCCGAGACAGCTTTTCTTATAGTCTAGTCTCACATGGTGTTGGACCAGATGACGTATTTTGGCGTATTATGAGTTGCACCCATTTAGCCCATTGGGCTGAGTTCCGTCAGCAAGAAAGTTTTCATCAACAGAACTATCGACTGCACCACTTTGCCTGCAACTCGTGTGTTTTTAGATTTTTCAACCTTATCATTGGTTGATCCCAAACCATTGGGGACGAGGAACTGTGCTTTTAGCATGCTGTGTTTGGGGAATGGATTAAAATACCTAATCCCATGGTCATTGTGCTTTAATGAAGGGAACGGTTTGTAGCTGCTACCATCTGGTCTGCAGGGTATTGTACAAGCAATCGTGTGTCAATTCTTATTCATCAATAATCACGTTAAGACTTGAGACTGCTTGTCTTACGTGTTCCGTTCAGTGACTTGAGATTGTTCATGCTCAAGTAAATCATTGTTTTGTATCGACGGTGTCAACTCTTGTCATTTTTCTTGTCCGCAATATGCATTGTTATGCACGTTTCATATACTGCAGAGATGAAACTAGACGCCAATCAGGTGCAGGATGATTTTAGTGAGTGCGTATTTCCTTCGTTTACTCCTGGCATCTTGTACGAGAACATAGCTAAATATTTTCAATCGTAAATTACTAAATTGACAGTCTGGGTAATGAACAAGCAAATAAGAATGGACACCGTCTTCTTGGTTCTTTCGGTAAAGTCACGTAGAATGGAAATAATAAAATAATAAATACAACATAATAAAATAATGATTATATTATATTTTTTTACGTTTTATTATTTTTTCATTATTTCCATTCTACGTGACTTTACCGAAAGAACCAAGAAGATGAATCCCTGCAGTCACGAAAGCTTTAAATCTAAATGGACACCGTGTGAGCTCTTGGTGCTGGGTTTTCACGAGGGACTGTAAGCGGTATGCCTCTTGGAATTGGGTGGATATGAGTGTGAGGGCCTTTGTGGCAAATGCTTGTAGCCAGTGGAACCTTGCGGCAGATGAGACTCGAGGTGGTAGCAGATGGAGGATCGTCTCCAGGATGGTGTTCCCCTAAATAATGCTGTCATCAATTTCCAGGAAGCTCTCGCCTAGAAAGCCGTGGTGGCTCGAGAAAAAAAAGCCAACAAGCGTGGCTTGTCCAGCTGAAGAAAATTTAGGAAATGGCCTTGAAATAGAAATAAATAATGTGGTGCAGGTGAGTGATGATGGCAGTGGTGATGGTTATATGGGTCATGGTGATTTGTGAGATGTTCGACTCAGAGATTTTCATGGATTACACATGAGTATGGAGCTGGATTACGGCTTAACAACATTCTTGTTGATTTAGTGTTGAAAGTGAGACTATGAATGTAGAATTCTAGAAAAGTTCCCGGATGTTGCATCCATAGCCAGGAAGTTAACTGGTTTCTGTTCAAAGGAAATGTGGCGCTGCGAAGTCTTTGCACAGTTTCAGCAAGACGGAACGTTGACGATGGACATGTCGAGATTGTATGAAGTGAGGAAGATGTCCGTTTTGCTCAGTTCCCATGTTGCTGGAGAACTCGGTCCAGATGACTGTTCTTTACGCAGATAGTGGCTGTGCAAGATAGATGAGGCTTTGCTGTTCCTTCTCTGACTGAGCCACTTTTTTTCCCGATGATATGTAAACCAAGGGGTTAGCTCAATAACAAAAAGTAATGTTTGTCGGTTGAAGCGTACATTGAATATTCTACTTTTTCTGGTCTCTAGTAAGGATATCAGCAAGGTTATCACTTTCCTTTGGCCAAACTACCAAAATAATGTGTGTGCAGCTTGGCAGTAGGTGCCCCACTACCGTTATACATTCATCACGAAGATTGCAACCCATCAATGAGCTCGACTTTAGCACCCTGCTCAACAACAATAATAACCGAAATTAGTTGGATCGGTGCCACTCCAGATGAATAATAATAATAATTGTTGGAGCTTCACTGGGGTTTATTTAACCGGGCATTTCACAAGGAATTGTCCCACTTTCGATAAGACCTGGTATTAATCTTGGCTGTCAATTTATGTGAAATGTTCATGGTATAGGGACCCATATACCGGTATATTTATTCACCTTTGCACTTGTATGTGTGTAAAAGTATAAATGCATGTGCAATTTATATATATGTTGCGTACACACTTTGACATGGTGTTTACGTATTATTGTCGCGTATGCATTCGTACGCTACAATAATCGGTGTATACAGAAGTGTGCATGCACGGTGTGCATATGCATGTGGATGCATGCAAGGATATGTTATATATGATTGTGTATACAGTATATACTGTGATGTATATGCAGTATGGATGGTGAAGTTATTTTGCACCATACGTAGCCAACCTTGCTAATTGGAGGTGCAGTGCGTGAACGTACGTGTGTGGATACGTATGTGTAGAGTGCAATATACCGAGGAAATCCTAAATATGTGCATGCATGCACGTGTGCCTTGACATACCGAGAGGTATCATTGAATCATGCTCTCATTTAAATGGCTAAGACATTGTCCAAAACCATGCGGTTGGATCGTCATAACTCAACCATTGGGAGCAGTCGCCACCCCTCCCCGCCCCTCCCCTCCACCCTGTGCTTGCTTGCGTGTGTTTAGAATCCTGTGTTCGTTGTTGAATTTCAAGCTCATTTGTTTTTCACGCTAACTGCTCTGCAGTTTTTTTTTACATATTTACATTAAACATTTTGTCGAGGATAACCCGCGTGATTTGTGACCGAGAGCGCAACAATCGCACTGCACTGTTGAGTACAGGCAGACCTCGCTTAGCACTCAAGGTGTGTTCCTGGAGAAATGTGCCAATTCAACGGGCACTAAAATGGGGTCGTCATAACATTGTATACACAGGCATACCTCTTACAACGCTGCCTCGTATAACGCTGTTTTCTTATCATGCTCTTTGTCCTGGAGGAAAATTCCTTTGCGGGTCAGCCCCCCGTATATTGAATAAAGTAGGCGTGGCGTTGGCCATAGGGGCGTGTCTTTGCCCATATATGATTTTGTTGAACCTGAATCGAGGTGTCTATTGTATCGATTTTGAGCGTAGTCGATCCGGCAGCCACGTTAAGAGCATCGTTTCATCGAGGGTTAATTACTGCAGTGATTCATTGGCGATCCATGGATCGAGTAATCCCATTGGTTACTATAGCTTTCCACGGGACGTGTTTACGTCAGATGGTGGTTAATTACATAAGCTCCGACCACAAATGCCATTAAAAGTTTCTTGTTATACACTGTGTACTGTATAATTATTAAGGCTATCACCGATACCCCAAGGAAGCCCTCGTATATCTCTCAAAGGTAAAAAAGGTGTCGGTAACGCATCTCCATTGTTATAATGGCCTCCAATAGCGCTGTTTTATACAGCGCGCCATTTACCAAGAACGCATCCTGAGCGCTATAAGAGGTGTGCCTGTATATGGGGATGAGTTCCCGGCATAATTATTCCATTTGTATGAGAAAATGTGGGCTTCATCTGGGGCATCGGTAATGGCACTAATAATACAGATTGTAAACATTTTATGAATGAAATATACATAACGTCAATAAGTATTATGATCTATATTCACGAGTGATATTCTACCGTACTCCTACACGGCAGCGGTGGGAGGCGAGGTCTTGGTGATGCCCTCAGTCTAAATCTCTGGTGAGGTTTCTGTGAGGTGCATCCTGAGACACCTGGTCTCTAGAGTTTTCGCCTATTTATTGCCAATGTAATCGTGACCACGAATCATGATAATCTGGTTGGTTGAGAGCATGCGTCGATCTAATTGGCTGAGCGAATGATGAGGGGGGCAGGTAGGTTTCCTCGGCCGACGCTGCTGCTGCATGTTCTCGCTCGTAAGCGCTTTACAGACGTTTTGATTTCATTTTGTTTTGGTGAAAACGAAAGCATTCCAGGACAATTTAGGGCTATAACGAATCAGCGTTCTATGGGATCGCGCTAAGCGAGGTCTGCCCTGTACTATACATAACTGCACCCACTGCACAGTCATCACAACAAAATATACGCGCTTTTGTGATCATTCTTTTGCCACCTTTTGAGGCATTTAGTGTAGAATAAATGCGTACAACATTCCGTGTGGATTTTAGTTGCACTTGTCATGTTAGGTGTAATTTATCGAGTAGTTATGTATGTATTTTAAACGTCTTTCGTACCATACGTAACCAGCAATACCTTTGTCACAAATGTTCCCTTGTTGTAGGAGCAGATGTCTGGACTAGTGCTTTCCCCTTTCAGTCCGGCTAGCTGAAGTCGTGTAATTACCATTTTAGTTTATTATGATTATTTTCCAAACACATAAACAGTGTATCGACATTGTAGTCGGTATTATATGTGAACATGTTCCAATTTAACTCCACAGATGTTCGCGTAGAGTGTATACGGAGTAGTTAAATGTATGTATAGTGAACTTATTTTGCACCGTACGTAGCCAACTGTGCTCATCGGAGGTGCGGGGGAAGGACAACAAATTAAATGAAAAAAGCATTTCTAAAGAAATTAGTTTTCAATTTAAAGTTATAAGTGCAAAGCTCCAGTGTTCCAAACGGCCACAGAAGCTCACCTGAAGGTGTGCGATGCAATGGCCGCCTTTGTTCGATGGTTAGCCAAAAGCTGCTGCGAGGATGACCGCAGTTTTGTGATGCTCCTTGATGAGATCAGCAAGATATTGTGGTTCATTTGTGGCAAGCACTTTGTGTGTAATACATGTATATGGTGGAGGTAGCAATATTTGTAAGAGACAGAAGAGAGGATTGATGATGTCAGATGTACACGTACAGACACGTACATATGGATACATGGGCCAATGGATACACACCAATGAACTAATGAAGCCAGATCATTGACATGTACAGACACACGTGTGCATGCACAAACACGTGTAAACCACAATTGTACGAAACATCTGACTTTTTTTTTGCAGATGCACAGACATACACATGAAACGCATGTGCACATAGAAGGACTTACATACTGACTGACACCTGTGGACGTGTGTATTCATGCACAAACATACACAACCATGCTTGTTTTGGTTAAAACAAACTCATGCAAAAAGCACAATCGCAAAGTTATTGAAACCAAAGCAGTTACGTCACTAGCCTAGAGTACAGGAAGATATTGCTTTTGGGCTTTCAAATGACTAATGCGACGATGTGTAATGTGTTTCACAAGTGAGCTACCAATATACACTATACTCCGTTTCCAAGGCTTAATTTCTTTGCCACTAAAACCCATATTATGCCCTTACAGATGGACCATTCTCTGAATCTCCACCTGAATATAATGTTACTGTCATAACCATTGCCATCTTCACCACGTCCATTGACTTTACCACTGCATCATAACACCCACGTTATAATTTTAATCACCATGAACTTTACTTTTAACCACCACAAACAATCACCACTGTCAATACCACACCATCACAGTCATGCATTAGCGCACATAACTCGTTCCATCACCACCACTATGATGATAGACCACTAATGTCATCACAATTACCACTGCCATGACCACATTCATAATTTTCATCATCACTTCACTGACCTGCAATTCACCCATCATCACCTCGACCACCACCATCCCTACCACATCACTTTTGGCCATGCCACAATCATTTATCAGCATAAGTATAACAATATTACTTGCATAAGTCACAACTAATTGGTGCTCACATACACGATTCGAAGTGTGGATTGTGAGATTAAAGAATGTTAAGCAATGCATTGTCCCATGCCTGCTTTGACATGTTGCATATTTAAATGTTATACTAAATCATCTGTCGGTGATCATTTTTGGTCTGTTCTGGCTGACGGGCATTTATGCATACATGTACACAAAGAGGACCACACATTTTGCTCTTTATCAAGGACTCGTCAGTCCTCTATCATTAGTTTTTTGCAATTTAAGCAGCAATTCAATACACAAATTGTTATTGTTTGTTGATCCCCTCAGCCGTGAGAAGCAATGGGCTCATTACATTTCACCTTTTGTTCCCGTAATCTTAAAAGCCAACTATTGGTTCATTTAAGTATTTTATAATTTAGCTTCATTTCAGTCGATATGGATAGCATGTTATGTAAACATCTCTATATGACTATTTAAGCTTCCACTAGGTTAGGTGCTTTTTTATAATCTACAAAGGCTAGCCATAATGGTACTTGATCTTAGTTTGTCTATACCAGAATATAATGGATGGTACACGTGTCAATCGTAGAGTAACCTTTCTTAAACTGGACTTTGTCACGTGGTATGTATTATCTTTGTGAGCAAATTATATCCACGTGTTTATAGTCTAATGGGTATGTAATTATTAGAGTTAGCTTTAAGACCATGTTTATTAGAAGAAGAGTTTAGGCATTGTTCCTTGATTTAGATTTTTTTTCGATAAATATTAGTAAACACTTTTGCTAATTTTCTTGAAATTATGATTTAAAAAAAATAGGCCAGCTGCATGAAGTTTGCTTGAAAGGGGTAACAAAATTAATATCAGAAAGGAACTCCGACAAGGAGACTTGCCTTCAATCTATATTATTATTCAAAGCAGCATTTGAATATATTTTTCAAAAATTGTAATGGAGCTAATAAAGGCTTAAACATAAATGGAGAAAACATTAACCCTCGGGGTTTTCTTCTGACAGTGTCGTTATAACAATGAGTCAGAATGATTAATAGAACATTATTTAAGAACTCAGTGGAAAATTGTGGGGCTTGATAAATGAGCGATACACAAGTCACGTGCAACAAGTTCAATAAACAAATTGAACATCTGTCAGAGGAGGATTGATATGTTCAATTTGGGACATTAGACAGTACAGTGACATCTGATTAAAACACGTGTGGAAACCTTGTATTCTCTTTTGTAATGTAATATGGAATGACAAATGCAATGTAATCTGGAATGACAAGTTAAATTAAAAGAAATTTATAAAACAGCAAAATGAACAACAGCAAAAAAAAGTTGCAATTTACCTGTCACTCACGGTGGTTGTCACGTGTTCCTCTTTTCAGTTATTTCACGGCGGATAAGAGCGTCCCAATGCCGTGCTTGTGGGAGTTATTTGCCCATACTTCACCACGCCGGTCAGTGTGGGTTGGCGTCGGCAGGGAGAATAGACGTGGGAGCATCGACCTATAGTTCAGCAATGGATTTTGTTGAATTGCACCGTGCTACCCACAAACAAAGCACATCCCTACTGCAGCCTGCCATTCTTGCTGGCCTTCCAACCAATATAGAATACCAATAAATAAATAAACTACGTAGAGTATAAGTCATTGATCTGAGGAGAGCCTTACTGCTAAGACTTCGATACTTATCTGAGCACACTGCCTTCTCGATAGGCTAAATCATCATGCATTACTTAGTTTGACATATTTTCATGCAATCACATTCATTTGAGATGTCAATGTGAATGCATCAGCCACCCTTGGCCGACCTCCCGAAGAAAACGCCGCCCAAACTGCGTCGACCAAACCAGCTCTAGTCAGTTTCGCGTCACAGTTTTGCGTCACAGTTACGCGTCACAGCCTACGTCACAGCCTACGTCACAGGCCACGTCACAGTGCGTGTTACTCCGCGACGTTTACCAGCAGGGGGCGGCTGTGTTGTAGCGCAGCCTTGTTGCCTGCTGCAACGGAGCGCCGAGTCGGTTTCCACGGCGTTGCCGTCGACGATCACTGTGAACCACCGTATTCCATTGGCTGCATCGCCATGCTGGTACTACGTAGGTCGAATTTACATTGCGGTGGCGAGTAGAGGTAACTGCCGCAACTTTGCACGTTTATTGTAGGTACGTTTGTCAGAAACGTGTTTAAATGTTATTCACGCGATAAATCTGCTGTGGGTTTCTACAAAACATGCTATTCTGAAAGGTATGTTCATATGAGGGATATTATAGCAGATTTTAACTTTGTACACAAGTTGCAGACGTTGACTGTTAAGAAAAGTAAGTGGGCTTGGTTGGACAGGACATCTCATTCGAAGGGATTATGGCAAGTTCTCGAGACTAACCGTGGAGTGGGAGCCAAAGGATGGAATGCGCCCAAATATATCCGGTGTGGAGATGGAGCAATGAAAACTGCTCTTGTACAGGAACTAGATGGATTGGTGCATTGCAAACACATGAGACATGGCAATAACTTGGGGGAGATCTTCTTCCAACAGTAAGGTGTATCATGGTTTTTATGATGGGTTTTTTTTTTATCATATCAAATCCTAATATCAATGTCATTAAAAGTTTCCCTTTACTCATACTGATGAAGTGCTCTTGTTCTGAATAATGGTAGGAGTCTCCTTGCCTTTAGTCACCTCCGATAAGAGTTTCATCAGAGCCATGTGACTATAGTCGTGGTTCTTTATTGGTTCTTCCCTCACCGTAACTTTTTTTTCTGGTGGCCGTAGTGAATAAGTGTTTGGAAAACTCAATATGAGTGGATTTAGAAGTTGTTTTCCTATCGTTGTGACTTCTCAATTTGGAGGGATATCTTGTTTCTTGACCTGCTCTCGGGGTGTGCATGTGGTCATTGATGAATCAATAGTTTATATATTATCGTTGGATGAGGTTTAGGCCATTACATCCGAGTATATAGTATTTTATAAATATAACAAGGTGCTTGTTAGTTGCGTTCTGAAATAATCTATTTTCCTTTCAGAAGTGCAAAATTAGATCTTTGATAAGACGTTCGATGTCTTGTGTAGACACAGCACGAACATGTCAGCCGCTGTTATGCTGATTCTTCACCTGAATAGCTCTGCAATTGTGCCCTTCATCACAGCGCATAAGCATTGTAGTCGTGAGTGTCATTCATACCGGTAGACAGTCCAGCTGAGGAAGGGTCGCTGCATTCTGCTGCACCCGCTTTCTCCACCCCCCCCCCACCTTCCCCTTTTCCTCTAAAATGAGAGTAAGCAACTGCATTTTAATGTATGGGAAGCCGTAAGCAGTGAAGCAATGCTATCTCACGCGTTTGCCGACCCCCGATAACAAACATTTTCATTGAATCACCTCTGCTTATGGGGGCGTTCGACTGAGTCAGGACTGTTGGCCCGACCATGTATGTAAATATGTTCGTGGAATACGGTGCTGATGATACGACACGCGTGTGCGCCAATAGTTTTTGTTTTAAACGACAGTGACGTTGAGTGAATTTGTATGCGAATAAAAAAAGCAACTCCATACAGTAATCCACCGGCTTTACTGAAGCAATTTCATAGACGTAAAATTAAGGGGTGTTAGCCAATTGTGGTAGAATGAAACGATGACAACTGATGTTACTTTTAATTTCTCCCTCTCGATGCATATCTGTATATGTCAACATTCGTGTTCTTTTTGCTAATTTAGAAACAAGTGACTTTGACCCATGTTCATCATGGTGTCTGTTTTGGTCAATTGGGCATCAAATAAATCGTTTCCCTAAGCAGACATTTAAGTTGATTTAACACTCCCTGTTTTAAATATAAACTGTTTAATATGCATACAGGAACATTACATGTTTAATATTCGTCTGCAAAAAGATAATGTGTCTACTGTCCGTTAGAATTTAATAATCTGCCCTGCCTTTGGCCTTTGGTCAGTATAAATGTAGACATAAACATTTTGTTTATAAATAGTATATCAATATAAGCCAGTGTATTAAAGACGTCTAAAATCGTGAGCAGATAATTTCGATGAGACATTACATTCAAAGGCGTGTGGACTTTCCCATATTATATATGAATCTCCCTTTTCAGTTTTAAGAGTAGGGCACGTACGTATTGTACAAAATGCATTCAGTATTGAAATGTCCAATGTTGTTTATTTGGCATTGTCATTCGGCTCTTTCAAGCCGATCCTCTCCGGGTTTAATGGCCCGTCCATAACCAACGTCAAAAGTGTTATTGCGCTTAATGTTTTAATCATATCAAGATTCCCATGCGGTCGCCCGTTTAACGTCACTCTGATATCCGGCACCAAAGATAAACAGAGAATGGGGGTCAATAGTACCAGGACCCCCACACTGGTATGCGCCGATGTCCTTGGTGCCCCAAGCTGTCGTCGCACTGTTACCAGGCACCGTTGGCAGCAGAGAGTAAAGTAGATAGATAGATCGTTTATTGTCATTGTCACCAGTACAACGAAATGTAAAATGCTCACCAGTCAGGGCATCATTCATAAATTTAAATTAAATAAAACAAGAAAATAAAAATAAAATTAAATGAAAGATAATCAATTTATACTATATATAAAAACAGCCCAAGTATACCCACATACCCACATAAGGTTACATTTTGTCATTGCACATCTCTATTTCACAATCAATTGTAAACACTATTACTTAATAATTAATTAGCATTATTGAGTGTGGTGATCGCTGTAGGATAAAAGCTCTGTTTGAATCTGTTTGTCCTTGTTTTGACTGATCTGAATCGTCTGCCTGATGGCAACTGCTCAAACAGTGAGTGTCCAGGGTGAGAAGAGTCCTTTATAATGTTCTGAGTAAACACCAACAATATCACACTGTATTTTTTTTTTAAGACCGTTCATAAACTGCATAATTTCCACCGAACATTCTCAGGATGTCAAGGGAATACAGCAATGTTTTACGTGAAATCAGCTTGGCAAGGGATGTTACACGCAGGCTTGTCAGTCCCATGGCAGTCAGCACCTCATTGTTTCGCGGAGGCCACTTTCCCCTTGCCCCCACAGGAAATCCGTAGATCTTGGTGTTGCTTGTTCTTGTTAGCTCTTTAATTTGGTCTCGGAGTGGGGTGTAATATTCAACCTTGTGCGACGCCGCCTCAGTCAGTGTGCTACACGTTCGCTCGAACCGGATGGTAACATCGATGACAAGGGCATCCTCTCCTCTTGCAAAAATCAGGTCTGGTTTCCTCAGCTCCCCAACTTCGGTTCTGAAGCGTGGCGCTTTGTGTACAGTCCATCCCAATCTTGTGGCTTCAGTCGCTAGGATGTCACAGATCTTGTTGTGACGCGCTATCCTAGCTTTCTGGACGACGGGACATTGGCCTAAAATGTGCGATATAGATTCTAATCTTGCGGAGCATTTTCTGCAAGAACGCAGTGCACCTACTTTACCCCTGTTAATGCTCTCCCTTGTTGGGTATATATTGCTTCGTAGTTGTAATGCAGCGATGTAGTAGCATTGTTTCATGCCATTGCACCGACCTAACCAAGCATTACTGACTTTGTCCCCTGCAAAATTTTCTATACCGACACCCTGGACTGGTTTTTCGCACCATCTTTGGAACTTATCTCGGCCTCGCTGTGCGCTGCGTTGCACCGCTAGTCGAGTAGACAACCATGTGTTCAATAAACCCTCGAAGCCAGGATGACCGTCCAACTCCGATCGTCATTTATTGATTGTAACAGGTAAAACTGGTGAGAAAACACAGATACAGCATCTGTTATAATTCGGAAACACCCACACAATGAACACCACAGCATCAGAACATTGTCTCAGATAACAATAGATCCTGGAAGGACCAGGCCCCCATATTACCCCTGAACAACTAGACAAAGGTACAAGCTGGTGCGTTGCATACAGGCACAGTGTATTCATCCCACTGCACCCCAAATGTACAGCATTACACTTAACACTAAACTGTGGATGAGATACTTCGTCATCACTCTCAGGATCGCAACATAGGCACAAGTCTGATCGACCTACTAAATCACAAGTAACATCCACAATAAGGAAAGTCATAGGCTTCGTTACTAACTAGGCCTCGTATTTACTACAACAACTTAACGTCACCATAAAGGCATTTACGTTGCTATAACGGTCATTCCAACATTACAACAGAATTTCCAATATTATAAGAATATAAACAACTTACAGATAATGCTTCTTAAGCTCCCACAATGGACAAGTGCGGCTGTGGTCTCACTGAGATGCGATGCGTGCCGCCATCTTGACTTATCTGTGTAATGGCTGACGCCCGCGTGGTACAGTGGAAATCTGACATCGTCACTTCCTGGTCACGTGACCAACAGCATCAAAAAACAGGAACTTCCTGTTAACGTACGCTCCCCATCTGCCGTGAGGCAAGACAGAACTCATGCTGTCTCCAGTCGCAGGGTCTTGGCTCTACCGGATGTTTAGATTCCAATTCTGTTAGAATAAAAGCTGGCACAGTGTCAATTTCACCGCCTGCGCTTACCCACAAGCTCCGGAAATCTTCCTCGGCACCTAGTTGGGACACTATATTGCGGGTAATCGCATCTGTCGAGTTCGCAATGCGATGTAGTCTCCTCACCTGAATCGATGGGATCATACTCTCTAGTTTCATGATGCCGAGGCCTCCATCTTGAGTTCGGGAATACAGCAGCCCGTCGCAGGCAGAAGCTGGTAGATGGAGCCATTTCTTTATTACTTTTCTTATTGCCTGGTCCAACAATCGTAGAGTTGACTTTTTGCAGTCTGAATGGTCTGCTGGATACAATAACCTGGGGAGAGCGTAGACGTTGAGGAGCTCCACCTTCTGAGTTGGTTTAAGTGGTGCCTCGTCAATTTTGGAGATCCAGCTGTTTAATTGTACTGTCAGTTCTGGCTGCAGAATGCCAGTCCAAGGGCTGATTTTTAATCCGAGATATTTTGCTGATTCATCTGGTTGAACCATGTTGACATGCGCACTTGATATCATCCATGGATCACAGTTGTTCACCGTATAAGAATCTTTGGTGTGGCGTAGCATGAAGCCCTGGCACTTTTTTGGTTGAAGCTCAAGTCCTGACAGTTTGCAGAATGATTCAAGAATAGCTATGTTGCTAGCCATTCCTTCCCAGGATTCACTGACCAACACCAGGTCATCTGCAAATGCAAGCGAGGTAACACAGTCGGCGTCGATGTAGTATCCCACTCCGTGTGTTTCCAAGGCACATGTCAGTGGGTCCATTGTGAGATTGAACAGCAGAGGTGACATCGGGTCTCCCTGCTTCACACCAACTTGGATGTTGATGTCTGGTGTCGAAATTTCGTTGATTTTAAATGAAGTTGTGCAGGTCTCATAGGCGTTCTGAATGATGTTTTCTACGTGCTCATCCACTTTCCGTTGTCTCAGCACCCACAAAATATGCGCATGGGACACAGAATCGAATGCTTTTGCTACATCAATGAACACCACTGCCAACGGTTTGTGCGATCTTTTTGCATGCTTAATGAGGTCCTGTAGTACCCTAAGGTTTTCTGAGCAGCCAGATGCGGTTATGAATCCACGTTGTCGTGGGTTGAGTGGGCATGCACGTCCCAGTCGTACGGTCAGAATTCTTGAGAACAACCTCGCGACCATGGAGCCAATAGTAATCGGTCTCCAGTTTCCCAGATCTTTCAGCAGTTCCTCGTTCATGACCTTCGGGATAAGAATCGTTCTATTCTTCTTCATATCTGCAGGAATCACCCCTGTGACCAGCCATACGTTGAAAAGTGACGCTAGTACCCACCCTTCCGGGTCTGCTGTGCAGATTGAAGCTTTCGTTACGCCGTCTGGTCCTGGTGCCGACGCTTGTTTAATTGCATTGATGCCAGCCTTTACCTCTTCCACGGATATCATTGTTTCAAAATGTTCATTATTCGCTGAACCGGAAGACTTGAACTGCCCCAAGCCTTTGAATGCAAAGACAGTTTCCCACTTTTGACGATAAAAACCGTAGATTTCAGAGGCTGCAATCCTGCATATATGGCGATCTGTGTCGTCGAGAATCAAAGACGTTAAATGAGAACGGTTCTTATAAAAGAGTTTCTGGTGTTTCATGTCGCTACCTTTTTTCTCAGCTCTCCTCTTCATCCATGGTCTTGCTGGCATCGTTCTGGGTCTGTAAATTTCCTTTTGGGGTTTTTTGCGTGGAACTTTGATTTTCCGTGATCTCATCTGTTGTAGCGTTGACATTGTCGCCGTTTCTATGAGGGCGTCCAGCTTTCCGTCGTCCCGTAGCCAGGCCCTTATCGCGTCCACCGCTGTCTTCTCCAGGCGGCCGCCAACCCCGCTTGAAAGCTGCTCCGCCGCTTGAACAAGCTTGGTCCTTGCCCCGGTTGTTATACTCGGTGGTGTTGACGATGTCTCGAGGAAACCGGATACATTGTTTGTAATCGGAGGCCTGTTGTCCCCTTTCTTTTTGCTAAGGCATCGTCTCTTGTCGGCAACTTGTTTGTTGGTTTTTGATCCGAGCCCGGCCGCAATCAGTTTATTAATAGTCCTTTCCCCCTGATACTGTAATTCTAGTAGGGCCAGCTGCTCCTCTTCTTCCAGCGACCAGCAGCTCCGGTGTGCGCCTCTCTTCGAGATGCCCTTTGTCGCGGGTTGATTCTCTCCTCATTGAGCACTACTGGGTGTGCATGCCTCTTGTGCTGCGAAAGGCCTCTAGAGACTCAAATCGTGACGGGCAGCACTCACATCCCCAGGCTAGACTTTCCTGGTTAACCTTCCTTCCCCCACATTTTGGTGCATGGCATGATATTGAACGATAGTTTGAGCTAGTCTTGTCACATTTCGAGCATTTAAATACAAGCGGTATTTCTCTGTGTTTGATGATGAAGTGAGCTGAAACATTTGACGCTTTGCCCAAGTGTTCTTTACAGATATCACAGATAGTTTCAGAACAGGGCAGTTGAACTGTTACAGTGTCCTTTCTTGTGTCTGAAGGATACTTTTGAAGCACTGGTTCCTCTACTGAATATTCGAGCAGGGGTTCATCTACACTATCGTCGTCCTCATAAGGGTCATCGTGCTCAAATAGCTTACTAATTTGGGCATAACCATCGTAATTCACCTCCTCCCTATTCAATAAAGAGTTATGGAAAGTGATGGAATGCGTAATAATCATTTCTTGACTCGGTCTGGACATCGTAGGTTTTTCAACTTTAGATGCCCCATAGGCACCTTCGTACTGCGTCTGGGTTGATACTGAGACGAATAAGAGTTTCATGGGACGCCGTCGCCATGAACCCTCAGTGTTGCTTACATCTATTATTGCGGGTCTAGCTATAATGGATGGATCGCCAACCCGAGCGCCACCCATAGCACGTTGTTTGGCCAGGCATCATGCCAACTGGCTTGAGAACGTTAGTTTTTCAATCATAAGTTTTTGCGGCCTTTAATAATCCTGTGTACAGGCCTTTATACAGGATGGGAGATGGAATAGGTGCTTTAACCTTGTTCGCCATTGTCAAGATTTAACTCAAGACAATTTTACCGGCGGGACCACGAGGAGGTCATGGCCACTATGACTCTCGTTCCTTTCCCAAGGGAACGCACCATAAAACCGAGTCATAGTTACTCCCGTCATAGCATGCTGGGGTTTTAAAAAAACATTACCATTAGTCTAAACAAATGCACTTAAACTAAGCATTTAATATATGCAAACGTCATTGCACCAAAAAAACGACTACTCTGAAAGCATATTTTGTTTAACGTTCGGCTGTAATACCCCTCGTGAAACCATCCTTGATGTTTATATGCTGTCGATGTGCTCGTCATTTTTTTTAAATTGATGAAGCTCATCCACACGTGTAGTCCACTTCCTTTGCGTTGCACAATTACAGTAAGTCAAATCGTATCGAATCCTCTCGTAACGTTGCTGTGGTGATGTGCAGTGTGAGTGCATGTGGAAGGTCATATAAACAACAACAATAACAAGGTCGTTTCCTATAACCATTTTTAACAAAAACAATAACTTGGTTATGGTCGATGTGAATAAGTAGAGATAAGAGACAGTGTTGCGTGCGGTGACCTTAAATGCACCACGTGACAAAGTTCATATGTTGGCTCATAAGTTAGCGTTGAACGCAATAGCGTTGCATGGGTGTTGTCGCTTATATTTTGTTTGATAATTGTTCATGCATTAAAATATAAAAAAAACAAGTTACGTAGTTTGACACACTACGTATTATATAAACAACTAGCTGTACTACCCGGCTTCGCCCGGGACTTGTATCCACCACGGCCGGCCGCCTTTGTCTCCCCAGTGGCGATGTTAATACGCCACAGCAGTTACTCGTTTGAGGCAGAGTCGACCTAGGGGAGGTTCAAATAATGGTCACCGGTGGTGGCCGTGAGCGGGAATCGAACTGGGTTCGCCGGGTTGGTAGCGCAGCGTAGCGTTAAGCACTACACCCACCGATCCTCACACACCACACACGCACAGACAAAGACAAAGATCCCCCGTATAGCCTGAACAGACTGTAGGGGCAAGTGCTGTTAGCGAGCACCTATGAAGGCCGGAGGCACACACACAGACACACACACAGACACACGCAGACACACACAGACAGACACACACAGACACACAGGCAGCACGCTAAGCACTACACTACCGTTCCCCCTACACAACACACGCGCGCGCGTCCATAGGTACACATACACGCGCTTGCTGCAGACACACACGACTTTCAGGGTGCGTACGGCAGTAAACGACTGAAATAATAAAGCGGCAATGCTGCGCAAGGAACGCCTTAGACCTGCCACACATTTGTGTAATGCGAGCGTAAACACACAAACACATACAAACACATACACCATACACACACACATACATGCAGACACACAGACACACACATAACACACATACATACAAACACATACATACACAGAAACACATACACACATACATAGACACACACACACATACACACACATACATACACACATACATACAGACACACAGACATACACATAAACACATACACACATAGACATGACCCGGCTTCGCCCGGGACTTGGATCCACGATGCCCGGCCGCCTTTGTCTCCCCAGTGACGATGTTCACACACGACAGCAGTTACGCGTTTGAGGCTGAGTCGACCTAGGGGAGGCCCAGGTCCGTTTCAAATAATCGTCAGCGGTGGTGGGCGTGAGTTGGAATCGAACTGGGGGCGCTCAACCAGCTTAATGACTATTTGTACAAAGAACATATAAAGAATCGATTATAATAAGCAGGCAACAGTCCACATTATAGACTGCCAGTACACGCACTCAGCTTCATAAGCAGGCTAGAGTGTACATGATAGAGTGGCAGTACGCTCACCGAGCTTAATAAGCAGGCTACAGTCTACATGATAGACTGGCAGTACGCTGACCCAGCTTAATGACTATTTGTACAGTGAACATTTAAGTAATCGATTGTTGGCGCGTTGGGTTTAAAAGTAATATTAATTGCACACATTGTGGTGGGGGTGGAGTGAAGAGTACGAAAAACTTTGATGAATTTACCTCAGAGTGGCGTGGTGGGTGTCGAGGCCTAGTAGCGTGCAGAGCCTGCGGCCTCGCCAAAATTGGGCACCTGGCAGAGGCAGGGTACGGGTGGCGTTCCTTCCCCCCCCCCTCAGCGCTCCAACAATACTGCGTAATGGCTATTATTTAATTAATTACGGAGCCTATGAAAGTGGCGAAGGCGTGGCTAGCCGTTGGCAGGGGCAACCGCCGTCCAATGAAAGTGCAGCCCTTGGCGAAGGCGTCGCTAGCCGTTGCCAGGTCCAATGAAAGCGGCGAAGGCGTCGCTAGCCGTTGGCAGGGGCAACCGGCGTCCAATGAAAGTGCGTATGGTCCGGAGACACACAGACACACAGACAGACAGATAGACAGACAGATTCGCGATTTTATATATATAGATGAGTACTCGGAGCTGTTTATTAGTTTGTTTACACTTGGGATGTTTGCGCAATGTGTTGATTGCATCAGTATTACAGACTTGGAAAGGAGTATTTGGTGTTCGAACATAAATTAATTTGAACTTTTACTTTTCTGAAAGTTACGTGGCAGTATTTGACTCCTCTTGCAATGTCTTCAAGCCAGTTCAGAATTTATAACGCATACAAAACATTATTGGGAGGTGGTGGACAGAATTATTTTAAATTGTGCCTATTTTACTGGGAAATTAATTTAGAAAATGCGCACAACTTAGTGAGTCGTAAGCATTTTTGTGTCGTGTACGCTTTGGTGAGGTTTACCATCTGTTTATTTATCCTTTATAAGTTCTTTAAAAAAAATGTCATCCCAACATATACCCATTCATTCGTATAAGATTTTTTTTCCCGAAATAGCTTGTGGAAATTATTTTTCTTTATTGACTAGCAATAATTTACACCCCCCGTCACGTCCACGTTGCCGTGACTTCACAAGCCCCCCCCCCCCCCCACATTGTGTAATGGTTCCTACTGACCGAGTCACGTGATAGGTGCATTGTTTTATTTTAAAGTTATGACTCGACCTATAATGTAAAATATACCTGGAAAGAGGACCTTATTATCTGCCACGGTATTCACCATCCATTATTGATGGAAAATAACACCGACGCTCTAAAGACGTTTCATATTTACATATTTTGTTTGGCTCCTGACATTGTTTACTTTACAAGTAAAACATTACACTTGATAGTGTTGTACATTTTTTTTTATCTGCACAGAGTTATTTGCTAAGCTTAACTTAGATTTCATACTGACACACGTGTTGCTCCTCTTAAACATCTTCCACGAGTTCCCATTGTGATCGCTCGGTGAAGGTTATCCACCGTTCAACGTTGTGCACACGACTAGGTGCTGGGGTTTCCCCTCCTTTACGTAAAACTATCCGACTCGTGTGTGTTTGCGGCATTGCCAGTAACGAGTCCTTACTTTGCACCCGTGCATTGCTTTGTGGTCTAATGACAATGCCTTGGACAACAATGTGCAGTGCCCTCGCCCCCCCTCCTGTGGTTCTAGGAATGGATGGAATATTCACATGTTATATATAGGAGGATTGAAATAAGGTAGACAATGGTGCCCATAGAAATGAGAAAAAGAAAGTTTCGTTTCTGGAGTGCAAGTCGTCTTGTGTATTGAGAAAAGTATTTGCCGTGATGAAATTGCCCGCTGATTCGATGTTTTACCATGGCGTTACACGACGTTCCCACCGTCATTATTTTTATTAGCAAAATATGAATCAAAGGACAAATTAATTGACTTCTTTAGCCCACCGGTGTGCTGAAGAGAAAATCAACAGCATTTAAAAATTTGAGTACGACGTTTCGCTGATAATTACAATCAGCTTCATCAGGCAAGAATGCTGTTGATTGTCTCTTCAGCACACCGGTGGGCTAAAGAAGTGAATTATTTTGTCCTTTGAAAACGTGACACATTTTTTACTGTTTAGCCGTGTCGGGTGATGGAGGGTTACGACACATTTATAAATAACGCGATCTGACCCAAAAACCTTTATTATGAATAATATTGGTCGCGAAAGCCTGCTACGTGTTCAATTGAAAATATGAGTCGCCGTCGTATATTGCGATGTTTTAAAGTGCACGTCGAGGTTGAAGAAACCATGTGAAATTTGCGAACGTCATTGCCACAGGAGTGAAAAATGTTTTAAAATCAGTCTCATCTGATTGTGGTTATATTTTTTTTATTCATTTGAATCCCCTTTCAAAAGTTCCACTCGTGTTTTAGTTTAAAATTAGGGATAATAATAATGAGAATATGATCAACGGTCACCATGATACAAGGCTCAACATGGTGGGTTTGGGACGAACTACGCTGGTGGTCACGTGGCCTGAAGCAGTAACCACCTCCACGACCAGTCGGTGACTCCTTTTCTTTTTGCAAACCGTTCTCGTATTATATTTAGTAATTTATTTCATCTGTCCTCTATTATACAAGGTGTAATAATGTGCTAAAAATTATTATGTGTAGTGTTCATCTTATAGTACATGGCAAAATCAAAAAGCCCGAACCATTTTTAGTCATGATATTACTTCGGCTGATCCAAAAACGTATTTTGCCCCGCAAAATGTGTAGGTGCAGGTATTGGATGAACTTATACTTAGGCTGGTGAACATACGGCAATACCTGTCAGCGTATGATTGTTGTTGTGGTGAACAAGAGTGGGAAACCTTGCTTAATAAACTGACTAATGAATCGAATTACTTCCATGCTTTTCAGCAATAAACTGATGTTAACTTTATTTGATATTGATGGTTGTAAACATCTGGGTCACCTTGCAATGGTGCGAAATAATTGCCATCGTGTCTGTTCTCTTCTTTATACACTACGATGTACAGACAGCCTGTTGTTTTTTTTAGATAATTTTAAACGTCTATTTTTATATTGTAATATACAGATATAGCAACCCGAATGTCATTGCAATGATGATGTTTGTACTACCCCTCGAGTATATACTACACGGTACAATACCGATGACGTGTTGAAGAAAAGCGATGTTTTCATTTGGCTTGTTGTACTTGCTGTCTTTTAGCAATCTTTTATTATCGTGTTTAATAAAAACCAATGTTTCAACATGGTTATTGCTTTCTATTGCACGTGCAATCGATCGTAGCATTTGCATGGAACATCTCCAGATAATTGCTCATTGTTGGAGTATTTAATTAACTTAATTATATGCTTTTCTGTATTATATATTTTTACGTGATTGTAAGCGTGTATTTTACGTCTGCTGCTGCTTTGACGATTGTTCCAGCACACTTCACAGTTTTTTTTTTTACGGCTGGTTTTTCAAACAAGCATAGAGAACAGATGTCATTGAAATTCCATCAAGTTGTTAGCATTATCAAATAAGAATGTTGCAATCCCCCCCCCTTCCCCTAGTCTTGAGTTATTCCTGTAGATCGTAATTTCTGATTCTACAGCAACCACCGTCGGCTTGCCACAGAGCGGGCACCTGTTGTCACGCTCGGACTTTATGACGGTCAGCCGATGAGATCCCCATTGGAGCTATGAAATTCTTTTACAATTACGACCACAGCCCATGACGATCGTCGGCAAGTGGGCAGCAGCGTTGTCACACCGCGGGGTGGAAATGTTGCGAGGAATTGTTGACTCAGCCATGCGTGCCACTTGACCAGGAATTTTTCAACTCGCGGATTTCCGTAATGCGAGGCGTGCAGGAATGCATCGGTCGTGCTGCCAGCCAGATGAATGCTTTAATGTGGAGGCCGATCCCATGCCAGCCAGCACGGGAGGATTGGTTCTCAAGCCAAGGTTTTTTTGTTTTACCGCCGCTTGTCCAGTCGTGGCTGCCTCCATTGAAACGTTAAGAAGTCCTAAGTGT
Organism: Lethenteron reissneri; assembly: GCF_015708825.2. NCBI lineage: Eukaryota > Metazoa > Chordata > Hyperoartia > Petromyzontiformes > Petromyzontidae > Lethenteron > Lethenteron reissneri. The sequence goes on from NC_083801.1 coordinate 4,094,689, forward strand.
CAGCTACCCACATCGCCATGCAAACGAACTCGGTAAAATACCTCATCCATTCTCATTAGTTGTTCATAATTTAAATGCACACTGCAAAGTTCAAGATTATTCTAACATATGCCTCGGCAACAAGCCGGTGTAACGAAGTCGACAATGTAGAAAGGTGTGACCCAACTTCTGAGCGGGGAAAATAAACAAATAAACCATTACAACTTCGTAATGAGTAACGTGAATATTAAATTAGGTAAAAGGAGCAGAGATGAGAGTGTGTGAATGGGGTGATAGGTTTGGTGAGGAGAGGAGAACGCCTCTTGCGGTTGATATCCGACCCCCGCACCTCCGATTCGCACGACTGGCTCTACGTACGGTGCGAAAGAAGTTCAACGTGAATCCGGGCTAAGGGAGATAGTGTTTACCATCCATGTAAAGAGCCGTGGGACTCCTTCAAGTGGGAAACACTGATGTGGCGCCACCTGTGGTTGCATTCACTCTGTAGAACAGAGACCCTTGTACAATGACGCAGTCCAATCGATCAATATCGTACGTGCCAATATCGCCCTCAATAAAGTGGGCATCCGTGCACTTTGCAGCAGAACGGCAACGGCACAGGCGCGTAGTGCAACGGGATTGAAATGGGAAGCCCGTCACGCAGTTAAAATAACAACGGCAAAGATCCCCCCCATTGAGCCTTGACAAGGCTGTTGAGGCAAGTGCTGTTGGCGAGCAGCAGCAGCGCCTTTGTCTCCCCAGTACTGATGTTTACACCGCACCAAGTACTTATTGAAGGCCGAGTCGACCTAGGGGAGACCCAGAACCGGCTCATTTAATCGTCACTGGTGTTGCTCGTGGGCGGGTATTGAACTGGGATGGCCGGGTTTGTAGCGCAGCGCGCTAACCGCAACATACACAAAGATCCCCCGAATAGCCACAACACACGTTCGGGGCAAGTGCTGCTAGCGAGCACCGATGAAAGCGGGAAGGGCACACGATGCAGGTGGGTGGCCTTTGTCTCCCCAGTGCTGATATTTACAAACAGCACCACTGTGGGTTGAACGACCTCTGCCGAGCCGTCGCCATCGCTGGTGATCTTGGGATGCAGCAATCCGCACAGCGCCTGCGCTTGAACCGACTGAATCGGCGCCATCTCCTCGGTTGCCTCCGATTAGCACGGCTGGCTGCGTACGGTGCGAAAGAAGTTCAACGTACATACAGGAACACCTCGCACTTTCGTCTGGTTGGGGACCAGAGCGTGGACGATTGTCAAAAACGGACTAATGTCAAAGCAGAGACTTTATTTGGCTTGCACATTTATTTTGGCGCCGGCGAAAAAGGTGCGCGCAAGTAACGGCAGTAAATGTAATCACAAAAATATGCACAGTAGGAATACTGTACAAGTGTTTTTTTTAATCACGAAAATAACTAGGAACACTGTAGTATTATACTGTTATCACAAAAATAATTATTAATTATTTACAGTATCTTCTTGGTTCTTTCGGTAAAGTCACGTTCAAAGGAAATAATACAATTATAAAAATAAAGCATAATATTTACAGTATAATCACGTAAATAATTATAGTATTAATGATCTATGAATAAACACAAATATCAGAGATGCTCACCGAACGACTTCGATTCAAAGACTGAACGAAAAAAATGGTGCAAACATCGTGGAAGAGGTTTGGGATGAAGTCGGACGAAATTTGAAATGTAATCATTGAAAACGGCCGAAAGAGCGAAGCGACGAAAGTCAACGTGTCGCTGAACATCCTTCTCGAGACATGACCTGTCCGAATCTACTTTGCACACGCGGGTAAGTGTGCTCCATTTGCGTGACTCCGCATCTTCGACTCAACGTTGAACCAACATTGAGTGTTGACCGGGAATTTCTGCATCAGCGGCGCGCCCAACGTGTCGAAGTGCTACGAATAATGGCCAGTGCTCGAAACGTCGCGAGATGTTAACGACATCGCCTGGTATGCAGGAGGTTATGGGTTCGATCTTGACCCTGATGCCTGCTGTATATTTGGAGTCTGTGTGTCTCTCTTTCTGCGGTGTCTTAGATTTTTCTCCGGGTCCTCCGGTTTTTCCCCCTCCACATTTAGAAACATGCGTTTGGAGTAGTTGGCTGCTCTAAATTTCCACATCACGAGGGGTCGTCCATAAATGACGTCACGCGATTTTGGACAATTTTTGACCCCCACGTCACACGGCGTCACAAAAAGTCAGACCCCCCCCCCCTCGAATATGACGTCACAAAGCTCTGCCCCCACCCCCCAAAACCATATTTTCATTTTGAAAATAAAACATGCTTCAAATCGCTTTAAACTATTGTCATTGTAGTGCGTATTTAATGTGGCGCTGCACTCTGATGTTGTAGGAGAAAACATTTATTAAAACGTCTAATTAAGTAGAACGTGTTGGCTATATTTTGATGTGACGTCACATTTCTCAACCCCCCCCCCTCGTCACACATCGTCACAAATGTCTGACCCCCCCCCCCCCAAGGTGCGTGACGTCATTTATGGACGGCCCCTAAGCCACTGAGATGAGGTATCCTTTGGGGCCATGTCGCTTCTAACGAATGTGTTGAATGTGCTGTTATCTATCCACTCATAAACACAGCAACGACCAACACCCGGGGCTTCTCTCTGCATGCAGATATGAAACGCGTCCGATCTGTCCACTCGTCAGGGTCTCGTGCAACAGCAAAAATAAACATGTTGCCCGCGTGTGACTGGCTGCCCGATAGAAGGGTCGGACTCATTCCGCACAAAGTGCTCGACACGAATGAACCACGATACCTCGCTGATCTCGTCAAGAAGCAATAATCCATCAACGGAAACATGTTCTTAGGTTTTTTTACTTTTATTAATTAAATTTTTTTACCTACGTAACTTTACCGAAAACAACCTAAGAATATGAATCCTTGCAGTCACGAAAGCTTCAAATCTAGAAATAACGGAAACTTCGGTCATCCTGGGCTCACCGCACTATCACGTGCGCTTCTGGAGGCGTCTGCGACGCTCCCCACCGCTGTCGATATTCACTTTTAAATCTACAGGCAGGCCCAAATGTCCCGTGACCCGGTTTAATTCTCTAAACCTCATTTTTCAGTAAGGTTTATTTAAAGCAAATGAATATTCATACTGGTGGGTCACAAGACATCTGGAGCACACTGTAGATTGGAAAGCCGTTTCTTTTGAACCGCTTTTTGTGCTAAGTTTGTCGTCCTTTCCCCGCACCTTCGATCAGCGCGGTTTTCCAATGTACGGTGCGAAAGAAGTTCAACATCCATGCACAAACACATCCCTGCAGTTCTGCTGGCTTCCAACCGTCGTGCGTTCAACCGCGAGCACAAGGCGAGTGGAGGTAACCTCATCACCCCCTCCTCCTTCCTCCTCCATAAACTCGACCAATTTACGCGGCGCCTGCACGCGCATTGTGTTGGCGGCCACAAAACCCCAGAATTCGCCTCTCCTCTCAACGTGCGCCCCACGTCCACCACCCAACCACCCCCCTCCCCCAGCCTCCCACCTCCCTCCTCCCATTTGCCGCACTAATTAGGGCGGGCGAGGCGCGTTTTGTGATTTTAGATAATAATGCCGCTGAAAGAGCCGAGGACTCTCCAGCATGGTCGAGGTTAAATGCCGGGCCCACCAGCATGACGGCTCTTCAACCCCCACCTTTCGTGGGAACCGCGATGGCAGTTCCATTCATTCAATCGCAGCCTTGCAAAAGTGTGTGTGGCGGAGGGTTTTTTTTAATACACCAGCGAAGCGGTGATGTTGTTTGATTCCTTAAAAAAAAGTTTTCTTTTTTAATATATTTTTTTAATCAGAGTACCTACACAGCGGTCCTTGAAACGATGTGTCGCGGTTCCGATTGAAGTTCCTCTCTGCGGGTTAATCATTAGAGCGAAGGTTTCATGTGGCTGAGTGCTGGAGCTGGGCAGCTGGTGGCTTTGGGCAGAATTGACGTCCTGCTAAGTTCATTATAGAGGGACCTCCTACACAAAACCGCATTGCCCTGCCAAATACTGCGAAACAATGGCCCTCGTTGCGTATGACATCAGCAGATGTTGGGTGTGTGCACCGTTGCCAGTCGTATATTCCGGTCAGAAGTGTCAATGTGGCCTCAAGGAAATGAGCGAGTGGAGAAAGCCATGCTCCATGTCACACTGCCCTCCCTAGACGTATTTATTAGATGCCAAATAAACCCTTTGCAGAATGTTGCTTAAATCGTTAACTGCTTGCTAGAGAATTATAATTCAACTTCACGAGTCGTAATAGCAATGGGTTGTAAACAGACGTGTGCAATATATCATATCAACCACGCATATAATGCGTTGGTTGTTGCTTCCTACACGCAGTTCCTTGGAAGATAAACACAAATCCGATGGAATGTACACTTTTCCACATTGGCTTTCGTCGCATATTAAACTAAACTAAATTATTTGTGATTTCACCAAGTAAGGCCCACACAGTTATATAGCTCTTTTTCAGAAGCGACCTGGCCGTTCAACGGAGTGGCTTATCACGTGGACATTTATGACCAGCCTCAGACTCGAAAGGCGTGTTTCTAAATGTGGAGGCAAAAAACTGGAGGACCCGGAGAAAAATCCACGCGACCACAGAGACACCATAAACTCCAAATATACAGCAGGCGTCAGGGTCGGGATCGAACCAACGTCCTCCTGCATACTAGGCGAGGTAGTTAACATCAGGCCACCGCGGCCACCTGCATACCCACTCGGTTACATGTACCCCACGTAACAGAGTGGATACGCGTTACTTTGTGTTTACGTCTTTGCAGCCCCTGTGCTTGACGCTGCCGAATGTTAATTTATAAATGTGCCCCAATGGCTGCCCAGTTGACATACATCCAGAAGAAAATAAATATCTACGATTTAAATCTGATTACTTTTGAAAGACATACAGTGCCGTACATGTAATAAGCATGTTTTTAATTAACTCCTGCAACACATCTACATCTTCATGCTGCAAACGTGAATGTCAAATCCAAGTGTTTTGCAAACGTGATTTTCCACAGCGGAGCGCCGTGGGGATTAACGGACTCACGATCTGACAGCGACTGCCACAAGCTACATTAGGCTTTTCTAAAAACACTCACTCAGTTCCTGGTACACTCCCCTGTGGCACGTGGGAAATGTTTCTCGCGGCTGTGCAGTTTAAAACACCGGCTTGACCAGCGCAGAATGTGGCAACTTACCAGTTGGCTGTAGCTCACGTCGGTCAGACTTAACAAGGAATTCAATGTAGGGAAGGATACGGAGTATGCCTTTCACGGCGGTGTGCAGTTGTAGTTGTAAGCGTGCACGGTGAACGCCGTTGATAGTACACAATCCGTCAGCACAATGTGCATAACGTGGGGGGAAACCTAGCCTCATTTCTGGGAAATGAGTTTTAACTCATTCTGTGTCGGGTATAGCGCCCTTCGCAGTACACATTACAGCGAGGTGCTTTACTAATTACAGCAACACAGTAATACACGAGCTATAGAAACGGTAAACGGTTATACAGCAAAAAAAATAAACGGTTAAAACATTCAATACAGAGATCTTCCTCGTAGCAGCGGCTTTTGGCTAGCCATCAAGCAAAGACGGTCACCGCATCGCGCGCTTTCAGATGCGCTTCTGCGGACGTCTGGAACGCTCTTGCTTCCGGTATTAGGAAGCCACTGGAGCTAGGCACTTTTTAATATCGATTGAAAAGTAATTTATTTAGAACTCATTTTTGCATTTAGTTTGTTTTCCTTCCCCCCGCGCACCTCCGATTAGCACGGTTGTCCACGTACGGTGCGAAAGAAGTTCAACATACGTACATTTAAGTTTGTGTCGTTAGTTATGCTTGTGCGCCACTGTCAACGTAGCAGCAGCAGCATCACCGAACAATGTGTTTCACGTTAAGATTTGCTGTACTGCCTTACCCTGCTAAGCCAGGAGATGGCAATGTGAACGCCCACAGGCAGAGGGAGCTTCGTGAATGCGCGTGGTGATCCACACATCCGCGGTCGTGCACCAACAGTTAAGGGTAACAGCACAGGCGGTATGTACGTACTGTGTGTTGAACTTCTTTCGCGCCGTGCGTAGCCAAGCGTGCTAATCGGAGGTGCGGGGGAAGGACAACAAACTAAACACAAAAATCAGTTCTAAGCAAATAAGTTTCAATCTAGATTTAAAAGTGCATCGCTCCAATGGCTTCCTAATATCGGAAGAAAGAGCGTTCCAGACGGCCGCAGAAGCGCATCTGAAAGCGCGCGATGCTGGTGACCGTCTTTGTTCGATGGTGACCGGAGTTTTCTTGATGCCTTGCTGACGAGAAATCAGCAAAGTATTGCGATCCGTTCGTGGCAAGCACTTTGTGCGTAATGAATGCGACCCTTACAATGTATTCGTTTGGCAGGCATGCACTGTGTGGATTGTGTCATAAACATATCTCGTGTTGACACTGGCACGTTCATACATGCATTGCCTCGCTTCTTTTATTGCATCAGATGTTAGTCGTATAATGTCTCCACTTCATTTAGCCTATTTCCCAATGGGCATCGTCGCGTGGACTGTATTTTCAAAACCGAAGCACGTTGTCCAGGTTACTAATGCGGACAGGCAACATCTTTGTACCTTGTGTTTAATGTGTATGGAACTCTGACACACTCATGAGCACTCGTCACAGTTTATTTGTTTTCTTGAGAGGTGCATTATTTATTTATTATAATCATAATGTCGAAATAATGAGGCAGTGGTCGATGGGTGTTTTATGAGATTATCTCGTGGATTCGTAAGCGAAGTTCGTGGTTTATTCCTTTATAACGTTTTATCATGCAATGGTGCTGTTTCATTTGATGCACACTTAACACATTTCTGCGGAAGGAGCTGGTAGGAACGTTTGGTTGCTCGGTCAATGGCCTGCAGGGTCAATGGCGGCGTGGTGTATTCCGCAGATATGGCCGACTGTGAGGGCGGGCACAAGCCGGCGTGAGTAGGTTAAACGTTGAGTTTTATAAGGGCACCACGGGGTGACCAGCCCCTCCCCAACCAGCCCCACCCCTCCCACCCCCCACCCAGCCCCACCCTCCCCACCCAGCCCCTCCCCACCCTTCCCTCCTCACCCAGCCCCACCCTCCCCACCCAGCCCCTCCCCACCCTCCCCTCCCCACCCAGCCCCTCCCTGCACGACGGACGGACACAATAATCCCCTGTGGGCTGGTGTAACCAGGAGGTTTCTACCAGTAATAGGAGTTAATGGCAAGTCAGTTGCAATGTCCACTAAAAAAAGCCACACGAGTTCAAATCCCGATAAGGAGTTGACTAATAATGTGACCCCCCCCCCCTTAGGCGGTGGGGGGAGGGGTCGATAAACGAGTTATGATCGTTCCGTGAGAAGTCAACAGTTGTTCCCCACACACTGACAGAGCCCTCCCGACAGCAGCGTGGGATGCCTATCGCTGACCGTGGCCCGGCCAGAGAGATAAACACCACCACCTTGCACTACGAAATTAACACTGAGAGAATGAACGGGCGAAAGGCACGGTGAGCGCGGCTTTGGGCAGGATGCGTCCCCAAGAAGGGATGGACAATGTTCAAGAGCAATAACGGAGTTGGCAACTAAAGGATGGAAGCAGTGCCGGATTAAGCTAGTGCGGGGCCTGTAGCGTACGTTATAAAGGGGCCCTAAATAAATAGAAACGTTAATATTAAAACACTAATTTTTTACTTGCATAGTAAAGTAATTGTATGTTTTCATTTGCTATACAGCCAGATAATGACAAATCGCTAACCTAAACACCCAGTCGTTCATAACAGTTGAAGGCAGTATAGTACTATAGTAATAGAGAAAGTGCAGAATCACTGAACGGGAATTGATAGCTTGAAATCATTTAGCGCAGGGCCCTTGAAAGTGCGGAGCCCGTAGCTGCTACATGTGTAGCTACTACACGTGTAGCTACTACTACACGTGCAGCTACTACACATGTAGCTACTACACGTGCAGCTACTACACGTGCAGCCACTACATGTGTAGCTACTACATGTGTAGCTACTTTTGCTACGAGGATAATCCGGCACTGGATGGAACGCGTCTGAGAGGAAGTCGATCTCGGAGCTGCAGCCGATGGTGCAGGTGTCGTGGGTTCCACGGAGGCACACACTTGAACTTGGAGGCAACATGTTTATTCTCACACCCCAACAGGGTAACTACATAAACGTACAACAGGTTAACTATAGACCACAACGGGGTAACTACATACAAAATGTAAATTGCTTTAAAGTAGCGAATTAATTGATTAATTGATGCCGATTTTGATACAGGCATGCATTGTCACCGGATCTGAGTACGTGTGCAAAATTTAGAATGGATTGGAAAACAGTAAGTAGACTAACTTTTGATTACAAGATTTGACCACGACAAACACACGTCAAGTTAAATACAACCGTTGAAAAAGGCAGTTCTAAAGAAATGAGTTTTCGATCGAGATGGTTTAAACGTGCGTAAGCTACCAGTGGCTTGAAGGGAATGTGGAGAAAGGTCGAACACTGGAGGAGTCGAAGGACGAAGAAGAGGGAACAGAGGATGGGGAACATGGCAGGCAAGGAGCCACCGTCGATCAGCACGGTTGGCTACGTACGGTGCGAAAGAAGTCCAACATACACACGCATACATACAAGGCGGAGAGCGGCCACGGGGAAGATTAGATGGAGTTGTTGAGGTATCGCCTTTCCCCAATGTCAGTGTTGCAGGTGCCTTCGCTTGGCAGTGGATAAGACAAAAAATTACACTGCAGTTTTGCTGCTTTGCGTCGTCGAGTGAACTGCACGCGGACAAGTTCATTTCAAGATGGTGTGCAATAGGGGAGGCACGACGAACTGGGAGTCATTTATTGCACGTGTGTATGTTGAACTTCTTTCGCACCGTACGTAGCCAACTCTGCTCATCGGAGGCGACAGAGAACCGCGTAGCATGACTTGTACACTCGCAAGAGCAGTCGTGGTGGCAGGGAGGCAGTAACTGGTAATTGAAAGAGTCGTCACCATTGAGGGTCACGATTAAAGAATCGATATTTCTTCGTCTCTGTCATTTCCCCCCAAATGAATCCTGAGTGTGCGCTATTGGCATCATCGTCACGAGATGAATATCAATTACGATGTCTCACACGGCAGTCCATTCTGTTGTGCTGAAGAGCGACCCACGGAAGTGGAGAACGCAGCAATACCTCTGAAATCCCTTCGAGTCAACTCTTGGGCCACACAGCAGAAGGACCCCTTCCCACCTGCCCTGCATACAAGAGTGTTGATGTCCGTCGTAGTCAAACTGATACTGAACTCTCACACCTGTTATTCAGATTCAATTAAGTGCTCGTCCATATTTAATGTGACGAGGTTTTTTTTTGGTGTGTGTGTGTGCGCAGTCATTGGTGAGATTATCAACTCACTCGAGGCTTGAGAAGCCGGTTTGATGCCTGGCGATTTGACGAGATATAAAACCCAGGGTCTGTGCCGTGTCAGCTGAGAAATCAGAACTCTGAGCCACATAGCCACCCGTTTTTGCCTAACTTGTCTGTGTTGTATTTTGGATTTAATTGGTAGTTTCGATCGCTCCGTGGTGCTAAACGTCACTCAAAAAACATAATTTGCATAAATAAATGAAACATGAATTATCGCTCGTGCATTGCCGTGCATGTATTGTGAGTGTGAACATCAATTTGAGTCGATTAATTGATGCATTGTTGCATAAACAGCGATCACAGCACAGGGGAAGACTTGTATCGTCGTTTTTCACGGAATAGAGACCGGTCACCATCTGCACTTGAAGGTGCCAATGATGTGATGGCAATGACTGAGATGGCAAAAAGAGAAATGGTAAAATAATAGGGAGGCATGAACGTATCGATGGATCAACAGCAGCTGCTGGGCTAATGAGATGTCACGGACGGGCGATACGTATCCATAGCCGTAAGCAATTAGACAATTGAACCTTGTGGCGGGACCCCGGGGTCCCACAAGCCCCCGGCTCTCGCATAAACATATTATAATGTAAACAAAAAAGTTGCTCTTTATCACCAATGGGTTTGAAGGATGGTGGCAAGTGTTGTCTTCTTGGTTATTTCGGTAAAGTCATGTAGAAGGGAAATAAAATAATAAAAATATAAAACAATAAAAATTCTCACGACGTTTAGACTGCAACACAAGCAATCATCATCAGGTGTGAAATCCACAGCAAGATGATGATTGCTTGTGTTGCAGTCGAAAAGTCGTGAGAATTTTTATTGTTTATTATTTTTATTATTTTATTATTTCCCTTCTACGTGACTTTACCGAAAGAACCAAGAATATGAATCCCTGCAGTCACGAAAGCTTTAAATCAAAATGTAAGTGTTGTCTTGTTAAACTATGCCTTTAAAACTAAAAACTACTTACCTGCAGTACTTATATTTAAATACACTATCGAAAAAATAATTTACACCCCTCTGTCAATCATTGTGTTTCTTAGTGTGGATTTGTGAACACACTTTGTAAACAGTACATAAAATAGTACGTGTTTTCAATGCGCTGTTCATATTGTAAGAAGCGTTTATACCAATGTTACTCTACAGAGTAGTGGGTCGCCGCTCCTCTTATCCGCATTGATATGAGCGGTATGTGGGGACTATGGCTTAACCGCAAAAAAACCCTATCTGCACAGATGCATACGGACAAGAGAAGTATTATCAAACAGGAGGAATTATAGGTGCAACGCATTTCATCTGCTAAATATCTGCAGGTAATAGGATTGTCATCGATCGATCCTGGCTGCAGACAATGGTAGGTGGCAAATAATAATGAAGAGAGCAGTTTCACTATATTATGTATACCGTTTTGACAAATAAAGGACTTAAGCCGTGAAGGCAGTTTGAGCAGCTTTGGATGAGACTTATGATCCTGCCCATACCCGAGCATGGAGCGCATTCGCTTGTTCAGCTATTCTGCGCATTCGTCCTCGCTGCTGCGCTTGGACACGACATGACAACAGAATGATCCGCGCCACGTGGGTCTTGGCGTTCATGTGCGCGGTGGGACGGAGTCGCCAAAAATGAATGAATTACGATTTAGACTTCCGTTTATTCGGGACCCCGGGGTCCCGCACTAAGGCTCACTCAATGAAGAGGTTGTTTTGGCTGATGGTCGACTATGGAATTGCTGCTGGACACGATAGACAAAGGGGCAAGAACACGGGGAGATTTTTGTCCGCACGTAGCAATTGAAAAATGAATACACAATTACTAACCCTTATAATAACGGACCGCGACATTGGAGAGGAATATATGATCGGTGTGATGCGGTCCATTATTCACAGTGAGGTTGTAAACAAAAGGTCATTCGGAGATTGCACAAGTCGGGTTAATCGAGGCGTGAAATAATGGATGCATTGCGAGGTGGCTGAAAGCTAAGCAGCTGGTAATCCAACAGTCGGCTCGTTCATCAATGGACCAATTTTCAATGGGATGACAGCGCAATTTCAGCATTAACGCAGCGATTCGCGTGGGGAATTCCCGGAGTTTCCAAAAATCCCTACGGCACTCAAAACTGAATGGCTTTGACTATTGTGTTTTGCCAGTTCTCTGGTCCAAATGTAAACCCTACCTAGGTTATACTCTAATTCAATAATGCAAACATTTCCTGTGTTGCTGCCAGACATCAATACAACAGGCGCGTGCAGTCTCCGTCTCGCGCGCATGACTTTGAAATGAAGCACACACGAGTGAAGTAATTATCCTCTTGATAGACAAGTCAAATGTCATTCCACTGTTAGACGAAGGCCTCCCCATATTGCGTCGGTAATGAGGTGGTTAGTTGACCATGCTTCACCACGCTGGTCAACACAGGTTGGTGAAAAAGAGTGGGGTGGATACCACTTGCTCCCGATGTCAGTAGCCGTGTCCGTGGATCAAACTCAGGTCGCCTGGTTCAGCGCAGTGCATCAACAACATACAGCTCCACTGCTGTCATCCGAGCTATACTGAAAACATGTTTCCACATGTCACAATTCAACTACGATACCTCGCTGATCTCGTCAAGGGGCTTAAACCACCATCACGCCAACGCTGGTCATCCTCGCAGCAGCTGCTTTTGGCCGCCCATCGAACAAAGACGGTCACCACGTCGCGCGCATTCGGATGCGCTTCTGCGGCCGTCTGGAACGTTCTTTCTTCCGAAGTTAGGAAGCCACTGGAGCTACGCACGTTTACATCTCAATTGAGAACTCATTTCTTCGCAACTGCTTTTCGTGTTGAGTTTGTTGTCCCCTTACCCCGTGGCCGCCGCATCTCCGATTATCACGGTTGGCTACGCACGGCGCGAAAGAAGTTCACTTTAGTAAATAAGATAACGCGTGCGGACAGGCAAACCTTCTGCAACAAAAAAAACCCGCAAGACCCCGTAAACTCTCGGCAACTCACGTAAGGTAAGAGTGATGTCTGTGTGCATTGCTCATTATAAAAGTACCCACAAAACGTTGTTACGCGGCACCCACCCACCCACCCACCCCCTCTCATCACGCGCGATAATAAGATGTGACAGGGCTTTAGAAAATAGTTCTGTTTGACAACTCGTTAGCCTGGGGCGCCGCTTCCGAGCACGCGGCCTGCTCCTCCTCCTCCCCCCCCTCCCCGTCCTCATCATCGTTGTGATTGGTGTCCGTTCGCGTTACGCTCGAAGGGGCGCTGCGTCGCTCGCCGATGCCGGCCGATCGGAAAACGCCGCAGCCGACGGAGCGCGCAAACAACAACCGGCCCGATGGCGAGTGAAGTACAAAGAGTTGGAACGTCTCCGAGAGACTTGGCGCGCGTACGTGGCTGCTGGGTTTGCAATGAATGCCTCCTACAACCCCACCTCCCACCGCCCCCCAAACGCTGCTCGCGAAACTTCGGTGTCGTTCCATTGCCTAGGACAACATTTGCGTTAGCCTCTCTCCATTGGAGTTTCACGCCGTTGGGAAATTCGAGACGCGCAAAACAACAACAGCAGCAGCAACAAACAAAGGGAGCGGTTTTGTTTTCTCCAAAAGTTTATTTGCATCTCGTTTTTTTAAAAATATTCGAACTCTCGTCAAAAAAATATATATAGAGTTGCACGCACAGTCCTTTAATGTACAATTATGCTCAGCGGGTCATTTGATCGTTGAACGGTATATACATATAAACTACCTGTACAAATAATTACACATGCCACGTCTATATATATACCGTACGTGTAGTTCATTACAGTACTGTACTGTCATTAACTTATCTTAAAGACGACTGCCGCTGGTGTGCGTGGCTCTGCGAACACGTGGTGGAGGAGGGAGGGCGGGGGGTCTGATCTTGAGCAGTGGTTCGTAATCGTTAATAAAGTATTAATGTTAATAAATACATAGGTTTGATGAAACAAAGTAAGGTGTTCATGTTCTTGGTTCTTTCGGTAAAGTCACATGGAGGGAAATAATAAAATAATAAAAATAAACAAATAAAATTCTCAGTGAGTAAAATTCTCAGTGAGTAAATTTCTCAGTGAGAATTTTATTGTTTTATTTATTTTATTTTATTATTTCCCTTCTACGTGACTTCACCGAAAGAACCAAGAATATGAATCCCTGCAGTAACGAAAGCTTTCAATCGAAAAGTACGGTGTACTGACGTGCCCGTGCTGAATTTCTTTGCGATTAATCACCTTCGAAAACATTAATCTGTCCATGCCTCGCACACCCCGGCAAGGAAGGGCCATCTCGATGCACCCCAGGTGAAGATCGACTGCTCCAGAGGGAAGCATGATTATCACGCGAGCCGTAATTTGCGGTGGCGAAATAAAATAAATACATCTTGGGGAAGTTGTGGCGTTCAAATAGTGTGTGTGGGGCGGCGGGGGGGGCGTCAGAGATCGCCCTGCAAAGAAAAAAACATCGCCGTGAATTGGGAGTCTGCCTACTCGGTTAATGTATCAAGCTTATCAGAACGTATGCGGACTGTTAAATACTGAGAATTACAAACAAAATAACGTTACGCGATTGTCACTTTCCATGTACGTCTTGCGGCCGGGGTAAAAGCACTTGAGGACTTCACTAGAGTTGGACAAAGACAAAGATTCCCACCCCCCGTATAGCCTTAACAGTCGGGGCAAGTGCAGTTAGCGAGCACCTATGAAGGCTGGCACGGCACACGAGGGGTTGGGTATCCAGCAGCACGCCCGGCCGCCTTTGTCTCCCCAGTGGCGATGTTTACACACCGCACCAGGTACTCATTTGAGGCCGAGTCGACCTAGGGCATGCCCGGACCGGCTCAGATAATCGTCACTGCTGGTGTTGACCGTGAGCGGGAATCGAACCCGGTGTCGCCGGGTTCGTAGCGCAGCGCTAACCGCTACACTACCGCTCCCCAAGACACACACACGTGTGTGTATGTATGTCACACAGACACACACGTGTGTGTATATATGTTACACACACAGACACACGCGAGACGACGAGTGGCGTGCTCGTGCTGGTTGTTACAGGCAACTCGGCGTTGACAGCTCCGGCTGCAGCAGGAACGAGGCAGCGACGCGGCGTGGTTGCGCACAGAACCCCCCCCCCCCTCCTCCTCCTCCTGCACCAACGACACCCGCCGTCCGTCCGCCACCCTCTCCGCTTGTCGCTTCACGAAGGCGCGCCACGAGCTCCAGCAGCCAGTTAACTTGACGAAGCAGTTACAAGTTGCTGGTAAACGTGTGAGTGCACAACGCATCCCGGAGCGCATCAATTTCCCACACTTCGTGTCGCCTTTCGAAAAGAACAAAAGTCAAATTGTTTTCCTTTAAAAAAAACTCGACACAAGACACGTGCAGCTTTGCGATCGCAATTTAACAACAGGCTGGTGGTTGATGCTGGTTGCTGGTGGTTCAGGGGTTGGTCGGCGTCACGCACACACACCTCGAGCCTGCGTGCCGTGCGTGGCGGTGGCGGTGATGATGAGTTGCACTTGAAATTTAAAACCCACGCGGTGGAAGACCCCGGGCAGCAGCCGCAGCAGCAGCAGCAGCAGCAACAACAGCAGCGACCGGAGCGAGTGGTGTTGCTGGCAACAAGCGACGGTTCTCAGACGAGCGACAGAGGCGCCGGCTTGTGGCAGGACACGGAGCTCGCGACGCTGCTGGCAGCCCGCGCCGCCCCAGCCGTCCCGGGACCACCGCTCGCCGTGCCCAGGTGATGATGGTGGTGGTGATGGTGGTGGTGACCTCCTCCTCCTCCCCCTCCTCCTCCTCCACTGCCGCCGTGCACCTCGCTGTAGACCGCGGCTCCCGACGATTTGCCACCGCGGCCGCAGCACCGGCAGCAGAGCCTCTTCCACGTGTCCACGGTCTTGCCCGACCATATCCACACGCCCGAGGTGATGCCCACTACGAGGCACATGAAATACTTGAGCATGAAGATGCCGTAGTCGGGCCGCGGCTGCTGCTGCTGCTGCTGCGAGCTCAGCTCCTCGTCCCCTTGGCACGAGGGGCAGATGAGAGCCCTGGCCCAACCCTCGCGCGAGCGCTCCTCGTAGAAGTAGCAGGCGACCACGGCGATCGCGGGCACCGTGTACAGCATGCTGAAGATGCCGATTCGCACCATGAGTTTCTCCAGCTTGTCCGTCTTGGTGCCGCCCTGCTGCTTGATGGCGTTGCGTATCCGCACGAGCGACGTGAACCCGGCCAGCAGGAAGACGGCGCCCACGCACAGGTAGACGGTGAGCGGCACGAGGACGAAGCCGCGCAGGTTCTCGAGGCTCTGGGCGCCCACCGAGCAGATGCCGCCCAGCGGGTCGGCGTCCACGGAGCTCGTGGCCAGCACGGCCACCGACTGCACGCTGGGCAGCAGCCACGCGGCCAGGTGATAGTACTGCGAGTAGCCCGCGATGGCCTCGCTGCTCCACTTCATGCCGGCCGCCATGAACCAGGTGAGGGAGAGGATGACCCACCAGATGGAGCTGGCCATGCCGAAGAAGTAGGTGAGGAGGAAGACGACGGTGCATAGCGCGGGGCCCGTGGTCTCGTAGTGCACGTGCCGGTGCTCCTGGTTGCAGACCACCCCGTCGTGACCCACCACCAACCTCACGATGTAGCCCATCGACACGAAGGCGTAGCACGCCGACAGGAAGATGATGGGCCGCTCCGGGTACTTGAAGCGCTCCATGTCGATGAGGAAGGTCACCACCGTGGTGAAGGTGGACACGAAGCACAGGATGGACCACAGGCCGATCCAGAAGGAGGCGAAGGTGCGCTCGTCCTGCGTGAAGTAAGGGTCGTGGCAGGGCATGGCGCAGTTCAGCACGGAGCCGGTGCGCACGCGGTTGTACAGCGGGTGCCTGTCGCTGCCGATGGCCACCATGGGGGCCCTACACGCGCAGCCGGACTCGCAGGCCTCTCCGCTCCCACCACCACCACCACCACCGCCACCACCAACCCTGGTGGTCGCCCTGTTCTTGCTCGGGTTGAAGGACCTGACCGGCGCCGTGGGCTTCACCTCTGGCGGCTGCGGGGTAGTGTCACTCTTGTTGTCGTCCATGCACAGGCGGCTCTGGTCGCCCAGCACGGGCAGGCGGTCGCAGCGCATGCGGTCGGGCCACGCGAACCCGTACTGGCGCATGAGCGGCGCGCAGCCGGCGCGGGCCCTCTCGCACACCGAGCGGCACGGCGGCAGCGGCTGCTTGTAGTCCTCCAGGCAGATCGGAGTGTACATGCTGCACAGGAAGAAGCGCAGGTCCGGCGAGCACTTGATCTCGACGAGAGGCCAGAACTGGTGCACCTCGAGGCCCGCCTCGTCCTGCGAGTCGTGGTTGAAGTCGTTGGGCATATACGTGTGGTTGTAGCCGATGCCCCGGCACATGGGCACCGTGATCTCCTGGCACAACATCTCCCGGCACGAGGCGCTCCTGCACGTGGCGATGACGAGGAGCGCCACGAGCGACAGCGACGCGAGCGATGGAGCGACGGCGGCTCCTCCTCGGGGTCTTCTCCACGCTCCCATCCCGGCGTCGCTCTTCCCCGGGACGCGCGTGGCCACGGCGCGTTCCGCCTCCTCCTCCTCCACCCCCACCCCGCCCGGACGCCAACGCCGAGAGGAGCGCTCGGCTCCCCCGACTCACGCGGGAGGCGGCGGCAGGAGGAGGAGCAGCAGGGAGGAGAACAGCACCGCGGCCGCGTGAGAAACTTCGCGGCGTAGCAATCGACGGAACTTCGCGCACGGAACCAAGTGGCCCCGGCAGCAGGAGCGGTGGCGATGGGGCGGCGGGTGGGACGGTGGTTGTAATACGCGGCGTGCCAGACGCTTATTGAGGAGGCGAAGCTACGTCTAGCCCCTGGGGGAGAGCGGCGGGGAGAGGCCGGCGAGGAGTCGCGTGCGGAGAGCCCGCATGTTGGTTGCCGGGTTCGCGTCTCGCCCGCGGGGTTTTAGTAGCGAGCCAGTGCGGGGAGGCGCCTGCGTCGGGGTCCGCCCACCGCCGGGTGAGCCGCGATGTCACGGCGATATTGGGCGCCGCGATACGACGATAGCGGCGATGTGCTTATCGTCAGGCGAGCGAGATAACGCTGTGTGCTTAGTCCCAGGGGGTGGGGGGGGGTCGGCAGCCTGTGGCTCCTGAGCCGTGTGTGGCTCTTTAAGGACTGCTGCGTGGCCGTTGTTTAAGGACCCATCACCGTCTCGTAGTCGCCACGTGCATTTTTTTTTATATCGAAAAAAAATTAGCTCTTTTTTTTGGTTTTCCGACCCCCTGGGTTTGGTCAAACGATTACTACGTTTCGGAATTGAGACGTCGTGCGTATGTCATGAGAGATGACCGTTTTTAATCTCGGTAAGGATTCGGTTCGCTTTCACGAGATGGTTAGCAGGGAGGTGTATTTGGTTAAACTCGGGCGAGTGTTCACAATGATTACGCAATCAATGAACCAGAACAAGCGGATGAACTTTCACTCATCCACAATGTGTGATCGGTTCCTCTCTAACATCGTTTGGGGTGGTTGTTGTCTTTGTTTGTATTATATCAGAATCAGAATATTTATTTATACTGGAGGAATCCGATGATTTCTAAAGCGCTTTTTTTTCTACACACGTACAGTCGAGGGCCAGGTCAGAACGTTATAACAACAAACAATACAAAACAAACACGATAGGAGTGCCAAGTACAGGCAAGGTTTTTATATAATTTGACACCCACTGGGTGACACTTATCGTGTGCGGCTGACCTGCAGATTATTCACCGAAGTCCAAATCGCAGTTGCTTCCCCCAATATGAGATGTACATTTGTTTCACTCTGCTCGCAAGTGCGACTCGGTCTTTGCCAGGAAGTACTGTCCCCGTTTTATCCATCCTGTTGATGTGAGAAACAAGGTAACCTTTGTTCCAATGAACTGCACTCATTTTTCTAGACGGCGAACATATTGCTCAATGATGACAATAGCTTGCGCAACTACATTTCTGCAGGGCGAGATGCATTTGTGAGGATATGAGAATTTGTTTAGCAACTCAATGCGCTGTGTGTTTCTTTCTGTTTGATTCTCATGCTGAGTGAGAGTACAGGCCGGAACTACGTAGCTCTTATTTTCAGAAGCGACCTGGCCACAAATGATAGCTCAACAAAGTGGCTTATCACGTGCAAATATACAGCAGGCAGATACTCCAAACGCATGTTTCGAAATGTGGAGGGAAAAACTGGAGGACCCGGGAAAAAAATTCCACGCGACCACGGGGAGAGAGAGAGAGAGAGACACGCAAACTCCAAATATACAGCAGGCGTCAGGGTCGGGATCGAACCCTACTGATGGGCAAATGACAGTGGCATGCGCGCATGTACAAACATAGCAAGTCCACATGCGGTGCATTAGGTCTGCTGGAATATGTTGTAGGGGGCGTCCATAAATGACGTCACGCACCTAGGGGGGGGAGGGGGTTAGACATTTGTGACGATGTGTGACGAGGGGGGGGGGGGGGGGTTGAGAAATGTGACGTCACATCAAAATGCGCAACTTTAAATTATTATAGACAACACGTTCTACTTAATTGAATAAACTTTTTAATAAATGTTTTCTCCTACAACATCAGAGTGCAGCGCCACATTAAATACACACTACAATGACAATAGTTTAAAGCGATTTGAAGCGTGTTTAATTTTTTTTTTGGGGGGGGGGCAGAGTTTTGTGACGTCATATTTGAGGGGGGGGTCTGACTTTTTGTGACGCCGTGTGACGAAGGGGGGGGGGTCAAAAATCGTCCAAAATCGCGTGACGTCATTGGCAACCCACTGTTGCATGAAAGCTTCACCACTGTGGGCAGTGGGGGTAGTGGGGGTTGCTTGGGCATACTTCACCAAGCTGGCGTGTGGCGTGTTAGTGACTCTAAGGGGGGCAAGGCACAGGGTGGGTTCAGGTATCCCGCAGGTGTTCATAGCTGCTCCACCACCGAGATAATTAGGCGTGGAATTAACCTGACCGTAATGTAGCGCTGTATGTAAACATTGTTTAAATTGAGTACGGGGGGGGGGGGGGGTTGAAGAATAATGCGTAGATATCCTTTGGTTCTTTCGGTAAAGTCACGTAGGTAAAAAAATAAAACTAAATAAAAATATATATATAAATATATAATATATATTAAATATATCTACCTACGTGACTTTACCGAAAGAACCAAAGAGTGTGGGTTCCTGCAGTCACGCAAGCTTCAAATCAAGATTAATAATGCGTAGACTTCATTCAATTCCATGCGTCTGCAATGCATTCGTGTGTTTGCTATACCGCACTTACAGGCACGGATCGGGGTTGTTTAACACGCAACTTAATAACATTGTAACGCTTTGCGGGCTGCTGCCATACTAGAGGATTCACTGCTCACTGTCGATTTTCACCGAAGTTCTGCTCGGCTGGCTTTGAGTTAGCGATGATTGGGCCCAAGGCAACGACTAATGCCAGGAGCGTACAAGGCACGGCTGTCCTAATAACGCACGTTACATCAGTGGCTATTTGGGCCCAATCATCGCGAGATGCCCTTTCTGGGGGAGCGAGACACATGGGCAGATTTTTGTACAAGGTAAATCATGGAAAACACAAATTAAGCACGGGGCACTTAAGTTCAACTGCTTTGCTTCATAAAACTTACATATTTATTAACATTAAAGAAATAACGATTTTTTTTAAGGTTAAGAACCACTGCCCTGTATCTCGATAGATGCATACACATGCACAAGGTTTTTTTTTTATAAAAAAAAATATTGACATGAAGTGGCAAAATTATTCGAGGAACAGAGAGTATCGCTTATGCTGAAACGAAGCACCCAGTGTGCAGAGCCAAGGCCGGCTGAAACGGCGTTACAACGAGTCAACAATAGACAGTAACAAGTATAACCCGTAAAAACAAAGTTTTTCACTATAAATCCTTTATATGCGTGGCGGCTAGAGTCCTCTCGTCCTCTGGCTTGAGATGACTGCCACCTATGGGTCAGATGATTGCATGGCAGTATTAAGCAATTGGTAATTAAATATAATATTTTTGTCCTAAAAAGTGTAAAATTTTGGAAAAAAATTTTTCACGAACATTAATTGTCACGCACAACGAGTCTGTGTGGAAAATGTCAGCTCGATTGGATCACGGCAAGTGGGTTAAAAAACGACCGAAAGATTTGCACGGTCCTAAGCAAGCAAGCAAGTGAACTTAATATAAAGGATTTAAAAAATAAGAAACGACTGCCCTGTTGACGTCAATAAGCTGCCCTCTTGCATAACATGGAGCAAGTGTATCCCGCCCGTGGCTTGAGACGCTCTAACAAGCCGCGCGTGGCTGGCACGGCTATCACGGGCAGTGTCTGTGCGAGTGACGTTCACACTCGCCCCTGCATCGTCACGCACGCATCCCTCTGCCCGAGTCTACAAAGACAATAACAAAGATCCCCCGTGTAGCCTTAATAGGCTGTAGAGGCAAGTGCTGTTAGCGAGCACCTATGAAGACCGGAACGGCACACGAGGTGGTGGGTGGCCAGCGGCGATGCTTAATTTGAGGCTGAGTCGACCTAAGGGAGGCCCAGGACCCGTTCAGATAATCGTCACTGGGTGTTGGCCGTGAGCGGGAATCGAACCCGGATGGCCGGGTTCATAGCGCAGCGCGCTAATCGCTACACCACCGCTCCCCACTGCCCGAGCCTACGCACACACACGCACACACGCATCAACGTGGAGCCGCGCTGCTGAAATAAAAGAATAGAACAACACGAAGTCTATCCACCGCTGCTACGAAGGCCTCCCCGCGTGGATTCGTGAAGGAGTTGGGGGAACCCAGAGAGCACCGCTGTTGCTATCCGCGGCCGGCAATAGAACTCGGACTCTCGCTGCGCAGATGCCGTGCGCGTTATAAGTTGAGTTCATTCTTACTACTTTCATTATTATAGGGGGAGTAGTAACATAATAATGTCAACTTGTAACGATCCGGCGCACATTATCTGATCACTCTCGAAAAGAGAGGACGACTCGCAGGCGCGGGGAGGAACCAGTGCAGCGACCACGTGGTGTGAGCCGGCACCAAATCCCCCCCCTCTCCCCCAAAGCTCTGCGGTCCTCTATATACAACGGTGTTCTCGGCCATTCAATGGGTGTTTACGTGTGGGAGGCACACGGAGCGCACAGAGGAAACACCGCGAACTCTGCCCCGTACACATGTAACAGGATGGAGTCGGCATTTGTTTTTGTTGCCGTGCCGCCTTCTCCTGGCAAGGCCAGGGTACGGCACCGGGGGAAGGGGGGGGTTCCACAACAGCATCTTTGGGTGAACCACCAACCCTCGCTGCCGCCACCACAGGTTGCTGCTGCTGCACGATCGAAGGCAGCTTCACATCGCGCTCCCCACGACGAGAAGTCGTGCTGTCCATAAACTAAGAACCTGGCTATCACAAGTGATGACCCAACGAAGCGGCTGATCATGTGGAAGTGCATAGCAGCCAAATACTCTGAACGCGTGACGTTGATTCTAAACGCGGAGGAGGGAGTTGTGGGGGGGGGGGGAACCAGAGGACTCGGATGAAAATCCACGCGATCACCGGGGGGAGAGAAAGAGACACGCAAACTCCAAATATACAGCAGCAGGCGTCAGGCTCGGGATCGAACCCACGACCTCCTGTATACCAGGCGAGGTAGTCAACATCTCATAGCCAGCGTAGTGATGATGATGAGAGCGAGACACACAAAACTCCAAATATACAGCAGCAGGCGTCAGGCTCGGGATCGAACTCACGACCTCCTGTAGACCAGGCGAGGTAGTCAACATCTCCTAGCCAGCGTAGTGATGATGATGAGAGCGAGACACACAAAACTCCAAATATACAGCAGCAGGCTTCAGGCTCGGGATCGAACCCACGACCTCCTGCATACCAGGCGAGGTAGTCAACATCTCCTAGCCACCGTGGTGATGATGATGAGAGCGAGACACACAAACTCCAAATATTCAGCAGCAGGCTTCAGGCTCGGGATCGAACCCACGACCTCCTGTATACCAGGCGAGGTAGTCAACATCTCCTAGCCAGCGTAGTGATGATGATGAGAGCGAGACACACAAACTCCAAATATTCAGCAGCAGGCGTCAGGCTCGGGATCGAACCCACGACCTCCTGTATACCAGGCGAGGTAGTCAACATCTCCTAGCCAGCGTGGTGATGATGATGAGAGCGAGACACACAAAACTCCAAATATACAGCAGCAGGCTTCAGGCTGGAGAACGAACCCACGACCTCCTGTATACCAGGCGAGGTAGTCAACATCTCATAGCCAGCGTAGTGATGATGATGAGAGCGAGACACACAAAACTCCAAATATACAGCAGCAGGCGTCAGGCTCGGGATCGAACCCACGACCTCCTGTATACCAGGCGAGGTAGTCAACATCTCCTAGCCACCGTGGTGATGATGAGAGAGAGACACACACAAAACTCCCAATATCCAGCAGCAGGCGTCAGGCTCGGGATCGAACCCACGACCTCCTGTATACCAGGCGAGGTAGTCAACATCTCCTAGCCACCGTGGTGATGATGATGAGAGCGAGACACACAAAACTCCAAATATACAGCAGCAGGCTTCAGGCTCGGGATCGAACCCACGACCTCCTCTAGACCAGGCGAGGTAGTCAACATCTCCTAGCCACCGTGGTGATGATGATGAGAGCGAGACACAAAAAACTCCAAATATACAGCAGCAGGCTTCAGGCTCGGGATCGAACCCACGACCTCCTGTAGACCAGGCGAGGTAGTCAACATCTCCTAGCCAGCGTGGTGATGATGATGAGAGCGAGACACACAAAACTCCAAATATACAGCAACAGGCTTCAGGCTGGAGAACGAACCCACGACCTCCTGTAGACCAGGCGAGGTAGTCAACATCTCCTAGCCAGCGTGGTGATGATGATGAGAGCGAGACACACCAAACTCCAAATATCCAGCAGCAGGCTTCAGGCTCGGGATCGAACCCACGACCTCCTGTAGACCAGGCGAGGTAGTCAACATCTCCTAGCCACCGTGGTGATGATGATGAGAGCGAGACACGCAAACTCCAAATATCCAGCAGCAGGCTTCAGGCTCGGGATCGAACCCACGACCTCCTGTGTACCAGGCGAGGTAGTCAACATCTCCTAGCCAGCGTGGTGATGATGATGAGAGCGAGACACACAAAACTCCAAATATCCAGCAGCAGGCGTCAGGCTCGGGATCGAACCCACGACCTCTTGTAGACCAGGCGAGGTAGTCAACATCTCCTAGCCACCGTGGTAATGATGATGAGAGCGAGACACACAAACTCCAAATATACAGCAGCAGGCGTCAGGCTCGGGATCGAGCCCACGACCTCCTGTAGACTAGGCGAGGTTGTCAACATCTCCTAGCCAGCGTGGTGATGATGATGAGAGCGAGACACACAAAACTCCAAATATCCAGCAGCAGGCGTCAGGCTCGGGATCGAACCCACGACCTCTTGTAGACCAGGCGAGGTAGTCAACATCTCCTAGCCACCGTGGTGATGATGATGAGAGCGAGACACACAAACTCCAAATATACAGCAGCAGGCGTCAGGCTCGGGATCGAGCCCACGACCTCCTGTAGACCAGGCGAGGTAGTCAACATCTCCTAGCCAGCGTGGTGATGATGATGAGAGCGAGACACACAAACTCCAAATATCCAGCAGCAGGCTTCAGGCTCGGGATCGAACCCACGACCTCCTGTGTACCAGGCGAGGTAGTCAACATCTCTCAGTGTCTGGGATCGAACCCACGACCTCCTGTGTACCAGGCGAGGTAGTCAACATCTGCGCCAAACCAAGCGGGGGCTCTTGTCAATCGTGGCGGCCACGCGGTACGCGCCACTTGGGCCACAGTGACGCAACATCACGTGACGCGTCACCCGGCACGACGACGTTGTCCCCTGCGTCACGTGATTCGGAGATGATCGATGACGTTGTCACCTGCATCACGTGATTCGGAGATGATCGTTGCTTGCAATCCACGTGCGTGTGTCCTGCCCCGGACATTGCATTGTTGCTGCAATCACCGCCCGTGCAGTTGACAATGCCCGTGTTTACGCATTCACTACAATACAGTTTTTTCAACGAGGGTTGTTGTTTTTTTTTACCAGTGTAAAACAAACACAAACCCAGCCAGCTGATGACACATGTGGGGTGCACAGCAGTGGTTAGCGGGCGCGTGCTATGAACCCGGTGACCTGAACTCGATTGCTCGCCCTGACTAACATTCGTGGTCAAAATCTCGCTGACCAGCGTGGTGAAGTATGGTCAAATAGTCGACAACTACTGTGACCGAAAATCGTGGGAAAAGGTTACATTTCCATTCAACTCAGAAAATCGTCACTGCTGTTGGTGGCCTTGAGCGGGAATCAAACTCGGGTGGTCGGGTTCGTGGTGCAGCGCGCTGACGACTGCACCACCGCTCCCCACGACGGTCACACACCCGCAAAGACAAAGATCCCCCGTATAGCCTTGAAAAAAGTCTGTTGGAGCAAGTGCTGGTTAGCGAGCACCTATCAAGGTCGGAACGGCACACGCGGGGGTAGGTGGCCAGAAACCACGCCCGTCCGCCTTTGTATCCCCAGTGGCGATGTTTACACACCACACCAGGTACTTATTTGAGGCTTAGTCGACCTAGGGGAGGCCAAGGATCGTTGCAGATAATCGTCACCGGGGTTGGCCGTGAGCGGGAATCGAACTCTGGTCGCCAGGTTCGTAGTGCAGCGCGCTGACCACTACAACTACCGACGGCCACACACAGACACACACATCCACACACACACCCACACACACACAGACAGATACACCCACACACACAACCACACACACACAGACAGACACACCCACACACACCCACACATACACACACCCACATCCATACACACACACACATCCACATATACACACACCCACACACACAAAGACACACACACACAGACAGACACACACACACACACACCCACACAGACACACACAGACAGACACACCCAAACAGACACACACAGACAGACACCCACACAAACAGACACCCACATACACACCCATACACACACAGACACACCCACACACACACACCCACACAGACACATACACACACCCACACATACACACCCACACACACACACCCACACACACACACCCACACGTACACACACACACACACAAACAGACACACACACAGACACACACACCCACACACCCTACACGCCACACACGTTAACCCACTGCTATGTTGTCACGAGTGACAAACGACAACTGCGCTTGGAGAGGCGCCCGCATGCTCCAGCAACGTGCCACGGTTGGTGTCAACTCGCGTCCCACACATCCCCGTCGCCTGTGGCTGCGCGGAGGGGGTGGAAGAGACGGGCGCTCCTCACTAGTAATCCCCACCCCACTGCCCGTTTGCAATTAGCGCCCCATTAGGCGGCGGCGGTGGTGGCGCTGGATTAGAGGGTGGAGAAGTGGAGGGTTTGACTGGGGGAGGGAGGGTGGAGGGAGCCTCGCGGTAGTGGGAGGGAGGAGGGGAAGGACTTTGGATGAGCCGCTGTTTATCCCTCGTATTCGTTGAAACAACAGGCAACCGCAGAGGGGGTGTAAGCCTCATCACACACCCCCCGCCTCCCCCCACGCCAATTTGAGACTGAGTCAATCTAAGGGACCGGTTCAGATAATCGACACCGGTGTTGGCCGTGAGCGGGAATCGAACCTCGGGTCGCCGGGTTCGTAGCGCAGCGCGCTGACCGCTACAACTACCGACGGCCACACGCAACAAAGACAAAGATCCCCCGTGTAGCCTGAACATACTGTTGGGGCAAGTGCTGTTAGCGAGCACCTGTTGTCTGAAATACGTCTCTAATTGCGTGGCGCTTTGGCCACTCGGCATGCCCCACTCACTCATTTCGCGTTGCGCAGCCCCGTAACCTGGCGCTATGAGTGCTCGCGCATGCACAGTCCACTGCTGGATGAGGGCCTCCCCAATCTCAATGCTTGTATGTGGCGGGTTGTGGTTCGCTCGGCCATATTTGAAACTAAACTCTTTGTTTTTAGTTTTATTTCACTAGTTAATGGCCACTGAGTTAGAGAGCTCGTTTTCGAAAGCGACCTGGCCACAAATGATAGCCCAATTGAGTGGCTTCTTATCACGTGGACATTGATAGCAGTCGCCAAATACTCTACACGCGTGTTGACTCTGAATGCGGAGGACCCAGAGAAAAATCCACACGACCACGGGGAGAGAGACATGCAAACTACAAATGTACAGCAGGCGTCAGGGTCGGGATTGAACCCACGACCTCCTGTATACCGGGCAAGGTAGTTAACATCTTCTAGCCACCTTTGCCAGGCTGCTCCGTGAGGGCTGGTGAAGATCTATGTACAGTTGCAAGAGAGTGGCGAGGTGTTTGCCTGTCGCTCTGTGCCCATCATACATCCTGACAACATCGATCATTATAGAAATGTGCGCCTCTTCCGTAGATCCGTCTATCCGCGTAAACAAATGGAGGTATTTTCTTACGCATCCAATCGGCTACGCTGTCTTCTGAGAGTGAATCTAATTTCAGCAGCGTTGGTTCAATGCAAGAAAACTGTAGACCGCTCTCGACATAGATCTGCCTCATCAGCAAGGTCAGGCTTGCTTGAATCAACGATGGTGAACGGCCAGATGCAATGACGATGTTAATCGACAAGGCGCCTCTCATTCAGAAGAAACAATCACAATACGTATTGTATACCGGAGAAATCCGATTAAGCTTATTAAGTTTTTTTTTTTATAGATGTCCAGTAGGGGCACGGGGTCAGAACGTTACAAAAACAAACAATACAGAGCCACGATAGAAGTGCAAAGTATATAGGTAAGGTTAGCAAATCATGAAAAGTACAAGTTAAAGTAAACTATATTCTTGGTTCTTTCGGTAAAGTCACGTAGAAGGGAAATAATAAAATAATAAAAATAAAACATAATAAAATAATTCTCACGACGTTTCGGCGACAACGCAAGCAGCCGTCCTCAGGTGAAGAACAGAGCTGTCGGAAAGACGCTGTCTTTCTTCACCTGAGGACGGCTGCTTGCGTTGTGGCCGAAACGTCGTGAAAATTGTATTATGTTGATTTTTATTATTTCCCTTCTACGTGACTTTACCGAAAGAACCAAGCATATGAATCCCTGCAGTCACGAAAGCTTTAAATTAAAAGTAAACTATTTTTTATTAGACCAGGTAACGCCGACTGAGCTATTCGCTTGTTTTTCTTCAGAAGCGACCTGGCCGCAATCGATAGCTCAACGAAGTGGCTTGTCACGCCGAAATGTACAACAGCCAAATAATTATTAACTAAATAACGCATGGGTCGCGGTAATTCCCGACGGCTGATCAATAATCGCATTCCACTGCGTGCCCGGCTCAACGTATGCGTCGCGTGAGAATAAGAACACGAAATGGCTGTTATTCCCCACAAACTTTGCTCTTGTGACCAGGGCTTTACGTGAAGGAATGACACAAACGCACACCACGTTTTCTCATCGGAAATAGGTACATTTCAAAATATCACTGTCCTGGTCACAAAATAAAAGTTCGTGGGTAATAACAGCCATTGTCTGTACTTTTGAGGCATAAGCAATTAGAAAATAACACTTACAACTCAGAAACAATTATTTTTTTGTGTTACACAGTTTTCTCACAAAGGTGAGAACACGGGGGTGGTATGGGGGGAAGAGGGGAGGGGGGAGAAGGAAGGGAGCATTGGGAACTGGCTATTAAGCTGCTCGGGCGGTGTACGATTGTCAACCTGGGCGAAGTCTTCGAGTGGCGAGGGGCTGAGACCGCCCAGTCGGTGGCTTCACCTCCACGCCTGTGGGGTCCCCCCCGCCCCCCCCCTCCACTCGCCCTGCGCCTCGGTCGAGTGACGCTGCGTGAGGTTTGTCTCGAACATTGCCGCCCTTATAACATTTCTGCGCGTATTACAATGATTCGTATTATTATTATGAGTTAATGAGTTAATGATGACGTCACCCTGCTGCTGCTCTATATAAGAACGGGAGACAGAGGAGAGCCTCAGCATTCTGGCGAATTGCCCGATGATGCTGGATGCAATTACCAGCGAAACGTCGTACTACTCAAATTGTAAATGTTGTGGTTTCACGCTTCAACACACCGGTGGGCTAAAGCAGTGAACTATTTGTCTTTTGTCAACGTGACACTTTTTTACTGATTGGCCGTGTCGGGTGGTGGAAGGTTACGACACATTTATAAATAACGCGATCTAAACCCAAAAACGTTGATTATGAATTATTATTAATGTCGAAATACACAGACATTGGGACACAATCACCTGTGCTGTTATTCGGCCCGCAACACAAAGCATCGATGCAATGTCACGCGTGTGTGTGTGTATTTACATTTTTCGGATGGTGGATCGGTGGAGCAGTGGTTAGCGCACTGCACTCTACGGAACGAACCCAGCAACCTGAGGACGATTCTTGGCCACGGTCGTCAGTGGCCAGCGATATCCGGACCTGTCCCCTCCCACCCTAAGTCAGCCTGCGCTAACCAGCGTGGCGGCGTGTGATCAACCCGACCCTCGTAAGCGACGTGGCGTGCCGCCCTCATCCAGCGGTAGGTTGTCGAAGAGCTGAACGTGTGCGGAGGCGAGAGTAGCCAGATGAGTCAATTCCCGGTTCACCCAGATCCCACCCCTAATCTTTACACAAAAGAGCAT
Source organism: Lethenteron reissneri (assembly GCF_015708825.2). NCBI lineage: Eukaryota > Metazoa > Chordata > Hyperoartia > Petromyzontiformes > Petromyzontidae > Lethenteron > Lethenteron reissneri. The sequence continues at coordinate 4,123,913 of NC_083801.1, forward strand.
CTCAAACGGCGCGGTGGGCAGATTAGAAGAGCGTGGACGCCATTAAACGGGCGTTTACTGCCACGGCAAAGAGCTGGGGTGGTGAGAGCGGACCGATAACAAGAACGTGACAAGAGGCAAGCGGCAGACGCAACAAGATTTTAGAGACGGCTGATGCATCGGAACATTGTGGCAGAAAAAAAACAAGGCGTGGGAGAGGAGTTTCATAGGAGCGCGCGCCTCTGTGTGAGTTTGTTCTGCCTCGAGCGATGGAGCGGAAGAGGGGAACGAAACTAAAACTTTATTTTTTATTTTGCCAGGTTAAGGCCCACTCAGATAAACGTAGCTATTTTTGAGAAGGGACCTCACCACAAATAATAGGTCAACGAAGTGGCGTATATCATCCTCGTCGTGTGGATATTTACAGCAGCAAAAACTGCTAAACGCGTGATGTTGATTCTAAATGTGGAGGGGGGGGGACCGGAGGACCCGGAGACAAATCCACGCGACCATGGGGGAGAGAGACATGCAAACTCCAAATATTACAGCAGGCGCCAGGGTCGGGATCGAACCCACGACCACCTGCTTACCAGCTGCATAGCTCCAGTGGCTTCGTAACATCGGAAGCAAGAGCGTTCCAGACGGTAGCAGCAGCGCATCTGAAAGTGCGCGATGCGGCGGCCATCTTTCTTCGATGGCAGGCCAAGAGTTTCGACGACCAGCCAAAAGAATTCCACCAATACCAGTTCAATTGTATTGTGTGTTTATATTTCTTTAGCTATGGGGGGAGGGGGAACAGAGAACCCGGAGGCAACCCATGCAGACGAGGGGGCAACCCAAAAAACCTTGATCATGAATAATATTGGTCGCGAAAGCCTACGCGTTGAACTGACCAGGGGGCAAACATACACATTTCAAAGGTAAAGGCACCCTAGTCGGGAATCGAACTAGCACACTTTTTTGTCATTGCTGTGAGGCTCAAAGGTAACCCACTGAGCCACCACGCCACCGACAAGGTGACTTTCAAACGCTAGAAACCTCCGACAGGAAAGAGACCACCTCTCTGTATACACGAACGTTGAATAACATTGAATGCATTTTTTCTCTAAACAAACTGCTACGAACTCGTAGGGCATTCTAAATGTCTGCACTCAGCATGGGAATGTATATCTGGAGTAGATTTCGGTGCTACCCATAACGCAGCTCAGTGCCCTCCCCGTCGGCAACGCAATGCTGGGAAATTACAGTCTATGCCACGTGCATATTTATTATCTTTGAGTTCACTTCAACTTGTTTATTTACACGCCTCGAAGGCCTAGCCATTTTGTGAATGACCGCGGCTGATGGAAACGTTGCCTAGCCGTCTTTTTCCATACGCAGACATCGTCATCATCACTGTCGTGGTCCATTCACAAGTTGAACTGCTGGATGAAGATATCTCAACGATGCCGCCACCATCCTCAGCGATCGCGTGTGCGATTGGTTCTCTACGCGTGCCCCCCGGCTGTTACTGCTGCCACTTCCCCTGGTGGGGCAACATCGAGGGCACGATCTCTCTCAACTGTCAATCAGAATACAGTGCCCATCAAGATAATCTTCTGGCAACATCCTGCCAAGTCTGTTTGATTATTTTACATAGTGATCCAGATATCCTGGGTGGTTTTTTGTAGGCTTTCTTCAAGTGCTTCTATTGTTGTGTCTTAGACATACAGATTGTATATTTTTTTCTGTTCTAATTGTAATTGTTTTTTACGATTAGATACTAAATGTTGGTTGTGAGTAGTGATCAACTCAAGGCTATTAGCTTTATGAATGATGAGTTACTAAATAAATGGCACCCTGTGGCCGCGTTTCCCTTACAGTGGTTAGCGCAGTCATACTTCACAGAGTCGGCGATTGCCCAACCCGTGGGATCTGTGACATCTCCCGGGGCTCCACGAGACAGCCGGGGTATGATCCCACTGGGGTCGTTCACGCGCGTCTGCACTAGCAATTCCAAAGCCACCTGCGTACTTATTCGTTGTGTGGAATGTGGTCGAACCCCCGCACTACAACAACCTTGGACATCCCATCTGTCGTGATCTCACTTTTACATTTAAAAGAGAAAATAAAGTTTTTTCAGCAAAACCTCTTCTGCATTCCACGTTAAAAGTGAACCTCAGCCGGCCCACTCTGCGTTTATCCACTGCTGGAAGAAGGCCTGTCCGTGAGCGGCTGTTTGACCTTGCCCATGGGATTGTATGACCCCCTGGGTTTGACACGCTGGTCAATGGGGATTGGTGAAAGGGGCGGAAGGTCTCAGACTTGTTCAGATGTGAATGTTGCCACGGTTCTTTCGGCACTCGCTTCACACCTCCGTCTGCTAACCACGGCACCAAATGCACCGCTGCTCAACCCCAAAGTTCTCTGTCTGTATATGCGCTCATGCATATTGGCATTCCTCACATCGACATATATTTTGCTGCTTTAGTCTTCTTCCATATGCAGATGCAGAGCAATGACTACGATGTCACATTCGGGTGGTGAAGCCAGACGACCGCGTCAGGAGCAGCGGAGTGAATGGCTGTGACGATGTCCCCTTCTTCGTATTTGTCGATCGGGGCATTGCGTCGCTATAATGCTGCACGGTCTGTGCTGGATGACCACGGTCGCGCACTGGAAGAGTTTTCCATTTTCCATTTGTGCATCGTCAGGTATCCGCATCTGCCACGGTTTGTGCGGTGGATGCGGTTTAGGGTGGACCATGAGCTCCGTGGAAGATCAAACGGAGGGATCTTCTTTAGTAACTACAATGTGTGTATGTTGAACTTCTTTCACACCGTACGTAGCCAACCGCGCTAATCGGAGGTGCGGAGGAAGGACAGCAAACTAAACACAACGAAACAGTTCCAAAGAAATTCGTTTTCAATTGAGTTTTACAAATGCATTAAATGTGATGCTTTTTCAAATGTGAAGTTCTTGTAAAAAAAAAGATTTTGCTCAACAGATCTCGAAGAACGAATTATCATGTCCTTGTGTAACCATGAAGTCACATTGCATCTCAAAACTTTCACGTGGGGACTGCAGTGGAATTGTTTGGCCGCGTTTGTAATGGGTCTTTGAACGCGGGAGTCCTAAGCATCCAGGGGATGGCACGCATGCATGTCCACACAGACACCTTATGAATCTTCTTCTTGGTTCTTTCGGTAAAGTCACATAGAAGGGAAGTAATAAAATAAAAAATAAAAACATATTTATTATATTTATTATGTTTTATTTTTATATTTTATTACTTCCCTTCTACGTGACTTTACCGAAAGAACCAAGAAGATGAATCCCTGCAGTCACGAAAGCTTTAAATCGAAACCTTATGAATCTGTTTGCTGTACTGCCATTTTAAGGGGCTTATTTCATCTCAGCATGTTCAGAGTTTCACGCCACACGATTGATCTCTGCACGCTCCATCGACGCAGCCCCCAGCGCGATGTGAAAGGCGAATTAACACCAACACGATAGGCGTTAAGAAGTTGATGGAATGAAACCTTTCGATGGATTTTTTTTTTTTACTGAAAACTATTCTCAACTAGAGAAACCAACCTTGGCCAACTAGTTTAACAATGGTTGTATGAGCCATGAACTACGATGCAAACCTTTTTTTTTGTCAAGGCGCCCTTCCTCCCCTAACCCAGCTTAAATATACGCTACCAAGCTTAGTGGTGTTCATTCAGACACTGTCTTTCCGACAGACCTGTTCTTCACCTGAGGACGGCTGCTTGCGTTGTGGCCGAAACGTCGTGAGATTTGTATTTTGTTATGTTTTATTTTTATTATTTTATTATTTCCCTTTTACGTGACTTTACCGAAAGAATCAAGAAGATGAAAACCTTCTTTATTATTTGTGGATGCGCAGCACAGTATATGTCAAGCAATACATTGATGGAATGGCAATGCTTTTGTTTAACTCTCACTGCACGGTATATGATGATATTACACAGCACTGGATTTTCAGTTGGTAGCCCTGAAAATGGAAAACGTGTACTACGGCGCAAATTGGTAGCGGTCATTATCGCGAGGAAGGTTCCAACTCCGGGCAGCCGGCTGATATTTGCACAGACACTTCCTTTCGCCGCTAGCAAACATTTATTTTCTCAGCTCTGGGGGTCAACGTTGGTCACGGGCGGCGTAATGAGCACGTACAAATTGTGCCGCGTGGTGATCGCTTGAGCGAGCAGCCTGCGCGAGGTTTGTCGGGGTAAGAACAGACAAAGCGGCCGGCGACCATCTCATCAATCACTAACTGGCAGGACCCCAGCAAGACCAATAAACCACAAGATGGTACACAGACAACGCGTGCACGCCGCCACATGTAGCCGTCGGGGTGCCTTCAAAGGGCGGGGATAGCGCCGGTGCGGTGATTGCAAATGTGGCTGTCGCCTGATGAAGCTGGTTGTAATTGCTGGCTAAACGTCGTGCACAGATTGTAAATGTTGTGGCTTGGCTCTCCAACACACCGGTGTGCTGTAGTAGTGACTAATTGGCACGTTCTGTTTACGTGACAACCCTTTACTAGTTGGCTGTGTCGGGTGGTGGCGGGTTTTAACGACACATTTATATATTTATGCGATCTAACCCCCCCCCCCCCAAAAAAAAAAATACCTCTATTGTGGATGATATTAATCGCGATAGCCTACGTGTTAAACTGCATTGGGTTGTAAAATTAGTGTTTTAAATAATTAGAGGTGACGCTAAATTGTCAAGGGCAAGCTCAGCCCCCTTTTGAAGGGTTATTCCGAGCGCGCTGCCAAGTCCCGCACTGTTATTTGCGATCGCAAGGCCGAGCCCCGGGGTGTTGTGAGCCGACTAACAGTAAGAGTTCGTTTTGTGAAAACGGGTGTCGAATTGGAAAAAAAAAGTTCGTAAGTTTCCCCCCCCTCCCTCCTTCCTCCTCCGTCCTTCGACAAAATCACCGGTTCACCTCGCCACTCGTGCACGAGAGAGAGAGAGAGCGCGCCGGGGAGTCAACGTCGAACGAGCTGCCTTCAAATCTATCGGCGACCGTTTGTCTCTCATGAGCGACATGTGCGAGCGCTTGTCACGAAAAAAATGGATGCGTGCGTGTTGAACTTCTTTCGCACCGTGCGTAAGCCAACCGCGCTAATCGAAGGTTGCACAGGGGAAGGACAACAAACTAAACACAAAAGACAGTTCTAAAGAAATTAGTTTGTCAAGCTAGATGATTCAAAAGTGCATCGCTCCAGTGGCTTCCTCACATCGGAGGGAAGAGCGTTCCAGACGGCCGCAGAAGCGCATCTGAAAGCGCGCGATGCGGTGACCATCTTTGTTCGATGATGACCGATGTTTTCGTGATGCCTTGCTGACGAGATCAACAAGGTATTGCGATTCGTTCGTGCCAAGTACTTTGTGTGTAATGAATGCGACCCTTTCAATGTATATTCTCTAACGGATGATTCTGCCCCTCAAAAGCCCTTGCTGGTGCGGCGTTCACCCTCTTACGCCTACAGGTGTCTCACGCGCTCTCTGTGCAGGTCACGTGTGCCTGGATGTTATTGTTGCTTGCTTCTTCCCTTAAAAGCAGGCTCTTGTCCCTTGGTGCTGTCGCAAGCTTGCTTGGTCTGCCCCAGTTACAGGGTAGCAGCTGATCTCGTCAAGAAGCATAAACCACCACCACGCGAACTCCGGTCATCCTCGCAGCAGCGGCTTTCGGCTGCCCATCGAACAAAGACGGTGGTCACCGCGTCGCGCGCTTTCAGATGCGCTTCTGCGGCCGTCTGGAACGCTCTTGCTTCCGATGTTCGGAAGCCACTGGAGCTATGCACTTTTAAATCTTCTCGATTGATGAAACTATTTTTTTAACTGCTTTTTGTGTTTCATTTGCTGTCCTTATCCCGCACCTCCGATTAGCACGGTTGGCTAAGTAGGGTGCAAAAGAAGTTCAACATGTGTACAGTAACATGAAATAGTCTCCTCTCTTATTTTATTCCTTTGCTTCAAAGTGGGGCTCTTTAGTAGCGACTGCATTTCATTTCAACCACTCTGTTACAAGAGACCCATCAGCTGAGTTAATTCCCCTCAAATCCCTCATCTCTGAATTTCGTATGATTCAAAGCGTGCCTCTGCTGGACTTCTCACCTATTTACCTTTTCTTTTTTACCAGGTAAGGCCCACGGAGCTATATAGCTTTTTTGTCAGAAACGACCTGGCCACAAATGATAGCTCAACGAGATTTGTTCACGCATTTATCGGCTTTAGAAGAAAAAAAATCCACATGTTCTACATTGTAAGATCGATGTAAAAGTGAAGCGGAGAGTGAAATGTGTTGAAAAGCTTTCCTGTTGAAATGCCTTGGCAGCGGATTTGTTGACTGAAAAAAAGAAATCGGCATCTCTTTTTTTAAATGTTAAAGACCACAGAGAGATATTGATACTGCACGTGGCACCGCGTGCCTTCTGCTGCAGACAGGTTAATCAATAAAACCCTCCTCGCACGAGATTATTTTGCCATTATTCATCCATGTGCCGGAGAGTTAATAGACATGCTGAGCACAAGCGAAGCGCATAGACGCACGTGTCAACTATCGTGGCCTAACATTGCCAAATCCCATGAGGTTACGCTAATGTGGAAGAGCTTGTCACAAATGTTGTAAACAGCAAACACACAGCCTGGATCTCTTTCTCGCTCTCGCGCACTGCTAGAACAAAGCTGGGTGATCAGAGGCACCATATTTACATTGTCTGCAACTCAGCATTCATAATATAACAAAGTGCAGGGCTTTAGTGGCAACGCATTCTGATTTATGTTAACACTGCAAATTATTCAAATCCGCTAATGACGCACGGATGGCTTTCCACGGCGTTCCATTTTTTGCAGCAACAAAAAATAAACAACGTGAACTATGGTTGTCCATCCATCCTTAATCAGTAAGCAAGACTCAGCAGTTACCTTGGTGAGTGGCATTAATTATCTAACGTCGAATAACAACAGAGCTGTTCTACTTCCAGACATCAGGGACATCAGAATCCCATATGCCGTCCTCAACCTGTAGCTGTGCGTCTCCCCGTACATCTCTCCACTGTTTCTAGCCTTGCGCAGGACAATATGTTCAGGAGACAATGGCAATGACATTTCTTCAGAACTACTTTTTGTGTTTCGTTTGTTGTCCTTCAACCGCATCACCGATCAGCACAGTCGGCTGTGTATGGTGCAAAAGAAGTTCAGCATATCTACATATTTACAGTGTTGCGGTCTGCTGTCCGCAAAGATCTTCAGCAGAGAGCACGGAATTTATCTCCTCCAGCTGTGTGACATCCCCTTCGCCACATCTTTTACCCTCCGATCCGCGTCCATGCCTTTCACCAACTCAACCTCCTGACACTTGTGACTCTCGCCTCGACAAATCCCTCAACGCTCCATAGGGGAAGCAGTCAGACTTCCCCATCGCACCGCGCACGGACGAGACCTCGTAAACCCAAGCGTTCACGTCAACTAGAAGATCGTCCGCACTGTCTTCAAAATCCTTTCGTCGGACTCGCCCAGCTCCCTCGTTAATGTCCCCATTTCATCTCTGCTCTACTCTCTTTGCATTCCTTAAAAATCCACGATCAACTTCTGCCGCTCTCCACTGCCGCTCTGAGCCATCCGTCCAGATGATTCAGTCCACCACTGTTCGAGGTCACGATGGAGATAATTACCTTCTTCTCTTTCCTATGACTCAACGTTGCCATCAATCCGAGAATGGTATCCTCACTCGACACGCGCAGTCCTCCCCCATGCCCTCCTTCCTGCATGTTCTAAAATGAAATGCCTCCTTTTCCAAATGGCCATCGAATGAGCAGGTCCCTGTTTGTCTGCTGCGTCTCGAGATGTGTTCACGTTTTATTTGTTACTCCGCGCTGTACCGTTGTTTTCTTAGCATTATTGCTTTGAAGTTTTCGTGACTGCAGGAATCCATACTCTTCGGTTCTTTCGGTAAAGTCACGCAGGTAGAAAAATGAAATAAAAGAAAAAATAATAAATCACGACGTTTCGATCGCAACACAAGTGGTCGTCTCCAGGCGAAAATAATAACCAGCTGGTTCGTATCACGTGGACATTTATAGCAGCCAAATACTCTCAAAGCACGTTTCTCAATGTGGAAGAAAAATCTGGAGGACTAGGAGAAAAATCCACGCGACCACGGGGAGAACATGCAGCACACTCCAAATCTACAGGCATCGTCGTCATGGTCGGGATCGAAGCCACGACCTCCTGTATATCACGTGAGGTGGTTCAGCAGTTCCGCTGCTGGATTACTTTTCTGCCTGAGGACGACCGCTTGTGTTGCAATCAAAACGTCGTGATATGTTGTTTTTTTGTTTTATTTTATTTTTCTACCCTACGTGACTTTATGAACATTATTAATGTTGGTGCTTGTGAATAGAGAAACGCCTCACCGAGCCTCTGGACTGGTTTTCAGGAGGGTCTTGTCGAGTTTTTTTAGAAGGACGGAGCGATGCCTCTTGGCGTGTATTCCAAATGAGTGATTTGCGAGTGATTGTTCACGTTTGGCAAATTTGGGCCATTGAAAAGGGTTGTGGGAAATCGCGAGATTTGATTGCTCCTGCTGCAGGTATGGTTATTAATCACGGCACGGACCTCACAGCTGGACATTACATTTCCTATAAAGCATCTAAAATCGAACAGCGTGTTTGTTTTCTTTGTGTTGCGACTAACCCACTGCTGTGTGCTGTTTGCGTAAACACAATTTATACTTTTTCGATTTAAAGCTTTCGTGACTGCAGGGATTGATCTTCTTGGTTCTTTCAGTAAAGTCACGTAGAAGGTAAATAATAAAATAAAAATAATAAAATAAAACATAATACAATAAAAATTATCACGACGTTTCGGCTGCTTGCGTTGTGGCCGAAACGTCGTGAGAATTTTATTTTATTATGTTTGAGTTTTATTTGTATTATTTTATTATTTCCCTTCTACGTGACTTTACCGAAAGAACCAAGAAAATTAATACTGCATAGGAACATGATCGAGGGGCCACGGATGGCGAGATGCTAACTACCTCACGTGATATACAGGAGGTCGTGGGTTCCATCCCGACCATGACGACGCCTGTAGATTTGGAGTTTGCTGCATGTTCTCCCCGTGGTCGCGTGGACTTTTCTCCGGGTCCTCCAGATTTTCCTTCCACGTTTAGAAACGTGCTTTGAGAGTGTTTTGGCTGCTCTAAATGTCCACGTGATACGCCACTTCGTTGCGCTATCATTTGTGGCACAGACCTCACATCTGGACACTCAATTTCCCAAAAAACCCATCTGGAATCGAACAGCCTGCTTGCTTTCTTTTTGATGTGACTAACCCGCTGTTGTATGCTGTTTGCGTAAACAAAATGAATAATGGATAGGAACATAACACAGCATCGTATATACACATATATTTGTATGGATTTGGCTGCACGTGTGCTCTAGCCAGGCAAATTCATTCCAGTAATTACGATGGAATGCACCTTTATTTTCTGTAGCAAACCTTATACAGCTAATCCCCCCACGAGCTGATGGAACCCAGGCCCGAATCGGTGATGTCTGTTTACTCGAGATTATTTTCCATCTTGAACAACGTAAACACCGTGGCAGCTTGTGCCTTGGCCACAAGCGAAGTTCCTGGCAGAGATTAAAAAAATCCAAAAACACAACTTCAGCATTGAGGTTGTCTTGTGGGTGCTGATTTCGATGCTGCCAAAAAAAACCGGTTTAATTTGCGGTACCAAAATTGATGAACTTGAGGAAAGTAAAACCCCACCGTTGTCGTTATGATTATTATGATAATTATAATTATGCCCGATGCACAAACACGAAGAAGACATTGCAGCGATACACTACGCTGATCCTGACGCGGTTACCTGTGAAATTATCATTGTTGCTCTGCATTTACGTCATCCGTACGAAAGAAGAGGATTACGCTTGTTTACCCAGGAAGGCCTCACTGAGCCATGACTCTTATTCGGGAAGGTTCTGCAAAGTTTTCGCAATAGGGGGTAACGATTGCTCCGTGTATATTCCACATTTGTAATGTATGAGTACATTTTCAAGTTTGACTAATTTGTCGTTCGAACTCTCTTACAGACTTATGCAGGAGACCAGTGTAAGTGGTGATGGATTTTCTTCGGAGTGGAAAGCAGGTTGGATATTTATATTACCGTATTTTGTGAGCGGTAATGATGATGATGTTGGGTGGCCAGGTAGGTCAGTATTTTCAGTTTGTGAATATATTTCGATTTAAAGCTTTCGTGACTGCAGGGATTCATCTTCTTGGTTCTTTCGGTAAAGTCACGTAGAAGGGAAGTAATAAAATAATAAAAATAAAACATAATAAAATATTCTCACGACGTTTCGGCCACAACGCAAGCAGCCGTCCTCAGGTGAAGAACATGTCTGTCGATAAGACAGAGTCTGAATGACACGTCCTAGGCTTGGAGCGTCTTTTATGTTACGCAGCACACATCAGAATAATTCTGCGCTGCTCAGTGTGGCCAAAAAAACAACCCCCTGCATCCTCGATGGTGCCAGACGGTAACACTGCAGTGCGCAATGCCATGGGGGGGAAGGTCATTTTCAATTGGCTATTCCCCTCATGGCATTTGTAGCCATCACAGCGGTCAATGGGGGCTCTGGATGGGTGTGAGGGGCTGGTAAACCTCTCCACCTTCCAACCTAAGTACCACTAAACGACGTGGAAAAAGTCTGACTAAGTTTGTCCTGGAGGCCCCGGGGGGACAGGTATTGATGACGTCTCCTGGCCAAACCCCATGTGGTGGAGCCAGGAGATTGAACCCGCACCCTCGGGGTTCCTCCAGAAACGGAAAGAAACACTGCGAGTGGCCACGTGGAATGTTCGAACGCTCACTGCAGAGGAGAGGCTGCCACTCCTCTGTCAGGAGCTGGACCAGTACCGCCTGGATCTCTTTGGCATTCAGGAGGTCCAGTGGACCAGCTTTGGCTCCAGTCACTATGACGGGTGGACAGTGCTCCACTCGGGGCAGGAGACTGCTAAACAACAGGTAGTGGCTCTTTTTCTGAATAAAATAATTAAGGGGGCGTGGGAGCGTGACGGTACGAGGCTGCTAGACTTCTGAGCAGCCCATTGACTTGTAATTACCAAACAATGTTTTGGCATTGGCACATCCACACAACATCATGGATGCATGCCGGGTCCAAGCAAGAACATCTGTGATGGAACAGCGGGTACGGGTCTATGTCCTTAACATCAGGACCTACCGTGGAGCTGATCTACCCACTGATCATCGGAGACACTGCTGCTGAACCTGGAGCATGCTACCAAGAGGTGGGCCTTACCACCAGCCCCTCCAAAACGTAGCGCCTGCCTGGGTATGTTGTGTCATCAAACACTCCACCCCCTGAATTCCACATCGGTGGGGTAGTTGTGGAGAGAGTGGAAAGGTTTCCATACCTGGACAGTGTGCTTGTGACCAGCTGGATTACTCGAGCGGCATTATCTTTTCATCGCCTGCATAACGCTGTGTGGAAGCTACCTGGTCTGTCGCTCCACACGAACCTTCGGGTCATCTCTGCCACATCATACCCTGTCTTCTATATGCTTGCGAAACGTGGACCCCCCCTAATGGAACATCTTCGCTGGTTAGAAACATCAGGCTGGCCTGCCTACAATACATTCTGGGTTTAACCAGGATGGATTGTATGAGGAACTCATAAATCCTCGAAATATCTGGACAGTCCAATTGGTGAGCTCCTCTGGCAGGCAAGGCTGCGTTGGCTGGGCCATGTAGCCCGCATGCCCAGCCACCCCATGCCCAAACAGCTTTTGTTCAGCCAGATAGAGGGGGCTAGACGCGTGCAGCACGGGCTAGAGAAGAGATGGAGTGATGTGGTGCGAGAGGATATGGGGCCGAGTGAACTTGCTAATAACTCGTACCAGCAGTGTCAAGATCGGCCTCTGTGGAGGAGGCTCGTGAAGGACGCTGCTACTGGGCTGTTGGAGGCAGACGCCCTCCAACAACAACGGAGGGCGGAGGAACGACGCTCACAACAACGAGCGGAGCGCCGGGTGGCTACAGCACAGCAAGTTGGCACAGTAGGGGGCACAGGTGGTGCATCAGCCAGTCATCTCGGTCAGTCAACCCATGGCACCTGCGTCTGCGCCATGACCTCCTGCCAGCGAGCCTTTGACACTTCACGGAGCATTAAAGTGCACGTAGCCTGGCACAAGCACCGTGGTGACGTCACCACCACTTAGTGGTGAATGACGGTTGTTGTGAATTTGGAGGAGACCCAGGAGCAGTTCGGATAATCCTCACCGCTGATGTTGGCTTTGTGCCCAGGAACTGAGTTCAGAGTTACAGGTTCATAATCCGGTGAGTGACCTAACCAGGAGACCACCACTGCACGCTCCTGGGCACGTCGTTTCGCGCTCATTTTGTTGAACCAGGTGCTGAGAACTACAAGAGGCCAGGGTCCAGTCTCGGTTCGCAAGAGTAAAAAAAAACTGCATCGCACGAGGTGTCGAATATATCGCGATCGTTTATAAACGGTAAATAAAAGCTAAATATTGTATTCCCTTGCAGTGCAAATTGATAATTGACCACATTCATTGAGCCGGTTCAAAGTTCACAATATGCACGTCAAACACACAACTGAAGGGCAATTATTTATTGACAGCGTAATTTGAGTTATTGGTAACGATGTATTGAGGGGTTCATTTAAAACGAGCACTGTTTTCCACCCTTTGTATTTCCAAGGTGGCGCAACTGCTGACGACTTTGGTCCAAGGGCACGGCACATCAGCAGCGTTTTATATTTAAGCATTCTGCTGGTCGGAGGTCTGTTTGACTAAGCCACGTTGTTGGCTGCTGTGTCACGCATGCCGAGGTAAAACTGCCACGATATCGATCTCGAGAACGCAGCACAGGGGAAGGTGATTTATCGCTATTACCCGGCTGTTATTCATGACATTGTTTGCTCAGTGTTTGAGGCGGTTAGCATGTCCACACAGCGCAATGCTTTGTTGGTATGGTTGTTGGCGTTTTCTCATTGTGTCGGCGTGAAAATCGTGCGTTGATACGTTGACGAACCTGGGAGTTTCAACGTACAGGTGAAAGGTTTTTTTTCTTTTTGCCAGGCAGATTTCTTCAGGGACTTTTGAACTTGACTGAAGGTAGTTGTCTTGGCTGCTTTTGAAAACGCTTCTCCAGAGAACTTCATTCTTGATCGTAGGCAATAGTTAGCTCAGGGAATGGCTTTATTTCAGTTCATCATTCCACCGCGGTGAATGCAATAAGTATTGCTTCAGTTGTATAATTCAGTGTGAAGTCAATTTGAATTAAATCATCATAATGATGTACAGGCCTTTGTAAATACACTGCTGGATGTATGTCTCCTCCACGCCATGTCAGTCATGGGATTGTTTGACCATACATCGCTGCGGTGGTCAGTGCAGGCTGATTAAGGGAGGAGGCCCAGGAACGGTTAGCTATCACTGGCCACCATTAGCCATGGTCAGGAGTTGAACAACAGTCGTTGGGTTCATGGTGCAGTATTCTGAGCACCGCACCACCGCTCACTCCCCTCAGAATGTGTTCCTTCTGTTTAAACGAGCAATGGGGTGGCCAAAGCAATCGCTAATCCATCATATCCAATTATGCTCAACCAATGAGCATCAACCATCACGCGAACTCCGGTCATCCTCGCGGCAACTTATGGGCTGGCCATCGAACAAAGACGGTCACTGCATCGCGCGCTTTCAGATGCGCTTCTGCGGCCGTCTGGAACGCTCTTCCTTCCGATATTAGGAAGCCACTGGAGCTCTGCACTTTTAAATATAGATTGAAAACGATTTCTTCAGAACTGCTTTCTGTGTTTAGGTTGTTGTCCTCCCACACCTCCGATTAGCAAAAGAAGTTCAACATACATACGTACAATTCAAACCCTTACAAAGCAAGTACTGGATGGACACTTTGATACTGGCAAAACTGTCCCATAGATGTACAGTATTTTATGTTACCAGGTAAGGCCCACTGAGCTATATAGCTCGTTTTCAGAAGCGACCTGGCCACAAATGATAGCTCAATGAAGTGGCTTATCATGTGGAAGTTTATAGCAGCAACAATACTGAAACGCATGTTTCAAAAAAAAAAACGGAAAACCCGGAGAAAAATCCACGCGACCACTGGTAGAAGACACCGCAATTCGGGGCCGTCCATAAATGACGTCACGCGATTTTGGACGATTTTTGACCCCCCCCCCCTCGTCACACGGCGTCACAAAAAGTCAGACCCCCCCTCAAATATGACGTCACAAAGCTCTGCCCCCCTCCCCTCCCCAAAACCATATTTCCATTTTGAAAATAAAACATTCTTCAAATCGCTTTAAACTATTGTCATTGTAGTGCGCCCCCCCCCTCTCTAGGTGCGTGACGTCATTTATGGACGGCCCCAAACTCCAAATATACAGCAGCAGGCGTCAGGGTCCTCCTGCATTAGCACCTGAGCAACCCGGGGGAGCACTACGGCGTTGCTTCTTCGTGAAGCCCTGGCCCGATTCTAAGGAAGGACACGCAGCTCGTCGGGAAAGTTCCCCGTCTAATTTGACGAGTTGACATTTACGACAGACCTTTGCCCCGCGTGCAACACCAATATGTATTTATTGGGGAAACGCGTCACATATACGCATCATGTATAGTTTATGTTCACACTGTATGTTGTCTGTGCCGACTGAAACCTCCTTCTTACATCGGCCTGGCTTAAGTGATAGTAACAGTCAAGGTTGTCGTTGTTGTTGTTGTTTCTAGATTTGAAGTTTCGTGACTGCAAGGATCTATACTCTTTTGTTTTTTTCGGTAAAGTCACGTACGTAATAAAAAAATAATAAAAATGAAAACAACTAAATAAATTTAGTTGTTTTCATTTTTATTTAGTTGTTTTCATTTTTATTATTTTTACCTACGTGACTTTACCGAACATTGCGTAGGCGATTGTCACATCCTTACAGTCCTAATTGTAGATAGCAGGTAAAGCCGTAGCCCCGTCATTAATTCCTCTTGCAACTGCTGACAGAATGACCTCCACTAGAAGTGGGGTGTTCGAGAGCGGCCCCCCTTCCAGCAGGGGGTATATTTGGTCTACTTCTCCGCTGGTAAGACATCTTGGAAGAATTTAATTCTAGATTTGAAGCTTTCGTGACTGCAAGGATTCATACTCTTAGTTTTTTGGGGTAAAAAATGAAAATTAAAATAAAACAATAAAAATCACGATGTTTCGGAGGCAACACAAGTGTCCGTCATCAGGTGGGACCGTCACAGCCAGATTAGCTGCATCCTTGATTGTCACATCCTTACAGTCCTAATTGTAGATAGCAGGTGCGTATATGTGACGCGTATCCCCAGCTAATCTGGCTGTGACGGTCCCACCTGATGACGGAGACTTGTGTTGCCTCCGAAACGTCGTGATTTTTATTGTTTTATTTTAATTTTAATTTCATTTTTTACCTACGTGACTTTACCGAAAGAACTAAGAGTATGAATCTTGGAAGAAGTGTGGGGGGGGGGGGGGGTGTGGCAGAGGGGGTACCCACCCTTTACCCCACCGCATGCAACCTGCCGATAATCTTCACTGTGGTGAACCTACTGATGCTGTTGGGTGAGCCGAAGTTGGTGGGGGGGTGGGTAGGGAATTTGGTTTACGAAATGTGCCAAATGATTATAATTGTTGCCCTGAAAAAAAGCACATTGTCTTGAGACAAGACACGTCGGTGATGCGATGACTGACGGAACGCTTCTATAAACTATTTACAAATAAAAAAAATACTTATTTTACCAGGGTAAGGCCCAGTGAGCGACCTGGCCACAAGTGTTAGTTCAACGACGTGGCTTATCACAGTGGACATTTGTAGCAGCCAAACACTCTAAACCCACGTTGATGCTTAATGTGGAGGGGAAAAACGGACGACGCGGAGAAAATCCCACGTGACTACCCACGGGTGAGAAAGAACATGAAAACTCGAAATAAACAGGCATCGTCAGGGGTTGGGATCGAACCCACGAACCTCCTCCTGCATACCAGGCGAGGTAGTTAACATCTCACCACCGCGGTGCCCAGCCGAAATGTACATCCACCATGGAGATGGAGCGATGAGATCATGTCACGCGCAGGTGCTTAGTGTACATCGGGAGAGGTCCTCTCGGATCTTTGTCCCAGGGCAAAATGACCCCCTCCCTCCTCACCCCGCTCTGTCTGTACGACCTGCGGGGGGCAGCAGTCATTTACACCGGGAGGGGGGGCTGACCCCCCCCCCCCCCACCCCGCATCTGTGAAACTACTGGAGGTCTGTGGAAAAGAGCTTTATAGCTCATCGGGTTCCTCCAGTAGACATCCTGAGCCAGTGGTCGAATATTCAACGTTTCCACCGCAGCAATAGCCTCTGAAAAGAAAAGAAAGAAAAACCCTCCTCTTGCATGAGCAGCAGGTCCACAATCCCTTGCGCGCACGGATCCTTCTCGCGGCTCTGCGCCGCGTGGCTCAGGTGTGGCGATGCACAGCGCGCTGCTCTGAGCGGCTCTGCGAATAAGAATGCCGAGCCATGGGAGCCCGCTGGCAGCCACCCCAGCGAGGCAGACCGCCGCTTGCCGATCGCTGTTGCGAGCAGAAAGGCCGCGTGCGCCTGCCGGATGGAGAACGAGAGAGTGAGAGAGAGAGAGCCACTCCACCTGCCGTGAAAGCACTGATCGAGGGAGCGAGCGAGGTGGGGGGGGGGGCGAAGACCTGGCTGGCTGTGCGGGTTGCCCGGTGACCGAATGCGTTGTGGTATCAACAAGGGTGCTGATTTTTTTACATCAGCCCAGGGAGGTACTCGCTCGCGTGGGAGGCACTCGCTCACCTGCAAGCTGGGCTGAGTGGTGGACTGCTTTGTGTCTCGGTGGACTGCTTGCTTACATAATGATTTTGATTTAAATGTGTGTGTTCTTAAAGCTGTGCTCGGAAAGAAGGCATCTGTAGAGAGTTCAACTGAGTCGCAGACGTACTCTTTGGAGGCAACACATTTATTAACACCAACACAAGGGGTAACTTGCCCCTTAACAAGATGACAACCTATGGTGGTGACCACCAGGCTAACTGCACTAATTACACCTTAACTAGCTACAACAGACCGGACCACAGCTTGGGTCCCGGTCCACGTGTTGGTGACTCTGTAGGACGTAGAACGTAGGTTTCTTCAGGATAAACAACAGCAGCCGGCCCTCTCGGGGACCCGGCTTCTATCCTTTGCGGCGTGGCTGGCCCCGCCCTTGGCCACGACCACCTTCTAGAATCCTCGAGCAGGATCTCGACCCTGACACGTGACCACCCCTAGCCCCCACTTGAGGGCCCTGTGTAGACTTAACCGGTCACGTGTCCTTCGGGGTCAACCAGAGTGCCACGGCCTATAATAACTCCATTCCCATGGCCGGCACTCTCACACCCTGTCCTATAGGGGTCGGCACTGCACGCAGAGCGCGGTGCCATCCAGCACTGCCAGTCAGCACTCACAGAGCCCTTCTCGGGCCGGTACTGCACCCACATTCTCGTGGTGTCTGCGGTGTGAATACATCGCTCCCCGTGCCTCTCTTGGGCCGGCATTAGACAGTGACATCCGCGATGTCACTGCACATGTATGTATGTACGTTGTATGCATGTTTAACTTCTTTCGCACCGTACGTAGCCAACCATGCTAATCGGAGGTGCGGGGGGAGGGGAAGCACAACAAATTTTACACAAAAAGTTCAGAAGAAATTAGTTTTCAAATTAGTTGTAAAAGTGCATAGCTCCAGTGGCTTCCTCATATCGTTAAGAGAGCGTTCCAGACGGCCGCAGAAGCGCATCTGAAAGCGCGTGATGCAGTGGCCGCCTTAACTTAACGCTGCTGCGAGGATGATCGGAGTTTGCGTGATGGTTTATGCTCCTTGACGAGATTAGCAAGGTGTTGTGGTTCATTCGTGCCAAGCACTTCATGTGCAATTAGTGTTGACCTCACCATGTTTTCGTTCGGCAACGGGAGGCTAATGCAGCTCGGCGATATGTAAAATGTTTACATCATTATCATCATCATCATTATAAAGGTTTCTTTACGAACTCAAACATTTTAAAGAAACACTTGCATGTGAAGTATGGGAATTGACGGCAGGAACTTCTTGACGGGAACACACTTTTTATTAAATCTTTACGTGTCAAAATACAACGTGTAGTCTCCTTTCTTCCGACTTCACACTCCACTACTCTCAGTGTAAACTCTAGGCCTCTGGCTACACACGATACCCTTCACTCGTGTAGACCCTATGCCTCTGGCTACACAATACACTCGACTCGTGTAGACCCTACGTCCCTGGCTACACACACTGCATTCGGCTCGTGTAGACCTTATGCCTCTGGCTACACACACTACACTCGCCTCTGGGTTACAGAGTCCCGGTCCCGTTAGGGACTAGGTACCGCAGGGCCCTAGGTCTTCATCCCCGTCTTCATTCTTCGCTGGTTACACACTGCCCTCACGCCTGTGTGCATCCCCTTTTATAGCCCCTGCTCACGAGAGACGGAGCTGATGCGTACGTCAACGTGAGCCTCGCTCCTTAATGAACCAATCACGACGCACTCTCTCTACGATCCGTTTTCCCCAGCGCGTGTTAACACTCCTCTACCAATCACACCGCGCTGCCACCCGATCACTCCCTCTCAGCACGTCACCGGCCCACAGCCAATCAGTACCCCGTAACCCACGACCCCGCGCTGACCCCTGATCCTCCACCGTCAGCGCGCGTCACCACCTTACACAGCCAATCATTACGCGCTGGCATACGATCTCTAATCCCAGCGCGTATCACCTCTACACATGTAATGGGACTTTTCGAGAATTAATCTCCTGTTGAATTTTGTTTTTGAAATCTAGTCACAATTTGGCACGCATTCTTGTTTTTGTTTACTGATGAAGCAGGGGGCATACAAATTATGTTTTTTTTATTTGGTCAGCTTTGCTTATGTCACTTCAAAACGTGAGCAGAACGAGAGCACGAGAACATCGAGGAATGCTCTTGCAGATCAGAGTGAAGTCTTCCATAGTACAGGTTTTTCTTGGGTTAGATCACGTAAATATATGAATGTGTTGTTCGCCAAAAGCTGCTGCGAATAAGGTTTGTCATGCAAACAGAGCATGCCAATTCGTAACTAGTACAATTCTATTTGCGTGACAAACCTTACTAATTGACTGTGCCGGGTGGTGGTGGGTTTAACGACACATCATGGATGATATTGGTCGCGAAGGCCTACGTCTTAAACAGTGTGAAGTCTGTACACATTTACAAATGTTATAAATTGCTCTCTTCGTTTCCGACAATTTCAAAATCCAGCCAATGGCCTTCTCACTGATGTGGCAGTCTTTAAATATTGAGATGTAGATGTTACGTCAAATGTTTGGATACGTTAGTTCGATTTTTTTTGTTTAATATAAAAAGCCGTTGATCTACCGTAATTTTAAACTGTCGTAGTAGCTGATACTGTACTGTGAATCGACCTAAAGGATTTTATTAGAGTTTAGGATTAATTTTACTCCAGGGAGGATACAGTATTTTGGATTAAATTCCCAGGCCTTGTTAAGTTTTTCACCTTCATACAGTGGATGGAATATAGGCTGATTTCCAATTACTAATCATTGTAGTTAATGTTACAAAAATATGCCTTTCTGGAACTGCAGTGGAAATGGATGTAAAAAATGTAATGGTGGAATGCCTTTGATTCTGGCCGAGTTATAAGGATGGTTTCGGGGAGACTCAGGCACTCTCCAGTGATGGCAGACCACAAGGTCTGGGTGTGCAAGGGACCACTCAAGGGACCACAGACGGAGGGTGTAATGTATGGGCAAAGGAACGGACAAGAATAGATCACTTTCCCTCACCAGAGACATCACTAGCTGCCAACTGGGATATGAAATGCAGTCGTCACAAACGTGTGCTTCAGAATAGCAAAACTGTTGCACGCATTGATAAGTCATCATTACTCAACTGCGTTGGTTCAAGTTAGTTTATTCAGTCGCATAAAGCCTCGTCCTACGTCAAAAAAGCACATCCGTCAATAACATCACGTGCTATGCAGAGCCATTGTCCAAAATGTCACCTGTTGTTGTTTGTTTTCTTTTCAAGGCAGTGATATCAACGATTATGTTGTGTGCTTATTTTGTTTGTGCACCACTGCCAACGGAGCAGCATCTCCACATAACGTGATTCTACATTACGGCAGGCATTGTTCAGACCAATAGTACCAACATCACCATCATCATCTTCATCATCGTCATGAGAAGGCATGGTCTAGTCACTGCTAGATGAAAAAAGCACCACGATGCGTAGGAAGGGAGTCAGACAGGGAGATACTTTTACAAAGGTTATTCACAGCACCACTGTGATATTTTTTTTTCAAATGTTATTGGAGAAACAAAGGCAGAACAACATAATAACCATCTCAGATTTGCTGATAACAAAGTTCTCGTAAATAGCATCGCCTCTTAATTTCCATACAACACCCAACGTACGGCAAGGCGCAGTTTAGGCCCATTGCACGCGCACGCACGCGCGCGCAATCAAAATCGCACGTAAACGCAATTAGAGCCATTAATACAATGACTCGCGCTGAAGAAAGGGCCCTTTGGATGGGCATTGTATTACTCCAGTGGAGCTCACAAATGAATTCCCCCAAGTCAGGCGGAGTTGTGCAAGTGGCTCGCACACTGGGAGCCACGGGGACGTGACGGTGCCTCCCCGCGAGTGCCCGAACAAACCCCAGAGGCACTTCCACTCGTTTTTTTTATATATAATCAGTACCATTGCAAAGACATCAAGGCCGTGAATGGGTACTTGGAATGACATTTGCTGCGCCGGCATGAAATTCCGCAACTTCAAAGCCAGGGGCCTTGCTTTGTCTGTGTTGACACTATTGTGTGCGTGCGTGCGTGGAGCTGAAGATAGGCACTGGGAGCCTGGGGTTGAAACAAAAAAATGAATAATAAGAAAACACCGCGGTGAAATCCCAGCCACTGCTTTCATCGAATCGTGCACATATTTCCCATTTAATCAGACGCATTGTTGTGAGAGGGACACAAATCATGAACGAAAGAGAGCGCGGTGGTGAAACGCTTCTGAAACGATGTTTCAAAAGCGAAAGATCCCGTGTTTGATATTGCCATCATTCTGACCTGCTTGCAACTGGTTTGTCGACGACGCTGCATCATTTGTAATGCTTATACAAGCGGGGCACGGTTTGTCTCTTTTGGCAACCATTGGACCATCGCGCCTTGTAGCCATTTATCGGGTTCATTCTGCCATCCACACAAAGCAATGAAAAGGATTTGAGTGCTAAGAATGTTAATTGCATTAAATATATTTGCCCCTCTTTGAGCAAATGTTCGCAGTTATCCAAAATGCAATGGGACGTAGTGTTGCCCTGTGCCTGATTTAAAAAAGACATATATTCAGTACTGTATAGAGAAACCAACACACGCCAATGAAAGTACAATTCATGACATGAATTCACTGCATGAGCAAAAAACGTATCAATCAAATCTCTGATTTAGCTTGAAATATTATTATTGTTTGTAAATATTTAAAATCTATCAGTCATTGATTTAAGATAACATTATTTAATGCATTCCAAGCGGTACGTTTTCCCACCTGTGTGGGGGTTTTGTTCTTTGCATTTTGTGGAAAATTAAAACATTGAGAGGTTTCTTAAATAAACAATTGTGATTATAGTAGTTTAAAAAATATATATATTCACAGTGTGCTTTTGCCAAACGCGAAGAGTGCTACGTATACAGCCGTTACGTAGGCAAACCCCCATCTACCATGCTGACATTTGGGCATACAATAATGAGCCAATGAAAACCCACAGACGGGGCCTTTTATATATATATAAATGAGCTGAAAGAACATTTTTTTTCTTTCTGGAACTTTATTCAGCATATGTCATTGCTTTGTTTCGCTTTATAAATATCGCCTACTTCGAGTGCGCGGTGTAGAAACTTCTCACGTACAATGCACTTCCCAAGAATAAGTGTGTACGCCGAACAATGCTTTCTATTCTTTGAGAATTTGCGACAACAAAAGAAACCCGTCCAGGTGTCCCCTCGGAAGAACCGGTTCATCATGTGACATATTAAGGGCATGTGCCAAGGCATGGAAGAATAGGGGTAGGGGACAAGACTTCGTCGGCAAAGAGAACACTTTAGAGTCTTGGGTTGTGTTGAACCCCGTGCCAGCAGAAAAAAAAAACCAGCCTGATGAAAGGCAACCTTGTCCAAACGGCTGGAAGGTTGTTACGTCTAATGCACTGCACCGTAATTCCCGAGACCACACATGATGTACTTGTCCAGCGCAAACATAATTTTGCGCAAATTGAAGTCCATATATCGACTGAATGGCTGGGCTCACCGCACATTGGGCAGAGTTTTTTCAAACCGTTGGCAGAATTTTGGCTGATGTTTACTTTTAAGCAAATATTGGGCGAGTATTCAGGAGTGTGGGGGAAAGGGTGGTGTGCGTGCCAGTGGACAATACTGGGCTGTGTGCCGGAATGACGAATCTCTCTCGTAGGTAACTCTACTTTGTACGAGTAGCTGTGGTCGTTAGACACGAATTAAATGCACTTCTTCGCGTGCAGTTGCCACCTCATTGTCGTGCAAAAATTGGAATGAAACAACGCGCATGCTCCCTGTTCATCTCCTATTTAATAACATATCAACTATTTCAACTGCAGCACCTCATATAATTCTTAGAGAAAGCAATTTATACTCATCATTTGGTCTCCATGTCCAAGCATTGTCTGTGCAATCGCTCTCCGTGCCCTCCTGTAAATTTCCTGTCTTCACTTTCCAAAGGCCCCCATGACTACAGTAATGTCTTTTTTTGACCATTTTTATTTAACCAAGTAAGGCCCACTGAGCTATACAGCCCTTTCCAAAAGCGACTTGGCCACGAATGATAGCTCGACTAAGTAGTGGCTCATCGTGTGGAAATTTATAGCAGCCAAATCCTCTAAATGCCACCGGGACCAGTTCCTTATCCGATCGCTCTTTGCAGTGCTCTCTCCACTTCTGTCTGTCCAGTAGTAGTAGGTTTTTACCCTTTTAAACTGGTACAAAACTGACACCTTTATTCAAGGCATCATGTTTGCAATAACCACAACACAAGTAGTCAAAAAAGCAAACAAAAAGAAGCAACTCTGATAATGATAATAATATGCACTGTCCTTGAAGTTGATTGGTACACACCCGAGACGGCTTTCTTTAGAGCCTAGTCCCCATTGGTGTTGGACCAGATGACACCAGAAGGCGTACAACTCAAACACAGTGCAATATCAGAGTATTGAAAGCTCGGGGTAAGCATTTACACTATGAGATCTCTTTTACCAGTGGCAAAATATAGTAGTAGGTTTTTACCCTTTTAATCATTATCAGAGTTGCTTCTTTTTGTTTGCTTTTTTGACTACTTGTGTTGTGGTTATTGCAAACATGATGCCTTGAATAAAGGTGTCAGTTTTGTACCAGTTTAAAATGGTAAAAACCTACTACTATATTTTGCCACTGGTAAAAGAGATCTCATAGTGTTCTGTCTGTCCGTTGCTGACTACAGAAATGGGACTCGGATATTGTCCATCCCGTCCGGTGTTTGACGTTTGGCATCCGAGTGGGACGGCGGTCTTACTCTTGTCACCAATCATCGTGGGTTGAATTATTTACGTGTGTACACTGAATTTTTGAAACCGGTCCAGAGGTTGCTTATGTTGGACCAATACTGTTGAAATTTCGCACTCCCAGAAGGTTCTATGGCTGATGGGATGTATAAACAAAAATGCCTGTATTTTCTATGCGAAGGGGCAGATACATTTATAAAAAGGCGTATGTTATGCTTATTTAGAAATGACTGTTGAAAATGCAACAAGCAATTAGTAAATAATATAAACAATTCTCAATGTATTTTTTTGGAAACAAAAAAAATACATTACAATTATGTTCTTTGGTTATTTCGGTAAAGTCACGTAGATAGAAAAAAAATGAAAATCAAAATAAAGTGAATAAAGCTATCATGACGTTTCGATCGCAACACAAGTGGTGGTCATCAAGCAAACGAGTTAGCCTCTAAAGGCAAACTGTTTATAAAGGTTTGGGGATGGGCGTAGCCCAAGTGTATCAACAGCACCAACAGCATGGGCGGTGCAGCAATGCCAATGCAGCAGCAATGTCAATGCAGCAGCAATGTCAATGTA
The DNA here is from genome assembly GCF_015708825.2 of Lethenteron reissneri. Taxonomy (NCBI): domain Eukaryota; kingdom Metazoa; phylum Chordata; class Hyperoartia; order Petromyzontiformes; family Petromyzontidae; genus Lethenteron; species Lethenteron reissneri. Next base: position 4,148,190 of record NC_083801.1, read on the forward strand.
GTAGCAATGCCAATGCAGCGGCAATGCCAATGCAGCAGCAATGCCAATGCAGCAGCAATGCCAATGCAGCAGCAATGCCAATGCAGCAGCAATGCCAATGCAGCAGCAATGCCAATGCAGCAGCAATGCCAATGCAGCAGCAATGCCAATGCAGCAGCAATGCCAATGCAGCAGCAATATCAATGCAGCGGCAATGCCAATGCAGCAGCAATGCCAATGCAGCAGCAATGCCAATGCAGCGGCAATGGTAATGCAGCAGCAATGCCAATGCAGCAACAATGCCAATGCAGCGGCAATGCCAATGCAGCGGCAATGCCAATGCAGCAGCAATGCCAATGCAGCAGCAATGCCAATGCAGCAGCAATGCCAATGCAGCAGCAATATCAATGCAGCAGCAATGGCAATGCAGCAGCAATGGCAATGCAGCAGCAATGCCAATGCAGCAGCAATGCCAATGCAGCAGCAATGCCAATGCAGCAGCAATGGCAATGCAGCAGCAATGCCAATGCAGCAAGGGGTCACCAATAAATCACTGCACCCCGCTGCACACACCACACTGCTGACGGTGGAAGTTGATCGACAAGAAAACACAAGTCAAGTCATGACCCAAAGTGGTTGATGACTTCATTCCAATGGTTGCTGAGTCTATAACCATCCTCTCGGTTGAAGTTGTGTCTGTGTCGGATGGCTTCATGAACGAATCTTTATTGATAGCCAGTCGGCTTGCAAAGTAGCATCGTCTTAGAAAAATAAATTTCGTGTGAGCCAGCTGCATTAAAATTACAATAATGGTGATAGGAATTTAATTAGGTGCTTAATAAGCAGATGCATAACAACAAATCTATTTAATCTGCAAACGAAAGTGGTCACGTTTATTTTTATTGTGAAAAATGAATACCAAACTCGCCTGCATTTAGGAACTAAATATACATTTCAGTAAATGTACTTTAATGGCAAGTGGGCAAGGCATTGGCTTCCATATTTGGCATTCGTTTCTAACTTTTCTAAAAATGGTGGTACAACGTGTGCCATTAGGGGAAGAATTACCTCGATGTTTTAAGTAAATGAAGTGGCACTGTGAAATAATGATTCGATCCACTGGTATTTATAGGAGGAATAACAACTGAAAATTAATCGTCTGTTATATTCGCCGGAAATTTTTAAAAAATCATCCCGTTAGCACGAAACGTTTTCTCTTGGAGGGGGTTGGCAAACAACGCGATAATTGCCAGCGCAGCCGCGTCGGCGCTATCCGACTCTGCCTGGGTGAGGAGTTTACTTTTCATCTATCAATGCAAGGCTGGCCTGAAAAAGTTGCTCTCAGATTGTTACCCGATTTAATTTTTTTTACGTCTAGAGATATGTCACTGGCCGACCGGTCGCAATTACGCAACTGACACAACAGATTGACGCATTCAGAATGTCCCTTCCTGAGGTTTGTTTTCACTTCCCTGTTATAACGTTTGCTTTTTAATGTCCGTACAAGAATGTCTTTGATGGCGTACGGTTAAGAATGATCAATAAATAAATGTGTTGTTATGCAACTAAACATGCTGTTTTATGTAACCATCTAAAGGAGCACTTGGGTGATTTGACTTTAAATGCTCTGGTTCTTGGACACATTATATTGAGATGAATAGTGGAGCTGTTTACTCTGGTGTGGCACAATGATGAAGTATCATACTTTTTGTGTTATTTATGTGGACGGACATAAATGCGAGGGAAGTGTATTTATTTTTTGCTTATTGTGTTAGTTACATCATCCGAAATGACACTCATGACTTGCGCTGTGTTATGTATCATCCTTTGGTTAGCATTTGAAGTTAACACAATACAAAAGCATGCGTTTACCATAAGTACATCTTCATGAATCACCTTAGCTCAGAGATGGACACTGTATACATAACGGATCAAGATGGGCACCAAATATTTATTGCGAGTATTATTATTTTTGGAGAGACTCTCTGTGTGTCGTTTACTCCGTGAACCATTTGTCCGTTCGAAATGCCGCACTTCGTGGCGGTATTAAATGGAAGAGAATGGCGTTATGGCGACCAGATTGTTTGCAGGCACAGGAAAGTCAATTCACGTCCACAAACTTTTTGAGCCGCATTTATGATGCGGTGCCCTCCCTGAGAAGGGTGAAAGTTGGACCTCTGGCGCCGTGCAAAGGTGGCTGTTGTCGTGCTAAAAGAGAGAACGCTCCAGCAGCTGAGATAGACACGAAGACCTGAGTGGCGAACACTTTAAAAACAAACATAAAACATTGTTTTGTAGGCCTCCGCAAGCGTGTCCCCAAGTTCAAAGAAAACAGAAAAGTAAACTAAACTTAAATTTCGATTTTAAGCGTTCGTGAGTGCAGGGATTCATCTTCTTGGTTCTTTCGGTAAAGTCACGTAGAATGGAAATAATAAAATTATAAAAATAAAACATAATAAAATAATTCTCACGACGTTTCGGCCACAACGCAAGCAGCCGTCCTCAGGTGGAGAACAGGTCTGTCGAGAAGACAGAGCCATTCAGACTCTGTTATTATGTTTATTTGTATTATTTTATTATTTCCATTCTACGTGACTTTACCGAAAGAACCAAGAAGATAAACTAAACTTGTTTTTTTTATTTTATTTTACCAGGTAAGGTCCACTGAGCTAAACAGCTCTTTTTTCAGAAGCGACCTGGTTATCACAGATGATCCCTCGCAGCAAAGCGGCTCATCATGTGTACGTTTCTAGCAGCCAAATAATTTAAGCGCATGTTTCTAATTGTGGAGGGCAAAAAATGGAAGACCCGGAGAAAAATGCATGTGACCACGGGGAGAATATGCAAACTCCATATATATACAGGCGTCAGGGTTGGGATCGAACCCACGGACCTCCTGCATACCAGGCGAGGTAGTTGACATCCATGCCACCGCGGCACCCCCAAAGAAGATGTTATAGAATACAAGATGGTTCCCATAAGCCTGGATACGGTCCAAAAAAAGCCAAAAACGTGTGCGAAGCACAACAATGAATATCTTTCAGATTACGCCGCGTCCCAGCCTTGACTTGTATTCGTAGGGGAAGGCATTTGTGGCGTCACTGAAAGAAGATCCGTGCACTCTGGCTGGATTGCGATTTCACATGCACCCTTTCCCTCCTACCAATCACATTCAGCGTTTGGAAGCCGCATTTTTTTTCCTTGTCTGTATTGTTTCCAATTGCGTTTTTGTTATCGTCTATCATCATCATCTTCGACGTTTATCTATCCACCATCATCATCATCATAGGCTATCCCTGGCAATCGACGATGATCGTCTTCCATAGAAAAGTTGGATTATATATCGGTGGGTCTGACGGTGGCTGAAGAGACCAATGTGGGATCGACAGAAAGAGTGGTGGGTGGAACTGCACCAGTAAGTTGGGCTGCAGGGTCGTGCTGCTTCCGCCGCTCACGCTTGATCTCTTCCTGTGTTCTGTCGTTGGGTTTCAAAATGTTTGGATCCTTGAATTATACCTCTATCTGTCTCTACTGCTCGGTTGAAGGCCTCTCCGAGCCGCCACCATCTCTCACTACGCTGCGAGTTTAGGGAAGTAGCAAAATTCACGTTCGAAGTGGAGTCAGACAACGAGGCACGCTGTCGCCAAACCTATTCACAGCGACATTAGAAGATGTAAAAAAAAAATATTGGAGAAATCAAGGCACATATATATAAACGGAGACAATATTAACTCTCTCACATTTGCTGACAAAATAGTAATTAGTAACAACGCAATTTTTACTTGTGTGTTTATATATATATGTATATTTAAAAAAGGCGTCAGGGTCGGGATCGAGCCCACGACCTCCTGTATAGCAGGTGAGGTAGTTAACATAATTTACGAAAATACTGTTCGCGGCTGGGATCTGAAGTGTGTTGCAAGATTTATCATATTTCCGTAGACAATGACCGATGGCTTGAAGTAGTTGCAACCTTCACGTGGCCCTGCTGTTAAAGCCAGTGGTTTTTGCCAATTGGAACCTCCTGCAAACTCATTGCTGCCACGAAGGTGATCGAACGCCGGCATTCGGGCTCCCGGTCGAAGCAGTAAATGCCCACTGGGAAATAGATTAACTCGGGGACAACAAAGCTTGCCTTGAGAGATCCATTGCCCGGTGGGCATCACAATCATTGCATGTACGTTGAACTTCTTTCACACCGTACGTAGCCAACCGTGCCTCACCTGAAGCTGTTGAATGGATTGTTAAGAAGAAGCTTAAGAAATTAAATAATCTATAATTTGAAATAAATGTTTGTAAATGTTGTGTGTTTACTACTCCAGCACTCTGGTGTGCTGAAGTAGTAACTTATTGGCTGTTGGGTGGTGGTGGGTTGACGACACATTATTATTTACGCAATCTAACCCAAACAAAACATTGCCACGGATAATATTGGTGGAGAAAGCCTACTTCCTGGCAGGTTTACTGACATGAACAAGATGAGAGCGTTCCCGTAAGGTTTTCAGTCAGCTGTACTTTAAAAGCACTGATTCCAACAATATTCATCTGTACTAACCAGTGTGCGACTATCATGATAGCGGCTAGCCAGGGGAGGTGTTCTGTGCAGGCCAGTGACAAGGAGGGCAGCTCACAAGTCTGAACATCTGCTGGCCTGACGTCACTCCAAGGTAAGGACTAAAAGCACCACGTGCCTTTGGGAAATCGCTGCCTCGAAACCCCATGCGGTCACTGCACTTGCAAACATATTACTTCATGGTTTGAACGTCGACTGTGGAAGATGACAGTGACGGATATCCACGGGGGTTGGGGTCGGGGGCGGAGTGAGGCAATTGAGGTCAAAGTAGCTCATTAATGTGAGCGCAATGTATAGATGGGAATCAGCAAGCTCCGATCTCATCCAGCGTATGAAGGGAAACAGTGATCGTGATCAGCCGAAGAGTGGCGGTGGAGTTGCAACGAGCACCCTGCGATCCGGCACCGTGGAGAATTGGTTGCGAATTCCTTCGTGAGCCGCAGCAGCGTTCATTACGCGCTTCGAGCGCCTAGAAGATGTCGAGCAAGTGTCAGTACAGCAAATAGGCTGATGACCTACCTGTAGAGAGTGTTGATAATTTTTATATTGCAATCCATTCGTGTGAATGGTTTTATCCGGGAATTGTAGTTTTTATCAGGCTCATCTTCATCATCACTGTCATCAGTAGCCATGATCGATCCACTGCTGGATGAAGGCATCCTCCATAACCATCAGGGGGAAAAAACTAAGTTGGCTGACTTTCGAATGTCATGGGGCCTGGAATTGCATGTCCTCCTCACTCACATTGTTCAGAACTGGATGGATAGTGGCACGTACCAAACGAAATTAACATGTTTTTTTCATTGCCCTTCCGTCTGTATTTAAGATCTTGAAATATGAATGGATACATTACGAACATGTTAGCGTGAAGTCAGTATTAACACATGCTGAAGTTACTCGTGACGTGACCAGCGGTGGACTGGTAAGCACACTCCGCTGTGAACATGGCGACGATTGTTCGAGTTTCATTCCCAGCCATGGCTGACATTAGTGGCAAATTTGGGGCGCCGAGTTGGCGAGATGTTAACTACCTCGCCTGGTATGCAGGAGGTCGTGGGTTCGATCCCCTCCTGCATAATTGGAGTTTGCTGCATGTTCTCCCCGTGGTCGCGTGGATTTTTCTCCCGGTCCTCCAGCTTTTCTTCAGAAACGTGCTTTGAGAGTATTTGGCCGCTATAAATGTCCACGTGATACGCCACTTCGTTGAGCTATCATTTATGGCACACACACATTTAGAATCAACAGGCGATTGGAGTATTTGGCTGCTGCTATAACTTTGCACACGATAAGCCACATCGTGGAGCAATCATTTTCGATAGCCAGGTCGCTTCTAATAAAGAAGAGTTATACAGCTCAGCGGGCTATACCTGGTAAAATAAAAAATACTTCCCGTTCATAAATGACTAGCTTTACTACCCGGCTTCGCCCGAGACTTGGATTCTTGTCTTGGATTAATACACGGCCTACACAGAGGGTGGGGGGGGGGGGTGACGTCGGCAGGCACACTGCGTGATGCTGCCGCATGCGGGTGACATCACAGATGTGACGTCACCACTCACCTGCCATGCAAAATATTTTCACTATTGCGTACTCCCCCCCCCCACCCCAAAATACAAAAGTTTATTTTTATACTTTTTGCATTGTGTACAGTCTGGAAGCTACCCACATGCCAAATTTGAAGTTTGTTCTCTTTGGTTTTTTCGGTAAAGTCACGTAGGTAAAAAATTAAAATAAATCAAATCACGACGTTTCGGAGGCAACACAAGCTTTCGTCTTCAGGTGGAACCGAAACGTCGTGATTTTATTTATTTGCATTTTTTACCTACGTTACTTTACCGACAAAACCAAAGAGTATGTATCCTTACTGTCACGAAAACTTCAAATCTATAATTCAAGTTTGTTGCATGTCGGGAAGTATGCCAAACATTTTGAACAGACACACATATTCACAAATTTCCCTTTTATATATAGAGAGATATATATAAATAGAAGATATCTGAACGGTGTTTCGTCTCTCACCCCTGTGACCAACCCATACTTGCCAGCAGATCAAAGTCTGGTCAAACCACCACCACAGCCAACGAAGTGCTGGAAGGCGTTCATCCAGCAATGGGTCGACATAGGACCGTGCAATATTTATTAATAACATTATATTGGTGGGAACCTCCTGGTTACACCAGCCCACAGGGGATTATTGTGTCCGTCCGTCATGCATCCAAAAATGGGAGGGGTGGGGCTGGGTGGAAAAGGGAGGGTGAGGCTGGGTGGAGAGGGGAGGGTGGGGAGGGGCTGGGTGGGGAGGGTGGGGAGGGGCTGAGCGGGGAGGGTGGGGAGGGGCTGGGTGAGGAGGGGCTGGGTGGGTGGGGAGGGGCTGGGTGGGGAGGGTGGGGAGGGGTTGGGAGGGGAGGGTGGAGCTGGGTGGGCGGTGGGAGGGGTGGGGCTGGGTGGGGAGGGGCTGGTCACCCCGTGGTGCCCTTATAAAACTCAACGTTTAACCTACGCACGCCGGCTTGTGCCCGCCCTCACAGTCGGGCATATTTGTGGAATACACCACGCCGCCGTTGACCCTGACCATTGACCGAGCAACCCAACGTTCCTTCCAGCTCCCTCCGCAGGAATGTGTTTTTTTATTATTACTACTACAACGTATTGCCGTCACACAGCAGAGTGCATTGGTGGTCAGGTCTGCCACGAGTGCCATGTGGTAAGTCTTATACGAGCTCTCTGTTGACGATGTGTGATGTTCGTTTACTCGATGGCCAGCGCAAAAAGATAAACATAAAGGATGTTTTCTTCTGCGGTTTCGTTGAATCCTCTACTGCGCCGCCGTGTTAATGTGGACACTCGCACTGTGCGGTGTGCACGCCAAATAGAATCAAGTGCTGCATTAACCACACGCAGTGCTGGTGGTAAACATGCAAACAATGCTCTAACAATACTCTTTTGGTAAAGTCATGTAGGTGAAAAAAATTACAAGTAAATGAAAATAACAACAACAAAAATTTCACATACGTGACTTTACCGAAAGAACCAAAGAGTATGGATCCTTGCAGTCACGAAAACTTCAAATCTATATATATAAAATCGTGAATCTGTCTGTCTATCTGTCTGTCTGTGTGTCTGTGTGTCTCCGGACCATACGCATTTTCATTGGACGGCGGTTGCCCCTGGCAACGGCTAGCGACGCCTTCGCCGCTTTCATTGGACCTGCCAACGGCTAGCGACGCCTTCGCCAAGGGCTGCAGTTTCATTGGACGGCGGTTGCCCCTGCCAACCGCTAGCCACGCCTTCGCCACTTTCATAAGCTCCGTAATTAATTAAATAATAAGCATTACACAGTATTGTTGGAGCGCTAGGGGGGGGGGAAGGAACGCCACCCGTACCCTGCCTCTTCCAAGCCGACAATTTTAGGCGAGGCCGCAGGCTTTGCACGCTACTAGGCCTCGACACCCACCACGCCACTCTGAGGTAAATTCATCAAAGTTTTTCCTACTCTTGACTACACCCCCACCACAATGTGTGCTATTAATATTACTTTTAAACCCAACGCGCCAACAATCGATTACTTTAATGTTCACTGTGTAGAGGTGATACGCGCTGGGATTAGAGATCGTATGCCAGCGCGTAATGATTGGCTGTGTAGGTGGTGACGTGCGCTGACGGTGGAGGATCAGGGGTCAGCGCGGGGTCGTGGGTTACGGGGTACTGATTGGCTGTGGACGGGTGACGTGCTGAGAGGGAGTGATCGGGTGGCAGCGCGGTGTGATTGGTGGAGGAGTGTTAACACGCGCTGGGGAAAACGGATCGTAGAGAGAGTGCGTCGTGATTGGTTCATTAAGGAGCGATGCTCACGTTGAAGTACGCATCAGCTCCGCCTCTCGTGAGCAGGGGCTATAAAAGGGGATGCACACAGGCGTGAGAGCAGTGTGTAACCAGCGAAGAATGAAGACGGGGATGAAGACCTAGGGCCCTGCGGTACCTAGTCCCGCTGTCCTAACGGGACCGGGACTCTGTGTAACCCAGAGGCGAGTGTAGTGTGTGTAGCCATAGGCGTAAGGTCTACACGAGCCGAATGCAGTGTATTGTGTAGCCAGGGACATAGGGTCTACACGAGTCGAGTGTATTGTGTAGCCAGGGACATAGGGTCTACACGAGTCGAGTGTATTGTGTAGCCAGAGGCGTAGGGTCTACACGAGTGAAGGGTATCGTGTGTAGCCAGAGGCCTAGAGTTTACACGAGAGTAGTGGAGTGTGAAGTCGGAAGAAAGGAGACTACACGTTGTATTTTGATACGTAAAGATTTAATAAAAGTGTGTTCCCGTCAAGAAGTTCCTGCCGTCAATTCCCATACTTCAACTGGCGTCAGAAGTGAAACGGTCTTCCAAGCATGGATACAAGGAGGAACCGTCGGACCCACGGGATTGACCACTGGGACAACCTCGACGACGCGGGTCAACTGGCATCGGGGGGTGAGGAAGAGGAGTTGCCCACGAGGCAGGATCCGCCGACGGCGCCGGACGAGCCACGGGGGACTGACGCCGTGCTTCGCGAAGCGCACTCCCGTCTGGCGGAGCTGCTGCTCGCCGCCGCGTCCATCTTGGCGGAGATCAGCTCGTCGGGAGGAGCGGGAACGGCGGCCGACGTTCTGCAGGGTCGCCCTGCAGATTCCCGCCAAAACGATTTGGCGATGGCCGCCATTTCATCTGCACCGACTTTTGGCGGGAACGGCCATCACCACGTGGCAGCGGTTCTCCATGCGCGCCCGCTGACGTCACCAACGCGCGCGGCGGACCGCCATCACACACCCGCCGATGGGGCCGCCATCTTACACACCGGCGGGGCGGCAGAGAGGAAGCACGAGGAGGAGGACGACTTCATTTTTCAGCAGCGCCTTCCCACGTTGTCAGCCTTCAAGGCGGAAGGCGGGGATTGGAGCCAATTTCAGCGCAGATTTTTGGCGCATCAGGAGATGTCCGCCTGGTCCGACGCTACGGCACTGCGGGCACTGCCTGCCATGCTGGATGACAACGCGCTCGCGGCCTTCACGTCCGCACGCAGGTCGGACCGCTCCACGCTCAAAGATGCGCTGGCTCTCATGGCCAAGGTCTATGGTCCTCCCTCCGCGTGCCGCCATCATTTTTATGCAAGACGGAAGGCGGACACGGAGACCGTGCTCGCCTACCGCACGGCGTTGCTTGCTCTCGCCGACGCCGCGTTCCCTCGTATGGACGAGGAGGGCCAAGATGCCATGGTTTTGGAGCAGCTGCTCAAGTTGGCGCAGGACCTGGGGGTCCCCATCAACACGGCCGATGAGACCGATATTTCATCCTTACGGGTCGCCACAAGCATACAAGCGCACGAGGTCCTTCAACGTAAACAGGGAGTCGTCTGCAACGCTGCCGTGGCCTCAACTCCGGGCCCAGTTGTCACCGTGCCCCAAATCGTCAGCCCACGAGAGGAGGCGTTCATCGGGGGACGACCGGGGGACTGGAGATCGGGGGGTCGTTCGCCTCTGCGAGCGGCCCGCAAGCTGGAGCAACCGAGATCTCCGACGACTGTCATCACCTGCTATAACTGCGGCTTCCGGGGCCACGTGGCCTCCGGTTGCCGCGCCCCACGTCGGCGCGCCATGGGACCTCGGCTGGATGACGACCAAGGCCCCAAGTCGTCCCTGCAAACCCCGGCAAGTCGCGGCACCTCACATGCTCGGCCCGCATACTCGGCACATATGGGTCGTCGCGTTGCGGCGGGGGAGAGCCGAGTAGAGTTCGGGGATTAGGTTCAGAGAGGGCGATTCGGCCGGGACCGGGGAGACATTAAATGGTCGGAGTTGGGGCACAGAATAGTGGCTGCCTCAGCGGGTTCATCCGTAGTTACCGGATCTATTGATGGGGTCGAGGTCAGGGTGTTAGTGGACACGGGGGCATCGGCGACTATTATATCGGATCTCATTTATAATATTCTCCCTGTACAATGTCGTCCGCTTCTTCCGGTGGATGTGCCATTTTACGCCGCTAACGGGGGATCGTTGGGCATTATCGGTCAGATTAGGGCATCCATTTGCATTGGTGATATCAAATTGTCGGGACCCGTTTTTGTTTCGTCCTCCCTGGCGGTCCCTTGTCTATTGGGCACTGATTTTTTGGCAAAAATGCCCATCAAAATTCTCATTGATCAGCGTTGCATTGAACTACCATCGGGTCGCCGTATTTCATTTTTGACGAGCCCTAATGAAATTCGGACGGCGTGCGCTACCATACAGGCGTTAGCGACACAGACCGTGCACGTGCCCCCGGGTTCACAAATGTTAATTCCCCTCCGGTTGCGGAAGCCATGGGTGAAGGAGGCCTCGGAACAGGGCATGCTTTTGGGTCCTTCTAATAGGGCTGTTGGAGGTCTCGATTTGTCGGTGGCTCACACTTTGGTGGGGGCTGACAGGGATCCGTTTGTGATGGTTTTAAACGCTGGGGCGCGGCCGGCCGTCATTCAGCAGGGCACCGTGCTAGCTCACGCGGCGCGGGTCCCTGCGGAGGAGAGGCTGGTTGCGCAGGCGGATCCGAGTCCCACGAAAAACGTTACATTGAAGGAGGACCTCGATTGGGTTGATTCGCTGTGCGCGGACTCTGACGATTTATCAGCGGTACAGTTTGGTGCGCTGCGCGGGTTGCTCATTGAATTTTCGGATGTCTTCAGTAAACATAAGTATGACATTGGGTGCACGGACCTGCTACGCCACCACATTGAAACGGGCGATGCGGCACCGGTCAGGCAAAATCCCTTCCGACTGAGTCCTGCTGAGAAGGAACATGTTCAGTCGTCAGTTAACGATATGCTAGAAGCCGACATTATTTCGCCTTCCTCCAGTCCTTGGGGAGCGCCTATTGTGCTCGTTAAAAAGCAGGACGGGTCCCTGCGATTTTGCGTCGATTTCCGTCGCCTGAATAAAATCTCTGTGGCCGACGCGTATCCGCTCCCCAGGATGGACGAGTCTCTCGACGCATTGTCTGGTGCGCGATACTTTTCGACTCTTGATTTATTATCCGGATTCTGGCAGTTGCCACTCGACGAAGAGTCTAAGCCTAAGACCGCATTTCGGACTCCAGGGGGCCTGTTTCAGTTTAACCGGTTACCCATGGGACTTCACTCCTCTCCGGCGACGTTTCAGCGTCTTATGGAATTGGTTTTGTCGGGCTTGCAGTGGGATACGTGCCTCATTTACCTTGACGATGTCATTGTTTTCGGTAAAACGTTTGAAGAACACCTCCAGCGATTGAGGGGGGTGTTCTTGCGAATGCGATCGGCTAAATTAAAGTTTAAACCGGCCAAATGCCACCTTTTTCGTAAATCCGTGAGGTACTTGGGTCACATTGTCGACTCTTCGGGGATTTCTACCGATCCTGCGAAGACGGACTGTGTCAGTTCGTGGCCAACGCCCACGTCAGTGTCAGACGTACGCAGTTTCATCGGTTTTGCTTCGTATTATCGCCGATTCGTTGAGCACTTTGCCACCATTGCAAAACCCTTGCACGCTTTAACGGCGAAAGGAGTGAAGTTTTGATGGGGACCGGAGGAGGAGGCTGCATTCTGCTCCCTCCGGGACGCCTTGGTTAGGGCCCCACCCTTGCGCTATCCGGACTTCGCGAGTCCCTTCTTGCTAGACACAGACGCTAGCAACACGGGCATTGGGGGAGTGCTGTCCCAAGTCGTTGGAGGGGTCGAACGAGTGGTCGCCTATGGTAGCAGGGTGTTGTCGCCGGCAGAGCAGCGCTACTGCGTCACCCGTCGCGAACTGCTTGCCATTGTTTTTTTTGTACAACAATTCAGGCCATATCTCTATGGTCGTCATTTCACGGTCCGGACGGACCACGCGGCGCTCCAGTATTCATTGCGGGTCGCCCAGCCCTCGGGCCAATTGTCGCGGTGGTTGGAAGTCCTCCAGGACTATCAGTTCACGACTACGTACCGTAAAGGCTTGCGACACACAAATGCCGATGCCCTGTCGCGGTTGTTGCCTTGTCACAAATGTGCGTGCTTATCGGGATCGGCGCGCTGTAAACCGCCGGTTACGGAAGGTAGGGAGGCGTTGGTTGCGGCCGCGAGCACACCAATTGGGGATGGTCCCGCTACCCCTGGGGGTCAGGACTCGCTGCTCTCAATGTCATTGATTGAGTGGGGCCGTCTCCAAATGGCGGACAGCTCCCTGCTGGCATTGCGCCGCAAGACGGGGTGTTCCGAAGGTAACCACGACCGAACTGGCTCCTACGAGCTTAAGCAAGGCCTATTGATGAGATGGGACAGTTTGTCCCGGCGGCATGCGATTGTGGTGCCTGCTGCTGTGAGGGGGAAGGTTGTCTTGGCCGCACACGAACGCCTCTTGCATTTGGGAGTTAACAAAACGCTTGCCCTGCTTCAGCGTGACTATTATTGGCCGGGAATGGGGGGTGACGTGGTGAACATTCTGAAGGGTTGTGTTGAGTGCGCCAGACGGAAACCACCGCCTGTGCCAGCTAATCCACCGCTGCAATCCATCCAGGTCTCGCGCACTAACGAGCTCGTTGCACTCGACATTCTGGGGCCTTTTCCGGTCACGCCTAGGGGTAATAAGTACCTGTTGGTGGGGGTCGAATATTTTACCCGGTGGCCTATGGCGTGGCCACTCGCCAACCAGTCGGCGGCGGCTGTGACGGACGCCTTTGTCCAGGGCTACGTCCTGGACAAGGGGGCTCCCGAACGCTTGCTGACTGACCAAGGGAAGAATTTTTCGAGTAAATTACTGCAAGAGGTGTGCGACCTGTTGGGTACCAAGAAGGTGCGTACCTCCCCGTACCACCCGCAGACGGACGGGATGGTGGAGAGGCTTAACAGGACATTGACTTCTATGTTGTGCCAGCAGGTGTGTGAGGCGCATGTTGATTGGGACCTGCAGGTCCCTGGGGTCCTCGCCGCGTATAGAATGGCCCCCCATGCAGCTACGGGATTTTCCCCGTTTTATCTGATGTACGGTCGGGAAGCCGACCCGCCCATGGAAACGCAGCTGGGTCTGTCCGCACCACGAGCAAATTCGAAATTGGCAGAGCATATTAAATTTAATATTCATAAGCTGACAGAGGCAAGGGAGGCCGCACGGCTTAATTCACGGGCTCGCCAAATTGCAAACGAGCGGTTGCGGGCACGGAAGGTGTCCGTGCACAATTGGGAACCAGGTGACAGGGCCTGGCTGCATTGCCCGCAGGCACCTTTGGCTACGTCGCCTAAATTGTTGAAGCCGTGGCGGGGACCCGTGGAGGTCGTGCGGGTTGCACGCCCCCAGTGCGTTCAGATAAAATGGGGAAAACGCCGTTGGTACGTCCACCCCTCCCGACTGAAACCGTTCTCGCCTCCGTATGGCCTCCCCTTGTGTCATGAGGGCCGAGCATGTGACGTGACCAGCGACCCTGAGGGGGAATTGTCTTTGCCTGCTCCTCACATGTCTCCGCCTGATCCGCTCCCAGGTGTCTCGGAACTGACAGCTGCCGACCACCGGCGGCCGGATCTTGAGCGGCCGGAGCCACCGGACGGTCGCCAACGTCCCGTCCCATACGACGGACCGGCCAGACGGACTCGTGCTAGGTCGCGCTACTTTGTGTGACCTGCCACGTGAGGAGTCGAGGCAGCCGGAGCGCCTCGGCACTGCGTTTAGTCACAGAGACACTTGGCGCGTTCGGTTTCCGGTGTTCGCTTTTATTGTGTTGTTCGTCGGGCTGTATATTGCTTCATTTTTAAGTGTTGTGTTGTGTTGTTGTTGTTGCGTTACGGGGCACACTGAGAGGTGGAGTTTCTTTGTTACTGCATTGACGTTAGGTTGTGTTGTTGGTTAACAGCCGGGCCGGCTGCAAGCTATGTGGGAGGGGGTGATGTAGAGGTGATACGCGCTGGGATTAGAGATCGTATGCCAGCGCGTAATGATTGGCTGTGTAGGTGGTGACGTGCGCTGACGGTGGAGGATCAGGGGTCAGCGCGGGGTCGTGGGTTACGGGGTACTGATTGGCTGTGGACGGGTGACGTGCTGAGAGGGAGTGATCGGGTGGCAGCGCGGTGTGATTGGTGGAGGAGTGTTAACACGCGCTGGGGAAAACGGATCGTAGAGAGAGTGCGTCGTGATTGGTTCATTAAGGAGCGATGCTCACGTTGAAGTACGCATCAGCTCCGCCTCTCGTGAGCAGGGGCTATAAAAGGGGATGCACACAGGCGTGAGGGCAGTGTGTAACCAGCGAAGAATGAAGACGGGGATGAAGACCTAGGGCCCTGCGGTACCTAGTCCCGCTGTCCTAACGGGACCGGGACTCTGTGTAACCCAGAGGCGAGTGTAGTGTGTGTAGCCATAGGCGTAAGGTCTACACGAGCCGAATGCAGTGTATTGTGTAGCCAGGGACATAGGGTCTACACGAGTCGAGTGTATTGTGTAGCCAGGGACATAGGGTCTACACGAGTCGAGTGTATTGTGTAGCCAGAGGCGTAGGGTCTACACGAGTGAAGGGTATCGTGTGTAGCCAGAGGCCTAGAGTTTACACGAGAGTAGTGGAGTGTGAAGTCGGAAGAAAGGAGACTACACGTTGTATTTTGATACGTAAAGATTTAATAAAAGTGTGTTCCCGTCAAGAAGTTCCTGCCGTCAATTCCCATACTTCAACTGTACAAATACTCATTAAGCTGGGTGAGCGTACTGACAGTCTATTATGTACACTGTTGCCTGCTTATTAAGCTCTGTGAGCGTACTGCCACTCTATCATGCAGACTCTAGCCTGCTTATGAAGCTGAGTGGGTGTACTGGCAGTCTATAATGTAGACTGTAGCCTGGTTATTATAATCGATTCTTTAAATGTTCTTTGTACAAATAGTCATTAAGCTGCTTTAGCGTACTGCCCGTCTATTATGTAGACTGCTGCCTGCTTATTCAGCTGGCTGGGTGTACTGCCAGTCTATCATGTACACATTAGCCTGGTTAGGAAGTAAAGTTAGTCAATTTGTAACACGTACGCTTTCGCAAACATTATTCATAAACAACGTTATTGCGTTTAGATCGCCTTATTTATTAAGGTGTTGTCACCCTTATCCACCACCCGACACGCCCAATCTGCACAAAATTGTCACGTTCATAAAAGACTAAGACTTGACTGCTTTAGCCCACCGGTGTGTTCAAGCGCAAAACCACAACAATTACCATTTCTCATGAAAAAACTACTGTATAATTATGTTTAAACCCCACGCGCCAATAATGGATTTGTTTAAATGTTCACTCAACAAATACTCATTAAGCTGGCTGAGCGTACTGCCACTCTATAATGTACAGTGTAGCCTGGTTATATTTCTGGGTGGCTGTACTGACAGTCTATCATGTACACATTAGCCTGCTTCTTAAGTAAAGTGAGTCTTTTTGTAACACGTACGCTTTCGCAACCATTCTTCAAAAATAACTTTATTGCCTTTCGCTCGCCTTAATTAGTAATGTGTTGTAACCCTCCACCACCCCACACGGCCAATCAGTCAAAAAGTGTCCCGTTGATAAAACACTCATAAGTCTCTGCTTTGGCCCACCGGTGTGTACAAGCGTAAAACCACAACAATTCCCATTTCAGAGTACGTCCTTTCGCTGATGCTGGATGCAATTACCAGCCAAACGTCGTACTGTTCAGTTGTCTGTCCATCTGTGTACGATCGCTTGCGAGGGATTTGCCGGGAGGCACGTCCCGTGCCCCGCGATGGGAATACGCATGTCACTGTGTATGTGTTTGTGTGTATGTATGTGTGTTTGTGTGTATGTGTGTGTCTGCGTGTATGTATGTGTGTGTATGTGTGTGTCTGGAGCAAGCGCGTGTATGTGTACTTATGGACGCGCGCGCGTGTGTTGTGTAGGGGGAACGGTAGTGTAGTGGTTAGCGTGCTGTCTGTGTCTGTGTGTGTGTGTCTGTGTGTGTGTGGTGTGTGGGGAGCGGTAGTGTAGTGGTTAGCGTGCTGTCTGTGTCTGTGTGTGTGTCTGTGTGTGTGTGTCTGTGTGCGTGTGTGGTGTGTGGGGAGCGGTAGTGTAGTGGTTAGCGTGCTGTCTGTGTGTCTGTGTGTGTGTCTGTCTGTGTGTGTCTGTGTGTGTGTCTGTGTGTGTCTGTGCGTGTGTGGTGTGTGAGGAGCGGTGGGTGTAGTGCTTAACGCTACGCTGCGCTACCAACCCGGCGAACCCAGTTCGATTCCCGCTCACGGCCACCACCGGTGACGATTATTTGAACCTCCCCTAGGTCGACTCTGCCTCAAACGAGTAACTGCTGTGGCGTATTAACATCGCCACTGGGGAGACAAAGGCGGCCGGCCGTGGTGGATACAAGTCCCGGGCGAAGCCGGGTAGTACAGCTAGTCTAGAAATATATGCATTGTCTTAGAAACTGATTGGCTTCCACCCATTTGATGTTTGAACATGTTAGCACCTGTTTAGTTGCCATAAATGGTCAAACCTAATCTTATTTTTCATACTTTGATTGTGGCAACAACAAAAAAGGTCCCATGATATAGTTGCTGAACCCCGAGCTACGCAATGCTCTGGTACGCGTGGCATTGTCCTTGTGCTGTTCGCCTTTTGGCGTTCTCCGTCCTGACACTGGTGAGGCTCGGCCATGAAGAAGCTGGCTGTCTCTGGCGCGACATTACACCTGGGTGCGTAATGTGTGTTTCCTTCTTCTCCTAGGCGATTTAGCTGCCTTTCCGCACGCAAAAAATTTACCCCGAATATACGACTGTGTTATTAGTATTACTACTACTACTCTTACAGCATTAGGGCTGGAATGTGTATGTTAGGGCATTTAATAAGGCAGACCTTTTGTTGGTTGGCGCTTGAGTGTGAAGGGGGGCTTAGGACGCAGGGCTGCTCGCAGGTGGAGCAGCGCCTGTGGCATGTACTTAATCACCGCAACTGCGTGGCGCTCGCTGCACACAGGAAATCTGCTAAGCTATGCTTGACACTTTGGATTTGCATGTGCTGGAAAAGGGTGGGGGGGGGTCATATTAAGGAATTAACTCCTGGCAGCGTCGGCGTTAATGGAACACACACAAAGCAGCCAAACTGGGAACGCAATGCCTGCAAATGGGTAAGCAGCAATGTCATCAGATTGAAGTGGCTAATTGTGGATACTGGCAAACACTCTTGACTGCAGATGGAGATGCATTTAAAAAAAAAGTACCCTCATTCGGCAGAGAATAATTAGATTATATATCGAGGTCTTTGTGATGACTGTATATGGAAAACAGGGACTTTCGGAGGTGGCAATTTTATTTCTACATGTGACTTTTGAATGATGACAGGGCAATGTGTACTTATTCGTAACATCACTTTATTAAAACTGTATATGTAATATGAATGTAGAATTACTCTTTATTTATTTTGAATATTATCAGGATGCTGTTGCGGTGCAATTGTCAGCGACGTAGCGGATGTTGGTCCGAGGTCATCTCCTGGTGCGGGAGTTGAAACTACTAATTGTTTTATTTTACCAGTCAAGACCCGCTGAGCTATATAGCTCTTATTTTTTAAGCGATCTGGGCACAAATAGCTTGAGGATGTGGCTTGTCCCGTGGACATTTATAGCGGCCGCCAAATACTGTTTCTTAATGTGTAGGAAAACAGAAGACCCGTAGAAAACATCTATGCAACCAAGGGGAGAACATGCAAACTCCAAAAATACAGGCATCAGGGTTGGGATCGAACCCCATACCTCCTGCATACCAGGTGAGGTAGTTAACATCTCGCCACCGCGGCGCTTAAACAATGGCACAAGTTGCTTAAAACCACCCTGCCTCTCGTACATCCAGAAGCAGTTTATCGGCAGTTCACGTCTGGTGGGGTAAATGATGGTTACCCCCCCCCCCTATTCCACGAGCTCTGGGCAGTGTAGAAGAGTAGGCCAAAATGCCCTCATGAGTTGGTCTCTAGAGCCCTCTCCAGTGGAGGCCCTTCCGCCAGCAGTGTCGTGAGCGTGCAATGTCAGCGCTGCACCGTTACCTCTTGCGAATCAAGAACAACTAAAGTGCCTTAATAAATACACATTTCTCAACGGCTTCAGCTCACTCATCATTAATGAGTGGGTTCGATCGCGACCCTGACGCATGTATATTTGGAGTTTGCGGTGTCTCTCTCTCTCCCCGTGGTCGCGTGGATTTTTCTCCGGGTCCCTCCGGTTTTTTCCTCCACATTTGGAAACGTGCTTTTAGATTATTTGGCTGCTGTGACATTCCACACGATAAGCCGCTCGACGAGATATCATTTGTGGGCCGGTCAATTCTGAAAAAGAGCTGTATAGTTCAGTGGGCTTTACTTGGTAAAATACAAATATTTTATAGTTTATCGTCTATGCGTCACGGTCAATTTTTGCCATGTGTGTTCTCACAGCAGGAAGGCACATGTCCCGTCATGCCTTGCATGTATGGGTCATGTGATCATCATATTGTATGCACAGTACTCTCAGCCTTGTCCTGTAGCGATGGTTTTTATTTTCATTTACAGAAAGTGTTTGATTCGTCTCATTGTTATTCGTCTCTGGGAAAGGAGTTTTAGGATTTTTGTCGCCTTCTTGCTGTTTGTGAGTAGACCTACATGTGTTGTTTCATACACGTGTCGTTTATCACATGATGTAAATTGTACTGTACTAGTACATTACATTTTACAATGATGGAAAACACTCACACCCAAGTTGCCAATCTGCCAGTGAATGACCAACGATGCAAAGTGGTTACATCCACAAAGACGATCTGTAATCGACTATTAACGTAAGCATGTAAGATTAATAATACCATTTTTACCAGTTTGAATACTAATTTAAAAGAAAAGCAGCAACACCGCCAAATACCAGAACATGTCACGGACCTGGAGTCTGCCAAGAAAACTGGAAATTTGCCAAAGGGGGAAAGAAAAGTCTAAAACCCAGGGAGCTTTATAAACTGTTTAGGAATGTACTGACAGTTCGAGCAGCTTGTAAATGCCTGATAAAGCCCCTTAACCCCTAAAACATCAGATTATCAGCAGAATTGACTGGTAAACAGGAAGAACAGCGAGGTGTGAATTGGAGGTATTATCTTTATGGACCCATAATCTGGAATTCTTTTAAAATGACAATGCGGCTGCCCATCGCATGGGTGATTTGACACCTTCTACATCGTTATCAGCAGCAACTGCGACCAATTAAAAGCTGGCCCGTGGCTTAGCATTTGCAAACAACGCAGACTGCCTTCAGGGGAAATTAAATGCACCGTCCTGTGTACTGGTAATTCGGCGTGTGTTTTATTTGCCCAGGTCTTAAATGCTTTCCCAGTGAACATGGAACGTTGGAACAACGATGGGCTAACGGTTCCTACATGATCCAAACGTTGCATATTCACTGGGATGTACGTGTGCCGACCTTCTTTCGCACCGTACGTAGCCAACCGCGTTAATCGGAGGTGCCGCAGGGGGGGGCGGGGGAAGGACAACAAACCAAACACAAACAAGCAGTTATAAAGAAATGAGTTTTAAATCTCGAAAATGGGGGGGGGGGGGGGGGGGCTTTACCCATCATCTTCCAACACCCCGTGGTTTAAAATGTGTGGCGGCCCCTCACTCGCACTGATGATGACTTCTCGGGGAAATTGCCACCCCCACCCACCCACGCAACCAGCTCTGAAATGTCGTGAAGAACACTGGTAGATTTAAAAGTGCCTAACTCCCAGTGGAAACATCCAAAAGCCGCCACGTACCCCTGCACAAAATGAATCCCTTCGTTTCACCCCCCCCCCCCCCAGTCGTTTTACCTCGAATAGTAACTGCAGTTTGGGAGAGAAAAAAAGAGAGTAAAAATGAGGGCCAACTGGGTACCCTTAACCACCACTTTTCGTCCACAACACTTCCCTGCCATTCCCGATGTCCTCATCCCCCGCCCCCTCTCACGGGTCCCATCTCCCCCATCCCCCCCATCCCCCCCCCCCCCCCGTCCACGGGCCTCGACTCGTCCCGACCAAAAAAACACACCGGGCAGCCCCCCCCCCCCCCGGGCAGCCCCCCCCCCCCGGGCAGCCCCCCCCCCGGGCAGCCCCCCCCCCCGGCAGCCCCCCCCCCCCCCATTCATCGCACACGAGCGAGCGCACCGCTGATCGAGCCAAACCTCTCCCCCCCCTCGCTTCCACCCCCCCACCACCACCACCACACACAGCCCACTCACTGCCAAAAAGGCCTTTGTCGGTCTCTAAATGGGTCGCTCATAATTAGCGGGAACCTGCCCGTTGCCGGAGACGTGCATTGTGGCCGCCCCATTGAAGGCTCATTAGTGCCTCATTAGCAGTCGAAGGAGGGGGGGGGTGCTAATTGAATGAGGGTGGGGGGAGGGGGGAGATGGTTGGAAGATTGTGTGTGGCTCTGGTCGAGGTCGTGCTTTGCTGACGGGCAGTTGTGGTCTATTATGCCTTTGTGAGGCGAGGCATGGGAAATCAACCATCCAAAATTCGTGTTATTCTAATGGGCATTTCTCGAAAGCGATTGAGGCTTCTCCGCCCTTCACCCCCCCCCCCCCCCCGATAAACAGACAGTGTTGTTACCGGAGTGAAGATTGTTCAAGCGTACAAATGTATCACGGGGCAGCAGCTGTGTCGGTTATGACGTGAAAGTTGGTTTAAATGAACATTTAATGACATTGTTCACCTCCCCGCATGGTGGAAAGTAGAACATCTCCACAATCATATTAATAATGATAATTTACAGCCCTCTGTCAGTATCCTGCTGGATAATGGCCTCCGTATATCATGACAGTCACGCTGTTGTTTGACCATACTTCACCATACTGGTTAATGCGGCCGAGTAAAGAGGACACCACGAATACACGCATGTCTCATTCATCGGCGATATTAGCAGCGGCAGGGATTCGAACTCAGGTCCCCAGTATGCTCGTCAAGGGGCATCAACAATCACGCCAACTCCCGTCATCCTGGCAGCAGCCGCTTATGGGCTCACCATCGAACAAAGACGCGCGGCGCTTTCAGATGCGCTTCTGCGGCCGTCTGGAACGCTCTTCCTGCCGATGTTAGGAAGCCGCTGGAGCGATGCACGTTTAAGTCATCCAGATAGACAAACTCATTTCTTCGGAACCGCTTGTTTTGTGTTTAGTTTGTTGCCCTTCCCCCGCACCTCCGATTAAGCACGGTTGGCTACGTACGGTGCGAAAGAAGTTCAACGTGCATAGGTGCCAACCTCGCAATGGAAATGCTTATTTTCACAGCAACGAATGCGCGAAGAACAAGAACCTTGCCCGCTGACACTCCGACAGCTCAAGTTGCCACAATCTCGCGCGAGAACGACCACAGCATCGCCGGGGGATGCACAGAGCGTCGTCTGGACCCGTCACGGCGCTCTCGGGCCAACAACACAAAAGGTGCGACACAAACACATCTTAGAAAACGGGGAGCTCCAGTGGGCGCGGGGGAGTTCACGCGGGGCAAGTGGTCGTACGTGCGCAGGATTGTTGTCACTGTTGTGTATTCTTACCGAGCTGTTCACCTCTCGAGGCGACCTAGATAGTGACCGATGTGTTTGTTGGAATAAGCCACATTGAAATCCTGGGCTCTTGGTGACACAATGCCTCCCGGCGCTTGCAATTGTAGCCGGCCGTCGAGGGTGTTAGAAGTACTACTCTGAGACGAAATGACGTCCGTGAAAGCGCGCATCTGATGCATGTTGATGGCGTGGTCGTTGAAACGTTACGAAACTCATAGCGATGAGACACACACGCACGCACGCACGAGCACTATGTCATATGGATCAAAATGTCTGTATGCATGTTGACACGTCTGTCGCACCGTACGTAGCCAAGCGTGTTATTCGGAGGTGCGTGATGAATGAGAGCAAACTAAACGGAGAAAAAAGCAGTTCTAAAGAAATGAGTGTTCAATGGAGATTTTACGCACACAGCATGGCTGCACATATGACACAAGAAATCGTACACTCACATTTCAAGGCCGTGTGTGTGCCATGATGAAGGGTCATTGCCCAAAACGTCACCTATGATTTAGATATTTTTGGTCACCTCACAACGCAGTGAATTGTGAAAAATTCACCACTGCCTCAAGAACACGAATAAAGGGAGTGCTACTCAACGCATTTGAAAATCACCAATGTCCCCATTGTGCAATAGTTGTAATTCTAAATTTGAAGGTTTCGTTACTGCAAGTATCCATACTCTGTGGTTCTTTCGGTAAAGTCACGTAGGTGAAAATAAAAATAAGAATACAAATAAAAAATAAAATACAAAAAATAAATAGAAAATAAAAAATAGAAATATTTTATTTAAATTTTTTGTAATTCTTATTTTTATTTTCACCGACGTGACTTTACCGAAAGAACCAGAGAGTATGCATAGTTGTAATGTCACAGTGCAATGATGCCAATGCTTACTACGCACCATAACTTGTGTACACTTAGCACATAACCGGGCAGTTTCACTTCTCCGGGACACCCAGAGCACGCATCATAATGACAGTATGAATGTTTCACACTTCTTACGTGCAGTGCTTTGCGACACAAATGCACTTGTCAAACAATGCCTTGAGGCTATTTAAGCATGGTAATTACTGGTGTTGCATGACAACGAGCAGAAAGACTGTGTAATGAACACTGCAAAGTGACACATACTGGCATGCTATCAAAATGAACGCCTTCACATTGTAATGAATACTATGACATAGCAATGTATGCTATGTAATTGCTATGAATAGTACAATATGCTATTAACATGAACTCACGTTGCTTTGTCTATTATTTAGCAGTTTGCTTGCAAGTACAAGCTGCTATTCTGGGATAGGTTATCTCTTTTCTACACGCTTTTATTTAACTCACTCTGTCTGTTGTTGTTGTTGTATCCTCAAATCTTGTAACTCAATTTTAACCCACTTCCCGATGTGGTATCGACTGCAAACTTGGTATACTTATATCATACTGATGACAATGCTATATCATTAGAAAAAAAATTAAACATTACTTTTTATCTTTTGTTCGGCTTGGGTCTAATTGTCCACGCTCAACTGACGTTGGATGTAAATCACCACGGCCCCTTACGTTGTGGCAAGCTTGGGGCCACTTCCTGGAATAACAAAG
The DNA here is from genome assembly GCF_015708825.2 of Lethenteron reissneri. Taxonomy (NCBI): domain Eukaryota; kingdom Metazoa; phylum Chordata; class Hyperoartia; order Petromyzontiformes; family Petromyzontidae; genus Lethenteron; species Lethenteron reissneri. The sequence goes on from NC_083801.1 coordinate 4,171,870, forward strand.
TATTTTTAAATATTACTTATTTTTATACCACATCAGTGTGGTCAGTTCTACATTGTACGCACAAGCAATGCGGCAATGCCCATTTCTGTTGGCAGTCCTGACCCACTGATGGAAATTCCACATTTCTGTGGTAGGAGCCAGGACATCAACAAAATAAAAAAAATGTGACTTCCTGAATAGTGGTATTAATCGTATTGACTCCAGAGGGATTGACAACCCCAGTAGACTGACCTGGGTAAATCAATATACAGCACGGTATACAGCATATACTCTGCACAGATGTTCATCAACTTACAAACGTTCAGTTGACGAAATTTTGCATTCACGCAATTGACAAATTATGGACACTATATTTGAAGCTTTCGTGACTGCAAGGATTCATACTCTTAGGTTTTTTCGGTAAAGTCACGTAGGTAAAAAAATAATAATAATAATACAAATAATAATATAAATAACATTACATAATACATCAATAAAAACTATATTTTACTTATTTTATTTCCATTATTATTTCTATTATTTATTTATTTTCTTATTTTTTTACCTACGTGACTTTACCGAAAAAAACTAAGAGTATGAATTATGGACACTTTTCGATGAACGAAATGGAATTTCCGCGTTAACTTTCACCAGGGAGGCTGCCTCATCCATCCGCGACAGCGTCACGGTATCCCTGCAGTGCAACAGTAACGGCGCCACGTCTCACCCTTCCAGTCGTGCCAACATGCAGCAGGTCTTTAGTTGAGTTCCTTGAAAAGGTGATTGTTTTTATTGAGTTGTTTTAATATTCATTACCTTGTTATTATTTTTGTTTTTGGTAAAAGTGATGTAGGTGTGCATATTTGTAGGTTTGAAGTAGAGTTGTGATGGCTGTCCGAAACACATCCCGCAAGTTTCGTATTCAATCAATGGTAACAACCGTTCCAATTTACGAAATGTCATAATTGTTGTTATACCCTTTTATCTGGTAACAAAACCGACACCTTTTTTCCTTGTAAAAAATGTGTCAGTTTTGTTGCCAGATAAAAGGGTAAAAAACAATTATCATATTTTGCTACTGGCAAATGAGGTTCCAATGGTGTAAATGCTTACCCTGAGCTCTCATACTCTGATGGTGCATTGTCTTTGAGGTGTGCGCCTTTTGGCATCATCTGGTCCAACACCATGTGAGACTGGGCTCTAAGGAAAGCTGTCTCGGGTGTGGACCAATCAATTTCAAGGACAATGCATACATTATCAGAGTTATGTTTTTTGTTTGCATTACGACTGCAGGTATTGTGGTCAATGCCAACATGACTCCTTGTAAAAAATGTGTCAGTTTTGTTGCCAGATAAAAGGGTAAAAAAACAATTATCATATTTTGCTACTGGCAAATGAGGTTCCAATGGTGACGAAATGTCGTTTGACGCATTTTCTTTCTTAAAGAACGCATCCCTTTCGTAAACCGAGGAGGGATGCCTGTTTTGTAATATGACAATGCATACACGCAATAATGCATTCTGCATACATCTCACAATCACTTACACGTGTAAATGTGAGCGTAGCCGTGACTCCTCTGGTGTAACACACAGTCAATTGTTCCTCCTTATTCACGGTGGCCAACCTACAGATACCTCACCGATTTCTAGTGACCCTCTTCCTCGTGAAAGCAATAGCTCGATATCTACCACGGGAGATTGTTCACGTACTTCATGGGGGGTGTTAAGATTGACGGGAGACGCTTCGAGGCTTTGAAAGGCTGCGAGTTCATATCCCGCATTTTATTGACCACGGGGTCAATAAAATGAGTTATCACCACTTTGTAAGAAAGTCAACAGTGCTCGTTGTATAGATACACCCACCACCGTCATAGGCATGTGGAATTTCCACGACTGTCTCAGGGCTGTGAACGGGAGCTGAGCACTGCCTCAATGCTCAACTTGAGCAGCGGGACATGACTTTTTGGACTTATTTTAGTGGGACATCTCTAAATGGATCGTCCTGTACATGCACTCGTTCCATGCTGACTGGACAACACAGATTCACATTTAGAATATTTTGACACAACTGTCAAACTTCGTTTATCCGTGACACGATTATCCGCGAATGCGTTTATCCGGAGTTGGCTTAACCCTTCCACGGATACATTGAGTTATTCGGCAAATTCTTACAATTATCCAGAGTTCCCCGGCTGGGACCCCGGATATTAGTAACCGTGGCACCCGTCCTGCCATTTACCCCAGGTAAAAGGAGTTTGACTGTACTTGAAACCTTACCTTGTTCAATTGTGTGGTAATGCAGCATGGGTTTATTTTTATTTTCATTTAACATAGCGTCTGCCCATTCTTTAAATTACCCTCACGTGCAGCTCCACAACCCTTTCAATGTTTATACAGCATATAAAGTATAAACCTTTGTCCTTTGACAACCATGCAAAAACCATGAAACCCAACTGCATTGAATGTATGAATGTTGGACTTCTTTCGCACCGGTACGTAGTCAAACCTTTGCCCACTGCTACACCTGTGGGCCCCCCTCTCCCGCGACTCACACGCCGGACAATCTGCTGCCACATGCCATTATCCCCAGCTGCCCGTGACCCATGATGCTCCAGTGTGGTGTCTCCATGGCGACGTGGCCAGCCTTCAATGGCTTTGTCAAAATGAGGTGCCAGCTGAAATAAAGGTGCGTGGTTTAATGGGCATTGTGTGCCTACAGTGCGCGTGTGTGTGTGGTGGTGGGGGGGGTGTGTGGTCTCTCTCTCTCTCTCTTCCTTCTCATCTTGTTTTCTTTTTTTTACTATTCTCTTTTTTTCATCGGAGGCGGTTTTGGGGCTGTTCAGGTTCTTTGCTGGTGAAAAAGGGGCGCAAACATTTCCAGCTACGGAGCGGCAACTTTTACGCTCCTCCTGCCGTCTTTAGAATGGGTTATTTTTTTTTTAAGTCCAAACAACATAAAAAAAGGCCCCTGCCATTCATACACTGTACAAGCGCACCATACTATTATATTCACATTCTGTACAGTACTGTTATGTTCATATACTGTACTGCATTATTAAATTGTGGACAAAACTTGAATGGCCATGTTCACACGTGATGCTGATATGCACACGCAGTCGTTGATAACAGCTTGTTCTTACACGAGTAGATTACAATTCATAGTTAAAATAAAGTGACGCATTATATTTATGCAAGTGCAAGCTTAAATAATTATAATTACTACGTGAATTTTTGGTTAAATACTGCTCATTACTCTGATTTTCAGAACAAAAAAAACTCCATGTACCCCCCCTCCCCCCCCCAAGTAAGCATGCCAATGTTTAGCTAACGTTGGCATGTGGTCGAAAAAACCTTAGGACCAAGAAGTTGACCAAAAGTTGTCCCAATGTCTCCACATTCACTGGGTCCATATTTAATGGCTTACATGAGGATGGTGACCCTGGACCGTTGGAGGAGTTTATCACCTTATTTTGTGTGGTGGTGGCCCCCGTCCCTCCAGTACAACAACCAATGCTGATCTCCCAAACCCTGATGCTTCTTGTATCGATGCCCACAAGGATAATGGGCTGAGTAGGTAGGTACCCTGGACTGCGATTTTGAACTTGTGGTCTTTCTGCGAATTAATCGAGCCCTCTCCCTCAGGGTCACAGAAATTAGATTTCGCTGCCTCAATCATACAGTGCTTAAACAATACAACAACAAAAGCCATTTGCTACATCGTAATGAAAGTGATTGACCGCACAATCGTAACCAACTACTGTACTTTCCCATTTGGCTCGCGGTGAGCGGAATCCGAAACCTTACGACAACAAAAAAAGACTTATTTCCGTGTGAAAACTAAAAAATACAATATAAAAACACACAGGCTACATACACTTCGACCATCTTGCAACCCTCTTGACATCTTTTTTTTTGTTCACGCTGAGCAAACTGTATGACGGAGTGAATTTCCCCTGGCCGCCACCGCTATTTGCACAAGACCTTGTGTTTGTGCCAAGCTGTTTCTTTTTTTGGGGGCTGAACATGTCTCATTTCCTGAAACACGAGACACCCCCACTTTGCAAGCCGGTACAGGGCTCCGAAAGGGCTTTTGCGAGCGTGTCCGTTTTGTATCTCTCTCCTCTCTCATAGAGCTCAGGAAATCACAACGTTGGAGATCCGACAACGCGTGTCGGCTATCAGTTCTGCCGATTTGTATTATTCTGAGCAATGTGTATGAAGCCAAGAGGTGCTGTAGAGGGATGGCTCTCTGCTGATTTAAGGCAGCCAACTGAGAAATTTAGCATGAAAAACAGTTTAGCCACAATCTTCTCGATCTGATGGTATTATAATTTAATATGCACACGTTCATAAATCCTGACTTTACCACTGACTTTTTATTAACTTCTATGCTTCAACTGCTGCTTAAAAGGGTCACTAAACAAAAGATTTGGCTACAGCAGCTGAATTTTTTATGTCTGAGAACGACAAATGATTGCTCCAAAGTCCTACATCTATCTATACTAGGATTTTAAAGAACACATCTTTGTCATGTTGGAGGTGGGGGTGAGTGGTTGAAGGAAGCAGGGGGTGGCGAGGGTCAGAGGGCGGGGGGGGGCTTTGCAATGTCTACTGCCATAGTCTCTTTCTCAATGCATATTTCTTCGTGTTATCAACGGTGATTTTAAGTAGGGACAAATGTTTAAACTAAGTGACAACGATATTCCTCAAACGACAACTACAAATGTATTCCTCTCAAATAGACAACTTTAAACCACTAAATAGACTGAGTAACCTATTTCTATTTTTTATTTTACCAGGTAAAACTGACTGAGCTATAGAGCGATATTTATCAGAAGTGACATAGCCACATTTGATAGCTCAATTAAGTTGCTTACCACGTGGACGTTTATAGCAGCCACATACTCGAAACGCATGTTTCTAAATAAAGAGGGGAAAACCGATGGACCCGGAGAAAAATCCACTCGACCACGGGGAGAGAAAACACGCAAACTCCAAATATACAGCAGGCGTCAGGGTTGGGATCGAACCCACGATCTCCTGCATACCAGGTGAGGGAGTTAATATCTCATCACCAATGTGCTTAAACATAGTCGATACATCGGATTGGATAAGACGTCCTTAATACAGGTAGGAACAACAGGTTCCACACTGCCCACCAGGGATTATTTGTCTGTCGTGCACGAATGCGCTGTCCAACCAAGTTCCTACCTGCCCACTCCAAAGGAACGTGTTAATTGCATTGAATGTCCATCACACATCGCTTATCCGACAGGCGTAGGGTGTCACCAACTGCCGTTCTTTATGGGTACGATGTCTTGTGTTGAACACCCCAACACTTTTGAGGTTCAACACAAAAAATTAACCCGTAAAAACAAAGTTTTTCACTCTAAATCCTTTATATGCGTGGCGGCTAGAGTCCTCTCGTCCTCTGGCTTGAGATGGCTGCCACCTATGGGTCAGATGATTGTCTGCCATCATGAAGCAATTGGTAATTAAATATTTAAATGTTTTTTCCTAAACAGTGTAAAATTTTTGAAAAAAAATTTACGAAAATTAATTGTCACGCACATCGAGTCTGTGTGGAAAATGTCAGCTCGATTGGATCACAGGAAGTGTGTTAAAAACGACCGAAAGATTTGCACGGTCGTAAGCAAGCAAGCACGCAAGCAAGCAAGCAAGCGAACTTAATATAAAGGATTTAAAAAAAATAATCCGCAAAAACAAAGTTTTCCACTCTAAATCCTTTATATGCGTGGCGGCTAGAGGCCTTTCGTCCTCTGGCTTGAGATGGCTGCCACCTATGGGTCAGATGATTGTCTGCCATCATTAAGCAATTGGTAATTAAATATTTAAATGTTTTTCCCTAAACAGTGTAAAATTTTGGAAAACATTTTTACGAAAATTAATTGTCACGCACAACGAGTCTATGTGGAAAATGTCAGCTCGATTGGATCACGGGAAGTGTGTTAAAAAACGACCGAAAGATTTGCACGGTCGTAAGCAAGCAAGCACGCAAGCAAGCAAGCGAACTTAATATAAAGGATTTAAAAAAATTTACCCGCAAAAACAAAGTTTTTCACTCTAAATCCTTTATATGCGTGGCGGCTAGAGTCCTCTCGTCTTCTGGCTTGAGATGGCTGCCACCTATGGGTCAGATGATTGTCTGCCATCATTAAGCAATTGGTAATTAAATATTTAAATGTTTTTCCCTAAACAGTGTAAAATTTTGGGGAAAAAATTTCCCGAAAATTAATTGTCACGCACAACGAGTCTGTGTGGAAAATGTCACCTCGATTGGATCACGGGAAGTGTGTTAAAAAACGACCGAAAGATTTGCACGGTCGTAAGCAAGCAAGCAAGTGAACTTAATATAAAGGATTTAATAGCCCCTCACTCACGGAGAGAGAGACCACCAAGGTGGAGCAACGTGAAGTGCTGGTGGGTTTCTCACCCGTCTGCAAATTTACGAAATTTACGTAATGCCATTATGCTAATCAGGTTATGAAAAATTAACAATATACTGTATGTACCGCTATACGTCTGCAGCATGAAGGAGTAGGGTTTTTTTATGAACGCAAATGTAGGCTTTGGTGTTTGTGTTAAACTTACTTGATATGCAGCTTTAAAAAAAAATTGCTACGGTATAATTAATATCGCAACGTTATATTGTTTTAACAAAGTCAGCTCTGTTAAAAGAAACAAGCTACGTGAATGAGGCACTGTAGACTGTAGAATTAACCTTTTCTGCTCTGCAAGGAACACTGCGACACATTTAATTAATCTGTTTTCAGTCTCACCGGTGACAATATGAAAAGTGCAGGCCGAATTATTATAATAATGATAACAACGCATTATTCACACAGGAGAGCCTCACGACATCTCAAGACTCAATTAAGATTTGAGACAGAGTGAGGCTTTTCGGGAGGCCCTACATTGGAATGTTTTGCCAACGTTAGCAAATAATGATTTGAGACAAAACTGGAGAAGCCAGGGAAAACCCACCAACGCACACGCGGAGACGTCACTCTACTCTGCAGCCTCCTGGCCAGCCCCGGCAGCACCCATTCCTTGCTGCGAGGTGTTGGCTATCATCAATCAATCAATCTTTATTTTACGTGCTAATATCGCCCTCGACAAAGTACGCATCAGTGCACATTACAGCAGAGCGGGAAGGGTACAGGAGCATAACATCAGGATATCGATGCCCGTATGTCGTGGAGAGCGGTCAGCGCGCTGCGTTACGAACCCTGCGACCCAGGTTCGATTCCCGCTCACAGCCAACACCAGTGACGATTATCTGAACAGGTCCTGGGCCTCCCCTAGGTCGACTCAGCGTCAAATGAGTGCCTAGTGTGGTGTGTAAACATCGCCACTGTGGAGACAAAGGCTTTGCTGTCGTTTCGTCGCCATCGCCGCTGTAGCCTTCGCTGGATGTTGTGCTGCTATAAAGTTGTTGTCTGTCTCCGTCAGCGCCGTCGGTGTTAGACGGCTCGTGTTGTGTACAGGCTAGCGACCGTAGAGTGCGCAGGCGAGATGGTGTGTGCTCAATAAAGAAGGTGGCTCACCAAACCTCGTCTCCTAACTCACTGACACGACACTTGCATGTGATAGAGTGTTGCTCCCTCGCACGAGCGGGTTTTCCTCCGGGTGCTCCGGTTTCTTCCCACGTGTAAACACTCATTAACCCCTTCACATTCCGATGACTATGTGTACGTCGTCAGTTTATCTTTCGCAAGAAAAACTAAAATTAAGTAACTTTATCGGTAGCGAGGATCCCGCAAGGCCATGCGAGAGGGCGTGTGCCACAGTTTGGTGCCAGCCATCGTAGAGTGCGGTCGTGTCGCTACAGTTCTTTGTAATGAGTGCAATATCTTTAAAAACAACGGCATCACGCCTCTCTAAATAAAATAAACGCTGAGCCGTTTGCGCGCTCCGAGATTCAGCGGTGAGCGAGACACCCACCCTGCAACTTGCAGACGTCTCAGAACGGCAAAGGGTTAATTGGCCAATAACACCCACATACATAGTTGATCGCAGAGCTCGGGGAATTAATTTGCACCGGCTGACCACGTGGCTGCCTTTCCCGCTCGTGTGTGTGTGGTTCCTCACCCCTCTTCGTTGTTGTCCCTCTTGGAGAGTGAGTGAATATTGTGCGTGTTTTAAGTTCAAATTATAATTATTATATCTGAATTCTAGTAGAGTAGACCTGGAAGTCCCCCTCCATCATCAAAGTGCGAACTTTGACTAAATCTGCTTAGCTTCCAATTTGCTGAGGTTCAGGCACATGTAAGGTGAATGGTGTTGGTCAATTAATGTATTTGTTGAAAGTTTAGACTGGTATTTGATGGCAAAATTTCAATCCAGTATTATGGAGATCGTCTGCTGATTTGGCAATGTTTTTGCTGCATAGAGTTGGAAAATTGGTTTGTAGCAAAAACCCAAATGAAATGCGATATATTAGCAATGTCGTCACAAATCTTAAGGGAGTGTACAAGCCAGTAAAAATACAGACATTGCAGCTAAAATAGCAAAGGTTCTTCACAATGAGCCGATGATAAATCAACACCGAGAGCAAACTGACAGCTCTGGGTGGAGAAAGGGAAAAGAAATTTCGAGACTAATTATCGGCTGTGGGGCCGTCCATAAATGACGTCACGCGATTTTGGACGATTTTTGACCCCCTCCCATCGTCACACGGCGTCACAAAAAGTCAGACCCCCCTTCAAATATGACGTTACAAAGCTCTGCCCCCCCAAAAAAATAAACACGCTTCAAATCGCTTTAAACTATTGTCATTGTAGTGCGTATTTAATGTGGCGCTGCACTCTGATGTTGTAGGAGAAAACATTTATTAAAAAGTCTATTTAATTAAGTAGAACGTGTTGTCTATATATATTTAAAGTTGCGCATTTTGATGTGACGTCACATTTATCACCCCCCCCTCGTCACACATCGTCATAAATGTCTGACCCCCCCTAGGTGCGTGACGTCATTTATCGACGGCCCCTGTAACAACTGTGGATTTAAAAAAGGAGACGTAACGTTTGAGAAATCACAAAGTGAGAGGGAGCACAGGCTGAAAGAGATTTAAAGTTCTCATTTGATGGGACCGTCAAAACGTAAATATTAAATATGAGAAAAAAAATGGGCATTATAATTCTCAAAAGTCAAGTTTAATTTGGCCAGTCTTGTGGTCAGTCTACTTCTGGGGAAAATCCACTTGTAAGTAGAGGCGAGTTTCTTAAATGTAACAGACTATATTCCTTTTCTTTACATCAGAAGACTGCATATATAATACTAGTCAACTGTACAAGCAACACCTGCAAACCAAATAATATATATTCATAAAAAAACATTGCCTGGGATATTAAACTAGTGAAATCTAACACACAATGTAAATAAGAAACTAAAAGTAATGACACATTTATATTTTTAACTGTTTAATGCCTCGAATGAACAATTACTCTTTGTACTGCGCCAAACCTGTGAAATGTTATATCGAGCACTGAAGAAGACAACAAATACCGATCCATGCGCTACTCGCTCTTTAAATTAGCTTCCAGTTTACGGTGAGCACTTTTGTATCCAGGCGGGGCTGAGGACGTGGAGAATGAGTCTTGGTGTGAGTTCCACTGCACAGCAAGTGTGGTGCCCAGCGTGTCCCCCAGCGAGCAGACCCCACTCAGGAGCTCACGGCACACCACGCTCTCCCATCCCTCTGGCTCAGTCCCTCTAGTGCCTCTGCGTCTCTGCGTGAGTTGCGCTCTATTTTGTTTCTTCCGAAAGTATTTAACCGAACAAACGATTCAGGAAACACACAGAGGGCATGTGCGGGAATTGACACCAGTATAGACACAACGCGAAATACAATGATAGTTATTATAATTAGATAATTTGATATAAAAATTTGATATCATAATAGGGTTTTCCCCTTTTATCTGGAAACAAAACAGGTGTTAAGATGTGAAAACACCAAACTGAAACCTTTTACAAGGAATCATGTCTGCATTAACCACAATGCTTGTGGTCAGAATGCAAAAAAAACATACTCTGATAATTATATATGCAAATAATTAGATAATTAATTTTAATCAACGTTGGTTATTTTGAAACTGCCTATGCCGTGTGTCTCAGTGAACTCTACATCCCTGGCATCCACTTCCTCAACTCGGATAACCACCCGGAGGCAGGGGTCGTCAAACTAACACAACAAAAAAAGAGGCAACTTTTTTTCGAATTCGGTAAAAAGGCAAAAAAATAATGTCAAGAGCCGCAATGCACGAGACGGCTGATCCTGATGAGACAACGCCACGAAGCGGTAGTTCCTTCACGGGCCACACGCGACACCGGAGACGCAGATTTGCCGACCCCTCCTCCTCTAAGGGGAAGGACGAGGTGGTTTTTGAGGGGGGGGGGGGAGCCAAAATAAAAGGGGGGAGGGGGGGCGCCGAATGGGATGGACGTGGGTGCCTAAATGCCCGATTGAATGATCTTAAAAATCAATGCCTACTGGTGTTGTATTTTAGCCTGAGTCTCCATTCCACCTGCCCCCCTCTCCACTTACCCATCACCCCCTCAACCTCCCCTTGGCCACATCCTCTGTCTGCCAAGCAACAAACAAGAGGCCGCTTGTTTATAAGATCTCCTTACCCCGCCCGCTTTCCGCAATTACTCGCGAAATAATGACAATTCCCCTAATGAAGGAAGGCGGCCTTTATTTTACAACGAGCGTCAGCTCCCGAACAAAGGCTCTTGCTTGTCTGCTCACATTAGTGCATTAGCCTTTTAGAATATGTTTTGATGCAAACGGAGTGCTCATTTGCTCGTTTTGAAGGTCCCGTGGGACAAGATATGTTTGGTCAAAATAAACACATATAGCGTACATTTTCAAACTTCTCTCCCCCTCGTAGAAACATGCGCTGCGCACACACACGCGCAGTTGAATTCTTCACTAAACAAAATTTGGCAGTTCAAAATGCAACGTAACTCAATCATACGTTGTTGTATTATTAAAGTATCGTATGTGCACGTATACATGTGGGAACAACCGTCCCTGCCATGCTCATTTGATCAGGGAGACACTTGCATTTTTAAAATAGATAGTACATATATTTTGTGGATGGCTGCGCGTGCTAAATCATTAAAACACTTACGTACAACGTGTATATTTCGGTAACGTAATTAAAGTCGTCATTCTAAGTGTGGCTAATTAAGGCTCATTAAACGTACCTGTTTATATTCTTTGGTTCTTTTGTTAAAGTCACGTAGATAGAAACATAATAATGAAAATAAAGTGCATTTTTTAATTCTCTTTATTTTTATTTTTTAGTCATTTTATTCGTATTATTATTTTCCTATCCCCGTGACTTTACCGGAAAAAAAACTAAGAATTTGAATTCCAGCAGTCACGAAAGTTTAAAGTCAAAATTTAACCTGTTTATCTTTGGGTCGTGTGTGACTGCAACCATAGGATCGGTCCTCCCATCACGCTCCACGTGATCATTTGTCGTTCTCGTCCACACGACGCTTATTTCATCAAGCCTCACTGCCTCTCAAGCCTCGTTTCTCGAGAGGGTCCTGCCAGTGATCATCGGGTGATTTCTCAGCTTTGGTTACGGGCGAACACCCCGAGAACACGGAGGAAAGCCGCACACAGAGCATGGCGAGGAGAGAATGTGCAAACTCCACGCGGAAATCAGAATCATTACATTGATTTATTCTGGAGGAATCCGATGAGCTATGAAGTTCTTTTGTCCACAGATATCCAGAAAGGCACCCGAGTCGTAAACCCAGTCAGGCACTTAGGGGGCGTCCATAAATGACGTCACGCGATTTTTGACCCCCCCCCCCCTTCGTCACACGGCGTCACAAAAAGTCAGACCCCCCCCCCCCTCAAATATAACGTCACAAAGCTCTGCCCTCTCCCCTCACAAAAAAATTAAAACATGCTTCAAATCGCTTTAAACTATTGTCATTGTAGTGCGTATTTAATGTGGCGCTGCACTCTGATGTTGTAGGAGAAAACCAGTATTAAAAAGTCTATTTAATTAAGTAGAACGTGTTGTCTATATTTATTTAAAGTTGCGCATTTTGATGAGACGTCACATTTCTCACCCCCCCCCCCTCGTCACACATCGTCACAAATGTCTGACCACCCCCCCCACCTAGGTGCGTGACGTCATTTATGGACGGCCCCTTATTGCTGCGAAGCACAAGTGTTGCCACTGCACTCCTATCGCGCTGTTGTATTGTTTGTCGTCGTAACTTACTGGACATCTGTGAAAAAGAGCTTCAAAGCTCATCAGATTCCACCAGGATAAATGAATATCCCGATTCACTACTGTCACCGTACTGCGTGTGTCCTGCTCGCAGCCTGGGAACCAACTTGGGGCCTGCGCTCACCGTCCTGTCTGATGAGCTCCTTCGACATTTACACAAAGTGGTTGCATCAGTGTCGAGAGTAGCGCACTGTGAAATACGAAAGATTCCCCTGTAGCCTTAACATACCGTTGGGGCAATTGCTGTTAGCGAGCAGCACTTATGAAAGGGTGGGTGGGTGGCCAGCACCACGCACGGCCTCATTTGTATTCCCAGTGGCGATGTTTACGCACCACACTAGATACCCATTTGAGGCCGAGTCGACCTAGGGGAGGCCCAGAACCGGTTCAAATAATCGTCATCGGTTTCGGTGTCCGCGAGCGGTAAAATCGAACTCGGGAGTCGCTGGGTTCGCAGCGCGGCGTAGCGCCAACCACGACACCGCTGCGCTCCCCACTAAACGAGACATCTTGCTACTCACAAAGCACGCCAGTCTTGCCAGTCAATTCCAAATGCTAAAGGAGGAGGGGGGAGGCCCGAAGAGCCCTCCCCATCACTGGTGCGCTGAATCACCTCGAATACCAAGCCCAAGCCAAGGCAAGCCCTCGCAAACAATCAAAAAACACAGCTTGTGTTTGTGCAGGGATTGAGAGCAGAAGCGGTGGTAATTTGAGCGGCGGGGACAATCGTTGAATGGGACGCCTCGCCTATTAGTGGGCGCTTAAGCCTAGAATGAAGCGCCTGTTGTTTTTTGGTTGTTTGTTTCACCGGCCCGTGTCCAGTTGCAACAAAGGAGAGGTAGGTGGGGTGGTGGTGGTGGTGGGGGGGGGGGCGTTTGGGAGGTGTTTTTGAGTCTGATTCGGGGCGTGTGCGAGAAGTGATGGAATGGGAGGAGGAGGAGGGGGAGGGAGGGAGTTGTAAGCTTTACAAATAGTTGCACGCTTAATTGGGCGCTTTAAGTAGAGGCGGAAAGGTTTTCTGGAATACAGTATGTGTTTAATCACAATGCCTCGGAGTGGAACACTGGTGGCAACGCTTTGTCGCCTCAAGCCGTCAGTTTAAGCAATAAACGGGCCCACGTGTAAGACAAGCGACGTTTAGTTAGAATGTGTCCGTTTAATGTGCAATTATATTGAGGGGCTCTCTAGTTGTCTTGGTGTGGGCTGGGACTCCTCTCCGCTGTTGTTTTGCTGCTGCCTTGCCCAAGCCTGGGAATTGATTTGCTGAAGCAATTTGAACTTTTAGACGTTATCTGTTTTACGTGAACGTATTTGAGTGATTTGCTTACCTTCCCTCTCCTTTGCACTCCAATCGTTTTCTTTCGCGCTGTTTGTTGTTGTAACTTTCCGACCCGACTGGGTATCTGATTCTGATGTGTTCCATATACAGGCACCCGAGTCTGTAACAGCCGTTTGTCTATCCACTGCTAGATGAAGGCCTCCCCATGCTGTGCCAATCACAACTTCTCCGTGCTGGTCAGAGTGGGTTGGTGAGGGCGAGAACCCAGAGCCGGTTCAGAGATCAGTCATCGCTCGCGTGAGCCGTGGCTCGGAATTTAATTCAGGTCGTCAGTTGTGTGGCGCAATGCGCAATTCACTGCACCACCAATCCACCTTCACACACACACACACGTATAGCGATTGCGATGATTACCAATGGAGAGCAACAATTATATATTCAGTTCAAATGGTTTAGCCATTCAACCGCTTTGTCTGAGAATTGCCGCCACTTTCGAGTGTATTATAGGGGCAGTGCGACGTTTTTTTTCATGGCCCACGGTTTGGTGCACGTATATTTAGCGGAAAACATAGTGAGCATAAATTTAGATTTAAAAGGTCGTGAAAATTTTATTGTTTTTTTTAATCATTTTATGATTTCCCTTCTACGTGACTTTACCGAAAGAACCAATAACATATTGAGTAGAGTCCATCTTTGTTGGAATAACCAACGTTGGTTGCTCCATGGATGGACCGGCCCTTGCCATAGGAGCGTGTCATTTGCTGCACTCAGGCCCACGACTGAGGACAAACGCACCACGCGACGCTCATGGTCTTGCCAAGAGAACATTTTGACCCAACTCTGTAGCCTTGCACGGCATCCGCGTGATATTTTGTTTTGTTTAAACTGCCATTAGAATGTTTATTTTGGTGCGAGTGGTTGTATACAGCGAGCAACGGGAAATTAAACAAGGTACCGACACTCGGGCATATTTTCCATGTGCCCGTCATGCTTTATTTGAGTAAAAATTACATCTAAACATACACAGTACAACTTACCCAAGACAATGACACATTTAAATAGTTTACATTAAGCAGACCAATAAGCCATCTACGCCATTTTTCACGGACATTTTTTAAAATCAAAATGTGCCGTGAAAATGTTGTCAAATTAGAGTAAAAATATTAGCAAAGGTTAAACACACCCATGTTTTACGTGCATAAAATGCACCACAGTTGCTTTCCAAAGACAGAATACTCATGCGCGTCACTGTCGATAATATAAGTACATTCTACATGACCACGCTTACGATTATGTTGCGTGATAAAAACTAAATAAAATATAAAAGTGAAAATTACAAACAAATATAGTTTTCATTTTTATTGCTTTTTCTCAGAAGCGGCCTGGCTACAAACGATTGCTCAGCGAAGTGGCTTATCAACGTGTGCAAGTTTATAGCAGCCAAATACTCGAATCGATGTTTCTAAACGTGGAGGAGAAAACCCAGAAGAACCGGAGAATAATCCACGCAACCACGGGGGGAACACGCAAACGCCAAACGCAAAGGCGTCAGGGTCAGGATTGAACTCACGACCTCCTGTATACTAGGCGAGGGAGTCAACATTTCGCCACCGCGGCAAGCTATTGAACAGTATTACAGAATATAACATCCTGTCGAACTAGGACTCATATCTTAAATACGGGGGGCCTTGCCTGCTATATCTGGCAGCTCACGAGCACTGATTGAAGCAAGGCTGAACCTGCTGATGAGACCCTGGATGCTGAAACCGGTCCAGAGTTGTGGATGTGCGAAATAAATTTTGGTGAAAGTATGTACTCCCAGAAGGCCATGGGGCCCGTTGTGTTGTGTAAAAAAAAATGTACGTGAAGAGACAGATATATATGAAGTGGACGTATTGTCCGCATATCTGTTTTGTTACCCAAAGACGGAATCAATACTGACAAGAAGGCACGTTGCCATGTTTGTGCAATAAAAGCTACCCCCCCCCCCCCTCCGATTAACAAGAAGTGAGCACATGCAGCGTGCGCGCTTTTCTTAAGCTGCACAAAAGGTGCGAAGTAGCAACTGTGGTTTGAGGCGGGCTACCATGCAGGGCCGATTAAGAGAGCCGGCGTGAGCTCATGTGGAAAATAAGTGCCACTGTGTTCATTATTGGCACCGACCGATGATGCTGCTGCTGCTGCTGCTGCACGTGCGTGGTTGTGTGCTCGAGTGGGGGGGGGGGGCAGTTGCGTGGCGCGCAAGCGCTTAGCGCACTGCGTTGCGAACCCGACGAGTCGAGTTCGATTCCCACTTACGGCCAACACCACCAGTGACGATTATCTGAACTGGCCCATCGGCCTCCCCTAGGTCGGCTCAGCCTCACATCGTTGCTGGTGGAGACGATGTGTTGTGCAGGCCCACCCACCCGCTCGTGTGCCGTGCCGGTCTTCATAGGTGCTCGCAAACAGCACTTGGGAGCCGTCCATAAATGACGTCACGCACCTAGGGGGGGTCAGACATTTGTGACGATGTGTGATGAGGGGGGGGGGGGTTGAGAAATGTGACGTCACATCAACATGCGAAACTTTAAGTAAATATAGACAACACGTTCTACTTAATTAAATAGACTTTTTAATAAATGTTTTCTCCGACATCAGAGTGCAGCGCCAAATTAAATACGCACTACAATGACAATAATTGAAAGCGATTTGAAGCGTGTTTTTTTTTTGGGGGGGGGGGCAGAGCTTTGTGACGTCATATTAGAGGGGGGGGTCTGACTTTTTGTGACGCCGTGTGACGATGGGGGGAGGCGGTGGGTGAAAAACCGTCCAAAATCGCGTGACGTCATTTATGGACGGCCCCTTGCCCCAACAGTCTGTTCTTACAGGCCTACACAGGGGGGCGGGGAGGGGGGTTTTTGTAATCCCAAATGGCCAAACCGCACTGCTCGTAACCACAGAGCCACGCGGCATGCGACAGCACAAACAATGACGCCAACGCAGTCGTCACAGAGGCGAGCACGCGGGATTTTGTTGAGCAGACATGTGCCGTCCGATTTGCAACTCACCTGCACACTCTTCATAGACTCGTGTCGAAGAGTCGTGTGCGGTGTTTGGATGCCAGCGTGGCGCAGTGGTTATACAATTTAGTTTTTTTTCCATTTAATTATTTACCTACGTGACTTTACCGAAAAAATCAAAGAGTATGAATCCTTGCAGTCACGAAAACTTCAAATCTAGAATTGTGGCGAGATGTTGACTCCCTCGCCGAGTATACAGGCGATCGTGGGTTCAATCCCGGCTCCTGGCGCCTGCTGTATATTTGGGGTTTCCACGTCTCTCTTTCTCCCCGTGGTCACGTGGATTTTTCTACCGGTGCTCTGGGGGTTTCCCTCCACATTCAAAAACATGCGTTAAGAGTATTTGGCTGCGATAACATTCCACGTGGTGAGCCAACTTCGTTGAGCTGTCATTTGTGGCCAGGTCGCTTCTGAAAAAGAGCTGTACAGTATAGCTCAGTGGGCCTTACCTGGTCAACAAAATAAAACAATTATATGGTTTAGCCTTGCAGCAGGGAAGCGCCTGGGTTCGATTCCAATTTCAACCCGAGAGGAACCCCTATGAAGTAAATCTATTCACAACAGGGGCACTAAACACTCTAAATCTGCCACTGCCTCTAAGAGTATATGAGTGTGGCTTGCCGCACTCTAAACAGCCTGAGCTGAGGGGTTGTGGTGGGCAGGGGAGGTGGCGTGCGGTGATGGGAAGGGGCCTTTTGTGAAGCGTGGTGTAAGATGGGAAAACGATGGTGACCAAGCAATGGGTTAGGGCCATCAGAGGGCTGCCGGCTGCCTGAATGGAGCGACCAATGAACTGCTGTCTAATTGTGTGGGCGGTGAATGGGCGAGAGACTGTGCAACGCGGCAATTATGGCACGCGGACGAACTGCGCCAGATCCGTAGGGACAATGGGGACCACGCTAAAGGCGTCGTGGTGCGGTGCTCGGGAGGGTGCTGCCCAGACTGCTGCCCCCGTCGCTGCCCAAGCTCGCCCAGGCCCTGCTGGGTTTGGACGCACCGCCACTACTGTTGCGTCTTCGTTGATTTGAGCCGGGGGCGGGGGGGGGGGGATCCTGCCGCGGATCCATTTGCAAGATGGACAATGAATTTAACACATGCTCAAGGGATAATGAGATTAGGCAGGGGCCAGGGCAGGAATGTGAGGAATTCGCTGGAAGAGTGGGTGAAAACAGGAAAAAAACTGGCATGATTTCAAATCATGATTGTTGGCTTTAGTTGAAATTTATTTAATTGCGTTGAAAACTGTTTTTAAAAAAAGCAACCTCTTCTTGGACAAGTGTGTGCACACGTATTGCGTATGAATGGGCATTCCAGATCGTTACGTTCTGTTATAGGACATTTTGACTGGCTTGAGAAATTGACAATTATGTTGGCGATTAGTCACAGTGGAAGCCGGAGGTCATTTATTTTGTATACCAAACTGATACGTTGCTAATGCTCGTGGATAGATGTGCCCTGTTTTCACCATGCACAGCATCTGTGGAACTCGCAGTATACTGGGCATGCTTCATTCGGCATATGTTACATCTCAATCCCCCATGACATTTAATTGTCACGGTTTGGGATTACAATTCAAATCCAAATTTTTGTGAAATGTTTACTGCCTCATTTGTGTCTGTCTTTTTTTCTGTCCAATTTGCACAGTTGTATCGGCTTAATTGGCATAAATGTAACGTTAGCATTTTATAGTTTGCATAGCATGTAAATTATAGTGTATTATTGCGTATGATGGCAATATGTTCGGGAACTAAATGCCAATGTCGAAGTCTACGAGAGGGATTCAGGAGAGAGTTCGCGTAGTTTTGCTGTTCCTCCTGCTGCATTTAAGGAACGCAGACGAAAGCGTTCCATAGTTTGAGTTGCATGGCCACATTATGTTATTTTAATTGTGCATCTAGCAGTGTTGTGAACGAGCTCCCAGACCAGGATGGAGTGCAGTGACTCTGCCACTGAGTAGATCAGTGATGGGGTGGCGGTTCACGGCACATCATCTGAGGCATCCTGCAAGTTTCTGTGGCAGGGCCATCCTTGATTTAGTCTTTTCACAGATCTGTTTAATGCGGGGGTTTGAAGGTCATGCTTCTGTCCATGATAACCCCTAGATATTATGGAGTGGAGTCATAGCGTGCTCGCCTCCCACAGAAGGGCACATCAAGGGTGGCATCTGCCGCATGATTGTTCAGGTGGAAATAGCTTGAAGGGATTTGATTGCAGTCTCCGGCGATTTAAATATGCCTCCGGAAACATCAGATCAGCTGTTAGAGGATTGGCAACGTTCCCGAGATGTGTGCCCCGATTTCTAATGGGGTGTGAAAACGTAGGGATTGCCAGCCTTCAATAACTGGCTTACTTTGCTACAGAGACAGGACAACCTTGTCTATTTTTGCAGCCTGCTGGTTGGACGATTTTATGTTGGTCTTAATTGTATGTATGTTCAACTTCTTTCGCACCGGACGTAGCCAACCATGCTAATGTATAGCAAAACGTATGTTGCCCATGATGACGAGGAGAGACAGGTTCAAGACTCAGATGCTGCTTTGGCGAGGGTTCTCGGCCGGCCTACTTTGGTTCCTGGAATGGCCCAGGACCCAGCCTATAGCTGGGCCATTGTTCTTCACATTGGTCACAGCCAATGTGCAAATTAGGGTTTGAGGAAGTGACGCAATGCAACACCCTGGAAAAAATAATCAAGAAAACATTCGGATATAAATGGACCTAAGTGGTAACAATACCTACAATTAAACAAGAGGATATTATTGTCTGTCCGGGTGAGTGGCCCGAAAAGTATTTCTTTACCCGAAACACCATGTCCAGAATACCTCTCGGTATGACTGCGGTTACCAGTCAGGTGCCTGCTCCGGTCTAAAAGCGAGCTAGAAAACATTCAGTGAGAAATTAATCTCAGGATACAAAAGACTGTAAAGGCAGTTAAGCGCACGTACTAACTTCTTACATTGAACAGAAACGAAGTCATTCAGAAAGAACAAGAGATCGGCCAATGGGGACACGGCAAGAGCATTTCCATAAAGGAGGAGCTCACGTCAAAATTCCCTAATCATCCGAGACAACATTCCACTGGGGACCACCAGGGAGGGAAGACTATGGACAACGCCTTGTGGCTCAGCCGGCCGTCCCAGAATTATCTATTGTATTGCTTATTTTACGATGACTCACGATGACAAATGTTACGTTTGTAATGCTCGTGGATAGACAGGGCACCACAGTAGCGAGATGTTAACTCCGTTGCCTGGTATGCAGGAGGTCGTGTGTTCGTTCCCGACCCCGACGCCTGCTGTATATTTGGAGTTTGCATGTTCTCCCTGCGGGCGCGTGGATTTTTCTCCGGGTATTCCGGTTGTTCGCTTCACATTTAGAAACAACATGCGTTTAACGTATTTGGCTGCTATAAATGTCCACGTGAAAAGCCAACTTCGCTGTAATATTGTGTGGCCAGGTTGCTTCTGCAAAAAAAGCTATGTAGCTCAATGGTAACATTTTAACAAAAATACATTCTGATGAGATGTGAACATGTAAATTTCTCTCCCGCTCCCTGAACGCGATGTGCGTGGATATCCTCCAAACAGATACACGCAATGATGTGTGTTGTACGTCAATAACTGCGGTGAAATATCACATGTCGTAAGGACTTGGGGACAGGTGGAAATATGAAACGGTAGGATAAGTGAACATCCAAGGAACGTGAATGTTACCCCAGGCACAAATACTGAACTGGCTGTGGGCAGTTGATGGGTCAGGACCGATATTTGACGTTCATATATTCTACCCTGAACTGTGCTTGCGAAGTCAGCTACGCATGACTGTGAGTGTAGTTTAACCAGGTGTGCTCATGTGAAAGTGAGAGTGTATTTAAACAAAAACACACGCACACCATTTAGTGTTTTAGGGAAAATGCACTTGAATGTGCATATCAGTATGCAGTATCTTACGGTGCATATTGATAGATGCACTCATACTCAAAAATACCATCGCAATATCTGAATATGGTGCAACGATTGAAAGTGTTCAGTAAGTAAAAACCAAACTGAGATTCACGTGCCTAGATAAGTGTTTAAGTATTGTGCCTTCAGATTTGACCGAAATTGCCTTAGAGCCTCGGCTATGAAGTAACTTTGTGGAGCTAATTAGTGGAGTAACCCAATAGGCATTCACATAAACCGTGGCATTAAACTGTGCTCCGCAACTGTCTACCTGCCAGCTCATGGTGTGGCTGGAATAGCGCTCTCATTTTGCTGCCTACAGGTGGCCCATTAAATAAATTGGCTGCCTTTTGTTAATACTAAAGAGCCATCAAAGAGACCCCCGTGACAAAGGGTAATGAGTTGGGCTAGATAAATCTTCCAGCTGAAACCTTACACGCCATCATATGATGCCGCCGCGGAATTCCAATTTCTTTTATTTCGCAGCGGGTCCCAGTCTTCTTGGGAAAATCTTCCGTAATACTCAGGTGTGTCCCTGTGCTTCCCCACCGAAATCTAGCTTTTCACAATTACCCCCCCCCCCCATCTTCTCCTAGAGGCGCACAATGGCTCATAATTAAATCCTGTGTCCTTTTGTGCTGATGGCTCACAATTAATAGGGCGCAGACAAAGGCCCGAGTTCTCTACAAATGAGGCCCCTAATTGGATTTGGCAGAGAAATGGCCACATAGATGGGATGCAGATGGTTCCCACAGCGAGTGCTTGGACCTGGCTTGAGTGTGGGCAAAGGGTCTGATAGCTTGTTCATAACCTAGACAGATGCCTGCATTCCCAGGCCTCCAGTCTCAACAGCTGGGGAACTGCCATGCTTAATTGCAGCAGGCCCAGTGACCACATGTCTAGCATGTGCATTGTATAGCCTCATTCATTGTTAGGATTATGAACATCATTATAATTACCATTAACATATTTTCATCTGCATATGTTATTGTCCATTGAAGCATAAATGATAATTTTGTAATCTGTAAATTGATCATAAAGATATTAATGTGAGCTACATAATTTCTCTAAATATTTCTGAGTTGGCAAACTTACAGTATGATAACAAAAGTTTTTTTTTTATAAACCCATTTGTTTTGGCTGGTTTCATATCCTATAAACATGACGTATTTAAAGTGAAATGTACAATTTCAGACAGAAAGCATTGAAACTAAATCTTTCCAATTATGAATGCATTTTAATAAATTCCCAAGGTAATTCATCCCAAATAATAAAAGGGACTACTAGATAGTTAATTGCACTGTGTTTATAAGCAGTACATACTGGGTTATATACTCGACTTTGGTTCATGTCTGGGTCAATTAAAACACAATGCAGCAGTCCCGATGTGTGTGAAAAATATGGAATAGCTTCAAAGTAAACATGATCTGAGCCAGCTTCTACTTGACCTGTCTTTCCGTTGCCAAGCCATGTTCCCCGGCTACGACTCTCTCCGGCTTATTCTTCAGAGCTGTGCTGAAAGAAGCATCGACGGGAGTTTGGAGTATCTGCGTGCAGTTCTGAACCGACGACGGGTTAGTTTTAATTACCGCGTAACTTAAGACCAAGTAAACAAACACAAAATAACTTGCAGACATACTTCACGCATATTGACTGTGCTTTAATTGCACACTCAAGGAATTGTGATGCGGGAGAAGATAATGTTTTGTTTTGTTTCTAAATGTATCCGCAAACTGCAACAAAAATCACCATCTGTCTAACGAAAACGGGAGGCGATTCAAGAAACCAGTAACAGGGCAGCCTATGAAGGGACCTGCGTGTGGATGCGGATGTACGACTCGGCGGTTAAAGTGGCCCGGCGTATCCCCACACATCGGAAGTGCACTATGACCTCCCCTATTGTCGCTGACACCGACATCAGCGATCGTGCCATGAAGCCAGTGGGAGCATCGCTTATAAAGCTTCATGGACTCCAGAGACGTTGACGGAACGAGCCGTGATGCGATGCCACCAAACGTCAATGTCACCTCGCTGCGCTGCATTCATGCCCCCCCCCCACTCCCTCCCTACCTCTGTACCTGCATCACAAATCGAATGGCATTGTGGCGCACTGTGTGGAATAACGTAGCGACCACATGATCCAGCTCTGCTGCGCTGGATCATGTCAGGTCCACGGAAACACATTGTCCTGCGGAGGGAGCTGGTAGGAACGTTGGGTTGCTCGGTCAATGGCCAGGGTCAACTGCGGCGTGGTGTATTCCGCAAATATGCCCGACTGTGAGGGCGGGCACAAGCCGGCGTGAGTAGGTTAAACGTTGAGTTTTATAAGGGCACCACGGGGTGACCAGCCCCTCCCCACCAGCCCCACCCCTCCCACCCCCCACCCTCCCCACCCAGCCCCTCCCCACCCTCCCCACCAGCCCCTCCCCACCCAGCCCCTCCCCACCCTCCCCACCACCCCCTCCCCACCCTCCCCACCCAGCCCCTCCCCACCCTCCCCTTCCCACCCAGCCCCTCCCCACCCTCCCCTCTCCACCCAGCCCCACCCCTCCCATTTTTGGATGCACGACAGACGGACGGACATAATAATCCCCTGTGGGCTGGTGTAACCAGGAGGTTACTACCAGTATAAATGAAAACAGACTCCCCAAATGCTGTTACGTTCGGTAGGTTGGATTACGGCAATCGCAAATGCGGCGGGCAGACACTGCGATACTAGGACACGTTTAAGGACAACCCGAAGTTGTATTCCATCTCCGCTAACGTCTTGCAGGACATTGCTTGTGGAGTGCCTGGTCCGTGGAGCAGTGCATGTCAGGAAGGAATTTTCGACGGAATCTCGGCAAGTTCCAAATCAACGCAGCAAAGCGGAGAGGAGCAACCGACTGATCCCAGTCTGTTTTGCTCGTAATGCTCCAGTTGTTTAGCTATGCCCGGTGGCTTCCCGAATGGCCAATGTGCACATCCAAGATAAGCTAACCAGCAATGTCAACATCGGAACATCGATCTGAGACGACATTCTCTGAGTGCATCTGCTATGATGACCACATCGTGTGTGGGAATGTCTCCACGAGACGACTCTTCGTGGGGCCAATTCATGAATGGAGCACTGTCTGGCTTTGCACAACAGCCAATCCCGTTCAATCATCCGCACACGCCGAGTGCCATTCACAAGTTACGGATGCGACGAAGAGATTCTGCGACGGTGCCTTGACGTCATGACATATTCCCACCCACAGACGGAGCTGGCCAATGAAGCTCCAGTGCTCTCAAACACACGCACGCACACACACGTGTAGGTGTGTGTGTGCGTGTGTGCACTTTGTGGAATGGTTGTGTACATTGGGGCAAATAGCTCTGCAAATAGCGGAGCCAAAACGGCTGACCGCGTGTGCACTCTGTGTACAAATCAATGTCAAGGGGCCATCAAGGCTCATGCTCGTAATGCCACATACCTGGCCGCGGTTTCACATGTCAGATGTCACCGTGCGGACCATTCCACTCCGTGTCCTGCAGTGCATTGTGGTCGACAGGTGGCAGGAAAATGGGAAAAATTGGCCCTGCCTTCAATATAAAGGGGCACTATTTTGTCAAAATGTTGTGAAATGATAGCTAAAAAGGGTTTCATGGATTGAGCCTCATCAAACGAAATCTTCCATTACTTCGCTGGGTTTCCCTTAACCAACTCTAGATGACTTCTTCATGCTCCATAAAGTGTGGTTTACCGCGTATCAATCTTCTAATATACTCACTCGAGGTGCCGCAATATCTTGTCTGCTATGTTATACGAAACGATATTACTTGTCATGAAATGGCAATTCTCATGATATCACATTCCCATGACGTAATTGTATTTCACATTATTGTAACCTTGTTTTTGTGCTTTTATATAGAGTCTGTTCTACTATAACGCGTGTTGTTTTCATAACGCGAATTGAATATAACGCTTTGGATATTATTATTATAGGGAACACATTTTTTTGGAACGCGGATACAAATTGGATATAACGCGATTGAGTGAACAGAGCTACGTCGCGCGAGGAGGAACAAGCAGCTGTGCGGCTGCCTCAGCGTAGCACCGCACAAGGCGGGATGCTGCTGGATGCTTTTAGACGCTACCCACACGCCTCAAGTCTTTCTCTCCAGCCTACACACGCATCTCACGCGTTATCGCGGACTGTGCTTTACCCCCTAAATTAAATATGATTTATTATAACGCGATTTTTCCATAACGCGGTGTTTTTTCTGGAACGCAACTACTACCACGTTATAGGAGAACAACAGACGATACTTCAAGGAGAAATACGAATCACTTTAAAGTCCTTTAAGTAAACGTCCACTCCTGCCATAATCCTGTCAAGTTTACGCAGAAAGGAAATACCTCAACCGGCGAATTACCGTTCCAGCTTCCTTCTATTCAAAAGGAAACAGATTTAAAGAAGCACAGACCCACGAGCCTCATTCATACACAAATATATAAATTGTCCTTGCAGATCATAGAGAAATTAATAATGTACATTTTATAAGCTTATAAACCACTTGAGCAAGGGGAATATAGGAATGATGTGACCACATACGTGTACATTTTCTGATTGTGGAAAAGACAAATGTGCTCCAAATTCTTGGCTGTTACCATTCAGAGGCGCTCTTCTGAAGCAGTCGCATATAGAGGCGTCGTTAACAAAAAAAAATCTACAAGTTTTTACGACCGATGTACCCAGGAACCTCTCCGTTGAGACTGTGTGATGACCTTAAACGGGCCGAGAGATAGGTCACAATGCAGGGGGGAGCAGGGAGGAGTCAGAGAGGTACTGGGAAACAATGTTGAGGATAATGGGACGCAGTGCCGGATTAAGATAGTGTGGGGCCTGTAGCATGTGTTGTGAAGGGGACGTAAATATAAAACACATAAAATTTGGAGCTTGCATAGTAAAGTATATGTATTTTTTCATTTGCTATACAGCCAGATAATACGACAAATCGCTAACCTTAAACACCCAGTCGTTCATAAAAGTTGAAGGCGGTATAGTACTATAGTAATAGAGATAGCTTGACAGCATTTAGCACGGGGCCCTTGAAAGTGCGGGGCCCGTAGCTACATATATAGCTACTTTTGCTACGAGGAGAATCCGGCACTGAGGGTAAGGATTGTCATATGTAAGAGGATGGTGAACGGTCCACGAAGGGGGTAGAGAGGGTCATGTAAGCGACACCGGTGGTACAGATGAAGGCAGCAGGTAGCGGGTGACGGAAAGAGAGGAGTTGGCGAGTGACTGGGGGCGAGGAGGATGAGGAGGAGGAGGATTAGCACGGTTGGCTGTGTGAAAGAAGTTCAACATAGGTGTAGACGAGGCGACGCGTTACAGAGTGTGGCAGAAGTGAGGAGAGAAAGCGGGGCGAGGTGTGAGTGAAACTTAGCTGCAGTGCGGTGACAGGGAGAGAGACGGGGGGGGGGGGGGGATCGTGGGAGTTTGATATCGGTGTGGATTTAAGGGTTTGGGGGGACGCGGCGTTTGGTAAAAGAAGAGTCCGTGGCTCATGCGGCACTCGCGGCTCCAAAAGCCCCTTTCTCTCATCGCGACGCAACGACTCCGCGGGGCTGTAACTTGCCGAGCAGCCCATACTGGACATCTGCGATAAGAGCTTAAAATTCTCATCCGGATTTGTTTTTTTTCCCTGCGGTACGAAATCAAGATTTGCCAATTCTGATTCTTGAGCGGTGGATTCACCTCCAATTCTTTATTTGTTGGGACCATCGTGTGCACGACGACGTCAGTGGATAAACAATTTTTAAAAAATCTTGACTCAAGGCTTTCATGACTGCAGGAATTCATATTCTTTTGGGTCTTTCGGTAAAGCCACGTAGAAATAAAAAAGAATCAAAATAATAACAATATCACGACGTTGCGATCACAACACAAGCGATCGTCTTCAGGTAAAATAAGTAATATAAAAAAAACTATTTTTTTATATATAAAATGTACTAATAATGGCAAAACTCCACGACTCCAGGAAGTGGCCCCGAAGCTTGCCATAACGTAGGGGACCGTGGCCAATTACAGCCAACCTCAATTGACCGTAGACAATTAGACCAAAGCCGAAACATAACATATAAAAAATAATGTTTAAAAATAAAGATTTTTTGAAAATGATAGAATATAGTATTGTCATCAGTATGACATACGTATACCAAGTTTGCAGTCGATACCACATTGGGAAGTGGGTTACAATTTAGTTACAAGATTTGAGGATACGACAACAACAACAACAGACATAGTGAGTTCATAGAAAGCGTTTAATTCTGTCACTTATGATTGCAAGTTGTTACGAGTCAGTGACTGCTTTAGTGTTAAAATATGGTGCTGTATTTTTAGGATAGTGTGTTTATAATATCATTTTATGTAGATATCCACATTTATTTAATATTTTTTTCTGCAGTTTTTATTGAAAATGCAATATTTTATATCTCATAAACCTGATGTAATAGACAACTACTGATGTCAGATTTGGAATCAGCACCCCAAAATTACATTAAAACCGTTGGAATACCTTATGCCAGAAAAAGTGTATTGACCAGTGTAATAGCAGTAATGTGCAGCGGTTTAGCGACGCCATGAGAATGAATGACGCTATACGAAATGAAAGTATTCTCACCTTCTTCTTGGTTCTTTCGGTAAAGTCACGTAGAAGGGAAGTAATAAAATAATAAAAATAAAACATAATAAAACAATTCTCACGACGTTTCGGCCACAACGCAAGCAGCCGTCCTCAGGTGAAAACCAGGTCCGTCGAGGCGACAGAGTCTGAATGAAACAGCACACGGGCTTGGAGCATATATATAAGCTGGGCGCATTGACAAAGGAATTTGCATATCAACAGGAATTTAGCATATTTATGGGAAATGCAGGAATGTGATTAGTACTGCATATGCATGTGCATTATGCAGGATTAACAGCATCAAAGGGAGCTGCAGTTACTGCTGCTGCAGCAGTTGCTGCTGCTGCAGTTGCTGCTGCTGCTGCAGTTGCTGCTGCTGCTGCACTTGCTGCTGCTGCTGCACTTGCTGCTGCTGCTGCACTTGCTGCTGCTGCTGCACTTGCTGCTGCTGCTGCAGTTGCTGCCTTATCCATTTTAATATAACACAGAGACAATTTCAACCGAGAAGATGGATTCTGGCTTAGCAATCATTGGAAGGACGTAATAAACCATTTCGGATCTTAACTGATTGTGTTCACGTTAACGGTGACTTTCAGACCGCGTTCCACTCACTGGCATGGTGCAGTGTGCAGAGTAATGTATGGTGTCGTAATTGTACAGTAAACATATAGCAGTATGATACACATTAGGGTGGGTAGAATAATACATAGTGTTATATTAAAATTGATAAGGCAGCAACTGCAGCAGCAGCAGCAAGTGCAGCAGCAGCAGCAAGTGCAGCAGCAGCAGCAAGTGCAGCAGCAGCAGCAACTGCAGCAGCAGCAGCAACTGCAGCAGCAGCAGCAACTGCTGCAGCAGCAGTAACTGCAGCTCCCTTTGATGCTGTTAATCCTGCATAATGCACATGCATATGCAGTACTAATCACATTCCTGCATTTCCCATAAATATGCTAAATTCCTGTTGATATGCAAATTCCTTTGTCAATGCGCCCAGCTTATATATATGCTCCAAGCCCGTGTGCTGTTTCATTCAGACTCTTTCGCCTCGACGGACCTGGTTTTCACCTGAGGACGGCTGCTTGCGTTGTGGCCGAAACGTCGTGAGAATTGTTTTATTATGTTTTATTTTTATTATTTTATTACTTCCCTTCTACGTGACTTTACCGAAAGAACCAAGAAGATGAATCCCTGCAGTCACGAAAGCTTTAAATCGAAATATTCTCACCTTGTTCTTTCGTATGGCTCATGCAGATGCAGAGCAATGCCACATGCACGTGGCCAATCCAGATAGCCGCCTCCGGAGCAGCAGAGTGCGTCGCTGCGATGGTGTCTTCTTCGTGCTTGTGGATCGGGGCATTGCGTCGTTATACGTTATACGGGGTGTTCTGGATGACCCACTATAGTCGCACACTGCTTGGAGAGTTGTGTTGTTACTTTCCATTTGCGCATTGGCTATCCGCATCTGCCACAGTGTGCGCGGCAGATGATGCGAGTTATATTCCTGTTGAAAATTGTAATGCAGAAATCAGGGGTGGGGGGCTGGGGGAGCAATTGGGCTAGTGCCAGTTGTTGTTGTTGTTGCTAACGACGTAGTGCAGGGGGCTGAAGAAGGCCTCTTTGCGCCTCTGCGCCTGCGACACGAGGCCCTCTTTCGTGCGCTCGCTCGCAAGCAAACAGGCCCCGAGCCTCGCCGAGAAAGACGCATGCCCTCCCTGCCTCCTTCCCACTTGTACTGCGCAGTCACCAAAAATAAGCGAATACAGAAATCGGTAACGGGATATTTCATTGAAGAACTTCGCGGGTAACACACACACACACGAAAGCTACGCAGTTTGGACTCAAGATAAATGCGAGCAAAACAAATGTCACGGACAACAAGTTTACCAATAAATGTTGGAGGGACGCCATTACAAGCTTGATCTTGAGCAGGACGATGTGATTTAAGAGGTAAACGAGAGAAGGCCTCATTGATTTTTTGGAACTCTTAATTTATAGTGAAAAATAAGAGTTACTGATGTACCAGAGCAAATCTATTTGTTTTAATCGGTTTATATTCCAAGTGATGACGTTAATCAGAACCACGCATGATGACAAATGCAATGGGGGAAACGCTGATAAGTGTGTAGTGGGTTCAACTGAGTCGCAGACGTAGACTTGGAGGCAACACATATATTCAGTCCAACACACGGGGTAACTTCCCCTTAACAGAATAACAACCTATCGTGGTGACCACCAGGCTAACTACATTAATCTCTCACATTTATCATAGCTACTTCTATGCTAAATTCCTCTGTTGATATGGAAACTCCTTTGTCAAGGCACTCTTCTCCTCCCACCCAGCTTAAATACGCTGCCAAGCTTAGCAGTGTTCATTGGAGCACTGTCTTTTTGATAGCTCTGTTTCTTCACCTGAGGACGGCTGCTTGTGTTGTGGCCGAAACGTCGTGGGAATTTTATTTTATTATGTTTAATTTTTATTATTGTATTATTTCCCTTCTACGTGACTTTACCGAAAGAACCAAGAAGATGAATCCCTGCAGTCACGAAAGCTTTAAATCGAAATCTAACTACACTAGTTACACCGTAACTGCTACTACGGACCAGGACCAACAGCTTCGGCCCGGGTCCACGTGTTGGAGACTCGTTGAACGTAAAACATAGACGAAGATTTCTTCCAGGATGAACAACAACGCCGGTCCCTCTGGGGACCCGGCTTATATTCTCTGCGGCGTGGCCGGCTCCACCCTTGGCCACGACCACCTTCCAGAATCCTCGGGAAGGATCTGGGTCCCAATCACGTGACCACCCCCAGCCCCCACTTGGGACCCCTTTATAGACTTAACTGGTCACGTGTCCTCAACCAGAGTGGCATGGCCTCGAGTAACTTCATCCTTCGGCCGGCACCCACACACCCTGTTTTATAGGGCCGGCACTGCACGCAAAGCGTGGTGCCATCTAGCGCTATCATTCAGCGCTCACTGGGCCCCTTTAGGGCCGGTACTACACCAATGTTACAACAAGTTCACAACGAAGCATGGGGAGGATCATGCTGGGAATGACATGGAAAGACATAAAAAGGAACACACACATAAGGGAACAAATGACTATCAGCGACATCATATTGGCCGTTCATAAACGTGAGTGGGATCGGGGAGGATACAATGTATGTACTGCATGTTGAACTTCCTTCGCGCCGTACGTAGCCAACCGTGCTCATTGGAGGTGCGGAAAAAAATGGTGGATAACGAAAGATGGATGAAACTGCTGATGGAATGGCACTGCGTTTTTGAAGACAACCACTGTGGAGATGGAGCGACGCGATCAGTTCGTGCGCACTATGGAAATGGATTGTGGTATTGTGGGACTGTGAGGGATTGTAAACTGGAGGAATCCGATGAGCTATTAAAGTTGTTTTTCACAGATGTTCAGTAAGGGCGAGTAAGAACGTTACAACAACAAGCAGTACAAAAACACGATAGTAGTGGAAAGTACAAGAAAGGTAAACAAATCGTCCAAACACATAGAAATATAACACTAAACCTTGCCCACCCTTCCAGGCAAAGCCTGCTTAGGTATTCACTTATTTTTTCAGAAGCGACCTGGCCACAAATGATAGCTCAACAAAGTGGCTTATCATTTGGGATATTTATAGCATCAACATAATCTAAATAATCTCAGTGCTTGATTCTAAATGTGGAGCTCCTTCTAGTGGAGGCCCTTCTGCCAGCAGTGGTATGAGCGAGCAATTGCGGGGCAGCGCCTTTACCTTGTGTACATTTGTGTCCCCGTATGGTTATTGTTGTTATGTATCCGTGACTGCTCCTGCGGTGCCCTTTCTCGTTGAACGTCTGCAAGACATTGCACGAGTGCCCGACGAATTCTACAAACACAAAGTACAACTATTGGGGCCAATGTGCCACATCACGCATGCCAGATTACAAAATTATCAGGTGCACAAGGAAACCGGTGTCAGGGGTTATAAATTAACCGTTCTGTCAATAGTCCTTGGTCTGTACAACTGCGGTAGACAAGGGCTATCGGTGCCATAAATCATATTTTGAACAAACTCGCTCTCACGCAAGCACACTCGGGTACGTGTGCGCTCGCTGGTCGTGACACCGCGTTGCTATAAATAATGACGGGCTTCAATTATTTATAGGAGCACTCTGCCGCCATTCGCTTCTCGTTTAACGAATGGTCACTGCTCAATTAGTGTTTTGGCGTGTGATGCGTGAAGTGAACACCGCGTGAAATGCGACGTCGGTAAAGTCTGCGAATGTTAACCTGGCCGGCAGGGTGGAGGTAGTGGACACGCTCCTGCCTCACAGCCAGAGGCACCTGGGGTTCGATTCTTGACTCGGGCACCGTACCGCGTGAGGTGTGTACGTTCTCCCCCCTCTTCTGCACCGGTTTTTCCTCTGGGCCCCTCCAGTTTCCTCCCGTAACTTGAGACATGCGAAGTCATCGATGTTGTTCCAAACATCCCAAAAATGGGACCCTCCTGTAAAAAATATATAAATCATTTGGACTGAGGTGTGGCTTTCATAGATAGATAACTACACGAGGAATACATGACGCTACAACGATGTCTGTTCATAACAGGTTTTTTTGGGTTAGATCACGTAAATATATAAATGTGTCGTTAAACCTGCCACCACCCGACACAGCTAACTAGTAAGGGTTGTCGCATAAACAAAACATGACAATTCGTCACTAGTACAGCACACCGGTGTGTTGGAGAGCCAAGCCACAACATTTACAATTTGAATACGACGTTTTGCCAGTAATTACAACCAGCTTCAAAAATATCTCTATCACGGATAATAGTGGTCGCGAAAGCCTCCGTTGTTAAACTAACAATGTGTGTTGTTGAGTATTTGGTGATCGATATATTTCCTAAATGCAATGACAATGAAATGCAGTCGTGGATCTCTTCGATTCACTCGTAATTAAATTCAATCTACTCGGCGTGACCGGGCCACTGCCATCCGTTTTTTTTTACAGCTTTGAAAGGCGCTGTTCTGTTTGTTGATTGTATTGACAGACCACTTTGGGCAGTGCACGCTACGCGTCTGTTTATTGGGACATTTCCTCACTACTGTTGATCCAACGCTACGATATGGTATTTTTAGTTGCTGCTGAAGTATTTTCTATTGCCTTGGAGTCGGGGGAAGCTTGGTTTTTGAAAGCTTTTAGGGCATTTGCTGAAAGTCAGGCACTCTACCACAAGGCTGTTTATACAGATGATGCATATTTGGGTATTGTAAAGCCAAAACCCATAACTAATGATTCATTAATTTTTGTTACATAATTGCCATGTTTGTAAATTACGTAACTTATTTTTGTACTCAGATTGTAAATGCTGTTGATTTGCTCTCCAACACACCGGTTAGTGCGACACATTTATATTTACGTGATCTAACCCAAAAAAAAACTCTATAATGGCTATTTTTATGCTCATGGATAAACTCGCCGATGCAAAGTGTATTCCTTTGTTTATCGAAGAGACTGTCATTATACTTACGACATTGTGGGAAACTAAAGTCATTGATCTTATAGAGAGACTTGCCTCTGCCACGGGAACGTGGATTCTTCCACCTGCTGGCTCAGGCCACCGCCAGGTGAGCATTGACCTTCGCATGTTTGAGAAACAATTTACATTGCATTGTGCAATTCCCATGGCAGTGTACGCCGTTAGCGGTAAGAGTGCAGGGAATCACGGGGCAATAAAATACATTTCATGGTTTCCCCATAGATATAAACAAGGAAGAAAAATCAAGCATATGCATGGAATCCACATTGCCATGGTGGGTGCAATCTCTCCACAGGATGGTCACTGTTAATAAACAACAATGATTGGAAAAAAACGGTATACTATTCAGAAAATTATCACAACCTACGCATGTTCAGTCACGGCCGCACAGCATTTAGGCCCCTGTAAGCACATTCCATTTTACTAACCGTAAGTTGTTCTGAATACTTTTTTGTTGTTATTATCAACGGCGCCAGACCTCGCTATGTTTTATATTCATATCTAACAGTTGTACGACAATGTCAGGCTTTGGGGGGATGGGTGTTGGGACAAAAAAAACCCCACGTGGACAAATTTCATGTCAGCGGCTGAGAGCTCTTCTTGCACTCCAGAAGCAACGACTTACATCCGTGTACAACGCAACGGGCGTCAATGGCTGAGGTCACAGGTGTGGGACATTGTTAGTCGAGTGGCACCATCTGTTAGTCGAACACGAGCGTGCTCTTTATTCCCCGCGGCCGCATTGTCGACTAAACAATTGTGATTAGCCGGTTAATGGAAGAAGCTGCGAACATGTCAACGGACACGTCGTGCGCGCCGTCGACAAATGTAGAGGCTACACACAAAGGTCAGTCGAAAACCTACATGAAGTTTTTTGTGTGCGTGCGTGTGTGTTAAAGACTCTCAGTGAAAGCAGCCTCAAGCACGAAGTGCGATTCGAAGATCGCTCCCTGTGTGTGTGGCGCGCGTCGTATCTAGAATCTGCTACCGCTACCTAACCTGCGTTTGAGTGTCCACGGGAAGAAGAAGACGAGGAAGTTGATGGAGAATAAGAAAGCGCAGCCGAGTGTGAGGTCGCGAAAGATTGGTGACCACGACACCGAATGAAAGAGTCTCTCCCACGCGGGGTTAGGAAAGGCGACGGCGTGGCGCGCAGGTGCGGAACACGCTCAGCCCCCGTCGACGGTGAATACAACTTCTGGATTCACTTTTTTGGGGGGGGAGAGGTGGTGGGGGGTAATTTGCGGGGAGCTTAATGTTTTAATCGTCAAAGTAAGTGGTTCTTAACCTTCACAGCAACCTTGCACCCCCACTTCCCACCCCCCGTTTGGTTCCCAATCGTATGTATGTTGTTTTATGATGTTAATAAACGCATAGGGGTGCTGATACAAAATTGTTGTACTTTCGCGCACGTGCTTAATTTGTCTTTCGATTATTTACCTTCTCAAAAAAAAACTTGCCCATGTCTAGCCCTCCCCCCCGAAAGGGCTTCATCTCGCAACCCCCCAGGGGGGGGGGGGGTTGCGTGACGCACCCGTGTTAAGAAGAAGATGAACCACTGGTCGTAGCAATATGCGCAATCGAGAATGAGTGCGAGTGCTTTGGATTCTCACTGCTCGTTCCTCTCACTCGCCCGGCCAGTGCCGTGCAGACAAAACAACAAAACCGCCGTACTGTGACACAACACGCTGGCCGGATCCTACCCGTGAACACACAAAGCAAACAACACTCAACTGCGCAACAATTAGGCCCGGGAGAAGGTGAGTCGTGACAGACCCTTGGCCCAACGCTGCGTCCCGGCGTGAGCGATCGCATCCACCGTACTGGCGCACGGCAGTGGACACGCGCTTTTGTCATCCGTGGATGAGAGCAGCGGTCCACAACCTTTTTGGCACCAGGGACCGGTCTCGTGGAAGACCATGTTTTCACGGACCGGGGTTTGGGGGGTTCATCATTGGGTCTTTCCCCCTTTTCAAAGAAGCTCTCCGGCGACGTTTGTTTTTTTACTCATTGTGGCTACTCGGGGTTAGAGCTTGTGGGCTTACCAACACTGACTGAGACAAGTGCGGGAAAGAGGCGCGGATGGAATTGGTGAATAATAAAATAATGGGGGCGGGCCACGTGCGGACTCACCGCTCTCACCTCCTGCTGCTGTGTGGCCCCGTTCCTAACAGGCCACGGACCAGTACCAGTCCGTGGCCCGGGAGTTGGGGACTCCTGAATTAGAGGACATTTTTGTTGTTGTTGTTTGCAGTTTAATTGTCTCACTGCTAAATTAAGCATTTTGCGGTGCTCATGTCTAGAGCATGGTCACAAGACTTCCACACTGCCGTGGTTTGTCTTCCGGGAAAATCAACCGTTGATTTCCCGCAACATTGCGCTGGTTGTATTTACCCAGGATGGAAATGTGAGCAAAAAGACACCCGCAGACTGCAGGGCATTCCCAACTCTCTGCTGTGAGCGTGGCGGTAATGACCCGGGATACGTCATTTATGCAGGAAAGCTTCACACAATCTCAAGATTATTTCTACTTTTTCACAGGAGGGATCTGCAATCGGATGTTTGTCAGATTCATTCACAATTGTTTTGCTAGTGGGAGAGTACCAGGGTTCAGAGTGAAACCCCTGCACAGAAGAGGGGATAACACTAAAAAATCCATTCATGGTGGGCCCGAATTAAAGCATAAGAATCTTGAGAGATCTTTTCAGAAAAAGAGTCTCAAGGTCTTATGCGTTGTACGTGTGTGTGTGTGTTGGGCTTATGATTTAAGCCAAATGAAACGCAGTAGTTATTTCTGCACGAGGACGGAACCAACAAACGGTGAAAGCTGCAGACTCACGCGGTGTGTTTAAGCGGCGACTCCCCTTGCTGACTTAGCCAGGGGCTGGCCGACGTTGTTTTGAGAGCCAAATGGATTCTCGGAGTGTCCCGACTTGCGCCGCAACGAGCAAATCAAACTTGTGCCCCCCCTCCTCCTCCCCCCCCCCAGAGGCCCCCCTCTCTTTCCCATGCACTTTTGGTTGGCTTCAGCAGACAGAGCCCAGTCTTTTTGGGGTCGTCTTGGCCAGTGTGCCAAAGTGTCTTTGCGGAAAAAAAAGTTATTTTTAAACTCCGATGTGGTAATAGCGAACATGCACGCTCCACACTATGCACGCACACACACACAGACACGCACACACAGACACACACACACAGACACACACACACAGACACGCAGTACTGTATAGAGGACGGGAATACGCGTACAGCGTACTCATGAGGCTTGTTAGTCATTAGCGACGTAGCCGATGATTAGGATGCCCAGAATGTTTGAAAGGGCAGCTGTCATAATAAACGCGACTTAATTTCGTGCGGGCTCAGAAACATCTCATTGCTGTCGGGTAAATGTCACTGTGTGGACTGCATTTGATTTGTACTTACAGTCAACAGTGATTGTACAATGGAGATCCTGGCCTACCGCTATAGGAATGTGGAACTTACACTACTGGCTCAGCGCTTCCGTTAGAAAGTATTACTGTCCAACACTTGTTAGAGCATAAAGACACGCTAACTCAACTCTGGGTATGAGCTATTGCAGCAGCAGTGTTTTATCATGCACTGGTAATGCCCATGAGCATGCAACTGAAGTAATACATACTGCGTGAAATATGGACCGGCCCAGAACGCATGCGATCCACTTAGTGTTTTACTTCTGATGTCCAGCGTCTAGCTGAATAACGTTCTTGGGGGGAACATTGCCAAGAATAGGTTATGACCCAAACGCACACGAGAGGCCAATCTGCCTCTCGACCTGAATCCTGGCCATGGTCCACCGAAGTCGGGGTGGTCAGTCGGCAGCAAGCCCTCGTCTGAGGCAAGCAGCGTGCTAAGTGGCGCACTGGCGTCGCGTCCCAGTTGCGTGCGTCGGCCGAGCGCTGAGTTGACGTTGGAAGATGAACGGGAGGCCAAGCTGCCCGGGGGTGTACCACCCCACCCCAACCACCCACCCACCCTCCCGCAACGCGTTCAGCGGTGGGCGGTGATGAAAGCCCCCTCTGA